>NC_079290.1:103181392-103810142 GCF_023638135.1 Falco biarmicus
ACATCTTAACTCCAATTGAACTGAAATCATGCCTGGCCAACCTGACAGCTTTCTGTGATGGAATGACTGGCTGGGTAGGCGAGGGGAGAGCGGTGGGGGTTGTTGTCTACCTTGACCTCAGCAAGGCTTTTGGCATTGTCTCCCACAACACCCTCCCCAGTAAGCTCAGGAAGGGCGGGTCAGATGAGTGGACAGTGAGGTGGTTTGACAGCTGGCTGAACGGTGGAGCTCAGAGGGCTGCGATTAGCGGCGCAGAGCCTGGCCGGAGGCCCGTGGCTGGTGGCGTTCCCCAGGGTCCGTGCTGGTCCAGCCCGTGCAGCTTACCGGCGATGAGGCTGAGGTGCAGACTGGCCCCTGGCACGTTTGCTGGTGGTACCGAACCGAGGAGCGGCTGGTGGCCCAGCAGGCTGGGGGGTCGGCAGAGGAGCCCCATGGAGTCCAACCACGGTCGGTGTCGGGTCCTGCCCCTGGGCAGGGCCAGCCCCACGCACCAGCACGGGTTGGGCTGGCCTGCTGGGGGGCAGCTCTGCGGGGAAGGGCCCGGGAGGGCTGGGGGGCAGCACGTTGCCCCTGGGCCAGCAGCGTGACCTGGTGGCCAAGGGGCCAGTGGGACCCTGGGGGGTGTGAGGAGGAGCGTGGCCAGCAGGTCGAGGGAGGGGATGCTGCCCCTCTGCTCTGCCCTGGTGAGGCACATCTGGAGTGCTGGGTCCAGTGCTGGGTGCCCCAGTTCAGGAGAGAGGGAACCACTGGTGAGGGTCCAGCGAAGGCTGTGAAGGTGATGAGGGGTTGGAGCATCTCCCTGAGAGGGAAGGGCTGAGGGAGCTGGGGCTGTTCAGCCTGGAGAAGAGGAGGCTGAGGGGATCCCATCAATGCCTACAAATACCTGAGGGGCAGGTGTCAGGAGGACAGGGCCAGGCTTTTTCAAGTGGTGTCCAGCAACAGGACAAGGGGCAATGGCCACAAACTGCAACACAAGAAGTTCCACTGGAACGTGAGGAAGAACTTCTTTCCCTTGAGGGTGCCAGAGCACTGAACAGGCTGCCAGAAAGGCTGTGGAGGCTCTTTCTCAGGAGACATTCAAACTTGCCTGGATGCAGCTCTGTGCAGCCCCAGCAGGGGCTGGACTGGGTGGTCTCCAGACACCTGTGTCCCTTCCAACCCTGACTAGTCTGGGATTCTGTGATTTGGACCTCTCTAGCTAAACCATGGTATGTGGCAAACTCTCAGGATAAGATAACATGAAGACCATAGAGCAGTTGTAGACTATCACCTAAATCTGTCTCTTAATCTGTCTTCTTTCAAGCAATACTTACAATATGAAGAAATTCTATGTACCTAAATTATTTAGAATTTCCTTTGATGGATTGACAGAGGCAATCCAGTCTTTTTCCAGCCCCTTTATTTCTAGTCAAGACCAGCCACCAAGTTACCTCCTTGCTGTTCTGTCAGTCCACCTGTGTACCTCTCCCATGCAACACTAACTTACCCGCTCGCAAAGCAGAAGGTAAACTTTTCTGTCTGCTTTAGCAGTAAGTCAAGACAAGCCATCGGAAAGGTTATGTAATGGAATTATCTCTTAAGCTTTTTTGATATTGTGATTTGGGGTTATATGTCAGCTTGGGGAAAGGGAGCAGCACCACAACCATTTTTTTCACTTGCTCAGCTGAAACCTCTCATTTCCAAGAGTAAGCCTGCCAGTCACCTGTGGTGGGCACAGGCTGAGCTGTCTAGGGGGACTGCTATGCTTCCGCACTAAGTGGTCTTTATTTGTTTGCCTCCCCCACCCCTGCAATATTTCATTAAACCTCTGAATCCATAGAAGAGGAGGGAGGGATTGTTCAGGGTGTAACATAGCTAAAGCACATTAACTGTAAATTTAAATGTCTGTTCTCTTGTGCAGAAGGCAAAGAAGTTTCAATGCTAGAAATATTCAGTTGGAAGCATTATGTTTTTAAAAGGAACTTAGGACTTTTTGAGATTGACCATGAACACTCATAGCACCATATTTTATGAAACTGTTAATTGTTTTGGACTCTGAGCTATTACCTTTCAAATGAATGGGAAAATTCCTTTACATGTGAGTAGCATAAAATCAAGTATTTACATATAGAACAATTATTTCAAGTAGATATGCTGCATGCTAACTGGAAAATTGAGGCTGTAGTTTATTTCAAAGAACTCCACAAATATTGGGCTGGGACTGGCCAACATCAGCCCAGCTTCTTGGAATTAGCTGAAATGTGTTGACTTTACCCCTGGCCAAGGACTAGGCTTATTATCTGTTCAGTTAGGTAACTAAAAAAACTCCACTTAGCTACTTTGTGTGACTAGATTTAATGTTAGTAATTATGTAACAATTATTAATACAATATTAAATATTAATTAATAATTAGTAAGAGTTAATCTTATAGATTAGTCTGTGTTTCTGTTAAACATCAACTATTTTATGCTTTATTTTATCTTGCCTCCTGTCAAATAAGCAGCATGCCATGCTGAGCTGAGATGGGGGAGTCCCCCTGCAATGTTACCTTTCCTTAAACGCTACACCCTAACTACTGTGGCTATGTAAATAAACACATACATGAATTGCACTTATTCTAAGAATTCACTAAATGTTATTTCTGAACAAGGAAAAATACTTAAAATGTAATTTGTACATAATTTAGAAGGAAGCTATATGATACTGGCTTATTGCTTTCTCAGAATACTTGCTTGATGGAAACACCATCTTCAGTGGAATATAGCAGAAAGGCTGAATAGGTTTGTAACAATCTGCACATGTAAACATTTGTCACACAGATAATATGGGACATCAAGCACTATAGGAAACTTATTTGCTGATAAAACTTAAGGAGAAAATACAGGTGAGAAAAATATAGCTCATTCTTTGAATATATTCTCCAGGTCAATAAAGTTCAAAATAATGCAGAAATGTTGAAGTTCTAGTAGATTTTTATTAGCCCTACTGTGTGAACTGAATATTACTCCTACCGAGCTATTTGCCTTCCTTTGATGCTGGTAGACATACACCTGTGTACCTTCAGAACAACCTAGGGAAACCTGGTCCAAACTTGCAGGGGTGTTTGACATAAAAAGGCAATGACTAGCGCCATCTAACATGTTGTTATAACTGTTTTTTAATTCCCCTTCTAAAAATAGGGAACATCTGAAAAATGGAAATATCAGAATTGTATGTGCAGTGTTGGCAAAGGCAGTGGAGACTTTTTTCTAACATTTTCTTGTTTGCATTTCCAGACTTAAAAATTACGAAAAGTAGAGTATATTGTGTTTCCCAATGGAAATCTCAAAATAGAAATATTTGCATCTACTGAGGAACTGATTTCCTGCATTAATGCACACATTTTACAATTAAAATATTTTTGACCAAGTATAATCTTTCTAGATATGCTTCTTTCAAATTTGGCTAAAGTGCTTCTAACAAACTAAACTGAAAATTTGCTGATGATATTTGAAATTCAGAAATAAAAGATTATTTCTAAAATTAATTTGATTAATTTTGAGTGTGAATTAGTGCCTGAGATAATGGACTTGGAAAGATTCCTTATTCTTTTCTGGTTACTTCTACTTCTTAGTTTATCTGAATTATTCTTTCCTACCACATGACCTGGATTTTTTAAGATCTAGCTTACTTTTAGCCAAATAAGTCACATATTTTAAGAGTAATATTAAATGTATTTTTGTAGGTAAAACCATCTTGATATACGTTGTTTTGTTTAGTAAAGACGGCGATCTTGCTTCAGCAGCAAGTAATTGTGTTACATTTTTTCCTCTAGAAATCTTTAAATTATGCTCATATTTAAAGTATTAATATAGAATATGAGGTAATTTCATTAAGTATCCAAACGAATATGACTGATTTAGGGATAAATACCAAGGACAAGTTAATTCACCCTAAATATTGTACTCTGGCATATGACATGATCTATTGGTTTTGTTAATACCACTGAATGAAGACCCAGGCTAGAGAATGGCACACATTCATATTACTGTTATTAATGTGTCCAATTTTAGCACAGATATTAACAGCCTTTGTTTACATTCCAAATGAGAGCTTGGGTTTTAAAGGGTTCTCCAGAAAATCTGGTGGCACCTAGCTATGACGGTGTCTCACAGCAGAGAGTGAAAACAGCAAGTTGTGATCAAAAAGTTTTATTAGGGTGAATGAGAGCATAGCCTCCCTGGAAAGAGCTTCTTTCTCCATTATTTTATTTTACAATGGGATTCAGTTTTTTTGACTGTCATTCTTTCAATTTCTCCAGCACTGATGCTGCAATGTGCTTTAAGCTGTAAAAACAACCAGACTTCTGGAATATGGTTACTTTTTGTATAACTTCTGCATGCCTGGCGTTGTGCTTTACCTTTCCATTGTGCTTTGTTTCTTGACTTCCTTTTCTGCTTCTAGAAGAGAAGGTCCTCCGTTCATGATGATAACTTCCTTGAAAATCTGTTGCAGTCAGTAAGAGGCTTCCTAGACTTTGGCAGAATTTGGGGGTGATCTAAGGGAACAGGCTGTGCCAGCTTGATCCCCAGACTCTGAGCACAGTAGACATCCTGCTATTGTAATGGGATTTGAGTGAAAAGTACTTTAGCTCTTAATGCATAATTTTGTTTGAACTAAAAAGAATTCAGGAGTTGGAACTGTACCGTGTTGTTACTCAGGAAGGATGGATTAGGGAAGGCTTGCTGCAGGAAGCAGAGGAGTGGGGCACCAGTGGGAGACCGATGCATAGTGCCTTTGGAAACTCTTCCCAGGTCTTCTGTTTCTCCAGAATCATGGCAACTCTACAGCAATCAATTAAACACCTTTTTCTGAAACATTAAACATATGGACTATGCAAAGGGAGAACTTGTAACTTCTGCTTGTTGGGAAGAGATTTTGTAAAGTAAGTACATTAATCTTTTAACTTCTAGAATGGGCCAATGAAAATATTTATCAGGCAGTTTTGAAAATGGTCACTGAGACTGGTATGTGCTGCAGCATCTGCTTCAAAAGCAAGGAGAATTTTGCTACCATCACATTAATGTGAGTTGATGTAGAAAAGGTACTGAAGAGTGCAAGAGAAGATGCATTGGCTGAAAATCTCTGTAAAAGACAGAGCTCTACTCTTGCACCTCCCCAGAAAAGCCATCTAGGTCAGTGACTCATCTGGGGTCTTACTCCAGGACCTGGAAGGCAGCTATAGGATTTTGTTCTCCTGATTCTTCTATAGACTCTGAGGAGCCCTCCTGCCAACCCAGCTGTTGGCTGCACACTTGTGAGTAGGTGCTCATTCTGCTCAGAGGGAGCTAATGGGAAAGAGCTGAAGCTGCAAAACTTGCCCAAAGGAGATGATGGAGCCAAGGCACTCACAGGTCACTGGGGGCTGCCAAGGCACTCTCTTGTTGCTGTTGTTGCTTCCTCCAGAACTGAACTGTCCAACAGTGTAAGCAGAAATATTACTTAATCTGTTACATGTTACTTAAAGGGCATAACTTACTAAACAGATATTGAACTCTCATATGACAACAAAGCTTACACATGATTAAAACACAACCACCAAATTTCTTGGTGTGTCCTTGTTGCAGAAGTATTTGTCTTGAAATACATTTCCAAGGCAGATGACTAATCCCGTGGAATGCAGTTGACCCAAAATGTTACTTTTATCTAAGAAAAACTAACTGATCTTTTTACTCTTCTTTACATTGTATGTTTCTTTCTTCCCTCATGCTGTTCTCAAACTCACTTATTTTTATATTGCGAAATTGTTGTTGACTTATGGGAAAAATGGATATATACATTGCTCCTCCCTCTTAACCTTGTCCATTTTTGTTCTTTCAAGTCCTCTTCTTAAATTAATTTTGCATCTTGCTACCTTATTTTTCACAAGGTGAGAAATTTGAAGTCTAGTCACAGATTTGTCTTTGGAAGGTCTTAAGGATGTGCTGGAAGCTAACAGATCTAACTTTCAATGCGTGCAATTTAATGCTAGTCCCACAATGTGAAAAAGTAACCTCCTTTCCCAAGGAAGCGCTAACTCCACCTCACTTAAATAGGACCCGAGTTTGCTGAGTACACTGCATGATTTGACAGCTGGAGATCTGACAAACAGCTAACATTTACAACAAAAGCTGTTATGTAGGTATAGTTAATCTGCATGCTTTATAATGAAGCTCTCATTTGTACTACTGTGATAGAAAGCACAGGCTGGTTTCAAAAGCTGTCTGGACATGATCCTGGGGAACTGGCTCTGGGTGACCCTGCCTGAGCAGGTGGGGCTGGATCAGATGGGCTCCAGAGGTCCCTTCCCACCTCACCCATTCCCTGCTTCTGTGAGAAACTGGAGGTACTCCACAGTTTTGCTCCTGTGTTTGGCCATAAAAGACCCTTTCACAAGACTTAATCTTTCACTTAGTCTTTTTAACATACCCATTGTTTGAAACACTCAGCAATTATTTGGTGATGCTCTGTTGCAACAGAAGTTTAATGTTGTTGATTATGTGGGAGCCATTGGGCGTTTCCATTTGGGCAGAGCCATAGTTAATTATTTTGCTTCATGAACTATTAGACAGCAGCTGATTATTTTAAATGCTACATTTTTAACTACTGAGATATATCCCTCCTTGTGTAATAACAATTAATATTGTTATAACAGTAACAACAATTTTTTTTATGTTGTGGTCACATATCTATTATGAATAATTTATCTTTCATAGATGGCTGCCCTTTTCTCCATTTAAATTGAGCCTTGACTTGCCTACACCCTTGCTGCACATACAACGGTGCAAAAAAGCACCTGGCTGATGAAATTGTATCAAATAAATTTTTAAGGTGAGAAGGTTATCACTCAAAAAAACCTTAAAACTAAGTATGTTTAAATGTACTTAGTGTTGGCTACAAAGGTAAATAACTTTTGTGGCTGTTACTGTAAAAAAAAAAACCAGAAATTTTTCCTGCCGATGTGGATATTTTATTAGTATAGTTTTTTGACCAGATACCAGTCACTCTATGGCTGTGGCCTGGACAGACTTTGGTGGGAGTTGGCCAACATGTTGATGCACATTGAGCTATAGGTAGACAAACAATGAAACTGTACGGCTACCAAGGCCAGCGGCAGAACTCCCCTTGGCCTCCATGTGATAAGCACTTCCTTCACATGAACACTTACAGAAGCTCTAGTTAAAGCACCTAGTTGATGAACCCTTTGGAGATGGCCTGAGCAAAGCCAGGACAACCTCATGGGTAAGAGAAAGGTGACAAGCCATCCCAGGGTGATGGCAGGGAACAGGTCCTGGTGTGCTGAGATGGGATCCAGCATGGCCTCACGCACCTCCACTGTGGTGTGTGTCCCACCCAGAGTGACCACGCTGCCCATGTGGATGGTTGTCTTGGTCCATGTGGTCTGGCTGCCACCTGCCAGCACAGAGGTCAATTCCCTTTCCATCTGGTGTTCGTGAGGAGCCACCTCCAACCACCGCTGGAGTAAGAAGTGTGTTTGCTGCTTAACATGGAGACACTAGGTAGACATGGCTCAAGGGATGGCCTACAGAGCCACACTGTCTATGAGGTTGCAGTGCCTTCTGGTATCAACCATGCTGCTGGCGTAACCGCAGAGGCACCCAGCCAAGGCTCCCAGGCCCCTGCCCTGGCTCCTGCAGCCCCGTCCTCAGCTCCGCAGCCGGCCACAGGCTGGAAGGTGTGGGACGGGCGTGGTGCAGCTGGGGTGGGAAGGTGTGGGGTGGGCGTGGCACAGCCGAGCAGGCCTCGCTGCTGCTATTGGCTGCATGAGGTGTCACCCAGCATTCCCCGCGGGCCAAAGAGAGTGCTGCTGGGCAATCACGTGGTGGTCTCACATGAGGGGCACGGCATCGCGGAGCCACGCCCAGTGCAGGGTGACGTCACGGCCCCAGCTCTCGCGAGAGCCCCCAGTGGTGCCCCCGGGAGGTCGCGGGCGGGAGAGGCAGGTGGCAGGGGCGCAGGTGGGCCCCGGGGCTGGGGGGCGGGGACGACACCTGAGGCCACGCCCCTCAGCCGCGCCCAGCTCCTCTGGGGAGCCAATGGGAGCGTTGCCTCAAGTCTCTTCCCATTGGCTGGCTGCCTGGCATGCAAATGAGCTGCGACGTCACTTCCTGGGATAATCGAGCGCCATTTTCTCTTTCTGGCGCTGGATGGGGAGCGGCCGGAGGCTGAGGGGCGGGCGCGGGGCGGCAGGCGCTGCGCGGGGGCTGAGCCGAGGTCGGTCGCGGGCTCCGGCGACGCTGCGGCCGCCGCCCTCGTGGCGCCCGGGGTGAGCGCGGCAGCGGCGGAGGAGGAGCCGCGGGGCGGGGCGGCGGGCGCGGCGCGGCACGGGAGTGGTGCGGCGGCCGAAGCGGCGGCGGAGCGGCGGGGCCGGCGCGGCGCGGAGCGGCGGGCGGAGGCGGCGGTGCGGGCCCGCGGCCCAGCAGGCGGCAGCGAGGCGGCGGAGCGACGGCGAGCTCCCCCTGTAGGGCGGCCGGGTAGGTGCAGCGGGGCGGGCCGGCGGCTCCCCTAGGGCGCGCCGCCCCGAGGGGCGCGGGCGGAGGCGCTGCCGCCGCGGGGGCCAGGCGGTGCGCCGGCGCCTGTCAGGAAGCACTGGCTTCGGCGCGCCCGGGCGGTTGCGCCCGGCTCTTGGCTCGCCGCGGCGGGGTGCGGGGGGTCGGGGCCCGCCTCGCCGAGGGCTTCGCGGGGGGACGGCCGGGGAGGGGCGGTGCGCCGAGCCGAACCGCGCGGCCGGGGCGCTGCGTTGGGGGCGCCGTGTCTCCCCGCCGGGGCAGCGCCGTGGGCGCCGGGCCCTCCTGTCGCTGAAGCCCCCGCGGTAGCTGGAGCGCTGCGGGCGGCTCTTGGCCGCTCCCCGGGCCGGCGGGGCGCTCCCGCCGTGCCCGGCTTGGGCAGGCGGCGGAGGTGGCCGCCGTGTGGTCTCGCAGGGGGCGGGCGGGGGAGCAGCCCTGCCCCACCCGCGGCCAGCAGCGGGGCTGAGCTGGGCGGGGCGGCAGCGCCCGGCGAGGGCTCCGCTCTGCGGCTGCCCCTCAGCAGCTGCTTAGGGCTGCTTGGGTTTTTCCCCCCTCCAATTTCTGCCAGTAGTGGAGCAATAGAACATCTAAGGAACCGACTTAACGGGCTGGCTCAGCGTAGGTGGGTGCAAAGCCCTAATTGCTTCTAGGCGATGCGGGTCTTTCAAACAGTTCATCGAAGACTGTGGTGATGTGCTTGGGAATACTGCATATGCAGAATTAGGACTAAAATGTTAATGGATGCAAAATTGCATTCAATATGATTGTGGTACTTAAGCAATGCATGAATTTTTGAAAAAAATAGAAAAATTTTATGAATAATTAACCAAACATAACCCGTGCAATGCAAATCATTAAGGCTATTTGGGTATGCTTGCCTTGCACTTGAGAGCAAGTAGCTAAGTTTTTTTTTGTCCTGTTTGATTTGTAAATGGAATAAAAAAAAAAGTATTTCACTTGTGCTGTAGCAGTTCATAGTTCTGTACTGTCAAAATTACAAACTTCTCCCTCTTAACTGATGAATACTTAAGTTCTGACAGGTAAACTGTTGGGGTGGGCACTGGTCATTTTCTTTAACAGTTTTCTATCATCAGAAATACATCTTTTGAACTCCTAAAAGTTTAAATGTGTTCCATTACAAGTCTTTAAAAGACTCGCTCTGGGGATCCCCACTCCAGTCTATATTCTAGAAATCTTGGTGCTTTTTAAAATAATCTTTCAGTTGAATTTTGATCAAGAAAAGGGGATTTCTTTAGAACAATATTTAGACAAATTGTGTGTAGTGAATATGCTACATTATGAGCTGTAATAAAACCTGTAATTCTAACAGTTCATTTGTAAAAAACCCAACAACAAAACCCCCCAAATTGTAACAAATCTTCAGACACAATGAAGAGCACACAAGCACGGTTTTACAGTGCCTTATGTTTTACTGCTGGAAACTCACTGATTTGGGTTAAGTCTTGTTGAACACTGCTAAGAGTTGGCTTGTGTTTAAACACTTTGGTCCTGCTGCTGAAACCTGTAGCACAGCCTTATTTTATTTTTCAGTTCTGTCCCCATGCTGAATTACTCTGGTTGTGGATTATCTGTGCTAGGGACTGTTCTGTGCACCTGTGTGAAATGTCTTTGAGTCATATCACGTTGACTAGTGCCGTGCAGACTCAGTTGTACTTCTTCCTAGGGTAGCTGGGCTTGGTTGTGTGACTCTTCTGCTCACTTACACATGGGGCTGATGAGTCCTATGGGATTTGAGTAGGCTCCACTTAGCTCCTCAAGTAGTCTAGAATGGGCTTGGGTTCTGGCTAATGCTGACCCCCAGGTGAGTCAAGCACTGTGTGCTGTAGGAAGGCTCCATGAATTGGATGGTGTAGTGCCACCTTCTCTTCTAACTAGTCTTGGTTAACAGACTTGATTGTGTTATGAAACATCACAATAGTTATTTAAACCATAGTAGCTAGATTTGGTGACCTAAATTCATTTTGGTGTGACTTTTTAGGTAAGATGTGGGTTGAGGTGCTGTGTCTTTATGTATGTAATCACATACCTTAATCCTTTTTACTGTGTTAGCAACCACTGAATGATGGCTTGCTTTGTGTTGATTAGATTACTTTTTTTAACAGGTATGTGATTTATAGCCAAGAAAAAGAGTGAAATTACTGGGACTATAAGAGATCTGTAATTCTAGACCCCTAAAGGTTTCTGACTTAGCGAGGTTTCTATCAAGTTGCACTTTGACAGAAATTGGAATTTAGGAAGATAAGGTAGCATTGTTTTGTTCTGTTGACCAGAACTGCTTTTAGTAAGTTTTGTTAATCTATTTTAATTTACAAAAAATGAAATAATAACCAATAATAGTATCCATTCTAATCAATTGACTGCTTTTCTTTCCAGGAATCAAATCTTTCAAAGCCGTTAAAACACCTAGAGATGTTGATAGGAAGCTATATGCATTTCTTCCCTCTCCTTCCAAAGACTGGATAAGCTTTGATGGTTACAACGCACTTGTAAATCCGGTTAGGTGTCTCTCAGAAGGTACAGATAAGAGTCCAGGGACTGGAACCATCCATGTAATAATGCGGTTAGCAGATATCCAGGTATGACTTTTGGAGACTTGTAAGCTTACTGAAAACAAAACAGAATTGTTGAGAGTAAAATCAGCATGGCCAAGCTGAACCCGCATTCTTCTAGGCAGTTTCTCAGCATGCTTGTCCTTCTGGCTGCTGTCTTTGACATCCTGGGTTCTTGTTCTTTAGAATCTGAGGATTAGTAATCACATGCTCTTTGTTTCATTTTCAGGAATGGAGCAGTTATTACTGTTTTCTCAACTAATACTGATTTATCAACTTCTAATGAGTCAGTTCTGGTATAACTGCTGAAATACAAGCTGTTAAAACAAACCTTTAAAAATACTTCCCACCTAAATATCCCAAAACCTGAAAGTCTTCATAAAAAATCTCTTCTGCCATTACTGTTGACAGTTTACAAGATAAAAAGGTATCAAAACTGAGAATGGCTGAATTTCCAGTGCAGATTATGTGAAAGGACAAAATGTGTAAGCCTTTCGTAATTTTCGTAGTGTAAGCAGTTCTGTGAGCAACAGACTAATGAAGGCCAGCTTTCTAGGAATGCATCTGGAGGTCTGACTTCTGTGTAGGTTATCTGGTGTCTAAAAAAGGGTTATGTTGCAGCATTTTTCTCTGTGGATCTTCTAATAGCATTTCTCTTTAGCTGCTTGTTTTCATGAAATCTCTAGAAATGCCTGATCATCTACTTTACTGTTGGGTTTTGCTGGATGTATTTGCATGTGTGTGGAAGGCACATTTCTGCATCTTCCTTGCTCCAGCTCCATACCAGTGTCATATTTAATTTGATTGCATATGCCTGGTTTCCTTAGGAACGCGAACTAAAATGGTGCTGATTTGATGTAAGGAAAAAACGCCTTACGCTGGGTGCAGTCAGTCACTGGAAGAGGTTACCCAGAGAGGCTGTCAGACCTCTGTCTACAGGAGTTTCCAAGACCTGACAGGCTGAGACACCGAGCGCTGTGGTTGCAGTTCATTGCTGAGCCTCCTTTGAGTAGGAGGCTGGGCTGGGTGTCCTGTTGAGGTTCCTTCCAAGGCAAGCGAGTATTGTTCCAAGTAGTAAACTGAAAGGAAGGCAAAACAGGAACTTCCCATTTTGTAGTGACCTCTCACTTTGACGAAGTGAAATGTTAGCATTTTTGCTTTTCTTTAATGCAGAGAAATTATAGTTGAGCATAGTTACTCAGCAAATTAGTAGTATTTGTCTTTGACTAGTAGGATGCTGTCCAGACCATTACCTTGTGTTTAGATTAGTACTAAAATACTGCAGTACCACCAGAAGGGGAAGAGTTGCGTTTGTGATGTTTGTTGAAAAGCTGAACGTAGTTGGATGTTATAATACATGATTACAAACGTTAGAGAAACGAAGGGATCCTTTAGTGTGGCATGAAACTCCAGTTTGCTCTATCGTTATGGAGGTGTTAACCTAAATGAACAGTAAATGCAGGAATAGATTGATGGATAAAATCTGACCTGAGCAAGGGTTGAGTGATCTTTTTAGAACTGAGTTTGGGACATCATCTGCTCTTTTATTTTGCTATTAAATTACCTTGGTTCTGCTTATGAAAAGGTACTGTCTGTGAAAACTCAATGGATTATCATTATTTTTTAATTTTTTTTTTTTGGAAACTACAGTTAAAAGTAGTTTAAGATAAATCTGTCTTTAGGTAGCCAACACGGTAAAAGAACCAAGACTTTTGGGCTAGGGTAACTTGGGTTTAATTTAATTTTAGTGCTTTCATGTTGAATTTGCTGGCTAAGAATGGGTTGCATACCAGCAGAAGATTGCCTGTAGTTATGCATGGAAACAAAAGTGCAAGCTAAGGCCTGAAGAATGTCCAAAGTAAAAGATAAATTGGTAGTAAAAGAATATGGATAACGAGGTGTATAGCAACCAGGGAATTAAACTGAGAACTTGAGGGAATAAGCTTAGAAGGTTGAAATTTTGTGATCTTTATGATGGGGCATTACTGGTCTAATGGGTACAGAGAATGTTAGATGAGAGTAAATTAAGAGTCTTACACTTAGAAAAACAGTTTGTTTAAATAGCAGATAAATAGCATTGCATGTGATTCAGAAATGTACATCTTGGATTGAAGACCAGCTACTTGAAAATTGGAAAATAAGTCATTTGTACTCAAGCCTGTCCCTCCTGTTGTTGTCTCTTGTCTGTCTCCAGGATTAATGACTTACATGTATCTCAAGAGTTTTCTTACCCAGTAATCATTCTGAAATGGAAGTTACATACTATACCACCTTTGTAGACCAGTGTTTCTTTTTTGTAAGGTAGACATGCCTCAAGAAATGTCTGCTTCACCTTCAGTAGCATCAGCGTATCAGTTAACGGACTGAGATGGAGGAGCTGTTCCCAGTGGAGCCTAATGTATTGAACCGCATCTCCTGGCTGATGTGAGCATGGTGGCATCCTGTCAGCCCTGTTGTTACCAGCAGTGGACCGTGGGGTTGGTGCACATAACCTGCTGTCATAGAGGGACTGATCATGAAGCTTTAACCAGGCTATACGAATTCCTGTTTGACTTCACTTTAAAAAAAAGAATTTTATGTCTTAATTTTACTCCTTGGCTTTTGATAGAATGACAGATTAGTCACTGATGTATTCCATTCTGTATAGGTTGCTTTCCACACCCACCCCAATGGTGTCAGAATGTCTTCCAGACTTCTTACGGATAAAAAAGATTAGAAAACAAGACTAGCATCTGTCAAATGGGGCTCCCTCTCCATTTCTCTCTACACACCTTTCCTTTGGGGGGAGAAGAAGAGGAGAATAGCATGTGAGTTGTTTGAATTTTAATTCTAAAAAATCTTAACTGTACGATTTGTATGTAAATTATTGTTGTCTTGAGTAATGACATACAAAGTAGAAAAAGGTGTTGTGTTTCAGTTTTTTTTAGTTTGGTGAGGCTTAGCTTGTAGCTTCTTACTTATGTTGGAGGAGTTTTTACAGTTGTCTTTCCTTTCCAGGCAAAGATTTCATGTTGACAGTGATCTTTTTTTTTTTTTTTTTTTTTTTTTTTTTTAGAAGTGCAGCTTTTCAAGACATTCAGGGCCATCAAGGCTGAAGTGCTGTTTAGGGATTTTCTCTTTTTCTTTTTGTTAGAACTTGACCTGGGTGGATAAATTTTCTAGCGATAGGAACTAGGTTCTTTTAAACTCTATTGGGTCCTCTGTCAGTTATTTAAGAACAGAGTACTTGTGAAGCTCCCGCTGTCCTTTTTCGGTGCAGGGTAGTTCTGTTGCATTCTGTGCCCGTTTCAGTTACTTAAATCTCAGTCTAAATTGCATTTTGCTGTCATCTAGGGAGGAGATGATAAAGGCACATACTTTTAAAGCTAAGTGCATGGGGATACCTTACGGTGTACTGGGAGCTGAAGAGAAGCAACTGGTGTGTCCATAGCCCAGCTCCTTAGGCAGTGATGATAAAAGCCTAGCTATTGGGGAAGTGCTAGACTGCAGGGGTCCTCAAACTTTTTAAACAGGGGGCTGGCGCGCGGATGAGGTGGCAGGAAGTCATCTGCCGCTGCTTGGTTTCCCCCCCCAATCCCCAGCGGGGACGGGGGGGTTCTGTAAATACCGGGGGCCGGATTGAGGACCCTGGGGGGCCATATCTGGCCCACAGGCCATAGTTTGAGGACCCCTGTGGTAGAGCCTTCCAGGGGCTATGTTGTAGACAGGTAGGCAACCGTGCCGTGCAGCAGTCCTTCAGACATGGCCAGCAGCAGATAATCTGTCTTTCTGTAGTCTTGCGTTTGTTGTCATACTCCTCTGTATGTTGGACTCTAGCTATTGCAGCTTGCTGGAAGGGGGAGCAGGGTCGGGTATAAATCCAAATTCTGGAGTAAGGGAAGGCAATAGAGCTATATACACTTCTTCAGAGGAGGAGAGCTGAAAGCATATGGGTATTAAAAAAATTTGTCCCACTTCTAGCTGTCAGTGCCATACTTTAATTACATTTATTTTCTGCTGCCTTAATACTGTAGTAGCTTGTTTTATGCCAAGGTCTGTATCTGCTTACAGCAGCAGAAACTTCTGCAGGAAATTTAGAGTTTTACTAGCAATTATATTTTAAGCATGTACATAAACGACAACATACTGAATTATCAAAGAGGCTTCTCATCCTGACACTAACTTGCAAGGTGGAAGTTGTTGAATTCCTCTTCCTAGATGAGATGATAGGAATTTTCTGAATAGACCTTAGTAAAACTGTGGTGTTCATGTTCTTTTACCAAACAAATGCAAAACACTGTAGCTGCCATGTGTACACGGAGAGATCTGAAAGAAAAACTTGGAATTTTGTGTAGGTATGAGAGAAAAAATGTAAAGGAATCCTGTCTGCCCCCCCCCCCCCAAGCATTTTTGCTTTCCTTCAAGAGGAAGCAAGTCATCTACTGGGAAATGTTAATGAGACTGGTTCTTCAGCTTAAGGCTTTTGGATTTTCATATTTAAGAATGAATTTTTTAGACTTTAGTTTTTGTTCTAATACTGTTAAATGCCTGTGTTGAAGTGTTCCATCGCTTTTTTTTGTGTTTGATTTTTTTTTTCCAGGAAAAGTGCAAAATGTTTCAAATTCCTGTTCAAAATCTTGATAGTATCAGGAAGGCTCGAAAAAAGGTGAAGGGCATTCTTGTGGATCTTGGGCTTGACAGCTGCAGGGAATTGTTGAAGGTAAAGCATTTGAAATAATGTAAACCAATCTGAAACATAAACGCTTTTAGTGTATGTGATGCTGCTCTGCCACAGATCTTTATGGTGTGACCTTTACTATGAAGTATTACTCATGACTGACTACTCGTATGCCAGGGTGGAATTCAGTGGTTTAGTACGTAACGTTGAAAGAAACTGATTTCTCAACAAGATGTGTTATAGATGGTGCTGTGTATTCTTCTCTGCTAGTAATATTTCAACAGCAGGAACCAGTACAGTTTTAGGAAAACCACCACAGACTAAAGAAATGTGTACCGCACTGCAGCTTTTTGGCAGGTCTTTTAAAATCACAAGCAGACGAAGACTTAAGTCTACTCAAAGGCATCCTGTCATGTTCCAAGGGCAAGCCTTTGAAGGATATACAGGTTTTCGCTATTTCTGAAAACTCAGCCAGTTAGATCAGTGACTTTGGTGTAGGCCTTTAAACTTTGTGTCCAGGGAAAAATACCAAACTTGCCTTACTGAGTTGTAGTTCAGTTCTGCATCTTAAATAGTATATGCATGTGTACTGAGATATCAAGATGAACCTAGTACCATTGTTGCTACTTTAGGGAGAAAGTATTGTGCAACAAGTAGGAGGAATTCACACCATCAGATTGGTAAGCCTGATAGCAGAAAAAGTGCAAACAAGTAATGCACTCAGTAGTGCAACTAAACAGTAGTGTATTTTAGCCAGCTGGTACACAGGCTTTTTTGGCTGTTCGGTGTGTTCGTGACTTCAATTTAAGAGTTTGGATTAATTCTGTATGATGGTACTAAAGTAAGTTAACTATCTGTAGGGGTGGTATTGTATTTTTTGTGGTGTTCTGAAACTGGGTAAGTAAACAGCTGAGAAAAAAATGGTAAAGATCTACATGCAGAACTAATTCTGGAACATTCTTGGTTATTGCAGTTGAACAATGTTTGATATATCTAAATATCGTAAGAGCTCAGGGGAAAAAGTCTAGTAAATTTCCATTTTCTTACTGTTGTTTGTGTTGTATATTGTTTTGTAATTAAACCTCTGAGTCAGAAGCTGTTGTGCCTTGGCCCTTTGAAGGAGAAATGTTTTGATGATGCTAGTGTTTTTGCTGTGAAGTTGATGGCAGTCTAACTTGTTGATTGCAGTATAGATTTTAGTGGTGAATGAGGAATAAGGTGTGTTGTGGTTGGTTGGTTGGTGTGGTAGTGGTGTGTGTTTGTGTGTGTGTGGTTTTGTTTCACTTTTAATAAATGATGGTTGTGGCAAACCGAGCAAACATTTCCATTCTGGAAAAAGCGGTGTGAGATGTAGGCCCAAAAATTACCATTTTAGTGGGTTTTTTTGTGTGTGTGGGTATCGTCATCCCCCCAATAATTCTCCCTCAGCAAAGTTCATAACTTCAGTTTGTTTTTGCCAGGTAATCTGGGGCTGGTTTTGGTATGACTTTAGCAGCTAGAGTAATGGGGTTTAGTACTTGATTTGTTCTTGGCTCATAGAATGATGGTGTTTCTTTTTGGTAGAATAGGTTGTGTGATGACTTAATAGGTGGGAAGTAGCTTCAGTCTTCTTTCCTCCACTAATATTAAGACTGATTTCTGAACATTGTCCTTGTGAGGAGGCTGGACAGTTTAGGAAATGGTATGAAATGATACAGTGCAAGCTTGACCTGCCATCTGGTCTCAAAGTTGGTCTTAAACTGTTCTAATAAGACATGATAATGGACAGTAGTTTGTGAGGAAAGTGAACGAATTTCACATACAACTAGTATCCTCTTTGTAGGTTGGAGACCAAAGGGATTAGTTTTTAGGCTGAAAGTTCTTAATTAGTCTCTGCTAGGAAGAAAGGCTTTTGTGCTAGATTACTAGTTTGACTGTCAAAGTAGTACTCTTTAAGTACGCTGTAATGTCAGAGGCTTTCCTTTAGTAAACTCTTAGCTTTAACATAGTCGTCTTTAAGTCTTCATTTAAACTCTGAAAAATTTTAGAGTAGTAGCTGGTTTTGCCTTGAGGAACATGAACTGGTTCAATGGGATTGATAAGAATGCTATAGGGAATGTTGTTTACCCTGGCATGGTGGTTCCAGAGGTGATAATATTGTTGTTTTTACAGCTTGAGGCAAAATACAGCTGCTCTTTGAAATAAGGTTCTGGGAATGTCTTTGTTTTTCAAAGTTAAAAGCATAGCAATGCTATGAAGATTTAATACTAAAACTTGTTGCAAAGTAAACTGTAGCGGTAAGTTAATAAATGGAAGTAAATGGTGAAATATTACAGATTTAGGAGGAGGAAGGCAGAGGGAGAAAAATATCTTTCAGTATTCACTGTGAACTTGGCTAGAAGCAACAGAAATAAAGCGTAAATATTTTGACTCCTACATTATTTTCAGTAACTATGAAGAGTTCAGAATTATGGCTTTATTATGAGGCAGTCATATGAACAAGTACTTGAGGTAAAATGAAGAGGGATCAAAGAAGTAATTTCCTTGAACTGAATTTTGAGACCTATATCTGAATACTGTACGGACTTCCCATTCATCCTCTGTGTGTTTTTTCCTTTTTTCTTTGGTTTGTATTGAGACTATTTTTATATTCAGAACAGGCTGCAAAAGCAGATTATTTCTTGTTTTCTTTTTTCTTTTAGAATCTTAAAAGTTTTGACCCAGGTGAAAAACACTTCTGCAACACTTCATGGAGTGATGTCTCTCCTTGGGAATCCGTGGGAAAGAGGAAGGTATGTGTATGTAAGGTCTGGTTAGACATGCATGGGGAATCGCTGAATTTCATCGCTTTCAGAAGTCATGGAAAAGTTAAAATACACCTTTTTAATGGTAAAAAAATTAGCTTTCACGTCCTGTTTTCTAGGTATTATTAGTCAGGGAATAATCTTTCATTTCCTCTGTTCTTCCCTGCAGTGCAGCTGATTGAGGACTGTGTATGCTGTTCGCTGTCTTTAAGGGTACAACCCTGACCATCAGTATTTAAGATGTCATACTAATGTTCAGCCTTTTTAGCCTATGAGCTTTTTTAGTCTGATGAGTAGTCCTAACCGGCTGTTGTGTACAATACACTTGTTTCGTTGGAAGGGTGAAAATGTGATTGCGTAGGTGTGAGTGGATTAAACTGAAGTTACCATTAGTGGTTTGGGATAGGATTGCAGTGGAAGGTGTATTAAGTTAAATTGGCGTGTGTGAAAACAGCTTTTGGTTCCGTGTAGCTGGAATCTTCTGTGAAGCTAGAATCTATAAGAAGGGCAGGGTTGAGATGAACAAACCAATGGAGCCTCCTGGCTCCAGCCAGCATGTTGTCTGAGCTCTCTAACCTTGATGATTTTGTCTTTTTTGTCTTTTCCTCTATCTTTTGACCGAAGAAAAAAATTCAGTGTTGGGACATCTGTGTTAGATGAGCAGGGGAGTTCCCCCTCCTCCCCAGACATGAAACAGGGAAGAGGAGGATGAAGGTAGAGCAAGTGAAGCTTCCTGTCAAAAACTTAGGATGAAGGGTTGTTTGGGTTTTTTCAGTCTTCTCACAGTCCTTTATGAAAAATGGCAAGCCATTTCAGTGAAAGAGGAAAAGAACTAGAAGTCATGCACTAGAGAGGGAATCTTATTTCATCCCTAATGTCTGGAGAGAGGCCAGGCAGAGACCCCCGATCCTTACCAGAAGGAAGAACACAGATCCTGACTCAGCTAGTCAGCATGTCTGAAAAACAAGACCGGAATCTGATCTGATGAGTTTCAGTGTAGACTTTGTGATGCGTTGCAGTGGAACAGATTTGCCAAGCTGTGTCTTTTGGGTACTAAACTTACTTCTTACCCATTTTCTTAAAACAGTCAAATGTTGTTTATCATTCACATACCTCTTGGCATCATGCTGTGTATATTTGGGAAAAGTAACTTGGTCTTTCAGGATGTTCTGTTCCAAAGCTGTTTCCTTAAGGGGAAAATAAATTGTTTGAGCTACACTGGAAACTCAGTAGGCTAGAGATGATGTCTGTCTATATGTGTTGGTGATTTCTACCATTAGTACTATTTTTAGGGAGATGTGAGACTACACAATGGAAAGTGTTACTGTGTTCTGGGGTGTGTTCTCTGGAGTGGGACTAATTTGAGTTTTTCCCAAATGCCTCTAATAAGCCCTTTTGGATTCCATCTGTACAGTTTAGGGTTGTGTTGGTCAATCTCAAAGGTGCTTCACTTTTCCTAAGCAGCTTAGAACTTTTATGTTTTCAAATTTTCTGTAAAACTGAGATGCTGTTAGTAAACTGTAGTTAACACTTAGGAACATAAGAATCAGCTTAAGACACATATGCAAGGAGAAGATGCTAACAAAGTGATTTTCTAAGGTCTCTGTGGGGAAGAGCTCCATTTCATACAGAAAACATAGAAGTAGCAGACTTCCACATACTTCTGTTTTGCTGAAGCGGAGTTTTTGGGGATTTTTTTTCTTGGTGGTGGTTTGGGGTTTTTTTGAGCTAAGTAGTGGATCTTTTGGGTTCATCCTATTTTGAGAGAACTTGAGGTACAGAACTTCATTTGCTGAAGTCTCATAATTTTTACCTCCATCAAAACCCAAATGATCTAAGGTGGCATTATTTCCCCTAGACTCAACAGTATGCAAGTACTGGGGCGGTTTCTTAGTGGTATGCTGCAGTGCTTGTTTATAGAAGAAGTAAAGCCATTGTTACGACATAATAGTAAATTAATTCATCACTTGGACCACTTGTAGTGTTCTCACTGCACCTAATGACAATTGTTCAGACTTGGCAGCAAGGAAATATTGATGGTGTATTACACTACGGTATAAGTTTATGGGGATAGAAAAACCCAAACCAGAAATGGGGTGGGAGGGGGAAAGTAAAGGGTATGTGGGCCCAGTGTTTAAAAGCATATAAACTTTTCTAAGCCTCAGACAACCAATTAAAATGAGCAGTTGCCTCTGTCACCTGATTTCTTGAGAAGTAAGGCTAGTGAGGTTTAGCTGTTCGTAATGCTCTGTACGCTCCATTAGTTCAGTAGTGTCAGTGTCCTTTCTCTGCTCAGTATGCTTCAAAAGTAAGGTTGAAGCTTCTGATTTGCTGTGGTGCTGTTTGCTAGCAGCTGACACAAAACGCCTAGAGTGTAAATAGAGGATAATTCACTGATGCTTTCATAGCATACCCTTCAGCAGCCTTAGCCAGCCAGTGGCTTTATCTGACCCAGTCTTTTGAATTTGGAGGTTAGATTTTTGTTATTGTCAGGGGACTCTTCTAGTACTGCTAGTAGATGACACCTTCATGGCTATATGAAATGAAGAGAAAAAAAAAATTTGCGCAGTTTTTGTTACAGTTCTTGATAACATGTTTGTGACATATGTGGGTGATCTAGCTAGGCTGGATGCTGTAGTGGTGGAACAGCTTGTTCTTTTTGGATGGTATTTCATCAGGGGCAGAAGTGAGGTGTGAAACGCATCTGAGGGAACAGACAAGTTCCACTAGATGTTTGAGAGTGCAGATCTGTCACCTGGATGCTGGCTGTGACTGATTTTGTAGCTTTTGGCAGGAGCCAGGGTCAACTTTCTAGGAAGCTAATGCAAAATGGTTGACAGGACTGCTGTTTTTGTCAGGAAGAGCAAATAATGTTCATATGGATTCGAAATGTAATGCTGTCAAGTGACCTGTAATTGAGGGAGCAAACCACTGTTTAGTGGAAGATATTTAAGTTTATTTTTATACAGTTATAATATCTTTCTGAAAAGAATGTATATGCTCTATAATGAGTGTGCTAGAGGAAATTTCTTAAAGAAATTACTGTGATGGGATGCTCAGTATTTTGAGATAATACGAAGAGGTCATTGCTGCTTTATCATAAAAGGGAGTTTTATTCCTTTCTTTTTCTACTGTTAGTCTGGCTTCAAAATAATGTTCTTAAAAAAAAATAATCAGTGTTTTGTGGCTTTGATGGGAAAGATACTTCTGGAGAGCTTTCAGTGAAGGATAAGGTATTGAAATACACAACCCCCCCAACCCCTTTTTTTTTTTTTTTTTTTTTTTTTTTTTTTCTTTTCCTCCAGTAGATGGGAGGTGGCCCTGAACTAAACAAAGCTTTAAGAGTGTCACAGTACAAGGGCTGGTGTTCTTAATTGCTAGGGCTTCACCTCCTATGTACAGTGGCATGCAAATTCTTCTTAGCTTATTTTGTGATTCCCATCTTTAAAAATAGGCTTCAGAATTATTCTCGTGGAATAGAAATGAACTCGCTTAAGGCTTTTTAATAAATTATAAAGAAGCAAAAAGGGCACAAATATTTCTGCCTTTAAGTATGTCATCTTTAAGTCTGCTTTTCAAAAACAGAAGAAACTTGAGAAGATACATGCTATACGTCTGGTAAAGGCATTTTTGACAGGTGATAGTGCAGACTTACTTTCAAACAGATAACACGGATTTAGGAACTGGCAGTTTCTAAGTGGATGTTTTTGTTTTGTTTGCAGAGATACAGAACAAAGCCGTACTGCTGTAGCTTATGCAAGTTCTCCTCAAAATTGCTTACTTCATTCAAGAATCACTTGCACCGTTACCATGAGGATGAAATGGACCAAGAGCTGGTGGTTCCTTGCCCAAAATGTGCATTTGCTTCTCATCCCAAAATAGTGGGAAAACATATCCGAATGTTTCATTCATCTAATAAAAGAATACAGAACTATACAGTCAGCATTTTGGATGGCATGAAACAATTCAGAAGTGACATCATAAACTTCACATGTCTAAAATGTCACTTCACAGACACATTGTATTACAATATGAAGAAACATGTGCTGCTGTACCATTTTCAGGACTTAGTAAGTACGTATTTTGGCCAGAAGTCTGATGAAAGTAATGAGAATTCTGTTGAGCACTACTGTAAAAAATGTAATGCTTCTGCAAACAGCCAAGATTCTTTAATGTATCATGTCCTGACAGCTGAAACGCACCGAGACCTGGAGAACAAACTTCGGTCTGTGATTTCAGAACATATTAAGAAACCAGGACTTGTGAAACAAATGCAAATTGCTCCAAAGCCTGTTCAAGGTGTGACAGCAGCTGCTCCATCTGCAGGGCCTGCCACTGCCCCAGCAGGTTCTGTCACAGCTCCGTCTTGCGTCCAGCTTGCATTTCCACAGAATAATCAAACCCAGAGTGTGGTGCAGCCAAAAGCAGTTCAGAACACAGTCGGATCACTGACTGTTCCAAGTGCCTCTGGTAGC
Organism: Falco biarmicus; assembly: GCF_023638135.1. Lineage (NCBI taxonomy): Eukaryota > Metazoa > Chordata > Aves > Falconiformes > Falconidae > Falco > Falco biarmicus. The sequence goes on from NC_079290.1 coordinate 103,204,404, forward strand.
GTTCTACATACAACTTCTGCTCCAATTGTTAGCCCATCACATGTTACTCTTGTATCCAGTAATATTCCTGTAGGTCAGAATAATGTTAATATTCAGCCGTCACCTTCCCAGTCTATCATTGTTTCCCATAGGCTCCCCCTTAATCAGCCTGTGAGTGCTGGAGCTGTTCCTCTTAATCATTCCGTTGGGACTGTAAATAGAGCTGTGGCCCCTGCAGTTCTTCCTCTTAATCAGCCTGTCAGGCCTGGGCTCTTTCCTGTTAATCAACCCATTGGTACTATAAATGGTCCGGTTGCAGCTGGAACGCTGCCTGTTATTCAGCCTGTCAGCCCTGTGAATCAACCGGTTGCACCAGGAGTTCTTTCTGTCAACCAGTCTCTTGGGAATGGGAACAGACCCATTGGTCCCAGGGTCCTTCCTGTGGTGCAGACAGTTGGGTCCGGTGTTCTCCAGCTTAACCCGCCTGTTGTATCTGGGGTTGTTCCTGTCAGGCAGCCTGTCAGACCTGGGTTTCTTCAGCTTAATCAACCTGTTGCATCAGCAGTTATCCCAGTAAATCAGCCAGTTCAACCTGCAGTTTCTCAAAACACAGCTTTTTTGACTGCAGGTTCTATACTTCGGCAGTTGATTCCAACCGGTAAGCAGGTTAATGGGATACCTACGTACACGCTTGCCCCCGTTTCCGTTACTTTGCCTGTACCTCCTGGTGGTGGAGTAGCCACTGTTACACCACCGCAAGTGCCCATCCAGCTAATGCAGTCTGGGACGGTAACTCAGTTGTCCCAGTCACCAGCTAGTGCACCTTCTCCTCCAGTGGTTTTAATGTCTCAGAATATATCGTTACAAGCCTCCCCGCCTGATCCTGAAACAAGTCAGGCTGTCAGACAGGCTAAGCAGTGGAAGACTTGCCCAGTTTGCAACGAGCTTTTCCCATCAAACGTCTACCAGGTGCATGTGGAGGTTGCCCACCAACATGGTGAAGTAAAAACGGAGGAAACCCTGGAACCCGACAAACTTGCAGCTTGTGCACCCTTTCTAAGGTGGATGACAGAAAAGACGGTCCGGTGTTTCTCTTGTAAATGTTTTCTCTGTGAGGAAGAGCTCATGAAACATCTGTTGATGCATGGCTTAGCTTGCTTGTTTTGCACAGTTACTTTCCATGACTTAAAAAGCCTCATGGAACACAATAAAACCACACACAATGGGAAAAAGCAGTTACATGCAGATTATAGCAACAGAGGATTTCAGTTAGGTAATGATGCTCAGGGTGACCTTGTGTTTCCACACTTTGATTTCAGTACAGTGTTACCAGAGGAAGACATCGGTGAAAGAGAAGTACATTTGGCAGTGCTTGCTGGACTAAATTCAAGGACACTTGTCCCTGTTTACATCAAAGTGAAGCCTCAGACGGCAGAAGTGAATAATAGATGCAACAAAAAAGTGTTAACCTGTCCCTTTTGCTTTGGTACGTTTGTTAGTAAAGAAATCTATGAAATGCATTTGAAAGAGCGGCATCATATAATGCCAACTGTACATACAATTTTAAAATCTCCTGCTTTCAAGTGCATCCACTGTTGTGGTGTGTACACTGGAAATATGACTCTAACAGCTATTGCTGTACATTTGCTCCGTTGTAGAAGTGCTCCCAAAGACAGCAACTCAAGCATGAAGATGCAGCTTGAGCGTAGTGAGAAGAAAGAGCTACTGTTCGTGAACGGCGAAAAGCATGATTCAGTGGTACTGAAAAGAAAGCAATCGGATTCCTGCTTTGTTGCAGAAGACCAAAGGAATAAGGAACAGCAGCCTCTGAGCTTAAGTACTGGCGTAGTTCTAGCTCCAGAAAAAGAAGTGAATTCAGGGGTAGTGCCTTTCAAACGACAGAAGATTCATACTAGGACTGAGATGAGGAAGCTTCCTTCTAGTGACGATCTTCGCTTTCTAGCAGTAGATCCTAAACAGTATGATCACAATTCATACGAGGCTCAAAAACAGTTTTTGACAGACTACTTTCATAAGAGGCCATATCCTTCTAAAAAAGAGGTGGAATTACTTACTTTGCTGCTATATGCGTGGAAAATTGATGTTGCATCTTTCTTTGGAAAAAGAAGGAATATATGTTTAAAGGCGATAAATAATCACAAACCGTCTGTGCTGCTGGGTTTCAGTATGTCTGAACTAAAAAATATTAAGCACAGTTTGAATATAAAAGATAAACCATTAGATGTGTAAACAAGCTTTTTATAACAGCTAAAAGCAGTCCGTAATTGCATACTCAATGAATTAGCAGTTTATTTTATTTGTTTTAACTTGCAGACTGGCCTGTTGAAGGGTACAGTAGTACAAAAAGTCTCATTCAATCGTGGCTGTGATGGTGAAAGGCACACATAGTTGTGTATTTGAAAAAGCTAAAACCTTCAGACTTACACATCTGGAATTTGTTTTAGCTTCTTGCTTTGTCTGGACTAGTGTTTTTGGGGGTGTTTATTTGGTTCCATTTCCCTTGGTTCCCTTTCAGGCTCCCATTACACTTTTTATACCATCATGTAAAACATTTGTCCTATTAACAAATTTTGTTTTATTTTTCTGCAATGTTGTCATTTTTTCTAAACAATAAAATGTATAATGTTGGTTAAAATACTGAGGTAAACTATGTGATAAACATCTATTTGATTATTTGTGGGTTTAAGTCCTATTTTTTTAATATGTTTTTGTTCTATCTACTGAAGTGACTGTAGCTTTTAAATCAGTTGCCCCTTCAAATTCCCAGTGCACTGGTAGCAATAAAATACATGGCAGATTTTTTTTATTTTTATTTTTTTCCTCCTTGGTCAAAATGCCTGTGCCAGTTAAGTCTGGCGACTTGTAGTACCTAACTAGTATAAACATGGTGGGGATTGAGGGGCTTGGGGGTGCCTATTGAAGTGCTGTAATTAATTAACTCACATGAAATGGTTGTGGTGTTACCTGTTAAATAGATCTTGCTAACCAGAAGTGTTTATGCTTTTTGTTGGTGTTGAAGCCTGGTTGCTTAAATACCTATTGTTCAAAGGTTGGTAGCAGCGTTTGGCTTCTTTTTCAAAAAGCAAAACTGCTTTGGAGTGTCAGTTGCTTTGATGTGTGGAGTCTGTGACTTCTGTGCATATCACTCACCTGTAGAAGCCCTGTCCGAATATCACCAGAATTTGGTGGAAAATCTGATTTTTATTTTAAATTGGTGTTGCGTGAGGTAGTAAGTGAATAGTGCCTCCTCCCCAGCAAATCAGATACGTGAGTTGAAGACCTTTGAGTCAGAAATTGTACAAACTGAAACTGGATGAATCGGTGGCCTCAGGACTTTAAACTGTTGAGTACCTGAATTGTACAATTAATACTGTTGAATACTCATGTAGTGATTATTTTTTATTGCCCTATAGAAAGCAATAAGAATAGTATAAAACCCAAACAGGCTGTCTCGTTCAATATGAACTAGCATCCCTTTTAACAGGTTACGGGAAAGTTGTTGGGAAGGTTCACTTGCCTTGGAAGAGCAAACTATAGTACTGCTTGGTTTCATCTGGCTGGTCCCAGCGGTGCCCCCAATATTGGTTAACAGTTACATAACAAGTAACCTGTAACAGGCATTATTTTTTCCTCCTCCTCCTTATGCCCCCTCTCCTCATTTTTATTTCCCAGAAGAAAAAAGAGCAGGCTCTTCTGTCACTTCACTTGTGCCAGTGTTACAAGGAAAGGGTGATATGCCCAAGCTTATTTCTATTTTTTTAAGTAGTAAGCATACTTATGCCCTGTGCAGTAGTTTTTAAAGCAGATAGAGAATGTTTTTGTGCCACTTCTAAAAGAGCATGGCATTTTTAGCAGTATTTGGTGACTGTTCACCTGAGGTTCTAGATGCTGTTTGAGATTCTGTTTTTTGGATACGGTCTTAATATTTTCATATTGATCCCTTCAAAGAATTTTAATGTATATGTAACATAAGGTTACATACACTGAGAGAATCTGCTCTTTGGAAAAACCTAGTTGTTTAATAGCAGTGTTGAACAAATGTGAACACCATTTATGGTGGTGTCTGCATGCCCCATCCCAGAGAGTGACAGTGAGTAAGAAGCAGTGTGTTCTTATAGCCTAATAATAGCTCATTAAAAATAATTAAAAAAGATATTTGGGCATAGCACAGTTCATGAGCTGGTTCACAGGGCTTTGAGTGAGGAAGAGGGACGCTCTGTAGGATTTGTGTTATCTAGGCACTCATTTTCATTCTCAGACCCTCGATACTGTGAGCCCTGTCATCTTTGGGCTGGTTGTGCAGAGATTGATGGAACTCAGCGGGGGGTTTGGCGGCATGCGTCCGGGCAGGCTTGCGGCAGCGGTTAGATGTTGGTCTGGGGTAAGTGTGGCTTGGAGTGCGGAGCTGGGGAGGCATTGCAGGGTTCATCCGTGCCTGGGGCAGCAAGGGAACAGCCCAGTCTTACAGAGTTCTCATACACAGTGTCCAGTGGTGATGTTAAACATTTTATTTATTGGACTTGGGTTTCACCGTTTCAAATAAACCAGCTTTCTAACTTCGCCATAGGTGTTGTGCAAATGATTACTTACGCTCACCCACCCCCTTACCTTTTTTTAATGTAGTCAGGGAACTTGATCTGGAAGTTTCTTTTTGTGTAAAATAGCTGTTCAAAGACACAAAAGGAAGGTAAGACTTAGAACTTAGATCCAGACGCTTTAGGTAGGACTTAGTGCGTTATAGTGACACCTTTGATTATCCCACATACTGACAGCTGCGTATTTTCCTAGAGACTGATGCTCTTACATCTTCGTACTAATTTGCTATCACTAAATGCTCCTGCTCTTGTTAAATGAGGACTGTAGAAAGAAACAAAAAACCAAAATGAATTTTGAAATGTGGAAGTAGCAACTGAGACGCAGTGTGGACGTGGATTTCAGAAAAGCCAAGGAGCCTGAAAACAGCCAAGTCGAATCAGTGGCTTTAACCAAATCAGGCTTTTGCTGTAGGCTTCTCGTGTGAAGTCGTTCGGTTAGATGTGTTAGTCTGGAAAGATACTGGTGCCCTGGTCTAGGGCTGCCTGTGGGCAGTATGGTGAATGCACAGAGCCTAGGGCTGCTGGTACGTGCTGTTGGGGAAGACGTTACCAAAGGAGCGACCCGCTGCAGCACGCTTTCCGCGTGCAAGTCCCTAAAGCACGTGGATGAAGCTCTGGTCTGCTGTAAAAGAAGTCAAGTTGGGAAGAATACTGGTTGGTTTGCAGGATGCTTGTAGCAAGTACTTGTTCCTTACGGGAATAAAAAAAAAATAGCTGCCCGTATTCTGCTTCTGAAATGCATTGGTCTGGAGAAGTCGGTGTTAGAGAAATATTTTGTTGTGGTGTCTTCAGGTTTTGAGAAGAAAAATTACGCTTGTGAAATAGTGTGATAACTTATTTCAATATGTAGTAGGAAGGTTTATTATAACGGGACTTGATCATGTTTCTTCTGTATATGTTCATGTGGTGGGAGTTAATATTGTTTGGTAAACTGATGTTTTGGAAGGGGTCAAAAACCAAAACACCCTTGTGACTGGTTTTCAGTGCTGTACTTTTGTGTAGAATGCTACAATTCACCATCTCATCAGACTTCTTTTTCGCTTCATTGGTTAAAGTTTTTCAAGAAAGCTTAGAGGGTTATTTAAGTAGCTGTTAAATACAATTTTGGGTATGCAATTCCCAACAAATATCTCTAAAATATAGTTCTACTGCAGCTGACTGTGCCATTTGCAAACATACATTTGTCAAACTTACCTGTGGGCACATTTTTCTCAGTAAGATACTTGAGTTTAAGTAGTAAAGTATGGAGATGTGGAGAAAAAAGCTGCAGTCTAATAGCAAGAGGGGAAAAAAAAGACGAAAAAAAACTTGAGAAAACGTGCCTGGCTTGTTTGAAGGGTCAAAAGAATTTTCACTCCTTCCCCTGCAAAGTGCATGTGAAAAGGACAAATTGAGGGTTTTCAGGAATGAACTTTGTGTGATGCTGCATTTGAAGTCTTAACACCTTGCTTTAGTGCCTGTGTATCTCAGCTGCTCTGACTTGACAGGCAAGCCACAGTTGTGACCGTTTCTCCTTTTACTTGGGTACCAGATCCCCACACACGATGGCATGGCGCTCGTTGCCTTGCATTTGTCGGAGTTTAGCGTGCCAAGCTAGCGGGGGTGCATGCAGTGTGTGCTTACAGTACTGCCCTGCCTGTTTGCGGAGGACGCAGGTCTGCAGAGAAGGGAGTGCGAGCGTGCGCTGGGGGCCTGCCTCTGATTCCACATGGACTGGTATTTATTGACATGGTGTTTTACCTAGTGGAATGTTGAAGAGCACCTTACAATAAAATCAGGGGAAAGCAGAGCCCTCAAGTATCTCTGCAAGTATTTTTATCTGGTTTTATCTAATTTTGGCTGCTTGTCCGTTAAATGGGAGTAATGTTAATTCTTGCCATCGTGGGTGAATATCTTAACAAGACTATGAGAGCGGTAGGTATTTTGAGTTGAGCTGCACTAGATAAGCCAAGTATGGAGAGCTGACAGTGCGTATGTATGATTGAAAGCTGCATTTCTGGAGAGTTCGGATTAATTTGTGTTGTCAGAGTCAGTGTCGTTCTGGCTTACAGTCCATTTGGAAGTGAAGAAGATACTGGGTTTTGAAGAAAGGGTGCGCTCCGAAGCGGTGCTGCTCCCCGCGTGCTGCACGGCTGAGGCAGTCTGGCTGGGGAAGGCGTCGGTGGCTTTCGGTCAGTCGGTGGCTTTCAGTCGGCCGGCGCCCTCGGTGCGGCGTGGTGCATCGCTCTGTGGGGAGCGGACGGGCTGCGGTGAGACTTGCAGCGTTCCTGCTGCAATTGCTGCCAGCCTTGCCGGCTGCTCCGGGCTGGCCTGCGCCCGGCCGGCATCCGAGCAGCTGTTGGCCGGATAACTGAAGGGAATGCGCAGTCACGGGTGGGAGGGTAAATGCCAGGGCTCAGGCGCAGGGAAGTATCAATAGATGCGTAGCAGGAGAGGGGTCACAGAGAAGCACTGTAGGTTTTTTGTAGCTGTTCTTTGCAGAAAGCCAGTGAAAGGCGTGAGAAGTTCCCCTGGCAGTTCCCAGTCTCTGCTGGGATGTGGAAGGCTTTCTTTTATGGACTGGGCTCGTTTGCTGCACACTCACACGTGGTGTGCCGCCAGCGTCACGTTTTAGAAACGGTGATGCAGAAAGGATGCTAATGGAGCCTCTGAACGCTGGGCACGTAAAGACCTAGCTCTGGGACACGCGTTGTGGAATGGTTTCTAGGTCACGAAGGGTAAGTGCTCTGAAAAACTTCATTTATTCAGTGGTCTTGGCATAGCAAATACACGCGGCCGTCGGGCGCAGGACTGGCAGGGTGCTGCGCTGGGGGCCGAGGGCTGGGTGACAGGCTGCTTCGGCGCTCTCCGAACAGGCTCCTCTCCGGATCTGGGCAGAGGGTTAGGGCTGCAAGGGCGGTGCTTCCCCCGAATGGGTAGTTACCTGTGAAAGCGTTGGCGGTCTGCTGGACATGTGGCAACGCGTGTGACCAAGTTCTGTAGAACTCACTCCTGGTGAGTGCTACAGCGGCTGCCAGTGATCCTGAGCAGGCCTAAAGGTGCCGGGTGAGCTGGCGAGCAGTGGTGCCGCTGCGTGTAGCAGCATGCATGAAGGGCAGATCGTGAGCGGTACCACCTGATCGACTCCGTCTTGGCTTATTCTGGAATAAGCGTTTGTTTTAAGGTTGCCGTTGGGACTGATCTTATTAATGTTATTGGCGATGTGAAAAGTGCAAGTCTGTTAACGGAAATTGTTAATGGAAGATACTGGGCAGCACTGGCGTAGAGAAGAGCAAGTATCGTATTTGAAGAACCTGAGTGCTTAATGTGTTTTATGTGTTTAATGTGTTGACAACGTCACGATTTACAAACACGTGTGCATGAAGGTTAACCAGCAGAGATTCACCTGCGGTGGCTGGGGGCAACCTTGGCACAAGGTGAGGTTGAAACGTGGCCACCACGTGCTCGGCATGGGCTAGCACACAACCAGCGCTTGGGCCGTGAGGTGCAGCAGCAGGGGCTGCGTTGCGTGTGGAGAGCTGGGCTGGGGTGAGCGGGACCCCTTGGGCTGAGGGGGGTGCTGCGGTGGCTGCCGGGCTCGGGACCTGCCTGCCTGCGCCTTGGTGGCTGTGGGTTCCCGCAGCGGGGCCGGTGGAGCCCTCCTTGAGCCCCCCAGGCCCAGCAGCTGTCCGCTCCATCTGGCATCTCCAGAGGGCTGCTACCGGTCCGAGTGGCCGGGCCACCTGTCGGGGCTTGGCTCCGGATGTTTGGGTGCTAGCGTGCACCTCTGGCAACCCGTGGAGGGTGCCTGAGCCCGGGTGCCAGAATGCAGCGAGAGGAGCGAGCGGGTAGCAGGCGCAGCAGGGCACTGGGCAGCCTCGGTGGGAGCGGCAACCGCCGATCCCTGCATGGGGGCGCAGCCTGGCGGGGGGCTGCAGCCCTGGGTGCCATGGGGTGCTGCAGGGTGCCTCTCCCCCCAGCTGGAGCTGGGGCTCGGAGTGCGGTGGGAGCTCCGTGTAAAGGCTGCTGCAGGCACACTGCCAAATCGTACCCTTGGGCAGGCAGGGGGCTGCGCCCCGCGCCCCCTTCCTCTTTCTGGGCTGTGTTTGGGGGGCCCGGGTTTTGCTGGACGTGACCTTGACCGGAGGCAGGTTTGAGTAGGGCTCTGTAGAGCGAGGAGTGTGAATTGGACCTGGGGGGTCCCTGGGTGCTGGGGGTCTGCGGGCGTGCGCGGTGCTGCGGGGAGCTCTCCAGAGCCCCTCTGGGGCACGGGGCTGAGCTGGCTGGTGCTGCTGCACCTGAGAGGCCTTGGGCTGCCAGGGGACCGCATCCCACCGGGCGCAGCATGGGCCCTTCTCACAAGTGAGAGCCTCCGGCTTCTGATGCCGTTTCTGTTCCTTATCAGGTGTATTAGGCACCTTGGACCAGAGGCTTTCGCATAAAAATTACTTTCACATTTTATTTCTTAGAATAATATTTTAAGTATTTATAAAATTCTAAAATATTTTAATAAAAATTACTCAAAAAGTTGCACATACAATTCTGAATGCTTCAGTTTGGAGGAGAGGGGATGACCCAGAACAACATCGGCAGTAAAAACCTCTTAATAGTTCAGGGCTCCTGGGGAGCAGAACTTGGCACCGGCTGCCCGGAGCAGCTGTGGGTGCCCCATCCCTGGCAGTGTCCAAGGCCAGTCTGGACGGGGCTGGGAGCAGCTGGGTCTGGAGGAAGGTGTCCCCATGGCAGGGGTTGGAACGAGATGGTCTTTAAGGTTCCTTCCAACCCAAACCATTCTAGGATTCTATGAACTTAGCAAAAAGATTTTGGTTTTGGTTTGGTTTTTTTTTTTTTTTTTCTTTTTAATACATTTTTTCAGAGCAGCTGCTTCTGTGTGCTTCCTGCTGTTTCTGCTGCCCTGAGCCATGTGTACCTCTGGGCCAGTGAGCTCAACTGTTCATAAAAATACTGAAAGTGTTGGTGTGGGTTTCACACTTTCTTGTCCGCTTTCTGCCTGGTTTGGAGTAGGTGGAAGATCTGTTACTTGCATAAAACGTCTGCTTTGTGCTGCTTTGTGGCTGAACGTTGTTAGACCTACTTGTGTGTTTGCTGGTCAGACTTTCCTGCTGCGGATGGGGTGTTTGTGTCATGCGGCGATACGGGTTGCTCTTCAGGAAACCTGCAGCCATAAAACCTTCCGATTACAGCGACTTTACCATTAGAAGATGTTCAGCTGGTGGGGCCAGCCCTGTTCCCTCTCTGTGGGTGGAAGGGGGTGGGTTTTTAAAGGAATAAGAAGGGCAAAGGTTTACACACGCAGTTTTGGAGAAAGGAATTCACAAACCGGATAAAGATAACCAGCTGACATGGGAGGGTTAAGCAGCACTGCAAATGCTATGTTGGTGACAAGCCCTGAGCAGGGCCATAAATCCTGCAAGGGAGACTTTTTTTTTTTTTTTTTTAAAGTTCCCTTCCCTCCGTACTGCTAAATAAAATACGCTATTTGTGCTTCTCTGACGAGTCAACTTCTCACCTACCCTGTGTCCATGAGGGGTCTGAGCTGCAGCCTGTAACGCTGGAGGTGTGCAGCTGATGCCGCTGAGGTCCCTCAGAGGAGAGACCAGCTCGGGAGAGCACGCATGAGGAACGGGTGGGAGCAGTACTAGGCTCTGTTCTAGCGCGGGACTGGGTGTGCATGTCGCTGGGGGGCTGCAGAGCAAGCACAGCCCGCTCGCGCTGCGGCCGGCAGGGAGCCCCAGAAGCCATGCGGGGGGCTGCGAGGGAGGAGGGGGGCGGCCAGTCAAGGCTCAGTCAGGGACATCCCTGCCTCAGTTTACATCCTCCTTCTTTTCAACAGCAGATGATATACATGGTGCCCAGGTGGCTGCACGTGGAAGGGTTCAGCGCTGCCGCAGCTGGAGCAGGGGGCACTGTGTCCTGGTGGCCATCAGGATCCCCTGCGCCTTGGCTCCTGGCTGATCCTCCATCCTGCCCTTGCTGAGGGCCCCGATACCAGAGAAGAAGCAGTGCTGCAGTCTGCTGGTGACCGTTCAGATGTTAAGGTACTGGTAACGCTTGATGTCCTTTCTGAACGATGGACCAACGCTGCAGCAGCTCGCGCGACATCACCAGGCTGCTTTCTGGTCTCCTCCGGTGGCGCCTCCAGCTGTAACTTGGCTTCCTCACTTGCTGGTTTCCCTCTTGTAAGTCAAGGCAGTAAGGCTGAATTTACTGTAGTTCCTGATACTGTCACGTCTGTGCACACGAGTTCCTTGAACCAGGGTTTTCTTAATCTTCAAAACATGCACTTCTTTGCTCACGAGGGTTGAAAACTTGAGAGCGCATGTGTGTGTCTCTGTGTGTGTGTGTGTGTGGCCTCTTGGAATGCCCAGTTACACAGACTTTGCAGATTAGTAGTGACAGAAACTATTGTTACAGCTTTGGCTCGTTCCATGCCAGCAGTTTAACACAACCCTACACATCCTTGGCGTCAGGTGTGCTCAAAACCCACGCAGAAATGACGTGCCGGTTTAGATACAGAGGAGTTGTGTTCTTGGAGCAGTCTGGGACGCTTCCCGGTGGATGTCTGCAGGAGAAAGTAAATGTACGTAAAAGCGTGACAGACTTATCAGGCCTGTGCAAATTTGATTTTGAGAATTAAGTGGCACAGAAAGTAGAGCTGAAGCTGTAGAAAAGCGCTAGCTTAAGAAAAAAAAATGCAAAGAAATCCCAAACCAGTTATATTCCTTCTAAGTTAAAAGCAGCTGAAACGTAACTCAGCTTGGGCAGTGATGCCACCTGCGGGCTTTCCGTGGGGACACAACCCTGGCCACACTTTGTATTTTGAATCTTAGGGTTGAAGTTTTGTTTTAAAACCACAAGAGTGTAGTGTCCCACTGAGCCTATCAAAATATATGTTTCCCACACTGTACCTAGCTGTTTCTGTACTTAATTTAAGGAAAGTTATATTCCTTCTCAGAAACTGTGGTATGCTTCCTTCAGCAAACACAAATCTGAGCCAAACACCTCATGCAACTCTGAACAGCTTTCCGTTCCTGTTAATGGTCCACAGCAGCTTTTCTAAAAAGACCTTTAGCACGTACTAGCTCTGTCTTGTAAAAAAAATCATAAAACAATATACAAAAAAATCTTTTGAGCTACTGACAACATAACAGCAGTGGTTTTGAACCTGTGAAATTGATACGTTTTAGAGAGGACAGGATTTCTGTATTGAAAGACGAACATTCTGAAGCCATAAATAAATACAGACTTCAAAAAATACATCCAAAGCTTTAACACAAATAGAGAAGTACGCTAGACAGCGATCTGGGTGTTAAACTTTCAAAGTAGAGGCACCTGGGCTATGGCTGTCAGTCTTCCCCTAACCTGTGAGTTTTGGGCCAGACCTTTCATTTCACAGTGCAGGAAGGGCCATACTATATGGAGAGAAATATGTACCTTTGAGAAGTGTGTAGTAGCTATATAATACGTTTTCAACTCACTTGACTTACTGAATTGTGGCTTGAACTCCCCCAGCAGTGCAGGGAGCTGTTGGGGGAGCCAGGAGGGGGTCGGACGCCTTCAGCCCCCTTCCCGGGTGCCAGCTACGTGCCCGGGGCTGCCCCAGCGCTGTGCGGTGGCCGCAGCCGGTTGGGTGCACAAAGTGCAGCAGCTCAGAGTTGTTTGGTATTTGTTTTTGAAATGTGTTGCTGCAATAGGATTCTTGGTGTGGAATTAACTAATTAACTTGCAAAGAGAAGATAGGGCATACATTAGGGCTTCAAATAGTGCAATTAATAGCTACGTTTTAAAAATGCAGAATAAGCGAGGAGACCCGCGAAATTTACAGCACGTGTAGCACGTGTAGTGCTACTTTTCAGCTACTCAGAGCTTTATTATGGAATCACAGAATGGTTGAGGTGGGACGAGACTTCTTTGGGTTATCTAATCCAGCCCGGGGCTGTGTCCGGCGTGCTGAGCGGGAGCCCTGTGGGGCGGGAGGTGCTGCCAGCCCCTCTGGGCAGCCGGTGCCGGTCTCCGACCCAGCTCACGCTGCAGGTGTTCTCTGGTGTTCAGACAGAAATTGAGGCTTTTGCCTCTTGTCTAACAGCGGGCTCTGCTGGGGCGAGCCCGGCTCCCCCTTCGCCGCTCCCACCCTTCGGGCACCCGTGCGCTGGTGGGACCCCCGTTGCCTCTCCAGCCGAGGTGTCCCTGCGCTCCCGCCTTCCCTGGCCGCTGAGCTGCTCCAGCCCCTCCATCGCACAGAATCTGCCTGCTCCCTCCGTGCCCGTGGCCTTACGCATGTCCGCTGGGCTGAGGGGTCCCTAACCAGGGGTCCCCTGTGGAGGGGTGCGCCCGCCTGCCCTGCACCAACTCCCACGCTGGTCCCGGGTGCCGGGGTTGCTGAGCCGCGGCCGTGGGGCCTGGGCTGTGTGCCATGCTGCCCGCGCCGTGGGCAGAGGGGCCGCGCTTTGCCCAGCCTGGCTTCATTCCTCCTGTGCCGGCAGGAGCCTCCTTGGCTGCTGTGAGCGTGGCGGCGGAGCTGGCGGGGCAGTGGGGTGCGGGGCGGCTGTCGGGGGTCAGCAGCGGCTGCGTGTGCCACTGAGGATAGATGTTCCTGCTGTGCCCTCGTATGAAACATCTGCTCTGCTGTCAGGAATCGGAGTATGACGGGGTGGCATGGTTGGTATGTGCACGCTGCCCGTGCCTGAACCCCTCTGCCTGACATGTGGCTCGGCTGTACAAAGGAAACTTGGGTGAACTAGGCGGGTTTGGAAATTTCAGAATTGGAAATCTTGTTATGCCCTTGAGAACAAGTACTGAACAATTAGTTCATTTCCAGTGTTTGTTCCAGTGATGTTATCTCGATCTGCTTATCAATGTGCATGTTTTCTATTTAATTTATTTACTTGTTGAGCGCAAGTTGAGTTTATTTACACTTATTTCCACTTGTTGAGCACAGATGTGAGTGTGCTACTTCTGGCTGTGTGACAAATGAATACCAGGGACAATGGGTTGCGGGTGCCACCATCGGGGCACAGGGATGGTGCCGCGCCGGAGGCAGCGCCACACGGAGCCTCGGTGCACAAACAGTGACGGGGAAAGTTCAGAGTGAATCGGCACCGCTGGCCCCCGCCCACACCGTGTTTGCCTCTGAAGCTTATTGAACACTTCCCAAGAGAAACTGCTCTCCACGAATGCGATGGGTGCATATTACTGGATTGTAATCAGGTCCTTGCATATTTTTGAGTATGCTTAAACCTGGCTAAGAATTGGTCTAAGACTGATGAGAAGTGTCCTGGTTACGCCTACCACTGCTGAGGAGCTACCCCACGCACTGTTCCTTGTGCCAGTGGGAGCACCCTCTGCCCACGCGAGCGTTCCTAGAGCGCAGTCTTTCTTACCCTACAAGATATTTAAAATACAAGAGATGACTCCTCCTGAAGATGCTTATTTCTCTCCGCAGGTGCTACAGGACCCGCAGATGGCTGGTTCAGGTGGAGACCTTTATGGCTGGAACAGCTAAATGGTGGGCAGGCCACCAGCCGCAGGCTCAGCTCTGCTGCTCGCACGCATTTGATGATTAAAAAGAGAAGTTCCCCTCAGGCTTGCAAGATGGCAACCATTATGCAAGAGAAGTGCCGGCAAAATAATGCAGTAATGCAGTCGGGCATTGTTACCGGTAAGCCCGCGGTAGCCGTTCTGGCAGGGCAGCGGGTGTGGGACCCCCGTGGCTGTGCCGCAGCCTGCCTGCCCGCTGCTGGGCTGCCCCTTGCGCCAAGGGCACCAGCTTGCTGCCGCTGGCGCATCCCCACGGCGTCAAGTGCGGGTGGAAGTCACCAGTGACTGTTTTTTCTGTTAGTGTCCTGTGCGGGCTAGGAGGGAGTTCATTTTCTTTGTAGCGGGGGCGGGGGGCACTGGGGGTGGTGGGAGCGGCGCTGGGGGCACACGCTGAGCTCGGCTGGTGCTGGGCCACATTTATACTCCGTCGAGGAGTTCTCAGCTTCTCGGGCGGCCAGCGAGCAGCTGGGGGGCACAAGGAGCTGGGGGGCACGGCCAGGACAGCTGGCCCCCGCGGGCCAGAGGGCTGTTCCATGCCGTATGGCGTCACGCTGAGTATATAAACTGGGGGGGGCTGGGGGGGTCGCTGCTGGGGGACGGGCTGGGCATCGCTCAGTGGGGGGCGAGCCATTGTACTGTGCATCGCTTGGGGGGGCGGTTCTGTCTCGAGCTTTAGTTCTCTTTCTCCTGTTGTCATCTCCCTTTTCATTGTAATTAGTACTAGTAGCGTTAGTATTATGTTTGACTTTATTTCCATTATTGAACTGTTCTTATCCCAGCTCACAATGTTTACCTTTTCCCAGTTCTCCTCTGCATCCCACCAGGTGGGGGGAGCAAGCAGCTGCATGAGGCGGAGTTGCTGGCTGGGGTCAAAGCAGCCACCTTCGTAACAGCCATCCTGTTACAGGGGTCGTTCCTCTGTTTCTGCCTGTGCAGCTTCTCCTGTTGCAGCCACCTAGAGCTGGACGGGCAGTATTTAGTCACTAACACAGGCTGTGATATTAGAGGCCGTAATTTCACTGGCTTTGACTGAATAGCTGAGGATGTGTGAGATGATAGATTGTGGTTGGGGTGCTTAGATGGAGTCAACTCTATATACCCTGTTAATACCATGGTGTTAATTAGTCGTAAAATAATGAGAGCAAACCTTGTACTACACAGAAGTAGGTATCTGTTACTGCAATGCCATGTTTTAAATACATTGTGAATTGCCAGTGGGCTGCAACAAGCGCTGAAAGTTTGGATAGCTGAGTTCCTTCTCTTTACAGGGTATCATAAGCAGGGGAAGTCTGCATCTGTCATCAGAATTCAAACAGAAGGTGGTGAAACCATGGCAGTTGTTTCATTTGGAGGAGAGAAAAACCAAAACAAACCCAAAAAAGACTTGGAGAATGTAATTTGTGACTTGCAACGTGGGATTCAGCAGCAGAATATGCTGTGCTGTGCAACCACAGAGAAATAGTGATGCTAACACCCCAATTTACAGATTGAAGTTCAGAGGTAAGATGATAGGTGTCTTACTTTTATTTAAATATTCTTCAATTTTCAAATTAATTTAATGGGATACAGGAAAAGAGCTGTTATGGTAATAAAACATTTCTGTAAACACTAGTGTACACCCAGTTGAAAAGGTAGCGCTCATACATACGTGCCAGCTACGGCAGGCATATCCATGATCTATGCTGTAACGGCAGGTTGGTTGCCTTGGGTAAGGCAAAGTAATGGAGCGCACACAGTTGCATTTTCATCAGAGGAGTGTGCTCTGCTGTGAGGAGATCAAAAACTTATTTCTGTTTTTAAAGAACAGTTTTTTTCTAAATGGCTGTAAAACCCACATGGTCAAAGTTTTTTGTAATTATTTTTTTAAAAGTGCTGTGTAAGAAAGAAGGGTTGGTTCTGGTCAGCAAATGTTTGAGGGACAGCTACTGCAGCTAATGGGAAAAACAAAAATAAATTGGAAATTATGGTGGGGAGCTACGTGATAACAGAAATTGTGGAAAGCTTCCAAGAATATGGAAAAAGAGATACCCATTTATTTTCATATTTTTAAAATGATTGTAATGAACCCTATGAGCAACTTTTCAAACTTTCCCAGCTGTGCCCATAGTCTTCACTGTGCTACAAAAAAGCACACAGCAACAAGGAGCGGTTAAGGGACATGGCATATAATTTACTTTTACGCAGTACCAAGTGCATAACTCTGTTAACCATAAGCTGAAGAAATAATCTGCAATTGCAAATAACATTTTTCTTTTGGGGAGTTAAAAAAACCCGCAAGAAACTACCCTAGAAAATTCAGTTACAACAGCTTTGTAAATGCCAACTCACGGTTTTATGGTTGTATCCTGTGCCTTTAGGAAAATCGGGTTTCAGTCAAATGAGACTGATGGGAACAGGAAGTCGGACCCCGCAGGTTTTCCATTGCACAGAGAAGGCCACATCTGATGATTTTTGGAATGCAATATTCTGTCCAGCTCTGTTGTTCCTTGCTCAGACACTGACGATTTCCGTGCTGGGGACTGCAGAGGGTGCTACTACTGTGCAGGCAGCGCTGGAGTTAAGGCTCCGCGGCTCCTAGACCAGCCTGGAAGCGAGACATGCATCCTGTCTGCATTACTTGGGGAAGGTAAAACCAAAGTTACTCTGTCTTCATGGCTATGCTAACCTGACTTAGCTAAACTGAGTTAAAAATACCATAGCTTTATCTATTTTCTAGTTTTGAAATGTGTATTTGTGTTTCTGACATCATCTTTGATTTCATCTGGGTCCTGAGTGAGCTCTTAAAGCCGTGGTCCAGGTGTGCAGCAAGTGCAGCACTGGGGCTATGAGCAGCACTTGAAACACTGCAGCCATGAGATGCTGGGCCAGACTTTGCATTGCCACTTCAGGTCTGGTAAAAAAAGCAAAATGCACAACCTGGCAGGTTTCACACATGCACAGAGTGTGTTTGAGACACAGTTTGTTTTCCAGCATAGAACCAGCCGCTCGTGGTACCTTGTGTTGTGGCCAAGCTGTGCCGGGTCTGGCTGAAGTGGTCGCTCGGAGGAGCCGGTGGTGCCCACGGCCCTTGTCCTTGCTAGTGAACAGGACAACCACAGCCTTGCCAGCAGCAGCTCAGTTTCTGCACGGAATTAATGGCTAGAAATACTTAAACTTACTTATGCCTGAGGGACTGAACCTCTGTGGGCGGCTGGTAGCAGCTGCTGCTGCTGCTGAGGGCGGCCCTTGCGCCATGCGCAGGAGCTGCTGCTGCGCTTGCCCTGACTCAGGAACAGGGATGGCTGCTGAGAGGTGCACTTCAGAATGCAACAAGCCAGAGACATTTTTTTCAGCGTTTTTGCACACTTATAGTTAGGCAACACCGTGTATAAATTACATAACAAAATCACACAGTTGGATCCCGCAGCTTTGATTGCCATGTCGTACTTGATATTCAACTTTAAAAGTATTAACACCCAAAATTTGGATTCTTTGCTAAAATAAATTGCTAAATTCTCTGCAATGGCCAAATGTGCTCTTCTTGAAGAGGGTGATACAGAGCCTGACACAGGGCACTGTGAGATAAATGTATTTATACACATACATGTTTATATAGCTGTATATGTGCATGGCAATACATCCTTATATATATTTACTGATGTCACTCCTGCTGCTGCAGTTCAAAAATTGATTAAAAAGTAAATTTATGCACCAAACAGTAGTCATAACCTGTCCATTCAGTCCACTGCCAGCGAGCCGTGCAGAATTGTGGACCGCCATGTTGAAGAGGAGGCTTCAGTTTGAAACTGACCACGCTAGCACTGGTGAGAAGGTTTTGCAAAGAAATGTCCTGTTCTGCTGTGTGTCCTGACCTGCTAACGAAATCACATCACCTGCTAGGACTGCTCAGAAGTGCTTTAGAAGAATGCTAGCTTAGAAGGAGCAGCAGAACTGAAGAACCAGATTAAAAACCTTTGCATATGTTGCAGCTGATGCTTGGATCCAAGCACAAAGAAATAAACTACGAAACCTCGCCAAAGCCAACAGAAAGCATTTGCCAAAACACAAGGGTGGCTCTTTACAGCACGTAAGATTATGACGTACTGAACCAGCACCACCTCCTTCGGCTCAGGTTATTTCTTGCTGCACCTGGCCAAACCCAACAGAAACTGGCTTTGAGGAGGGCAAATCTGAGAATACATTGAGGGAAGATATATTTATTCTAAGAATGGATGGAGATCTGATTAACAGGTAACTGTCAATACAACAAATTGGAAAGCCATGTATAGGTTCATAGATGTGATGTATAATCTGTATATAATAATCAGAACTGTGCTCTTATATATGCTGAACGGCATAGTTCTGGTCAGCTGTAATTAGTGACAGTGTTGAAAAGCTTTGCAGCACGCTGTGTGTGGAAGGAAGACCTGGGAAAGCATCATAAAACTCAGCAAGGCTGTACAGCTGGCAGTGCCGTTCAGCCCGGAGCCGTTCACACAGCTGTCCACGCACTGACGTAGCGTCAAGCTGCGTAAGGCCGGAGCATGGAAGAGCGGCGCAGCTCTGGCGGCACGCGGCGGGGCCGAGCGCCCATCTCGTGCCCTCTCGCAGACCCGACTGTTGCGGTCTCTGAAATCCAGCGATCCCAGCTCCTGCTGGGCTTGAAACTTGGCAGCAGGGCGAGGCACCAGGCACCAAGCGCGAGGCGGCAGGCTGCGGCCCGCGGCGCAGCTGAGCCCCCGGCAGTGCATCCCCGCGGGTGCTGCTGCAGCCCCTGCGCCCTGTCCTGCTGACAGCAGCCAAACTAAACTAATGGAAGCAGAAGGGAAACATCCCTCTGGAGCCAGTTACTGACGTCACCTCTGGTGTTCAGCAGGCAAAAAACCAATGGTTTGTAAATGCTTCAGCTGGGTCCTGTTACAAAAGCAACAACCAGGCTTGTGCGGCTTTGCAGTGCCCTTGTGCTGTCGCCATTTCTGCTGAAGTGGCCCCAGATTCCCACGCAGATGGGACAGAACGTGATCAGCACTTAGAGGGAAAACTCGTCTGGAACCTGCATCAGATTTTCCCCATTAGGTTCAAATTTCCTGACTTGTGAGTAACTCCAGGCTTGGTTTCTTCCATCTTTTCTCCTAATTCAATCGGATTCAAACCCCGTAAGTAAAGAGTTTCTTCATTCCCTTGAGGCAGTCCAAGGTCTTGAGAAAACCCATTAACTGTTAAAGTACTTCTGTTCATCCAGCAAAAAGAACCTAAGCCCAGTACACTGCAGATGCTGGACTTAGGTTCAGGAATTTAGGAATACATTAAAATAACACATAAAAAATAATCAGCTAATAAAAACCAGTAAGACTAATAATTCATAAATACAAATTAACTATGGCTCTGCCAAAATGGAAATGCCCAATGGCTCCCACATAATCAACAACATTAAACTTCTGTTGCGTCAAGGCATCACCAAATATTTAACATAACCACTCAAAATCTCCATTCTTTTCTAGCAAGTGCTGGACACTCATATGTGAATTCAAAAATCTCTGGGCTTAAATTCTTTTTTTTTCCAGATTCATCATGCAAATCAAGGTAACTTTTTTTGGTATTACCTTTCATTTGAGAAAATCTTCACAGGTGTGAAAAAAACCCCCACTAATAGTTTTACCAGTGTGGCATACATCTGTTTCCTTAAGACATTAACAATT
This sequence comes from Falco biarmicus, assembly GCF_023638135.1. Lineage (NCBI taxonomy): Eukaryota > Metazoa > Chordata > Aves > Falconiformes > Falconidae > Falco > Falco biarmicus. The sequence continues at coordinate 103,224,214 of NC_079290.1, forward strand.
CTGTTCATTTTAGTAGGCAGTGGATTGCTTCAGCCAAATGCTAAGCAAGCTAACAGGCTACATGTTGAAGAGATACTTGCTAATGACTTGGAAAAAACAAGGGATTCACTAAACCACTTGAATTGTTTGCAGTTTCTGGGGAGATCATCTAAGCCATTTCAGTTCAAAAAGCTTTTCAAATGCATTCATTGTACTCGTGTCCAACTTTCTAAAGAATCCACAGAAGAAATTTCAGAAACAGATGGGCAAGTTTTTTTGTATCCAGACTTTGATGATTATGTGCATGAGTCTTCCTGATGTTATTTGGCAAGAACACTTCCAAGGATGATCTGCGTTTGTACTCGTCTAGCAGAAGTGCTCAGAACTCCAGCCACAGCACAACTGCACTTAAAATACAGAAGTGCTCTTCACTCACAAAGAGACAACAAACAACAAGGACATGCTTGGAAAAGCAGCTGAGGGAGGTGTCAGAGAAACTCACTCTGTGGGCTTGCGAGCACACGCACCCAGTCACTCTGTTTGCTCTGGAGGAGGTCGAACCTTCAAGTCCAAGTACAAATTATTATATTTCTGTTATATTATATAAAATTATATATGTTATTATTATATCATATATAATATACAATATATTATATTATTTTAATACTGTCCTTATCATTCGTGCAAGTTTCACAGGTGTAGGTGAGAGATGTCTCTTCTAAATGTAACTGGAGGATACCTATAACCTTACCCAGGAGGGTCCCATGAAGACGTCTGCATTCATCTGACACTCATGGCATAGATTTACATGTAGGTGACGCAGATTTGGTAAAGAACCCCACAGCCCACCCCCTGAACCCCCTTGAAATGTACTTCATTTGGAAACATTAAACTGCGTGAGTCATGAATGTATGTAACTGCAGTTAGTTCTGTGTTGATTTGAGAAAGAAAAATACATGTTGTATTGCAGAATTCTATAAAATTACATGCATTCATATACAAGGACACATGACAAAGTGTTTTATTAAAATAAAAAGTTTTAATACTTTTGCATTTAAAAGATTTAGCAGAAAATAATCGCTACAAACATGCTACAACAACATATATGTTCAAAAAGTTTTCAGTGCTTTCTTTCAAAGTTCAGCATTTTGGCAAAAATAAGTTTTTCTGTATATACTTCAAAAGTTGGCTATCATAATACTGATATAAAATACTTCATGTGGACTAAGGTCAGGTGCATAAAATACAATAAGTAATAAAACATACTGTTTGTATAAACATTTGAAGTATAAATTTCATTAGATAACATGCAAATACTGCAATATTTTAAATGACACTTAAATATAGATACTGAGATTCTTTATATTTGCATCCAATATGAGATTCTGAAATGTACAAAACTATAAAAAGAACATATTTCTTCATTGAAGTCAGGTACTAGTATAGAGCTTGATTGTCATTTTACACGCACTGAGCCCAGTGTCCTGCCAATCTTCACTAGTCCAAGTAAAGATGTCTACAGAAACAGGCCCAGGGCTAGTTAGTTTTCTTCATAATAAAATATGAAAGCATATTTACATGAGAATAGACTCTTAAATTTTTGGTAAGGTAATTAAGTAGCAGCAATTTTTTTCTTCCAAACATGATGTTTAAAATAGCATTTCATTGTCACTGATACACATCTGAACAATACAAAGTAAACGTTCTTCAATAAATTTGAAACACTATTTTGTTCATTGCAGATAAAAACCCTGTAAGATCCCTTCTTGCAAAAATCGTAAATCTGTGTCGGATCCTTCGAGAGTATTTTTATGTTTCCAAGATCAATGGAAAACCACCTAATTGTGCTGAAACTGAATGGAAAACCACCTACCTGTGCTGAAACTTTCATCTGACTAGTAATGAATAAAAGAATAATCTTTTCACATTATTCCAAATACTTTTAGTTCTTCATTGAAAAAAAATATTAGTTTATCAAATCTTCTATAATTTTTGTTTTCTGTTTCAGTGATCAACAATTCTGAATGTCCTTCACAATATAAAACACTGCAATACTCATGTATATTTTCTTAGCAGTTATATATAATATATTAATGCTGACAAGGGGAATAAAAGGCTTACAAACAGGGAGTGCAGAACAGGCACCACTTTAACAGAAGGTGAAGAGATGCTCAATGAAACTTGTACTTGAGATGCAATTAGAGCTGACAGCGGCACGTGTGATGCTAATGTTGGACTGTCTGAATTTATCAGTGACTCTATTTTTTCTGCTTCTTTATTGCAGGCTTCAATCTAAAAAAAAAAAAAAGTAGTTTTTAGTTCTCCTCTTGCCACATGAAATGCCAATGCAAAAGTGTTGCTAGATAGCAAAATTCAGGAAAGGAAATCAGAGTTATTCCCATCAGCACATAAGAGTTATATAACTTTTGGGAGTGTTTCCTAGAAAATATATCAGAGCCCTTATCATAGACTTTGGTACTATGAAAACTGCTGTGGAAGCCCCAGGTAGTAGCAAAAGGGAAGGAAGGAAGCTACGTAAAATGTGTTTTGAATGCCCATGCCAAAAATCTCACAGTAACCTATAACTGAAGTCAGTATCTCTAAAACTGAGGGCTGACTTCCTGATTAACCAGGATACTGCTTTGAAGTCTGCAACAGTGGAAGAACCAAGATTTTCATCTTACTGGGATTTTTCTTCTAAATCAGGGCAAACTGATTTCTTTTACGGGCAGGGAAGAGAAGAATGGAAATAATGGGAAAACCTGAGAAACCCCAAGTTTTCAGGTTTTCATTCCCCCACTGACATGATGATAATCAGAAATTTATGTTAGAAAATTCATTTTTTCCACCTTACCTTCTACTGCAACCCAGGAATCAATTTAGTACTAAGAGCTTTGGAAGCTGCCTCGGCTGAGGTTTTAACTTGACAAGCTCGCACGTGGAGGCCCAGGGCTTGAAAGCTGAGGAACCCGTGCACCAGCAACCAGTGTCACCAGTGGGAGAGCAGCTCCTCCCTGGTTCAGAGGGGCTCTCTGCGTTCAGAGTCCTCCTCTGCCTAGGGGTCCAACTGCACCTGCTGCAGGTGGAGTGAGAGCTGACCAGGCTGGCAGGGCTCAGACCTTGTTTCCTAAGTCCTGGTTACATTTTGGATTATTTCTATTAAAGAAAGAGACATAAGCGGGAGCTGAGTTGGAGCCAGTAGCTCCAGTAGCATGGGCAAGCAAAACACACACAATGTATCTGCCTGGGAAAAAAACCTACCCAGTTAGATACTGCAGCTTGCAAAGTCTGTGGCAGTGATGTGTCCCCTTGCACTGTAATTTCAGCCTGTCCCAGAAGCGATACCGAGCATGCAAAACTAGACTGTACAAATAAAATGGAAATGGGAAGCAGCCACCAATATAAAATAAACAAGGAAATGAATCTGCCTGAATTCTGTTTGCGTTGTAAAAGATAAAAGAGAGAGTGTGGCCAGGTTTTCTCTCCCCTTCCTTGTCAAAGCTAAGCCCTTCATTTCACACCAGTACACACCGACATGCCAGGAACAGAATGAAGCAGTCGGAGCACCTGATCTGCAAAGCCACTTCGCTATAAACTGCTCTCAGCAGGGCTGGGCAAGACTATTAGAAACAACTATAAAATGGCAAGGAATTATGTTCCTTGCTTGCACAGGTTAACAAGCAGAAAGTAAAAATGAAGCAACAGCTCCAAGGGTGTAACAAAGCAATACGTAGCAAAGCCTTGCTTCTGTTGCGCTGAACTACGCCAAAGAAAACACCGTAAGGACTCCGAGCTGCATTTGTTGGTTTACCTTTAGAGTTCCGTGCTGTGAGTGTTACGTTCTTGTTTGCTAGCATGAACTAGCTGTGACACAGCAAGCTGGGCAGCTTATTGGAAAGTTATTTCCTTTTTAAGGGCATAATAGCATTTCGGGATCTCCCAGCACTTTTTACCATAAAGTGGAAAGGAGTATCAAACCCAGGATGGTCTCAGAATAGGATCAACAGATCTTCTTTGGTATGAACGACTCCTTAACATCAAGATGTGCACAGTGTATGAATATGGTACCAATACGCATGATGTGCTTCAGCCTAATACCACAGATACTTCAATCTACTCTTAACACTGACACCGGAGACAAAGGAGTACCATTTCATATGCAGCTGTGTGTTTAATTAATTAATAATATATTAATTATATATATTATCATATATATTATATAATTATATATGATTACTAAATAATTATCTATTAATTAATACAGAGTGTATAAGTATTAATTTAAGAGGGCATTCAGTAATTATTTTTCTGTTATTTTAGTCATAGGAAAATCGAGAGTTCTGCATTTATTAATTTTAAAACAAAAATCATACTGCTCTGTCCTTGGCCTTCCTTCACCTCCCCCCTCTAACTACCCACACTTAAAAGCCTCTTACCAGAAAAGCAGAATTCTCAAGACACGTTTTACCATCCATAACCCTGGCTAGTCAGATTTGAGTCACTACAGAAATCCCCATGTATTTGGGACACAGGAGAATGCACAATTTTAAAACTGCTGTATTGAAAATAGAAAAGTAGTGTACACATCTAAAAATGAAGTAAATCCACACCGGGCAAACGAAATAACAGCATGGTCTACCTGCAACGGTTTGGGGTTCTGATCCACAGGAATGATGAGGATCACAATTTCAGATTCTATGCTTAAGTATCCAAACACATCACACTGTGGCACTGAGACATGCAGGCGGATTTTTTCAAGTACGTCAAGTACGGTTATAGGCTTTTTATTTGTCACCTGGAAGAAAACAAAGAACTTTGTGGATGAAGTGATATTATGCAAACTTACATTTCTCCTCTTCAGTTTCAACAACTTGAAATCATGTCAGAAAATTTGTTTCAGCCATTAAACTATTCAGTTCTAATTGCTAGCAAAAAACTGGAATGATTCAGTGATTCTAAAACATCAGTCTAAAAAATGATTCTATGATTCTGAAAAAGAAACCAAACCCATAAAAAAGTGAAGAGCGGAAAAAAATTATTTACTGCTCAAATTAACCATGGTTTCAATACATGTTGTTCTCCAGCTTCATAGTTAGCGTGCACGTGTATCATGTACCTCAAAGTAACGTAACTGGTTATGTTAAAGCAGCTTGTACTCGCACGCTGGGAAACAAGAGGCAGAGCAGCCCCACCAGCCAGCACTCCCTTACCATCATAGAATCTGTTTCAAGAGCCACCAGAAATGAAGAGCTCTGGCTTTGTAAAGACAGTTACATGTCTGTATATGTGAGAGCACATGATGTTTCAACATCACTACGTAACTAGCAGGTAAATGTGTTTTTCTCTTAAAATTCTTGTCTCTGTTCTGCTTGCTGCTTGTATCTGACAAACAACAATTTGATTGTAGATGCTCAGTCTGTTCAAGGACTGCCACACCTTACAGGTTTTTCATCTTTTTTTCCAGGTCACTTCTGCATGTGCTGAACAGTATAGACCACCAACACAAATACTTGTGACTTCTGGTCATTCTGCTTTGTTCTGTTTTCCAGCTTTAGCTGCAGCAAATCCATTCTTTGTATCCTACTGTAGCTTAGTTTCTTTTAAGACCACTGGTACAGGACCTTAACAAATGGAAATCTGGGAAATCGAAGTAGACTACATGGACCAAACCTGCAAGGTGTTGCACGACACTTCTTTTACCAGATCTCTGAGGGTTTTCCCTGTCACAGCCCCGCTGAAATGTAGTCTGACATGCTGACTGATCAGCAAACCCTGTTCAGTCTTAAAACAGAAGCACATGGATACTTTAAGGATGATGGATAGTGTCAAACTTGGATTTTTATGTCTTAGATTAGAAATCTAATAGACTAGATGAGAATTTTAGCAGATCTCTAATGTTTCTTTGCTCTGTGTAGATGATGACTTTTTTTTTCCTGCTGTCTTTACAAAAAAGGCCAGAGGGGTGGGGGGAGAAACTCTTCAGTAGCTGAGGCAGTTTTTCCTCAAATTAACCACCTGTCTGAACTAAAATAGGCGCACATTACTACTCCTTGCCCTCTCGGGTTGGTTAAAGTGTACACTAGCAATTGTAGCAATGAGTCTGTGTATCTGAGCCTTAACCATCTCCAGCACAATGCATGTATGCACTGTATGTATATGTATACTGGCAAAAGCAAGAGCTGCACACCAATCCTATAGTTTCATTGATACAATCAGAGGAGATCAATGTTATTAATTAAATATAGATGACAAAAGTATCAAATTACTCAAATGCACAGCTGGGCATTTTCTACGGTATTACCGAGATGCTGGCTGGCCTCTGACTGCCAGTGGAGTAACAAAGGGACAGAGCTCCTGACTGTGCTCAGGGCAGTTCACACCCTGCACAGGCTCCAGGTGGCTGCAACACTCAGAGATCATCTCTGGGGGCTTTGTACCCCAGTCAACTTTCTGTAGTTTCTAGTATGTGCTAAGAGAATGCTGGCCTGAATATTTGAGAGATCACATATTTCAAATGTAAAGAGAGAGATATATATTGTTTTATATATATAAATATATACGAGTTTTGAAAACTCTGAAGACTGTGTATTGTGGTGTTAGATGAGCATGAGAAGAGAAAGTCAGGAAGACTGTGGTGACAAAAAAACGAGGGGGGGGGGGGAGAAGAAAAGCAACGATTTAAGTACCCTAATCCACCTCTCACCTACTAAGTACCTGGATTTGGGTACTTAGTACTTACCACCAACTACTTGAGTAACTACTTAAGTAAGTCCAAATAATTCCTTTAACTAGAAAGCCCTTCTAACTAAAACTAAAAATTCTTCACAACCACAGGTTGTAAGGTATGAAGGGAGAAGTTGCAGCGGTCACCAAGTCCCTGGTACCATTAGAGATGACAACGGGAAGACATTCCAGGATGCAGTCATGACCCATCAGACACTGCTATTCAGCAAAACCAGTCAACACAACACGAACGCAAAATCTCTAAGGGGAAATCAGGGAAATCAGCAGAACACCAGTCAGCAGCACAGCCTTGAGATGAAGGCCAACCACACACTGGGCTGCAACAGCAAGAACTGAGCCAGCAGAAGTCATCGTCCCCCTTTATTTATGCCCTGCCCCATCCCCAGGCCACACTGAGGAGCTGGCGGGAGTCCAGCAGCGTGTGCAGCTTGTGGCATCTCCACTCCTGGAGGTGTTAAAAGCTCAGCTGGCCAAGCTGATCCAACCTGGAGTTAACCTCGCTTTAAGCAGGGGTTGATATTTAAAAAAACATAAGACAATGGCAGAGCTAAGTTACCCACATTAGGAAACACTGAGCTAGCAGAATAACCTTAACAAAAAGGCCATAAATAATAAATATACAGTGTATTACTATCATGAGACAGATGCAGTTCCCATATCATTTGTCTTTACTATTATGTATAAATTATATGTATATCATATAATATTATACTATTATATGTATATCATATAAAACGCAAAGCTGAATGTGCTTGTTTGTGCCTACTCTAATTCTGTTTTACTTTCCATTGTAATTCAATTTCTATACTTGACATTAAGAAATAAAGGAAAGTATAAACAATATAAAGAAAAAAACCCAAATCACATGCTACCTACTGAAAAATAGTTTGGTTTATAATGTGTTAACTTTTCAGGAGAGAGTATACAGTAATTTGACCTTTTTGTGTACCATTTAACATACATAATGCATGATTTTACCCTTGCAAAAGTATCCAGCTTGTCTTTGTCATACAAGATTCTCAGCATTCCAGCACATAGCGGACAGCAGGCTCCTATGTGAATAAAAGAAATATCTCAGAAATAAAAGCAAATAGTCCTTTCACTTTTAAGTAAGCAGAGGTCAAAAGTTGAATGTTAACTGAGTCTAAAAACAGCAAGACTGCCAAAGCAAAGTAAAAGTTTCGGATTGATAGTAGAACGCCTAAGATATTTTTTTTAATGCTGAAGACATTTATAATGCAAAAGCAGTCATCTTTCAACACACACTTACTCCCATCAACATGAAGCAACAAGATGAATTTTCACTTGTTTCAAGATGACGCATTACTGTAAGCTAAAACCCACAGGCACTCTGTACCACAAGCCAAGGTTTTGGATGGATGGATGCACATGCAACTACAGAAATGATGAATTTCAAGCACTGAAACAGCTAGGGCATGACAGGAGCCAGTTACGCACATTTCAAACATTAATCTATGCAGTTACACCACGTTGCAGCTTAGAATCTTTATATAATGGGGGCGGGGGGGGGGGGCGAAGGATCTGTCTGACAGATGTGTGTTTAACAGAGAAATAGGTCATATTTCTTCTACTGTTTTTTTTCTGACCATCTCAGAAACCAAAGGGCTAATATTTCAGCTTTCTACCCATGACTGTGTATTTAATTCACCCCCAACTTATTATGCACAATTCACATTCACAGAGTGACTTTTACAATGTTAAATGTAATAAAGCACAAAGACCCTTCTTCAAACCCATGAATGAGAAAAATGGATAAAATTGTTTAAGAAGTGAGCTTTCCTTGTTCTATGTGTTACCTGCAATTTGCTACTGTTTCACATAGAAGGCATTTGTGAAAACAATAAAAAACCAGTTCAAACAGCACAAGGGCAAAACTATTCCTACTGCCCTCTTCCTTCACAGGGCTGGAAATACACACAGTGTCTTACTCTGTCTTCAATTAAATGTCATCTTTGTTCTTCTGGGAACTCCAGCTCTGACGACCGTTTGGCATTCCGGTGTGGTATCTGTGCTGCTACTTCCAAAAGATCACTCATCTGACTGCGAGCAGCGTTCTGCCCTGGACATGGCAGACCTCACTTGCTTCTCCTGGAGCAGCGATGGTGACAGCAGCAAGCTTCTGAAGACCAAGGGAGCGCGACTGCTAAAGCCAAGGCCCTGCCACCCCAGAATTACTCAGCCGAGCCCTGATACTGCTTGCTCCAGCCCTAAATAAAAACCTCTGCTTCACCCTTTCTCTTAGATGTCCCAAGGACATCAGGGAATATTATAATTTTAAAGTGTAAGTTTTGTCCTGAAGAGACACCTGTTTATGCACGTGGCCTGGAGACTCTCTCCTACTGCAGTAAACTCCAACGACAAATTAACGTACCCGGAGCAATAACAGGTTTGCAGCCTGTAGCAGAAAGCTGGGGGCATTTAACGAAGGCGCACTCGGTGTGAAAGCCGTAGTCTGAGAGCACGCCCACAGCCTGGCACTGCCCGTAATAGTCAACGGCCACGCGGTCGGCGTAGGCAGCACAGACGCTGCGGTAGGTTTCTCCGTTATGCCCACATACAGGCTCTGCTGACTTGCAAAACGGCTGAAACACACAGAGACGTTCCACAGATCAATTTATTCCCGTACAGAAACTCCAGAGCAGTATTAACATCAGGAAAACCAAAGTCAATGCAAATTCACTGCTAACATTGTCAAACATCCAAAGAAGCAGGGACTCTAGAGTAAAATAACCTGCCTGTTTACGAATGGGTAATAAATGCAAAGAATAACTACTTCAAGAAGGCAACAGAAAAATACAAGCTGGAATCAGAGAAATGTACAGCAAGACATGTTTTGGAACATTTTTTGTTCTGTGCTAACTCTTAAATAAAATGACCATGTCATTTAAATTAACTTACTTAAATTAATTAATTTTCATAATTTTATTACTTCATAAAGTATTATTAATAAAATACTGCTGTTTTATGTATTAATATTTTAATTACTTAGTTTATTAATTCATCTCAGTGTTTTTATGTTCTTAATTAGTGTGTGTGCATGTATTTCTAACACATTACTTGAAAAGCTAAACGTATACATTTACTTCAAAAGAATAAAATCCATTACTAGACACCTTTGTCAAAAATATACTGTTGAGAGCTTTAAATCTATAAAAATACATTTATTTTGTCCATTTTCTCTCAACATGTTATTTGATTCAAACACATGTAAAAAAAGAATCAGAGAAAACTGTAATACAGTTTCTTCCTATCCCCCTGTGTACATACATTAATCCAACCTGTTCAAGGGGTCAAATACCAATAAACTTAAGCTTCACGACAGGAACAAATGGAATTGTTGACTCTCTGCAGGCAAGGTAAGTAATACTTTTGTCCAAAGTCTTGTGAAATGATGCAACTCTGTTCATAATTTCTTGCTAAGGTCCAAGCATTTTATTAAACTAACGAAGATTTCTTGTACGTCACCATAGCTATATGATCACTGTATATCCTCTAAAACAACAAGAAAATTACAGTTTCTATATAACACACCTAAGCTACCAACAAAACAGACAAAGGACAAGTAAATGCAAGCACCCCAAATAGTCTCCTATCTTGCAGTCATCTTCCCTGTAAAAGCAAGAATGAAAATGTAAAGCTACCACTGTCCAAAACTTACGAACATGGATGCAACTAGGCACACGACTGCTGGAGAAAAAAAAAATCCAGCCATGCAATACTCCTTTGATTCTTACTGTTCAGGGGCTGAACATTCTGAGTGTCTCATGAGATATCTGATGTGCAATGAGAATTATCTGTACTTAAAGAGGTTGCTGAAAAAGGGCAAGAAAAATAAGGTATAAAGACAGAAAGGCAGAAACTAAAAGTAGGTTAAAAGAGCAATAGCATTCATAATACAGAAAACCCCTGAAAAAATGTTCTGTACTGCTAGGGATATCCATCAGCTGAGACCAAGAGAAGGTCTCGATGTTCATCATTTGGGAAAAACCTGGAGATGAACAGCCTATCAATGGTAAAGCCAGCAACTCTGTTCAGAGTAGCTCTGACCTTCCTTGTAAAGCGACAGAAACAGCTTGTATGCACACACCATTGGGAGCCGTGGGATGGAAGAACTATACCTAGTCCTAATCCTTCTCAGGAATTAATATGAGGACTAATTCAATCCAGGCTAACTAAAAACCCAAACATTACAGACTGCTTAGTCTCCGACAAAACTTAGGTGTAAATAGATCTTGGTAAACCTGGAGCACTATCACACAAAACACTAAAGGCTTTCTATGACTAGGTATTAATTTTTAAATAAACCAAGCTCAAATTGGTAAAAAACTAGCATTTAACTAACCAAGGAACTGCAACCAATTACTGCAAACATATCTCGGTGCAAGCTTTAATAGTGAAAAATAGAGGAAGATTTAACATAAATATCAAAGTACTATCCCCAAGAAAGCATAAATAAAGCTTTTGATTGGTTTTGAGACAGCTGTTCACTAAAGCAGAGATACACTTGACAAAATTCTCAATATAATTTTGAAAGAGTATTTTTTATACTGGTTAAAATTACATTTTTAAAGGATTACTTTAAATTAAAACATTTTGTAAGCTATAAAAAGCAGAATATTGCAAAAAACTTGAACATTAAAGAAAAAGATGAGTTGGTATTTATTGCTAGAACCACTTCCTACCTGGCATGGTCCTCGGTATGCCAAACTTTTTCCTTTTTGGTACAAAGTACACAAGTTGCTGTATTCCACATTGTCTGTGTCACAAACAGGATCCCGCGTCTGGTCGCAATTTAACTGCCTTGGCACACATTCATGCTGGCTACATTCGAACTTCCCAAAACTAGTCAAGCAAACTTGTTTCTTTGGTATGCACCTGCATAAAGTAATAAACAAAAATAATTCTGTAACACGATATGAAATTGATAAGTCTCAAAATATTCAGGGAAAATATTTGCAGTGAAATCTTCTCCAACGCTTTAGAGCTAACTATGGTTCAGCAGAGCTGCAGGAAATACAAGTGGTAAAAGATTCTGAAAAGCCGCTTTCAGGTCTCATCACAAACCTGGAACTGGTTTGCACCATGTTTAGTCAACGTATGTGAACGTTTATGTCAAATTTATCTTTTACCACGTATTTTCCAAAGGATTTTTGAGAAAGGCTTGGATAAACTTCTTACCTACTCCCAAGCTTCATTCTGTAAATGCCTACTTATGGAAAACTAGAGAAAACATGAAAGCAGTCAACTGCAAGAGGTTGTATTGCAGAGGTCTAGCCTCATCCTTCCCTGGGGAGGTAGTGAACACAAGACTTACAAGCTCATATGGTTTCGATTACAGATACCTAATTGGATGCTAGCTTTGTTGGTTCAGTACATTCCATCCCATCCCATCCCATCTTGGGGATGACTGCAAACCAGGGAAGAATCTAGTATTAACACAATTCCCTTTTTTGGCATGTCATCCCTCTCAAGCCTTCACAGGTAAGTGAAGAGCAATCAACCGCAGAAATTCTTTCTCCTTTCTATTAAATATATAACTTCCAAGGACTTATGTGCAAAACATTTGCCATATGCCCTGCGAGACATCCCTGTGCTAGAGAAATGCCAGCCAACAGTTTGATGAATGGGCTGATGAAAAGTCAAATGGCTTTTTTAACAAACTGCTCCTCCTCCAAAACAGCAAGGCTACCACTGGATTATGTACAGTATGTCCCTATTCTCTCTGAGCGCTGCTGTCCTATGCATTACACATATTCCTCCCATATTAGGCAAGACTCAGAAATTCTGACATTTAAACACTTTACAAGTGGAATGTAAGATCTTAAACAGATTCTAAGTGCTTCAGTAATGTTTTAAAATGAGCATGGTTAGTTTATGCTACATTATCAAGCTGACCTAGAAAAACATACTGCTTTACTGAAACTTCAGTCCTTTACTGAAACTACAAGTGGCGGTTCTAAGCATAATAGTATTCTGTAGAACTGAAAAACCTCTCTATACTTTCCAAATCAGAAAGGTAAAAAGCATACATCCCCAATGCACCTTTGAAATTCTAATTTTCAATGCCATAATGGCTATTACAGTACAAAGCCACAGGGTTTTCTCTGCAGGTTTCTGCATGAAGCCATTTAAAGTGCAGAAAAAGGAAAAAAATAAAATTGCTATAATCAGTTTTCACGGAAGCACAGTATTACACAACTTAGGGTGGCTTTCTTTCAAAACAGAAAAATGTACAAATTCAAAGGAGACTGCAGTATTGCACAACACTGAGAAAATTGAAGACAGAGACCAGTATTATGAGCCACAGACTTTGATTTCTGTAAGAAAGGCCCGATTTTCTTTTTTCCTGACACTAGTACAGAGCATGGGTTCTGTTTTCATGTTTGTCTATACAGATTTTGCTTTTTCTGACATTGAAAAAACAGAGATTGTACAGGCATAGTTTTCACAAGATATCAGTCTAAAAGAAGCTCAAGTGTCCTGAAGTGATTGATATTTTCCTATTTTAGAGATAAAAAGCACAGATTATTCACTGAATAAGCAAGACTCACTGCAACTCTCGAATACAGGTGTGGGTTTTTTTAAACTACTAGAAGGAGGTGTGGAACAAGTAGTAAAATGACACTTAGAGCCATTTCACCAAAATCTGATTCCTCCACTTTTGAAAGTGTACATTAATTCTCTTTATTGCTAGAACAGAGATCTGCATAATGGATTTAAAAAATATAGTATTACATAAACAGAACCAAGCACTGACAGTTATTACAGTCCATTACTAACTATGATAAATAAAAAATAGCTACTTCAAACAGTTATTTTTATTGGAGTATCCCAAAACATAGAACGTTACTACAATACACAACACGTTCAAAGAAAAAGCGTTATCTGCTTTATGAGTAGAAGATGCCAAAGAAAAGCTTTAAAACATACTGTGCTTTTACCTCTGGTTTTTATTACAAGGGTTAGGGTTACAAGGGTCCTTGGAAAGACATGATCCAAATTCAAATTGATTGTCCTGGAGCCCAACACAGCGAGCTATGCACGCACTTGGATACGTGCGTCCATTCTGAGCACAGACGGGCACAAACTGATCCACACAGTTACACGGCAAACCTGTAAATGCAACACACAAACCAGGAATCTGGTGCACTCTTATTTTCTAAGACAGAAGATACACAAGAAGACACTAGGATATCTTTGCCTTCCAGCAAATGCAAAGATGTGCCATACCTTCAGCCATGTCCTCCCTCCTGTAATTCAGCAATACGGCACAGCACCTGTGCACTCAGAAGCAGCAGGAGGGCAGGTTTGTGCACTGCTTCCTTGCTACCTCGACTCAGCTTTCTCCATTTCCCCCCCAAACTACCCCTCTCTTGTCCCTAGTGGCACTACGTCATCTCTACTTATTATTTTTACATATTACCCGAGCTTCTATTTTTCAATACTGATCTTTTTTTTTCCAAAGGTATATGTTGGTTGGACATCAGAAAAACGAACTGATTTAAAGAACATATTACTAACAAATTATCAGATATTTTCTGTTAATACTGTGGAAGGAATTTAGAAGCTAACTCTGGCCCTGAGAGTATTAAGCTTACAGTTTCCATAGTTTGGAAAGTTACCTGTAAACTTCCGACGTTCGTCTTCTGAACTATGCTCAGTTAGACACTGACGCGTAGAGCATATCAAGTTTCCAGCAAAACATGAACAGACATTACAATCTATATTAAAGGATGTTCCATGGCCTTAAAATAAAAGAAATTAAGTAAATGCATACAATTAATGCAAATAGACCAGAAGACTATATACTCATGTGTTTTACAGAGATACTACATTTTCATTATTAATTGTTCCTGTAATTTCCCTTATCCAGTTTATTTTCCCACTGAAATGTCTACCTTTGGATTTAAAGTTTTGCTTTATTCATTTGAAGAAAAGTCTGTTCACATGCATTTTTGATTAATTAGTTAAAAAAGGAAACAAGCACTTTATACTTTCAAAGCCTGTGTAAGTTGCATTTGCTTTTTTCTTTTTTTAAGAACAATTTAAAGCTGCAAAAAGGAATATGGTCATAAAGCTGTAAAAGTGGTTGATAAATCCTAGTTACTAAGCTCTACATCTTTTTAAAGGTAAAGCTTTTGTGAAGATACGTTCTTCTCCTAAACTCATTTTATATAAGACTGTGTCAGCCATAATCTTACAGATAACGAACACCCCTCTGTGGCGCAATTCTCTCCTTTGCACATACTTTTTGCTGAGAGGTGAGAAGTGCCAACGCGTCACTCCGGTAATTTCAGCCCCCACAAGCAGACACAGCTTTGTCCAAGGCAGGGGACAAGCAAGACTGCAGCGAGGCGAGCAGAAGCCCAGAGGTCCCAGCGCGGGTGAGCGGGCCCCAGCAGGGAGCCCTCAGTACAGCGGCCGCCACCACCAGCGGCCGAGCAACCTGCCCCGCGTTCGCCGTTTCTCAGCTACAACCTTTTCACAGCTCGATCTAAGAATCCCACTGCAAACAGGCATTTTCCTTCTGTTTACCGACTCCAGTTTGGGTTGGTGAGCAGCCCACAGGACTGCCCTCCGCTGTGTTGTATGTCCCCTGTGAGACCCACCGGCGCCGGCGCCCGCCGCTCAGGCCGCAGGAAAGTGGCTGCTGAAGGCTGCCAGCAGGCACGCCGCCCCTCAGCACACCGCTGCCAACTGCGCCTGCGAGCAAGGCAGCTCCCGCCGATCTCCCTGCAAAGGGCGGAGGTCAAGGATGTACGTTTTGCTGAGTGCAGGGGCAGACGGCAAGCCCTCGGCATCCGAGCGCTTCGGAAGGGGTACCCCAGGCAAAGGACGGCAGAAGGCAAGGGGACAGGACAGAAAGCCTCTGCAGCACAAGCAGCTCCGTTTAAGCCACAGCACTACTGAAGAAAGATGAATCTGTCAGCAGGGAAGAAGAAAAGTTTCCAAGGTTTGACTATAATGCTGAACACAGGATTTCTTAGATGATTCTTCAGAGTCAAGAGTACCTGGCTTAGGGACCACGTGGCAACTCTGCAAGGGTTGGCTTTCACCAGCAAAGAGAGCACACAGCAAAGCTTCCTCAGGAGCCACCGCGCTCACCGGCGTCAGGGCACAGCACCAAAACCCCAGCGCCGGATGAAGCATTCAGGGCTGCTTGGTTTTAGTTCGGACGTTATGACTCAACCCTGGCTTTTTGCAACTAACACGGAGACCAGCTAAATGCAGTCACTACAAAAAGATCACATGGTGACCACAATTTTTAATTACTTGTTTTCAATACATCATCTAATGGATCTGGAATCTAGTAATTTTTTATTATATAATACATAGAGTCTTAATCACCATACACACTTAATGAGTAGTTATGGCAAAAAGTGGAATGTCTGGGTTTGGGTTTGTGGTGGTTTGTTTGGTTGTGATTTTTTGGTGGTTTTGTGTTTGTTTGTTTGTTCTGTTTTAAATGGACAGCACTTACTGAGTACTGAATACCTTACCAGCTACACATATTGCTGCTATTTACCAGAACAAGCAACAGCTGTCCATTATGCAAACATCAAACACAAATACAACTTCAGACATTTTTGTGATTATTTTTACCAGTAATCTGAAAAAGTGCAAGTTTCTTTGGACAGAACAGTCCATGAAAACTTTCAGTCGCCATTTAAATAATATATTTGCTAATGACTCTATTTTGAAAGCATCTACTTTCACAAGATACTTTCTATAACTGCCCATCAAACGTAACATTAAGGTTAAGATGTGTTCTGTGTTCTAAGTACATTTGGCTGACTTTTATCTGCTTTGGATGAACAAAAAAACCCCAAACATTACAAGCTGTAAATCATGCAACATTACAGGCAGACTTTCCTAAGTGATGAAAATAATTGTGCAATTGATTATTTAGCTCTGCTTGGTATCTTTTAAGAGAAAGAAATATGACAATTACCTACTCTTTCATGATATCAGGGTTTGGTTCACAAGCAGAAAATTATGTTTGTGGCAAATGTAACAAGTGCTTGGCTTCTCAAAAGTTACTTAAAAGATGTACGTAAAAAACAGTGACTCAGTTACTTTGACCTTACTAGGTATCTTTGAATTGCTTTACTTATGCTTCAGCTTCAGTCTGACAGTATTGTAAAAGGGCTGATCTACAGACACTGAGCAGTGTCCAGTGCTGAAATACGTAACTGTTCACTAGCAGAAAATCTTTTCCTTGTGGACTGATTCAAAGACACCAGCCTCAGACAGGTCACAGCTCGGCACAGACTCCGTTTTACATTCAAGACATTTTGCAAGATTTTTCCTATCTTGGTAGTAGCTTTTTAGTTTGCTTTCCTTTTCAAAGAGCACAGTGCCAGTTTGTATGACAAAACCGGACCTTTACAGTTCTCAAGCAATGAATAAATCTGAAAATAAATCAGTATTATCTTTTAAGAAGTATCACTTGTCATGTCTCTTTCAACTACTTTGTCAGATTAGGTAGAACCCAATTAACTCTTGCTGCCCATGCTAATTTAGTCTTCAAACAGTCAATAACAGTAAAGTTAGGTTTAAATTATTAACTTTCTAAAATGTCAAGCAAGAGATAGTTAGCATTCTTTTATTGTTAAAACAGAAAGCTGCTAGTTCAAGTTACCTGGCAGACAGAGATCAGCAGGACGTCTACACCCACTATGCTGAAGGAGACTTTCAAGAACCACAGTGTTCAATATACCTTTGTTATCATAACGTATCCACTTACATGTTCATTTTAAAGCATATGTTAGCCCCATCGATTAATCTTGAACTATAATTCTTATTTAATATTAATTTCATTTAAAAAATGAGTAGGTTTTTTTTCTGAAAGGCACAGGCTGCCTTGTGATGCTCAACTGTACGCTACGAAGGTTTCAAAGACTTTTGAGTGCAGAGGACAGACTATGCCTGGTATGTATTTCTAACACATTTGTACACATTAGCAGAACAGTCTTCTAAACACCTTTTTTTGAAACCGTTGTCCTTTGTGTGAAACCTACCAACATTGCTCAGTAAAAGAAACTCCCTCCCCAGAACTCCCCGTAAGAACTACACCAGCATCGCTGCCTAAAAGAGTACCAGATTTATTATGTGATGCCAAGGGAAGAGAATGCTGGGATTGTGCAAAACTTATTATGGGATGTTTAGTGGAAGGACCAAAGATGAGGAAAAGGAGGAATTAAGACAGACCAATCATGAAGATGTGTGGGAAAGCAGATGGAAAGGGGGAAAAAGGGATTTGCTGAGTGCAGACAGGTCAGTATGCTTCCCTCACCACAATCCATCCTACATTTTTATTCAATTTTATTTTTACCCTCTGTGTGTGTGCACTTCCTACCCTGAATACATGCAGGAATGCTAACAGGCTTTAAGCTGGATGAGTCAGTGCATAGGGTAAGAGGCCTGTGAGCCAGCAGTGGAGCGGCCACACCAGCCCTGGGAGCTCTGCTTGGGCCTGGATGTCACCAGCTCTGCCAGACGGGCAGCGGCCGGCGGGCCGCCACCAGGCAGAACCGCTTATTAGTGGCCTTCATTTCTGATCAGCAGCAGGGCAGGAACAGGTTTGTGTTAATGCTATGTGTCTTCATGTGGGTGCCAGTAAAGCAGTAACTTCTGTCCACGTCGATCAGTGTGGCTGCCCCCGTCAGCAGCACGCCTGTGCGTGTGTGTGTGTGCATGCCTCTGGGTGCCTCTCTCTCGACAACACATCCAGTGGTTTCTGGCTTTGTTCACTGCCAATTCTGACAACGACTGTTTTGGCAAAATCAGTTTTATGTGGCCTTTACACCTACAGCTAGGTCTGTTGTAGGAGGGAGGATCATACAGTGAACACCTGAAGCACTCAGAAGATTTGCCAACAACAAAAGCAAAAAGTAAAAGCCTCTCTGGCATCCCTGTTCCCTGCAGAGGGAGTTAACGGTCCCAGAGAGTACCTTCTGCACAGGCAATGTGCTAGCCAACCTGCCTCAGAAACAGCTCTGGACAGACAAGCACTAATGACTCTGCGAGTAGAGCAGGTATTCACCAAAAAATTCCAGAACTCCTCAGGTGTGAAATACCTGCTCATATAAGCGAACTTAACTTGCAACCTCTTGCTTTAAACTCCCCCAGTGACACATAACTACATATGCCACATTAGGGGAAGGAATCACAGGGTTTGTACAAGTCACAAAACAAATCGTTTGGATTATCTGAAGGAGTCAACAGCCAGGTGGACACAGAAAATCAGGTTGATACGCTTCAATACCCAACAGGCATTTAACAGCTCTTTTACATAGGCTTTCAAGAAAAAAAAAAAAAAAGCAGAGATAGGAAAAAAGGCACTAACATGGATAAGTACTGTGAAACAGAATGAATGGGCAATGAAAGGAGGTCACTGGAGGAGTCTCCATGCTCTATGCAGTGGCTGTTCTGTTCAACATATTTATATGTGATCCAAAAAAACAAATGCAAGTATTTACATGACAAGGTCTACCAATAATATTAATGTACAAAGGACCAAATAATGAAAAACTGCAAGACAAATCTCACCACACTGAGCAACTGGGGAAGGCTACAGTGGAGGAAAATAATCGCACTGAACATACAGTAGGTCTCTACAGTTCACACAATGAGCTGCGAGCTGACCGTTCCCACTTAAGAATGGGACCATGGTGTTACAACAGACAACTCTGTGAAAGCATGACCTCAGCAGAACTAGTAGCCAAAAAAAGATAATGTTCAGAAAAATTATGAAAGGAACATCATTTTGCTATCACATATGCTTGACTGGGCACTTGCATTGTGAATGGCGCATAAAGTTCAGCTCCCATTCCAAAGAAAATGTAAGAACTAGAAAAACGTACACAGTAGGGTAACAAATATGACCAAAAGCATACACCTGTTTTTACACAAGGAATGAGTACATAGAATAGGAACTGGCTTGGAGAAAAACCCAGAAAGCTGAGGGGAATATGACAGAGGTCCAAAAGAGGAGGCAAATAGGTAACAATCATTTGTCAGCTTTTTCAGTACAAGAATTAGGATGCATCTCATAAACCAGGAAGAACTAGATGAAACAAATTATGAAGGCTCGAAGAAAAGAAATCCCTTGCAAATCCCACCAAAAAAAAAAAACCACAAAAGGGAGGGGTTTTAGGCACACATCTTAACATGTGAAACTTCTTGTCAGATGTTATAGCTCATGATAAAAGTTTCTGACTCTTTTTTTTTCAACATGTATTTAAGATCCATGGAAGAAAAAGAAACCAACCACCCGAGACAAAGCCAACCCCCCCCAAACCATTTAGAGCTAGTAAAGAAACTCATACTCAAGGGGTCTGTAGTCTGAAGCAGAGAACAGATTCTGGGAGAATATAAATGGGAAATATAATTAACTCCTCTGCCTTTTCTCATACTCTTCCCCAGACATCTCTGTTGGTCACTGGATATCCAACACCGTTAAAAGCAGACTGAGAGCGCCTGCAGAGCTGGAATCCAGGAAACAGGAGCCACTTAGAGTCCATTCCACCGTGCTTCAACTGCAGAACTACAGCACGCTAATGCAGATCCATTTGTTTTGTTGCTGTTGCTTCACCCCTGCTGCCTACTGGCTCCTCTCAGAACTTTTCCCCTCCTTCATCCCCCAGAGCTCCCACCAGCAAATTCTTCTTCTAGAAAGGAAGCTCCCTATTATCAAGCACCCTAAAACACAGGGGATGTGAGGCACGTCAGTGACTTTGTTTTCACCTTGGCTGAAAAATGGTGTACTAAGAACACGCTTCACAGGGGACTTTCACTGGCTGAGACAGACACAGTTCAGTATTGACTTCAATAATGGAACCCTCCAGCATATGCAAGAACTAAACAGGTATTATATATAGGGATGTAAACTTTTGTATTTTCTGATAAACTCTGCGTTCAGATCCTCTGGGTCTTCGTATGTACCTCAGATTTCATGACTTAAGGAGCAGGCACTGTGTAAAGATACAATTGCTGCTCTAATACTTACTTTTTCTTTGTCCTCCAACAATGCATGATTTTTGGAGGTCAACACAATGCATTTCCATGCAGTTTTCTAGCAATCCACTGTGTCCACAGGTACAAATCTTGTAACATCCAACATCACCAGCTGAGGATGGAACCTGAATAAGTGTACCTTGACGGACAATAAAATCTGAGGCTTCTCCCAGTTTGCAACCTATATAACAAGGAGAAATTTTAGCTCGTATTTAGTAAATACTTTGGCAAGTGCCACTATCGAAACTACTACTCTGACTTGTGAAACTGCTAAGGTGTTCCTAAAGCAGCCTTGCTCTTGCCCTTTAGACAAATACACTCATTTCATAAAGGCAACAAGTAGCAGAAATAGAAGATGTTCTGAAGTACCTGTAGAAATGTCATTTAAGACAAAAAGACTGGTAATTCCAACAATTCTCAAGTAATTTCATTTTCCACAATTCGGCAGTAGTACAAAATGTATGCAATACGACAAATACCACATATGCTTCACTCTCTCCAATACCGAATCTTAATTAAAGGGTCTCACAAGCAAAGCGTAGTCATTTCCTCTCTCTCACGTATTTTGGTGTCTTCCTTCCCTACTTGTACATATTATGTGAACACTGAAGGATTCATATAGGTAGATGTGAGGAGGGGAGAAAGGGAGAAAAAGCAGGAAAACTGGTTTAAAAAAAAAAAGAAATAGAAGGAAAATTGTTTTCAAAATCACAAATAAAAAATAATAAAACAAATAGCAGATTAAAATTACCCTAGAAATTATGAACTTCAACAATTCCCCCAAAGCTCTCAACCAATAAAAAGACTGAATTCAAACATAAAAGTCACCTTACAACCTTTAGAGGAAGTAAACTGTCTCTTAAAAAGTTTTGGGTGAGCTTGTTTTCAGATCACTTTGAATGACTTTTGCAGCAAGTGAAGACAATACCACCTCTATAGCAATAATGCTCAGCTTTTCAGAAAAACAAAAATATGTTGTAAGGGTCACAGAAACCTAACAATGTCCCTAGGCTCACAAAAAGAACAAGCTGAGGTCTGTCCTCACTTTTAGAAAAGCATGACTGTAGCAGATGTATGAGTGAAGCAAAACCCAGTTTTCCTTTTTGTAATTAAAAATCACTGGAGAAATGGATCAGACACAGAACCACTGGAACAAAAGATGCTCAGGGAACAGATGCAAGACAGTTATGGCAATTCTATCACTTCCTTTAGAAAGGAGGCTGCTTCATGCAATTCAGTTTAAAAGTCAGCGCCACTCTCACCTGCTCAGTCTCTCTCAACACATGTGTTCAAGCTGTCACCAAACACAAGCTTTCCTCTTTGCTTCAAGAGCCATAGGTGCTATCTACAGTCACTGAGCGATACGCTTTGCGACAAAGGAAGGGGAAAAACTGAGGCACGCACTACTACTAGATGAGGTAGAACAACGAAGGGGCTGTAGAAGCTGGGACATCCTACAGTCTCCCACCTCCTCATGTGGATTTGACCCTTGTTACCAACACCATCCAAGCCTGCCATTCCAAAGTGAGATAGCTGAAACTCACTGCACATGACGCTCTCTCCCCAGTCAGCTCGCATTTATGGTGGTGCGGGAATTAGACAATGCCTGTGTTCTAAAATGGCAGTTCCCAAATGATCACCAATGCCTTTCTAGCGAGGTGCATCTACATTACAGGTATCGCTCAATGGAGCAGCAGCAGAAGTGCAGACAGCCGTTACTGATGCATCTCCAGATGTCATCTTTAATGAGAGGCGGTACCATGGGTCTCATGGAAGTGCAAAGCAGCACAAGAAGCATTATTTGTATTTTTGTTGTTTCCCAAAGTCAGCATCGCTTTCCATCAAACTGCAAGTCTACATACAGATTTGGGAGAGACACAGAGCTAACCAGCCTTGTGGTTCTGCCTTTTGCCAGCCAGAGAACTCACAGCACTGCCAGTCATTAAAGATTAAGTGCTGAGATGCTGCATCAGTGCTGCAAGCTCAAGTAGTAGAGAGAAGAAAGGAGAGGGCAATAAATTACGCGCCACGCCACTTCCTTCCCAAGCCCCAAACCTGGGCACTCCAGACCCAGTGAAGCAGGAACAGTGAAGACCTTAAGAAAAAGTCTGGGTATTAATTTACTCAGACCAGAGCTAGTTACCCAGGAGCTGCTGGAGGCAGTCCGAGAAGCTGACCTGCCTGTGGAGAAGGCTTTAGGACAATTCCATGTAAGATACCACCTCAAACTTTAATATAGCACCAGAATTGCTGCCCACGCAAATGTACATCCCAGGGCACCCTGCTTCTGATCAGACCCTCAGAGCTCTCAGAATGACCTCCCAAGACCAACAGTCTGATTTCCATTAACATCAAAGCCAGACATAATGTCCATTTAATTCACCAGTATGGAAAGTAATGCAGATATGGCTAATAATATATGGAAATACAGGGCAATACATGTCACAGCGTCCGCAGCAACAGTGAGCTGCACTGTATTTACAGTACTGCATGCTTGTAATTCTAAATAGCAGGCAAGCTGCTTTGAGGCCACGTACGGGCATTTATTTCTTCTGAAGCAAAATAAGTAATGCATCTTCTAATAAGATGTTATGTTTCAGTGGACAATAAAACCAGAAACACAGCAAGAAATGAAAAGAGGTAGAAGGTAGGCTACAGATTTTGAAAACACAAGATAACTGCAGTAATAATTCTTCTGGGATATCAGCAACTAACTTTAGAACTTTCAACAAAACTTCAGTGCTGTTATCTTTACCAGCAAAACTCAGGTAAACCGAAATCCAAACCCCTTACCTGGCACACACAAGTACGGAAGACACACTTCTCCAGACTGGCAGCCTTTTCTGTTTACTTCACATAACTGATTAGCTGCACATGGATTCGGATTACATGGATGTGTAACATCTTCTACAATGTTACCTAAAGAACTTGGGCCTGAGAACAGAACGTACAGCATTTACATTGACTTAAATGAGGTTTATTTTTCTTCAACAAAGCACAGCATTTCTTACATCCAGTGAAATCATATTTTTGATGGTTCTGTGAAAAATATGTATTTTTTTAAAACTATACTTGTAGAAGCTTCACATGGCAAGATACTAACTGATTTCAAAAGTTTATAGTCCTCAATCTAGAAATGACAGCCCAAATGATTCTTCACAAGCAAAATATAGGTCCTCTACCTTGTGTTCAAAATAATTTTCTCTATATGACAAAAATACAAACTGACAATGACCAGCAGTTTAATCAAGACAAGTCCCATAGTCAACGATTAACAGATTGCAGGTTTAAAGTACACTTACTGTTTAACCAAGTTCGCTATCATCAATAAACTTTTGTTTTCCCTTTAACTCACTAGTAAAGTTCTCCTGTTACAAGACTAGGGAACGGGAAAGCAACATGGAAAAGCAGCAGCTAAAAGGAAAGCAACACCCAAAGCTTCAATACATCGTCCCTCTGGGATCAATTTATTTGTTGAAGCACACTTTCAGTTGCAGCTCTTACTAACCAAAAATCTACTGTTTTCAAAGTTCCTGGGATTCCAAGAAAGAAGTATCAAAGTTTAATTCAGAATAAGGTCTAAAATGGATAAATCCCATAAAATCTAAAAAGGTCTAAATGCTAGAACAGGAAGTAGTAATAGGGTAGAGCAGATTTGGAAAATAATGTCAAAAAATGCATTTAAATGAAATCTAGAACCAAGATGAAATTTTGCTAATACAATTGTGTTCCACTCTAAGGGATAAGACATGCTAGAAGAAAACAGAATCACAAAAATGTAATTCTTCCATATGCCTGCTAAATTAATGTTCTACTGCCCCAAGAGTTCGTTTTAGTTTTGGTTACTCTAATTGCACCGTTAAAGAATAGAGATTTTGCATCAGGCAAAAGTTTAATTTTGTACATCAAGAAGTCATGCTCTAAATCATGCTGTTATTTAAGTGACATTTGAGATCAGTCCTCCCAAGCATGACCAGCTTCTGTCCTGTAAATAAATGGTGCTAGTGATCTTATTGTCATAGTACTTTTTTTGGCATGCGAGATGACTTCTTGAAGAACAGAGTTTTCTTAAAGTAAGACTAACTAGTCTATTTTCAAATACGTAAAAATCACTGAAATTCAACAAGCCAGATTATGAGATGATGCAGACGAGTGTACTTGTCCCGAATATACAGTCCCCAAAATAGAAGTGTGGTGAGTTAGCCTTGGCTGACAAACTCCCACTCAGTGCCCCCACCCCAGATCGGGGTGGAAAACAGGTGGAACAGAAACAGAGGAGCTCACGAGCTGAGATAAAGACAGGGAGACTGCATTAAGAATTACCATTGTGGGCAAAACTGATTTGACCTGGGGAAAATTAACTAAATTTACTGCCAGTTAAAATAAGCATCTAATTACAGATGCAGGTAACAGGAACTAAAAAACAAACATTAAAGCAACTTCTTTCTTCTCCAGGCTCACCATCACTCCAGCCATCTCTGCCCCTGTCCCAAGTGACGCAGCAGTGATTGGCAAGGGGGGACTGATGGTGACTGTGGTCAGTACACAGGAGTTTCTCTCTGCTGCTCACTCCTTCTTACCCGCTCCCCTGCTCCAGCATGGGCTCTCCATGGGAGCAGCTTCCTTCTGCGTATGCCCACCTGCCGTAGCACGAGGTCCCCCACAGCCTGCCTCGTGGCCACCTTCTCCGCCACGCAGCACCTCTGCTCCTCTGACCTTGTGCCACCTCTGTTGTTTTGCACTCTTCCTGATCCCTCCTACACCCACCTGGCATTTTTTGCCCTTTCTTCAACACGTTCTCACAGAGGCACCACAAACTTTGTGAAGCAGCTCAGCTCTGCCCTGTAGCAGGCCCACGCAGGGCTGGCTGCGCCTGGCACACCGCAGCCCCTGCAGCCTCCGCTGCTACCAAAGCAACCTGGCCACGTACACCCAGTGCAAGAAGGAATAAGTGTCATGAACTATAGTGATGTGAACAATCCAGTTCTCTCTAATACCCTAAATAAAATGTCTCAAATTCAATACAACTTCTTTAAAAGAAATAATGACAATTATTAAAAGCGATGATAAGCATTCCAAGTACCTTGTTTCTTCGCATAGGCATGTTAATACTTACTCAGGTATGTATCTAATGGGATGCAGTTCTCCAAGTCATCTGTTGGAGATAAGAGCTCACAAATACTTTCAGCTGAGTGGCCTTCAGGGAATTTATTATGATCTCCACATTTCTTCAGTATTTCCACACAATCCGATCTTCAGATAAATAAAGAAACAGAACTTCATGAACACTACTTCAAGAAAAAAGGTCCTGTATGGAAAAGGCTTCTTTCCATGTTCTTCCTTTCACTGAATCCATGATTTTCCTCTTCTGCCTCACAACAGAGTGTTTATTTTTATATATATATATAAAAATCAGGGGGAGGAACAAATGTGTGACACAAAGACAAGAACTATTGCTTACAATACTCTTATACTTTGGGCTTGGCAAACTTCATTTTCTGTGGCATCATACGCATGTATCTCTCAAGACCAAACATTTCCTTGATTTACTAACATCTAATATGGGTTGAACTCTATTTCACTACCTGTACTAAATTAGCTGGTCTCTTTTCTACCCAATCACTTAGTTTCAAAATCTATTTTTTTTAAAAGATAAACTTCATTTTTTTTCCAGAACTTTCTGTCAGCTGAAAATCTGCAGTAGGTCCCAACACAAAAAAAGAGGAAAGGTTTTGTAGACACCACAGAGTGCCAAAAAACCTCCAACAATAAATCAGCTTTACAACGGAAGCATGTACATCCATCTCGTTAACAGGCAAGCACCTTCCCGTCCCAGTGATGGAGATTCAAGCAACGGCAACTACACAAGCTCACGTTCTTTTGTGCTTGCCTTGCCATGCTTTCCTAATGTAAGTCAAACAGCCCTACAGCAGTCTTCTAGTTCTCATTAAAATCCTTAGGCTGAAGCTCTGAACTCTGTCCCCCCAGCCCCCCCAAGTACTTACTTGCAGATAATACTTCCTCTAGATTTGCTGTGGCAAGGTTTAATCTGCAGTGAGCAGGCAATTGCCTTCCACATTTCTGGCTGGCATTTTTTAATGTCAAGCACGGGAATATTTATAAATGGCATCTTAATACTGCCTTTTTCCCACAGCTTCATGTCATTCATGGCTCCCTGGTCTGACTGAGTATTGCAGCTCCTAAAAAGTTCTGTTGGTCTTAAAAAGAAGAAGTTAAGATATGGCATGTATACAAGAAAATAAAACACCACACATCTCTTCTTTCACCATATGAATTCTACAGCCTTGATATAGCTTGATTTTTTTGTGGTATAAAAGAAACAAAACCCTTCCACAGCTAAGCAAGATCGAAATCAACTTGAATTCTGTCTTTAAGGAAAACAAGCTTTTTGAGATTCAGGACTGAAACTCCCTTCTCATCTCTACCTCTTAGACCAAATATCACTTAATTTTTTTTAACCTGAGGAAAGGTGACTTAAAAGCAAGTATCTTAGGTATCCAGAATATCTGTATGAATGTTTCCTGGTAAATCACTAATGCAAGCTGATTTATAATTTACATTTGCCCAGGCTGCATCTATCACATACGTAATTCTGCTACCTACGTAACACTCACACCACTGTATACTATCTGAAAGACAAGCCAGAGATCTTTAATAGCTAACAAAATTTTTAAATGTTTTCTTTTGAAACCAATTATTTAATTTGTAACCTTGCAATTACTAATTCAGACACCACTTTTAAATCATGAATTTTGCCCTAAAAAGTATAAAACTACAGAAATATCTGAAAGAAAAGGAATTTTGAAAAAGGGGTAATATATAAATTTAACAAGCGTCTTTACATTATTTATAATAAACAGTGTTCCAGTAATCATAGCTCACTTATCTATACGGTAAGACAGAGCAATATGCTGCTAATACATTATGACATTTTACAAGTTCATGGGTTTGCTTTTATTCTTGTAAGTTTTGTTATGTCTGTTGTTAAATACATTTCTAGAAGTTTATTCTAAAGAAAAAATTTCATTTTTAAATTATGTAAAAAAATGTGTGCAGAAAGACAGCTACATACAATCTCAAAATAAGCCTGAAAAACATTTTACTTTATTTTTTTAAATCAAAGCACAGGAATTCCTTTATAAAATATTCAGTGTCTCTCTCCTACCTGTTATTAAAATTAGTGCAGTAAGTAAGATTTCTACAGCCCAGCTGACAAGGTTCTCGTACATCTGCTAAACAGGTCAACATGGAAACTTCAACTGCATTATACTCACAAAAGCGATCAAATTCTTGCCAGCTCTGTGAATTGCCCCAGCTCGTGCTATAAAGTTTAGTGCAGAGCTCTCTAAACAACAACAACAAAAAAAAATTGACAAAGAACATAAAATTAAAAGAACAGCAGTCATTCAGCTAAAGCAGAGCCTATCGTTTCCCCGCTGATGACAACAGCCTATGCTCGCTGTAGAAAACTCTGTTAGTGATACTGAAAGACTTCAGAATATAAAACTGCAGTATCCAATAAAAATGTGATAGCTGGAAACCTGAACTAATGACTTTAAGGTGCAAACTATCCCAGCTAGTTTTACTTGTAATAAATCTAGTTTGATATGATAATGAACAACTTCTAATTCCCCATCCTTCAACTTCACATCACTCCTCCTCCTCCTACAGAAACAACTGGCAAGCAAAATACATTTCTTCTCTTGCCCTGATGTTTGAAACAGGCACACTGGTTTTTTGCTTGTGTTTGAGCTGTTTCCTGGTGTCAGTGATACCCAAGCCACTTTGATCACAGCAACATCCTACAAACTACAACTGTTCCCACCCCATCTGAAGGTACGGAATTTTGCTGTGGTATTAAAGTCTACTGCACATTGAAAACATGAGAGAAGGATCCATTTTTAGAACTCATTGTTAAAGCAAGCAGCTAAAAGATATTGTATCAACTGCTTTGTGCTTCGATGTTCTAAAAAAATAACAACTCCAGCGCTCTACTACTAAACGCATTGTAAGATCCTGCTGCATACTGTTTTGTTATGGGAGGGTTTGATAGAAAAGGAAGCGACAGCTCAGAAATCAATGTTTGCAACTTATTTTGACATATTGATGCACTTAAAATGCAACAACAATCTATTTCTAAAGTGGACAGAAAATTGCTCGACACTAAAAATGCTCCAAGTCAGTTATTTGCAAGTGTGCAACTATTTGCTGCAAACCTTTTTTTTTTTTTTTTTAACGTCAGAATAGTTAGTTCCATTATTTAATTATTAACTAAATAATCTATTTTTCACTGACAAAAATCTGAACAGCATCTAGTAAGGAACAAGCAGCAACCAGGTACTTGAGAGCTTGTGCAGTTTGCTGGCTCCTTGGCTCCCTTCAGCACCTGGTTAAGGGCTCTGCATCTTGCTGCAGTATCGGCTGTCACAGCCACATGCAAGGTACAGGTTTCAGTAATTACTGTGTCTCCTATAAATAGCCAGTGCTAAATGTGAGAAGTGATTCCTCTTCTACAACTACTTTTTAAGATACAAAGTAAGTATTGGACAGAATGGGACACCCAGGTGACTACCTAAACCTTTACTTTTCCTAAGAATTCACAGAACTCTGTTTGATGTACACGGCAGAATTCAGGCAAAGGCTTGATACGAGATAAATTCTGAAGCATTTTTACAAGTGGCCATGAGGGTAGGGAGATACTAACCTACACGTGGAAGAATTTGCTTTAGAACAGCAATGGAGCTTAGCTCCATCGAGGCCTGTTGAAGGCGGAGGGTGCACAGTGACTCCTGGGTGAACAGACCTTGAACTCTCAAGAAAGCATTGCCAAAGCGGGTCCTGGGGGAGAGGCATTGTTTTACAACCCTCTATAAGTCCATCAACAATTTCAAGCTCTGTTTTCATTGACATCAGAATTCGTTTACAAGCAGTCTGACATGCATAGTCTTCTGCTCTATCACAGCAATATAAACCTGTCAAAAAATTAAAAATAATCAATGATCAAGCATACAACAACCACCAAGATGCATGATGTAACAGCCCTTGGAGAAAAAGTCCTATAAGAAGGCTTTCCTCGCCCCGTCCCAGATAATCTCACAGAAAATTGCTGCTTTTAAATGCTAAGAGATTCAACTCTGGAAAAACACAACAGTGTTATGTGGAATCAAAAACATAAATAAAAATCAATAATGCACCTACAAACTAAAGTTATCATTTTATAAACTCATATAATCAAAATTATAATATAGAAATACATTAATACAATTTATAAAGACTCATACAATAACACATTTTATATAAAAATTGCATACAATCCTCAAACATTTTCAGTATTTTTCACAACTTTCAGCAAAGAAGAATTTTTTATACTTACTATCTGTAGGATTTCTCATTGGATATGACTGTGTATAGTTGTTAACACAGTGTATAAGCTGAGGGCTAATAGATGCACAGTAATTTTCAACTGCTTTAATTTGTGAAGGACCAGGAGAAGAGTCTGTCCGAAAAATTGCTTGACAATATTCCCGACAGTTTGTGTGATGACCTGCATAACTGCAACAGAGTGACCCCACTGGGGAAACAAACAAACAACAGAAAATCTATGGGTTCCCAAACAGAGAAACGAAGAAATGAGCCATGTCTGTACCACAATGATGCTCAAGGTATTACTGTGGAAAAAGAAAAGAAGAAATTCTTCTATGCTCTATTAAAATAATCTCCATCTACAGAATGAGTGGGAGGATCTGTAATTAGCCAAATTACATTTTTTGTTTGGCTGGAGAAAAAAGTCCCTACAGCCATCCTGAACTCAAGTTCAAGACACAAGCAAGACAGCTGAATTTTATCATCAGCTATTTTGTTCTTATTTAGGGTAGCCAGACAGAATTATTAGACAAGTACTATTAGTAAACAAATAAATAGAGTAGGATCCTAAAACTCATTCAAAAAAATATACAGATGGCATCATGTTTCACCCATTTTTCGTATTTTATTAAATACACAGTTCTTGAGGAATATTTTTACTAGAATTAATTCTGAGATGCTGATTTCATTTTATATAGACAGACATTGGGCAACAAAACACTTGCATGATGCAAGACTTTATCCAGGCATTTAATTTTCTTACTTAACACTAATCAAATGAACAAAGCAGAAGGAAAAGATGAGCTTCTAGGTTATCATCAAAATAGAATAGAAAAAACAAATACAGATGAACAAATTAAAAACTAATATAAATTATACGAGTTGCCAAATCCCCTTATCACTGAGCAAGAAAATTCACTCTTGTGGTTTGTCCTATGGAACTGAATCCATGTGATCTGTGTATATGTACACCCACAGAATGCTTACGTTTTAGAGATAAAAGCAAAGAACGATATAAAAGGAAAACAAAAAAGACAAGCTATTCATTACATACTTACTTTCATTTCTGTTAATACAACTAAAGAGAGCATTCTGAAATCAAAACAAAAAGAGTGTTACAAGCCAGAAAACTTCAAATAAATATTTGTGTCCGTTCATTTCTTCTAATGAGCTAGTAAGTCTAACTTGGTTATTATTTGTTCCAATTAGATTAAAACAAGAATACTATACAAAACCACCGAATGTAGCAAATTAAAAGATTAGAGGTCACCTGAGTTCTGTGTGCACTTGTAACAAAATAGACAAATATTCAAGTGAGCAAATAGGAAGACTTCCCTGGAATAACTTAGAAACAGCATGCTATAATAGGATGTCCCAAAATGTCATTTTTTTTTTTTAATGGCAGTAATTTTAGAGATTCTATGTGAAAAAAAAGTCTGCACAGACGCAAATCTAAAATCTCAACTCAACAGCAATACACCTTGAAAGCTAAAGCATGCCACCAGCTCCCTCAGACAGCAGCCAAAAGGTACAGCTGGGGGTACACAACATGCCAAGTGACAGAAGGGAAACGTACACCCTGCTGTTCTGTTTCAGAGGACTCTTAACGCACAGAGCAATCACCGAATGGTTTGTGTAGGAAGGGACCTTCCAAGGCCATCTAGCCCAGCCCCCCTGCCACGGGCAGGAACACCTTCAGCTGGATCGGGATGCTCAGAGCCCCGGCCAGGCTGGCCTTGGATGTTGCCAGGGATGGAGCACCCACAGCCTCTCTGGGCAACCTGTGCCAGTGCCCCACCACCCTCATCATCAAGGATTTCCTCCTCACATCCAGTCCGAATCTGCCGTCTTCTAGTTTAAAGCCATTCCCCCTTGTCCTATCGCTACAGCCCCTGCTAAAGTCTGTCCCATCCCTCCTGTGAGCCCCCGTTACGTGCTGGAAGGCTGCGGTGAGTGTCCCCGGAGCCTTCTCTTCCCCAGGCTGAGCCACCCCAGCTCTCCCAGCCTTCCCTCACGGCAGAGCTGCTGCAGCCCTCGGAGCATTTCTGTGCCTCCTCTGGACCCGCTATGACAGGTCCATGTCTGTCCTGTGCTGGGGCCCCCCGCACTGCAGGGGGTCTCACCCGGGCAGAGGGGCACAGCCCCCTCCCTCAAGACTACTGAACTCTTGCCCAAAGCAACCACGGCCTCCCTCACACTGAAAAAGCACATTCCTTCTTAAAAAAATAGATATAAGCATATAAGCTTTCTGGAACTCTGTGAAAAGGTGAAGTCACAAGGCTGAAATTCCAAAAGGTAGTAGCCAGTTATCAAAGACTTTAAAATCACGGTTGTGAAAAAGAAGAGACATCTGAACCTTTTTCCACACCTGACCTCCAAACTTGTCAAAACAGCCATGATGAAAAGTGATCAAATATATTAACATAGTGACAAAACACAATCCTCATCTGCTTGAAGTTCCTGATCTCCGTAATTTCCCCTACCCCCACCATTAAATAAATCTGTATTTTACACAGCATATAGAGAAGAAATCAGAAATGCCATCATACTGATCCATGAACATAATGTGGGATTAAAATCTTGCTTCAGTACAGCAAAGTATCATGTGTGCTACTACCTCCACCTAAGGAAAGGAGGAGACCCCAAGACGCAGCCCCAACCCAAGCTCCGCAGCTCGCCGCATCCACCCGCGCTGGTCACCAGCACTTACTGCCCTGCAGAGCAGCGCGTATCCCCAACAACCTGCCTGGTATTTTTGTGAAAATTTGTACTGCTGCAAACAGATGGAAGTGTTAGATTTTTAAAGTAAAGAAAATATAAATGCGCTAGGAATCACCTTGAGGTTTTAATGTTCTTTTTGTCTGATTGTTTGGCGTTGTCCTGGTCTAACCCTGGCCGGCAGCTGCATACTGCACAGCCGCTCACTCACCCCCTGCAGCGGGATGGGGAGGAGACTCAGGAAAAAGGAAAAACTTGTGTTGTAAACACTGTGTTTGCATCTCCGCTAGGCAGCTTCAGTACACAGCTCACACCTCCTGCACCCTTCCCTGACCTCCAGAGGCATTGCAAAGCCTGACACCAGGACCAGCAAGCATTAGAGTCCCAACTTCGTACCCCACGGGAGTGCTATGCACTAAGCACAAGCATTCCACCAGAGAACCAGAGAATTCTACAATCCCACTTCCCCTTGTTATGATTTTTTTCCCTCATGCAAGTTTTGTAAGTGCCCAAGTAAAGCGTGATTCTTTTAAAAATGTTTTTCTTCATTTTCATGGCTATCTTTATCCTCTTTTCTGGTGTTCATTTAAGAGCAAGCACTTCAGAACACAGATTCTCCCTCTGTGTGAATTAGCATTCAAACGAATTACCACTCCTGCAGAGGCAGTTCTGATGAAAACCTGAAGAGCCAAAAGAATTATTTACTGTACCAGAAGATGGAAGACTCACATTTTAACTTAGATTTAAAAAGCTCAAGCCTTGAAGTTTCAGTTTCTATCATGCCATTAATGATTTTATTTTACGCTTTAATTTAAATCACAAGTTCCAACTTGCCAGTTAACTCTTTATGCCATGTAAATCATAGTGCCACAATCCTGTCTTCTACGGTTTCACAATTATATCATTTGGATAATATATTTCTGGATAGTGAAATATGTTAACAGTCAAAAGCAAGATCTTAAGAGGACAGTTCCATTTACTGTTGTGAGCAGCATCACTTTCTTCTATTTAGTCAGAAATTACTTTAAACCATGGGTAAACCACGGCACTTGTGGCACTGAAACAATGACCCTAGGAGAGTAAACACAAATCTAACTTGAAAAATCTAAGTCTGTTCTCCATGAATGCCAGCTACTTATAATTTTAGTGATCATGAATCAAAGCACAGGTCTACTGAGAACACCTCACACAAAAATTACGTGTTTGCCTTACAGAAAACAAGGTCCAAAACCTCACGGAGTAACAATTCAGACATTTTGTTCTCATTCTTCTAATATCCTCTACCAAATTGTAGATCTTTTATCCCAAGGGCACAGATCCTGCATAATTTCTCTGAGACTGAGAAGGAATTTGCAGCAGCATTCCTCATCCCAGCAGCAAGTTTTCATCTGATTCACTTTAGATTTTCCCTCTTTACTACCCACAAAGCAAATCCTGTCAACCCTTCATCTGTGTAACAGGGATGAGGGACCAGAGAACTCATGAAAACAGAACGTGTAGACAGAATCACTATCCTGTATCTGTAAAGAACAGATTTATACTGTTGACTAAAGGCTCATGTCATTTTTATAGCACCACACATCCTTCTCAATGAGTTCCAACAAATGGTTATCAGAAAGTCACTGTTCCAACGCAGCCACCTGGTTTCTTTGGGACCTTCCATGTATGAAACGAGAAACAACTGTCAGATAGGAACTGCCATATAAACATCGCTCTGACCCAAAACTGACTGTCTTTAGAAGCTGCTGAAATTAAGACTTCTCCACACCCACTCTGTACCACGCACTGGAACATGGCAAGCAAACCCACCAGGCAGAAAGCATCACTGTAACTATTAATGCTCAGGGATAGCAGGGGCTCCTGGAAAGGCTGAGGTCTGTCTGTCATGGTTACACATAAGTACTTGACCTACTGTTAGCACAAACAATACTTAGAATCATGGTGTAATGCTGCTATAAACTCAGCTAGAAATTGCCATGTTATTTAGAAGTTGAATGTTAACACAGAAAGTTATTACAAAGCAGTTCAGAGATAACAGTGTCACCAGCCCTGTTAGATTAGATTGCAGTTTGTAACCGCACAAAAACAGGAGAACATTCAGAGGATTATGGTGTCTACCAACATTCCTCCTCTAAAGGAGGACTCAAGCTGAGACAAAATCATCTTACAGCAATTTTACACACCAATTTTAAACAGGCAGGATGCCCGAACCAGATAAGAAATCTTATTCTTTCTGTGCTTTGAAACTATAGTTCCACAGACCGCTGAATCACCACAATAATGCTTCTGTGTCTGTTAAGAGCAGGCGGTCTTCTCTTTTTCACCTTGTTTTCAACTCTCTCTCCCTGTTCCCAGTTGTGTAGTCTTGTGTATGCCTTTACACCAGCTCTGGCACTAATTGTCTTCTCAGGGCCTGAGTTTTCTCAGTAACCCTGCTGAGAACTTTTTCTCATCTCCTAGGAATTTAAAACAGTGATTTCAACAGGTGTAGAACAGAATAATCTTTGAAGTATCACCTTTTAGACGGACCTGCCAGAAGCCAGAGGCAGAGTAAGATAAGGAGAAGTATATTGGTCAGGTTATCTATGGGAGGGAATCTGTGGCAGAAGGGCAGTTGCAGGAAGGCACAGAAAGCACGACAGCCACCTGGAGTTGTGACAGCAACTCGCCACGTCCCATGAACCTGCAGCGCCTGTAGCCACCACAGAACACAGTGCTAGCGAGGGGCTGACTGATCTTTGTGTAGCTCTGGGTAACTGCTTGCTTTCCAAAAATACAGGTACACATGTGGGGAGCATAGCTACACAGATGTAAGAGAATCTTAAAAAAAATAAAATTAATGTGTAGCCACCTGCTCATAAATCAAGCCGATAACCGCATTAAAGAGTCGGTCTGATTTCAGTTACTAATCTTAACTTCATTACAGAACACAGGATTAATGCCCATCTCCAGTACAGCAGCACTCATATTTAAGAAATCAGCAGCTTTTTGACCCACTCAAGCGTCCTTCTGAATCTGCTAGGGCACTGGCAGAAAAGAAAGAGAAAACAAAGCAAAAGATAAACCAGAGATATAGGTAAGGAAAAGCAAAACCAAACAAATCCCATAAAAAACAGAAGAGCAGAAATTGGATTTTCTCTTTAAAGGAAGAACTAAATCATCAAAATCTGGGAAAATGAGGATTAAAAGGCAATACTGTCCACACATGAGTCTGACAGGCCATTTTCAGCTTGTGAATAAACATGTTAAGTGAGCAAAGATGGCAATATTTGAATTTATAAAATACAAACATGATATTTTACTTGTGCATTAATCTAATCTTTCAGACACTTTTTTTTAAAACCAAATGTTGCTGGAATTGGTGATTAAAGCCAATACGACTAAACACAGAAGGAATGGAAAGCAGCAGGCAGACACAGGCAACACAACTGTGTATGCCTTCAAGAAAACAGTCACAAAGATCTTTTGATGTTACGGAAATTGAAAAAGGCAACTGAAGTTTATCCAGCACAAACATTGTCCAGTGTTCTTCATCAGAAGCTCCCTGAAGAAAGATTTTAGCCAGTACTGCAGGACCTAACTGGTTTCGCTCTTTTTGGAGCTCATCAGC
Organism: Falco biarmicus; assembly: GCF_023638135.1. NCBI lineage: Eukaryota > Metazoa > Chordata > Aves > Falconiformes > Falconidae > Falco > Falco biarmicus. Next base: position 103,260,689 of record NC_079290.1, read on the forward strand.
TGCAGGTAACGGCTCAAAACCCAAAATGCATGCACACAAACAGAGCAGAACATTTGCTAAAGGAAGAAGTCTTCTGCATTAGAAGGCATGCTTGTGTATTACAAGCGCACTTTCTCTAAATGGCCACCGCCTGCGCCTTGAATGAAAAGCGACAGTGAAATTGTTCTTTCATACCAGAAATTAAGAGTATTTTGCTAAAAAATCAATTATTTTCCTTCCTAAAAATTATCATGATATCAGTATTCTGCTAGCTCTGGCAGAAAAATAAGTTTAGTACTGTTGTCTTGGGCAACCTAACCCTGTCAAATACTTGAATATAGGTCCTATCCAATTAAGGCCATCTTAATTTAGAAGCATTACATATAGTTAACAAACACACTAGGAAACAAAATGCTTCACTCCTTGCAATGAAAGTCCTGTTAATCTCTCCTTGAGTTCATTTAATCTTCCAATTTATCAACAGAAGATAAAGTCAGAAGGTAACATACTAAGGTTTAGTGGAATCAGCTGAAGTTTCAAATGATGGTGCACATCTGTTAAAAACTTTAAAAACTTGCAGTAATTAACAAGTAAGGCCAAGATTTTCCTCAATTATGTAAACCAGTAAAGAAGTGGGAACACTTGCACAGTAAGGTAGAACAAAATCACTGGAACTTAAATTCTGGCAAGATAGCTGAGTATTCTATCAACTTTCTTTGAACAGAATAGAATTGAGACAAAAAGCACCAGCAGGCAAGATGAAAAAAATCCTGGCTACAACGTGCGGTATATGGTCAGAGTTGACCCTGAATTTCTTTAGTAGTACTTCCACAGGCCACACATGGCCACGTGCCTTAGAGTTCACTAAAACTGTTTTGGAACCTTTTCCTAAACGATGGCCTAAATAGCTCCTTGAGTTATAATCTATTGCTTCCAAATAATCTGCACAAACAATTAGATAAGAAGTAAAAACTGCTGGCTGCATTTTTCAGAAGGGGTAACTAGTAGCCAGCACTCACTAAAACCTCAGCACAAAGCAGGATCATAAGACCCTAGGAGATAAACCAAGCCAATACGGTAGCACAGCGCATACTTCTCTGAATCCCTATTGCAGCACTGGAAGCTGCAGGCACTGCATCTGAAGTTTCAGTTTTTAAAAACTGTAAGCAAACAAAGTCAGATTAAGCTAAATAGTGTTCAAATCTGAGAGAGCAAAAATACCTTTGAACAGCCCCGAGACATCAGATGGCTTTACTACTGTGTGTCAAAAACAGTTTTAAGAGCAGAAGCTAAATAACTGGCAGATGTTACTAGTGCTCTGCTGCAGCAAAGCTCCCGTAATACCAGTTAACTACAGAAGTCTGAATGTCTTTCTTAGTACATGAAATAAGACCTGGAGTTCTTAATGTGCAGAGAGGTGAACTCACAGAATACAGTGCAGAGGCTCAAGAGCTGCAATCTGGCAGAAATGTTAGTAATACACTTTCCATGCACAGAAAAAAGAAGTGTGACCTTAAATGCAATAATAAAGCTTTTACAGCTTACTTCAAGCTTTATAAACTATTTTCAGTTACTCCTCCAAGCATGTAATCCATGTGTTCTTTTCAAAGAATGAACCTCAAGTTTACACAAAACTTTTTAAAATAGGAAAATCAGAAAATCCTACATACAATCCATTCTCCACTTCTTTTTTTCTTCTTCCTTTGACTATTACCTACCTTCTTTTTAGAGGAAGATGAACAGGACAGCAGAAAGCTGGAAGAAGTAGTGAAAGATAAAGAGTTGAGACACATAGAACTAGAGAAAAATGAAGATGACAAAATGAGTATCTGAGAAGCAGATGGGGAAAAAGGACTACCAGAATAAAATTTTTTGGAAGAAGGCAAATAAAGTACGTTTCAGTAATACTCAAAAATACTCAACAAGTTGTGTTAAATTTTTAAATTTCTGTATGCAATGGTACTTGAAAATAAAAGTTTAAGAGGATACACAATCTTCAATGCACTGGTCAAAACCGAATAGTTTATGACAATATAAATAATTTCTAAAATGTAGTAAAATTTCCAGATTAGAGGAATCACAACTTCATAAATATTTACAGTAACAGTAATTCAGAAACATACGCTCAGCAGAAAAAGCATCTTCAATTAGTCTTGTTAAAAGCTGGCACATCAATGCTAAAGTTATTCTCCTACTGTACAACCTGAGACTCCGCTTAGCGACTTCAGACTTGGTCACACCTCCTGCCTGGGGTTTGGGGGAGGGGGTTTCACTGCCTGAATCCTCTGCCCTGCCCTCAAAGACTTACCTCATTCTTCATGCTCACTAATTTAGTGGGAAGCTGAAAGGTAACTCCTGAAGTTGCCTCCCTAATCTCAAAAGATTACAGAGAAGTACTATGCACAGTTCAGTAAATTATTTTAAGAAGCTTGGGAAAATCCTCCTGGGAATCCTTATATGAATATGTAAGCAAGCTACGAAAGTTGGTGAGCTATGAGAGTGTTCACAAAAAGGTATTATATACTTTCATATTCTTAATTCAGCTAGGTTTTACTTACATGTCATATACTTATATATTCAATGCCTCAATAACAGGCTTGAGAGCTGATAAAACAATCACTATGATCTATATTGTAAATTAGTTTTCAAATTGTATGTCATTTTTAGTGAATGAAGCATGAACTCTTAAAACACAATGGCAAACACTGAATGTATGACATCGAATGTATGCAAATCACAGCCTGCTCCTGATCTTCTCTCACATCTTTCAGTTTAAACTAACCACTTCCTCAACTTCTTCCCCAGCCGATCCAACCAAATACAAAGTATGGTACCAGTCACAGACACAGAAGCTACTCACAGACTACAGAAGGAGCAGGGCACATTCACCAAGGTAGCAAGAAAAAAATTTGTTTTTAAAAAAAGGAGAAAGAATGACTAGGGTGTGAAAAAGCACAGGTTCCCTCCAGAAGTATTTTTTGGAATCTCCTAACTTAGGGAAAACTTCCTGGACTTGTATATAACCAATGGTCTTGAGAGCATTGTAAGTGCTATTTCTCATGAGTACCTGTAAGCCTAGGCACATAGGAAAAACCACTGTCATACAAAATTCTGTAATAACTAACGATCTACTATGTCATAATTAATTTCTGTCCCTAACACAGTATCTGTATCTACTACTCCTAGTGCTCATTAAAAAAGTTCTCTTTCCTTTTTCACCTGCCAGAAGACTGATTCCTTCTTCCATCATTTTTCAACCTCTCCTTCTCTTTTAGTGTTGCCCAGGCAGGAAGAGTTAAGGTTTTCTGTACATTCACAGCAAGATCACTCTTGAGTAAGAGGGACCCACTGCAAAATTCCAGAAAAAACCTGGAAAAACACAATCTAGAAAAACTAAATAAGATGACCATCACCATTTCGTAGTCATTCTTTAATCTCTTACCTTTCCTCTCCCGTTCTCCTTCAACCCATATTGGCCAACTTCCTATAGCAATGCAGAAATTCAGAAAAAAAGAAGGAAACAGACCAGCACAGTAGAGGAGAAGCTTACAGATGTTGACAGTATAGCATATCCCAGCATGAGAGGAGACAGAACTACTTAAAATGAAATTTCATTTTTAGACAACAAGCTATGGTAACTTCAACAGTCAAGGGTCTAGGAAAATATTCCGTAGATTGTTTAGATAAATGGACGGGGTGGGGGGAGGAATTTTATGTTTTCTGGAAAAACAGGAAACCTGCTATGCTTCTGCCCAAATCAAGAGAACACAGAATTGCCTGATATCCTAAACTGTTGATTATGAGCAGAATTTATACAGGACTACCTAACTCAGGGTAGGAGGAAATGAGATGAAAGGCGGGGAGGAGGAATCTGGCTTTTAATTAAGAAACAGATTGAAAAAAAGGAAGTCCTAGCAGAGCAACATTTCTACAAACTGTGTTAAAAATAATACAGGTAAAGGCAGATTTCTGAGAACTTCCTGATGATTAAGAGCATAACAGTAAAAATAATTGCAAGCGTTAACAGTATCACTGATGCTACAAAAAATTATTCATTTGAAATTACTTAAATTAGGATAGAATACTTAAAAGTTTATTCTTTCCTGAGTTTATTTCTTTAGGTCATTTTTAAGCTGACCCTCCCACTAAAGAAGCTGAAAGGTTTCTGATGGAACAAATTCTCAAAATGAATGTCAACTTTCATCAGAACTCCTATGAAACAAATGTTTTTGGAATCCATGTCTCCATTTTGAAAGCTGCATCTTTTTCATTCAAATTAAGATATATGCAAATCTAAAAAAAGGTCTTTTTTACAGAGAACTATACTTCCACCAAAACTGTAGAGAGAGGTAAGCTACATTTGGATGAAAATGAGTATATCCAGAAATATGACTATAAGGAGACTAGACTTTCGCTTTTCTACAGGGTATCTTTCACAGAATTTATGAAATAGCTGATTTTTAGTAAGATATATCCAGACACATATACACATACACACATACCTCATATTCCTTCCTGCAGACCTTTAAGACATCAGTCTTTGCAGAAGCCTGAAAGACAAATAATTTTCTCCATTTTAAGTAGAAGACAGTAAAATCATGTTGCAAAATAAAGACAATTCTACCTTTATACTAACTGTGATAATCATGGATTCATGATCTATTTAAATGGTCCTTTTTACATGTAAAACTTTAAGAAAAAAGGAGAAACCATGACTGCCCACACTACATTTAATTAAAAAACAAACCCTTGTTTTTCTGCCCCAAGTTCATTGATACTGGAAGTACACAAAGCAACTTTGTTTTCATAAGGTCTACCAGATAGAGCAGAATACAAGAAATTTATTTAGGAAATGGAAGAACTTGAAGGTAAAAATCTCATCCTGCATGCTCAGTACCACTTACGTCCCTTTCTCCCTTCTCCGCCCTCTTGTGCACAGTCTTGCAGTTCCTATTGTCAAAGCGAGTTGCACATACTCTCCCTTCAAACTGCAGATCAGTTTTTTTCTGCAGAGCAACTCTTGCTCCCTTTTCACATAACTGATACTCTGAGTTAATTACTATTATTACTACTAACATCAGCTATTCTCCCCTGTAGTAATTTAAAATACCAGGGTAAAGTCTGACCTTGGACCTACCATTTCACCACCTTCAAAATGCCTCCAAACCCCCCTCAAGTTCCAAAAATCAAAATTAATTCCTAACATTTCCCATTATCCCTAACTTTTGGCAAGAATCTATATTTTAGTTTAAATGAAAATAATATGAAATGTATCAACCCAAGTAGGCTGAAGTACAAACTACAGCAAGGATTCTGAGACAGCAGTGTGCAATCAGACAATACAGCACCTGATTCTGAGAACAATGAGAAACGATTCATAGGACACTGCAATAAACAGAATTAGTTTTATCAAGTCTGCAAAAATAAAACATTAGGATAAATTTGAAAATTTTGCTAAAAAATACATTTAGGAACAGATGTGTGTATCTTCTTTTCAGAAGATCCAAAGTACACAGTTTGTTTACTTGCTCCTCATCTCTTCCACACTACTCAGTTTGTGTACTTACTGCTCATCTCTTGTCAAACATTTTAAAATACATGCTTTTAGGTGAAGGTAGCATCTTTTGGTGTTTTTTTGCATGACAACTTGCAGTAAGCTGCTGGTCCAAGTATGTCTGTGCTCCAGAATAGAGTTACAAGGATGATGATAAATATATGCTCTTTGACTGTGAAGATGTTTTTAAGGTCACAAGTATGTGTTTGGGAAAAAAATAAAACCACAAAATGCTTCACAGATTTTTAATAAAAAGGCCATTGCTAAACTTACGTACTATGCTTATAATTGTCACTTGACAAAACCCAGTGATACAGTTAACACCAAAACCAATTTTCATCCACCTGATGAATAAAAACCTTTTCGAAGAGGCATAAAAATCTATTTTGTGGTTACAACCCTATCTTGCATCACTAACATTACACCGCAAAAAAAGGAGAGCTTAGTAACAGCCACATGTTGCCTTCCACTCAGCACTGTTGTTCTAAAATAACAACTTTCATGTAGAGATTGTGACAAAAAAAATAATCAAGAAATTAAGTTTAGTATAACCAAAAAGAACTTCAGCATCTTTATGGATTCAATCAGTTACTATGAAGTAGTAGGAAGGCACGGTACCCCTAAGGTCTTAAAACGCCTTCGTCAGGCTCACAGAGCCACAGCAAGCTGCCTAGTCCTACAGCACAGCTGAAAATACATACCCCAGAAATCCTCCCGCGTCCCCAAACTCGCGATTTTTTTTTGTTTTTAACTAGGTGATCATCTCAGTAGACTTGAACTTTCACTTTTTTGCTGAAAATTAACTTTAAAAACATAAATTTTTTCATGTTTTGGAATTCTGTTGCTGGCATTTATCACCAGTAGTACCTTCTGGGAAGTATCTAGGCTTATTTTGCAATTTTGAAAGGAATTTATGTGGTAATTTGATTTTGACATAAAAAATGCATTAAGCCTGAAGTTCACAAATGCTAATACATAAATGAATTCAACATGAATTTTTTATTAACCACAGAAAAACAATTAGAAGGCCTTACCTGTTTACATGCTTGGCGACATTCCACAGTAATAGCTAGCTCACAGCAACCTAATCCAACCCACCCATCAGACTTCTTCAAAACTCCTTTGAAAATAAATGACAGTACATATTACATTTGAAAGAGAAACTATGCCATCATTTTCCCTTCCCTCCCCACAAGTCAATTACTTTTCAAATTTGATAATCCCATTCTCATTCAAGAAGGCCATTTACAGATTCCATTTTTATTGGAATTTATGAAGTCATTCCAAACCAACTTTAAGCAAGGAAAGAGCAAGTCTGTACCTTGAAAAATACTGAACTTGGCAATTATAAAGTACTTTCTATACACTGAGTTTAAACATGCTTTACACACACTATTTTATATGTTCCCTGGAAGTTACCAGAGTTTGATAATTTATCTAATCTGAAATATAAGCCAACAGAGAAAGACCTCATTAAAATCAACACTGCCTCCTACAGACACATCCTCATGTTGGTTTCAATATCATAATTTTCTACCAACTGAATGCAAAATGTGTTTCTTACTTTTTCTTCAAGCTCCCTGTACTGGTTTTGCTCAGGATGGAGTTAAACTTCTCCACAGAGGCTGCTGTGGGGCTGTGGTTTGATCTGTGCTGGGAACAGCGCTGATAACACAGGGATGTTCTCGTTATTGCTGGGTGGTGCTTACACTGAGCCAAGGGCTCCTCCGCTCCCCACCCGCCCCACCGCGAGCAGCTGGGGGGCACCGGGCGCTGGGAGGGGGCATGGCTGGGACAGCTGCCCCCCCTGACCGAGGGGTGTCCCAGGCCATGCGCCCTCATGCTCAGCATGTACAGCTGGGGGGCGGGGGGGGGTGGTGGTGTGGTTGGCAGGGGCTGCCAAGGCTTGGGGACTGGCTGGCCAGCAGGCAGCTGGTGGCAAGTAATTGTTTTCTTTTGTGTCATCTGTTTTTCTTTTTATTTCTCGCTTTTTTTTGTTTGTTTTGTTTTTTCTTCCATTATTTAATTACAAACTGTCTTTATCTCAACCTGCAGGTCTTCTCACTTCTACCCTTCTTGTTCCCCTGCCTCTACCCCACTGGCAGGGGAGCGATCGCTGCCCACCAGGGTTAACCATGACACTACTTGAGTAGTTTATCCCCCCCAATTATCTTCAATAGAAGTTTCCCATGTCCCTGTTCCTCTTTTTCCATTTATTTCACTATTCCCATTATCCTCATTTCTTACCATAAAGTTACACAGAACAGCAAACTGCTGCCATAATTTGTTCCATCCTCTTGATCTATTCACAAAAACAGATTTTCTGATGTTCTCAAGACATCAGAAATCAAGTAAAAGAAGAATGCGTTCCTGTATCTATTTCTCACATAATTCAAAGATAGAAATGATTAAAGGGAAGGTTTAACCTATGCAGCTGCCCAGCAGCTGTGGGAAATTCATTATACCTTTTTCTTATCCAGCTCAAATGAACCGCTCATTTTTTGTCATGAATATTATAAAAATAAAGCAGTATTTTAGGACACGCACAAATTATATCCTTTATGTAGAAAAAAAGAAGTATGAAGTAAAATACTCAACCACTTAATTTAAGAAAATGCTCTTAAGCCTAGTAGAAATGCCTATTCAGAAAAGTCACATGGGATGTCCAGCTTTAAAAAAAGGGACATGAAAGAGCTAGGAGTGAAACCAGTAAGCTTAAATGCAAATGCTAAGAAAATACTGGAAATAAGGTCATTAGAAATCATTGCAATCAATGGAAAAAAATCACAAGTAGGTATTGATCATGAACAAAACTGCCTTTAAAATACACTTTGTCATCTTTACAAGCACAGGTGGCATAGAAAGTCTTACTAGTATCAGCCTTTCACAACATTCTGATGGGCAAATTAAGAAAACACACCAACAGTGAATTTGTACTGGAGAAGGAGGAGAAAAATCTTCACCTAAATTAACATATTTCCCCAGAAAAATACACTATTAATTACATTTATTAAAAGGCAAGTCAAAACCTTACTGCTTGACACAAGGTAGCAGGATGGCGCAGCAGGTGGAGGGAGCAGCGAGGCAAGGTGAAAAACAGCTTCCCACGCAGCCTGCAGCCTGCCAGCGTGACATGGCCACATGTCGCCTGAAGGGTCCAGACTTGGAGGCACTGCAGGCCAGCCAGGTACTGGTCTTCTTGGAGACTGTCCAAATCCTCTTTACATCTATTCAGAGTATTGGCTCACCTCTCCAGCCCAAACTAATTCAAAGCAGCTGTGAAGGCCACGAACAACTGCAAATTCAGCTCACTTTCCACTCCCATAATTGGGGTATGGAATCAGTTTTTCAGAGACTAAGCATCTTTTTGAAAGCACCAAAGAGACGGCTGTTGTATAACAATCAATAGTTTGTAATCAATGTTCAAAAATTCAGCATCTGATGCACAATTTAAAACTAATTCCAAAAGTAAATGCACGTCTGCATGGAAGTCATGCACATACGTTTAACTATGTATGTACAGTTAATTGCCAAATCAACTACTCACTACATCCTATTTCAGGTCTAGCTCTTGTTTCTGCGTAACTTTCATATGTGAAGCTATACAGAGACTCAATCAGAACAGTAACGTTTGGTAGAATATTTATTACAAGGATTGATATTGTAATGTGTAAGCAATCTAAAAAACATAAAATATCATGTGCAATATGAAAACAAGATTTCTGCAATAAACAGCTACATCCAGGAGAAACACATCATAAATACAGCTGTACAGCTTTGGGGGCAATGTCGCCACTCAATAGGCACCAGTGATTCCAGCATCCGTTGATTTTGTGCAATACAGAGTCTGTGATTTTCAGGCATACTTTTACTGGAACTAAACTGTGCTAAAAGAATGAAGCAAGCTACAAATACATGCCAAATTAAGAGTGCTGATAAGTTTCAGCCATATTATTTTCTTAGCAAGTGGCCCTCTTCCCAGGTTATTTACGAGAAGCAGACAAGCTTGTGGAGAAAAAACTGATGTCACATCCTCAAAAAAACTGAACCGCAGTTTTAATACAGCAAACTTGTAAATTCATTTTCCAGTCAAGGTAATTAAAGCACATGTATTTCTAGATGAAAACACACCTTCAGTGCACAACTAACTGATTGGCATCCATTGTTCTGATTATTCACCAAATTAACTGATCTAAGTATGATATAGATCCCTGAACTATAAAAAAATCATCTAGTTGCATAACACAGGCTCTTGTCCCACATCTCCAGAAAGTTTCCAGAAGCCACATCACATTAGCAAGATGATTAACAACACGCACACACTTTTCATCCTTATATTTTACTGTGGTCTCCACAAGAGTACTGAAGTCAGAAACAGATATAAGAAGTTGCATAAACGTGAAAAATGAGAATGTCACCTCTAAAACATTTATTTTGTGATGAGACAAACATTCTGCATTCTGAAAATGTCTGAGAAATGCTGAATCACTGTGATCCTGAGGAAACTGGGGAGGAAAACAAAAAGGAAGATGGAAAAAAAACCATTAAAAAACAACTAGGTTTCTCATGTTCAAGAGCTGTATGTGTCAAGAAGGGTGCAAGTCAGAATTTTCTTGTCTCTTTGAAGTTTTCTACAGTCTGCTTACAGAAAATGATACAGCTTAAAATTGGAACATAGTTATCATCTGGAATTATAGGTTGCTGGGTTTGCTCTCTGTCCCCCCATCCCCAGCTGGGGGTCCCTCAAGCATCTTTAGTAAGCAGTTTCTTGAAGGGTATTATGGGTGCGTGGTCATAAACTTTAATTTCCTAGACAAGTCCCAAAAAATAATGCATGTTCTGTAGGCCTACTGTATTTAATAAACAAACTCTGAAAAATTAATGATACTTGTTTTCAGAAAACATGGAAAAATAATTTTCTTTCGGACAATACTTACATTCCTGAATACCTAGTCTTAAGTAGTTAAGGCTTACAACACTGCCTTGGCAGAAACAATAAATAAAGACTTACAGTGTTTTGTGAGGATGAGACATAAAAGAAAGTTAATAGAAGACCATCATAATGGGTTTAAGGAAGTGGAAACAAATGTGAAATAGAACGGTAGCTCAAGCGGTAGCTGTGAGAATATTAACATTTTAAGGTAGCTACTGCGATGACGTTACAATCAAACTTGTAGCGAATCAAACCATTTCAAAATTTTAACACAGATCAGTAATGCCAAGTTGCTGTGGGGAAGGAATGGAAGAAAAGAAAACACAAAATATAATGAAAATACACAAAAAGCACATAATTCGCTGCTTGATACATCCAAGTCATTTGGGACTCTGCCTTATATGTTGTGTTATGATAAAATGCCATTGAAACCCATATGCAAAACAGGTTTCCACCTGCATTCTTAACTAAATTGCCAGGCATGTCATAGAGCCGTTAAGAAAGAAAGAAACTACCGAAGTCTGTTTATCCAGTCAATATTCTGCAGCTGTCCATGACAACGCTGGTGTTGGGGGGGCTGTATACAGTTTCATCAGTGTGTGCGCATCTGCACATGTGTGTATGAACACACTTTGTGGATGCTGTACTATGAAAAATCTGAGATGCTGATCCAGTAAAATCTCAGTTTGTGGCCCCATTCTAAATTGTTATGAAATACTTCCTGTACTGAGGGTAGGTGTCGGGGAGAAAAATCAGAAAGAAAACCACAGAATCGCTGTGGTCAGAAGGAACCTCTGGAGATTGTTTAGTCCAACCTCCCTGCTCAAAGCAAGGTCAGCTAGAGCAAACTGCCTGGGACCATGCCCAATAAGGTTTTGAATACCTCCACAGATGGAGACTCCCAAACCTCTCTGAGCAACCTCTTCCACGGTTCAATGATACTTCGAGTAAAAAAGTTTTTTTTCTTATGTTTAAATGGAAGTTACTGTTATTCAATCAGTACTCACTGCCTCTTGGGATACCACTGAGATACCACATTTTGAGTTATCACTGGACACCACTGAGAAGGGCATGGCTCCATCTTCTTTACATGCTTCCATCAGATAATTAGACATCCATAAGATTCACCCCCATCAGCTTTCTCCTCTTGTCAATGGTAACAGGCTCTCTCAGCCTGTCCTCACAGATGTCCCAGCCCCTTATTCATCTTAAATGTCTCTTTGCTGGACTTGCTCCAGTGTGTTCATAGCTTTCTTGTACTGAGACACTCAGAACTGGACACAGTATCCCTGATGCAGTCTCATCAATGCTGAGCAGAGGGGAAGGATCACCTCCCTTGACCTGCTGGCAACATTCTCCCTAATGCAGCCTGGGTGCTGTTGGCCTTTGCTGGGCCACATTCCACTCGCTGTCCACCAGAATCCCCATGTATGTTTCTACAAAGCTGCTTTCCAGCTGGCCAGCCTCCTGTGTGCTGTGGAGCATGGGCTGTCACCAAGCACAGGACTTTGGATTTCTTTTTTTTTGGAACTTCATGAGGTTCCTGTCTGGCCACTTCTCCATCTTGCCAACATCCCTCTGAGTAGCAGCACAACTATCTGGTCTAGCAGCCTCTCCTCCCAGTTCTGTATCACCTGAAAATACACTGAGGGTGCACCCTGTCCCATCATTAATGATGTTAAACAGGACTAGACCCAGCATCAGCCCCTGGAACACTGGCCTCCAGCTGGACTCTGTGCTGCTGATTGCAAACCTGTGAGCCCAACAGTTCAGCCAGTTTTCAGCCCACCTCCACTATCCACTTATCCAGCCCATGCCTCATCAGTTTGTCTATACAGATGTTATAAAAAACAGTGCTGAAAGCCTTACTAAATTGAGACAGACAACGTCCAATGCTTTCCTATCATCTAACAAGCCAGTCGTCTCATCATGGAGGCTTACGGGGTTGGTTAAAGCATGATTTCCCCTTCATAAATCCATGCTGACTGTAACCAATCACCTTCTTGTCCATGACATGTCTGGAAACTGTTTGCAGGAGGATCTGCTCCATTACCTTCCCAGGGTTTGAGGTGAGACCGACCAGCCTGTAGCTCCCCAGGTCCTCCTTGCCCTTCCTACCTACAGGCAGGAGTGACATTCACTTTCTCCCAGTCCTCAGCATCCTCTCTCAACAACCATGACCTTTCAAACAATATTGAGAGTGACCTTGCAATGATGTTAGTCAGCGTGTAAGGCCATCCAGCAGGTCTCACAGACTGGTGTTCAGTTTGCTTAAATATTAGCTAACCTGATCCTCCTCCTTCACGCGCAGGTCTTCCTTGCTCTGGACTTTACTGCTGGTCTCAGGGATCTGGCATTCCTGAAGGCTTACCTTACCAGTAAAGACTGAGGCAAAAGCGGCCATGGCCTTTTCAGTGTCACCTGTCACCAGGTTTCCTGCCCATTCAGCACCAGGCTCTCGTTCCCGCTAGCCTTCCTTTTGCTGCTGATGCAGTTAAAGAAACAGGGGATCTTTCTGGCTGTCCTTCACACACCTCACCAGGATCAAGTCCTGATGGACTCTGATTTTTTAACTCCATCACATATGTAACTGGAGCTTGGACAAGGTGATCCCTGAAAACCAACCAGCTCTCTTGTATCCCTCTTCTCTCCAGGGCCATATCCCATGGGATTCTTCCAAGCAGATTGCCTGTGCCCTTCTGTGTTGTCTCTTCAAAAGGTACCAGAGTGATTATAGTTGCCCATGAGCATCAGCACCTGTGAACACTAGACTTCTGCCAGCTGTACAAAGGTGGCCTCCTCTGCCACTGCTTCCTGATGCAGCAGCCTGCACCTGACACCCACAGCACCACCCAGGCTGGGCCACTCACTGACACGCTGGCATACCTGCACTACGTCACTCGCAGGCCCGTGTGCTGCTCCCCGCCGGCTCATCATCAATCCCCAGGCAGAGCTCCACACGTGCCAGTTACACTCTTGCACAGAGGGCAGCTCCCCGCCCCACACCCCCCACTCCCCCCCACCCCTCCACTTCCAGACCAGTTGTTCCCGTACCTGCCCATCACAGCCCTCCCGCTATGGGACCCTCCTGCCATGTCCCTGCAACCCCAATAACACTGCAGCCCTGTAACTGCCCACAGACTCTCATGCCTCCTGCTTGTCCCCAATGCTGGGCGCTGGCATGTGGGCACCGCGGGGGCAGGCGGCTGCACCGACTCCACAGAAAGGGAGTAAGAGCTTCCCCTGTAATGCTGTCCTGTACACACACCGCTCACGTACAAAATCCTACAGTGCACAGAATCACTGGAGAATGCTCAAAAGAATGTTAAAAATGCCTCATGTCAAAGAAGGAGAAAACAGTAACAACTTCACGTGCATGAAGAATGAAAAGCAACTGGCTTCGTGCAGGTACAAAGTTCAGGATACAAGCTCAGGATACTACAGGAAGATTTCATTTTTATCACAGGACTAAACTACAATTTACACCACCACTGAAGAAGTTATTGTTTCTGTAATTCAAGAGGACAGTAGAACTCTACCATGAAGGTACTGAAGAGGCCTCACACCAGTTTAGAAAGTACAGGCAGACAATTTGGGAGTAGTGGCTAATGTCCTTTAAGGTTCCCTCCTTTTAATTTAACAGTCCTATCTTGTGATTTATGCTTTAACTTTCTAGATCAAGTTTCTAAATCTACCAAGCAGTTTGCTTCTTGATCTGAGCCTCTGCACTTCTAAATTGTCTAGCTCTTGCTATTTCCCCGTTACTCAGGGTTTTTTTCAAAATTATACTGCATCTAGAGCAAAGTTGCAATAGTCCATGGTTTTATAGATCAGGCTGAAGTATACTGAAACTAAAAATAATAGAAGACCTCGAAAGAACCTTTGATATTTCTTGAATGTGTCAACAGAAGCACACATTTAATCATACAAACATATTAAACATGTTCTAACCAGGAAAAGAAAGGAAGTGTTAAAAAAATGCACAGGCACCCCAGTTCAGACTAAAGGAAACTAGACACCAAATACAGTTTATAATGGAAGCATACTGAAAGTTAAATTATCATTAAGTCTATAGGTGCAGGTGGTAGACAACATCAAAACGTGCATATGTGAAAAAGCAACACAATTCAGTATTAAAGTAGTATTTCTTACCTGGCAAAGAAGAATTTATGCAACCCCACACTTCTCCCTGAAAAGTAAAATGCAATTAAGCAAAAGTAACTCCACAGAATAAGAGAGTTTCTAGCAGACACAAAACAGTACTTTCAGTGTTTTGGCCCTGTTTTTTAAAAATCTTATTGGAAAAAAATGCTTTTATTTAAAACATCTTTTGAAGAAGTGCTACATGATAGAAGTACCGCTTGCTTTGACAGGAAGGCTGCCATCTACAGAGTGTGGTGTCAATAGCAGAACATACTGTCATCATCTGGAATATGCTAGCTAGCCAACTTTCTCCACCAGTGTTTAGAGAACTAATAGCAACGGTTTAGACAAAGAAAAAGATTTATGTAGGACCAAGACCTGTAGAGAAGTTTATTGCCCTAGCACCCCTTTCCACCAGCTTAAAAAAAACCCACCCAAACAACACATAACAACCACACACAAAACAAAAGAAAGAGGGTTTGAGGTACCCCAGAAACTACAGAAATGTAGCTTCAGGGAAAGATAGATACACAGAAGAAAAAGTTGTAGAAGTGAAGTTTACCAACATGAAAAGTTACAACAGGGATCTGTTGGGTTCACCCCAAATGCAAAGCGCTGCTGGTCCTAAGCACAGGACCTGCTAAATGCACCTAGGTGGCTGATGGTATTAGGCAGAAGAATTCTGTAAATGTGTCTTTTTTGTTTGTGGCACAATTCTGTAAATGTTTTGGTGTTTGGGTTTTTTTTGACAGAAAAAGAAGAAAAAGGTGAAGAGCTTACCAAAGAGTTGCTGTCCCTATCTTTGTCATTACTGTTACTACCAAGACTACTAGACAAGCTGATAACAGGGGATTCTTTACACTGGGGCTAGTACAAAAAAATTTCAGGTCAGACACTGGTCTACCACAGGTAAAATTATGTTACTCACCCAATAAAATTACAAATGTCCTGGAAGAAGGTGGTTTAGCCAGCAGAGGAAGAACTCCATCTAAGGCAAAAATTTTAGTTCAACTGTCAGAAGTACATATCGCAGTTACAGTGGGTGCCCTGCGTTAGAAGCCTGAAGTATTAAAAGCTATAGGAGTTCCTATATGCTGCGTGTTAGATGTTTAACATCCTACAAATGGAGTCTTACACTTGGACAATATGATCACAGTATAGTATTAAAAAGACAAGAGTACAGAAAAGCCTTGAAGGATGACATGTATTTTAGTACAATGTCATTGAATTCAGTATTTTTTAAGCAAACACTAGGAAAACCCCAATTAGATGAAATCAGAGGAAAATTCTGCAGAGAATAAGGCAGTAAGCGACAAGTCTTAAGGGGTGTTTTAAGTTTACGTGGCAAGGTTTTTGTAGTGGGAGGGCTACTGGGGTGGCTGTGTGAAGATGTCAGAAGATGCCAGAAGCTGCCCCAGTGTCTGATGCAGGCAGTACCAGCTGGCTCCAAGATGGACCGAGCCCATCAGCGATGCTGGTAGCACCTCTGGGATAAGACATTTAAGAAAAGGTAAAAGCTGCTGTGCAACAGCAGCTGGAAGAGAGGAGTAAGAGAATCTGAGAGAGACAGCCCTGCAGACACCAAGGCCAGTGCAGTAGGATGGGGAGGAGGTGCTCCAGGCACTGGCACAGCACACGGTGAAGACCACGGTGAAGCAGGCTGTCCCCCTCAGCCCATGGAGGACCACGGCACAGCAGATATCCACCTGCCCTGGTGTGGGGTCCTTGACAAGCCGCAGTGTGGCTGTGCCCTGAAGGAAGCTGCAGCCTGTAGAGAGCTGGCAGGCTCTGGGGAGAGCAGCCCACGTTGGAGCAGGTTATAGCAGGACCCATGACCCTGTGGAGAGGAGCCCAGGCTGGAGCAGGTTTCCTGGCAGGACTTGCAGCCCCACAGGAGACCACACCAGAGCAGGCTGTTCCTGAAGGACTGCACCCTGTAGGAGGGACCCATGCTGGAGCAGTTTGTGAAGAACCATAGCCCACAGGAAGGAGCCACATTGAAGAAGTTCATGGAGGACTGTCGCCCATGGGAAGGGACCCCAGGCTGGAGCAGTAGAAGAGCACGAGGAGGAAGGAGCAGCAGAGACAATGTGCAATGAACTGACCACAGCCCCCATTCCCCGGCCCCCTGCGCTGCTCCAGAGGGGAGGAGGCAGAGAAACCAGGAGCAAAGCTGAGCCCGAGAAGCAGCAGCACCTTGATTGGCAACAAATTAAGTTAATTTCCCTGAGTTGAGTCTGTTTTGCCCCTGACAGTGATCCGTGATTGATCCCTCCCTGTCCTTATCTCAACCCACAAGCCTTTCATGCTATTTTCTCTCCCCTGTCCAGCTGAGGAAGGGAAGTGATAGAGCAGCTTGGTAGCACCTGGGCATGCAGCCAAGGTCGACCAAGGGGCCTTAAATGAAAAGAGCGTTGAACATATTCTTTAAAACAAAAGGTTCGATTCAATCACATTGAGACAGCAAGCCTTACTGTCATGCAGTGATTCTCTCATCACAGGAATTTATAACTTGAGACTAAAGTTGCAATGGATCTGTATCTAATGATCTAAGATGGTCCTCTCCTCCTTATCTGTGGGTGTTTCCCACTTAGATAAGTCAAAGTCAGCTCAAAAAAAAAAAAAAAAGGGCCAAGAGCTGCTACTTTCCACCATTGATTCCATTTACTTCCTTCAATTCATGAGAAGGTTAATGGTTGGACTCAATCTTACAGGTCCTTTCCGATCTAAATTACTCTATGATTACATGATAGTCACCTCTTGTGTTGGCAGGTACTGTATTACCTGATACCAGGCAATACCCTATCATATTACCTGAAGGAACACAGATGACACAATGTCTGTAACAAGTACTCCAGTAAACAGACCACCTGATTAAATTCAAAACCTATCTGCTCATCTTTGGAATGTCACTAGAACCCTGCTCCAACAAAAGACAGGTGGTATCTGAAAACAGGAAATATGGTATTAAGTTGAAATGTTAACTATTTTAGATCTAGTGTCTTTTATAAAAGTTTATAAATATTACCAGCTCAGGGATATTAATTTAAGATACACACTGTACAGTAGACTTGCCATTTATAAAGATGGTAATCGGGGTTAAAAAAAACCAACAGTATCATTGTGTCAATCATTTTCCCCCTTTCAGATACTCTCCAATCCTGTCTTCTAAAAATGTACTGCTTTACTATACAGATAGATCCTACTCTTCCTGTCAGGGAATAAAAGATGAAAACCATTACCAAAACAAATGCTATTCACCACTTTGATATGTTTTCACGCCACAGGTTTTACTCATACCATCAGCCATCTATAATTTTCCAAGACCTTAGAGCTGATGACCCACAGAAACAAAACATTGAAACAACATACTTTTGACACTCAGGAGGAAAGAATCTATAAGCAAACACACTCTTGCAAAGTTGCCTATAAAATGTTATTCTCAGATGTACTACTCCTACATATTGCCCATTTGAGCTGAGTTTATGTTTTAGGTTAGCTGGAAACAGTGTTGGTACTGTATAGAAGTAACAAAAATCACAAGAAGAAAACAAATCTTTCTGACAGCGAATTTGTTGAGATATTCTAAGCTGCAAAGAGATAAGACTCCAGAATTTACAATCTGAATGACAGTGCTTATCTCTCCCCCAGTTAGATCATCGCTGACAGGGAAGACATTACATTATACAATTTTTTAGTGATACACTTCTAGGAAACCATAATCTTACTTATCCAATAAAAGCATTATTTCAGTTTGTCAGATACAGCCAGAAACGACTCAGAGCAGCTATGAGGGTCTCCTCGCCTTAGCCCAATCAAGAACTCACAGCTTTGTCCCATACACAAGCTGGAACACATGATCTTATTTAAGTCACTGTCATCAATAACCAAGTGACAATCACCCAACACAAATTTTTAGAACATAGGTCAGATTTTCATTGCATTTCATAGCTTACACAACCAGGATACCTAACAAAATTGTCAAGTCCACCTTATTTCAAGTAGTGTAACATATGAAGGCTTCACACACACACAAAAAATTTTAAAAAATCCTACTTTGAGGATCAAATTTCATTATAATAATTTTTCTAGTTCTCATAACAAGAAAAAGCTTGAAGACAAACACACGTTTTACCTGCTCAAAACTCACTCAGTAAATAAAATACAAGTAATTTTTTGCAAGCAAAATTTATTAATATAAAATTAGCTGTTATGTTTTATTTAATTAAATATTAGCAAGCCTTACCATTGATTCTGGACAATACTCAGGTGCTCGCTGCAGTAAGTGCTTCAAACGGGAATCACTTTTAGAAGACAAAATCTGTTAGAAACAAAACACACCTTAAACCATGTAGAATGTAGCTACACATAGAATACTTTTGTCAATTAATTTAATGTCTTTTTAGTTTCACTACTATCTACCTTTTGACAACTTTGGCTAACAGTTAATATGTAAACAATGAAAGTTAAGATTTTCTTTTATGTAACTATAGCCTTTCAAATACGTTGCACTTTTTTATGAATAAAGGATTTTTATATTTTGAACTGAATGAGAATTCCCTCAAACACTTCAATCAAAAAGTTTCTATTGAATAGGCAGTGTGAAAAACATTTGATACGCGGGGCAGAAATCCTCTGTATTATACAACTCTACTTACCTACCCTCCTGCTATCTTACATGACCTCAGGCAACTGAACTCCTCTCAAAGAACCCTGAAACAAGTAATTTGACGAACAAAACCTAGACTAGTTAAAGAGACTACCAAAATTAACTGGGGATTGAGTACTACCCACAGCACAGCAAGATCAAGTTAAGCACCACCTAAGCACACTGAACGTCCAGAAGTCCATGAGACTGGATGGGATGCAACTGAGGACCCTGAGGAGTGAGTCACTGTCACTGTCCTTACAGGGCAGCTTTGCTACCTTTTCTGAAAGGCCATGGTGATTGGATGAGGTTCCTGATGACTGAAAAAAGACAAACATCATACCCATTAGAAAGACAAGAAGGATAATCCAGGGAATTACAGGCTGTTCAGCATAACCTCACCCTGCAGGAATACTGTGGGACAAATCCTTGCAGAAGCAGTTTCAGGGCACATGAAAGACAAGAAGGTGACTGGGAACAGCCAGTACAGGCATACCAAGGGCAAGTTTACCATGTCAGCTTTCCACAACAATAAGACTGGTTTAGTAAAAAGGTAGAGAACAGTGTATGTTGCCTACCTTGACTTTAAAAAGGTTTTTTGCATGGTCTCCCCACCATATCTTTAGAGCCAAACTGGTGAAACATGGATGGGATGGGTGGGCTACAAGGCGGGCAACAAACTGCCTGGACAGCAGGTTCAAAGATTACCAGTCAGCCGTTCAATGTCTTCTAAGTGTTGGCTACCTAGAAGCAGTATAATATAAGAGCCAAACCAATACTATAAATGGCTTTACTAACAAGCTGGACAACGGGACAGAAAAAAATCCTCAGCAGATACACAGAGGAGCCTAAACTGGGAGCTGTCATCAATATCCCCAAGGGTGGAGCTGCCACTCAGATAGGTTTCAATGGGCTGTAGCAATGCACTGACAAGAAACTCAAGCAGTTCAACAAAGGCAAACCAGAATCTTCCAGCTGAAATGGAATAAACTCACGCATGCCAGTAAAGGCTGGGTGCTCACTGTCCAGAAACCAGCCTTGGAGAAAAGGGCATTGGGTTCTGGTGGATGGTCAGTTGAAGGTGGGCCAGCTGCGAGGCAGCCCTGCAGGCTAACAGCATACTGCCCTTCGTTAGCAACAGCACTGCCAGCGGGTTAAAGGAAGATGACCATTCTCTTCATTAGGCACTGCTGAGGCCACATCTGCAACATCAAACCCATCCCTGTGCCATCCCTTGTGCAAGGAACATTACTGATGAACTGCAGAGTCCAGCAGAAGGCCACTAAAGGTGCTGGGCTTGACAACATACCCACACAGGCCAAGGTGAAAGAATCTGTTCAAACTGAAGAAGGGTTAAGAGGGAGCAGGGGGGGATCTCAAGTCCTGTCTTCCAGTACCTGCAGACAGATTACAGGAAAAGAGAAGTCAGACTGTTCTCGGAGTTTCACAGTGGAAGGATTAGCGGCAAAAGTAACGAGTTGCAGCAAGGGAAATGCTGACTGGATGCAAAGGGAAAAAAAAACATCTTCACCATGAGAGTAGTTCAGTGCTGGAACAGATTCCCCAGAGAGCCCATCCTTGAGGATATTCAGAACTTGACTAACGAGATCCTGATCAACCTGACTCAATTCTGAAGCTAGTACCTCTCTGAGCCGGAGGTTAGATAAAATGATTCTTCCAACTTAAATTATTCTGCACAGCTACACTTGGGAAGAAATCTTACCTTACCTTATTGACTTCCATACACAATTCTGAATCATGTAAATTTATCTTTTTTTCCCCAGGTGCCCTTCAGACCATTTTGTAGCATTGCTCATCTCATTTCCTTAAAACAGTAGCAGTATTTTCAGAGTTTATTACATGATGACTTTACCTCATCAATCATTTTGGTGGTGTTTTTATTTTGGTTTTGTTTTTTAAAGTTTCACGGAAGTGTTAACACAAATTGAGTCTCAGCACACTTCAAATTGTTTCCTTGTCCCACATTAATCATATTTTGACTCCTTGTTCCTTTAGCAGTCCAACCAAGTAAAACAACTGGAAATTATAGGAATAACTCAAACACAGATGCATTTCAGATCTCTCAGGAGAAACACAGTACAGTTCTAAATTTGCAACATGACAAACTCAGGGAAAGAAAAGCAGGAAAACAATAGTACTGGTTTCAGAAATGAGAGCAAGAAAAGAACTGCAGTAGTATTTGGGGTCTTCTGGGGTTATAGAATAAAATAATTCAGGTTGGAAGGGGTATCAGAAGATCATTTATTTCATTCTCCTGCTTACAGCAGGGTCAACTACAAGGCCAGACCATATTCCTCAAGGCTTTATCCAGTCAGGTTGTGAAAACACCTGGGAATGGAGAATGCACGGCCTCTCTGTTTTCATGGTGGAAAAGTTCATTCTCATAACCAGCTGGAACTCTCTAGTATCAATTTATGACTGCTCTCTCTTGTCCTGCCTTCTGAGCAATCTTATTTCACATATCGGAAGGCTGCTCTGAGGTGCTCCTTCTTCCCCAGGCTAAAGGCAGCTCCCTCAGCCTCCCCAGGGAGGGCACATGCTACAGCCCAAATCACCCTGGTGACTCTCTGCTAGCTTGTTCCAGTTAACTGATGTCTTTCTTGTAATAAAACTGAACACGGTATTCTAGATGCCATTAGCAAGTGCTGACTCAATGGGGAGAATCATTTCTCTAGAGCAACTGGCTATGCCACTGTTAATACTGCCCAGGATGCCTCCTGTAGTGTTGGGGCACACTGCTGGCTCACGCTCAGCTTGCTGTCTGTATACCAGTACCCTGGGTCCCTTTTCAGCAAATCTGCTCCCTAGCAAATCAATCTCCAACTCATACTGTTGCAAGCGATTCTTTCTTCCCAGGTGCAGGACTTTACATTTGTCCTTGTTGAATTTCATTAAGTTCCTGTCTGCTAATTTCTTCCATCTGTCCAGGTCCCTCTGGATGACAGTCCTGCCATTAAGCCATTATGATTATCAACTCTTCCTTCCAGCTTGGTATTGCCTGAAAACTCAACAACAGTGGAATCTGTCACATCCTCCAGGTCATTAATAAAGATGTTAAACAGGACAGGTCCCAGGACAGACCTCTTGGGTATCCCACTTCTTATTAGCCTGCAGGTAGAGTAGGACCCACTAACCTCTAATCTCTGAGTGTGATGACCCAGTCTTTTTTTTTTATTCATCTAGATGCCCATTATCAAAACTGTATTATCCTAAAATGGATACTAAAATATTGAGGGAGACAGTGTTGAAATGCTTGCTAGAATCAACACAAATGACATCCACTCTTTCCCCCTCATCCAGAAATCAAATCTTATGATCAAAGGCAATTAGGTTTATCAGGCATGATTTACCTCTCGCATGCTCAGAGATGTGTTCCGAGAGGACTCTGTCCATGATTTTCCCAGAGATTTAAGAGAAGACTACTAGCCTGCAGTTTGCTGGATTGGGATCTATCCTTTGGGGGTTTCTGGTTGGTTTTGTAAATTTTTTAATTTTTTTATTATTTTTTTAAGATGGGCACATTGTGCTTCTCCAGTCGTTGGGGACCTCCCCAAAGTTCCACAACCTTTCAAAGATGATAGAGTGTAACCTTGCAGCTAGCGCTCTCAGCACCCTCAGACACAGTCTATCCAGTCCCATGGACTTGCATAAGCCAGATTTTCTCAAGTAAATCCCAACCCAAGTATCACCTACTACTGGCAGTATCCCTCCTTGGACCCCGTCTCTGTGCACAGAGGACTGGGGAGACCTTGTTAACAAAGACTCAGGAAAGAAGGCATTCAGTACCTCTGCCTTACCTGTGTTTGCTGACACTAAATCACGTGCTGCATTCAGCAAGTCTCACATTTTTCCTTCTTCAGCCTTTAACTACTGCCACAGGATTTCTTGCTGCCCTTCACATCCTCTGTAAGCCTCAACTCCAGCTGAGCTTTGCCTTTCCCAATATAAACTTACATGCCTGGGCAAACTTTCTGAATGCCTCTTTTATAACCTTTCCCTGCTTCTACCTTCTCCATACAGTCTTTCTGCATTGAAGCTTGTTCATGACTTCTCTACGCAGCCAAGCCAGCCTCCTGAAACATTAGTGTGTTTTCCCGAGGACTGGGATGGACTGCTCTTATGCTTGGAGGAGGATCTGGATAAAGATCTCTGGAGTGGTACGCAGATGAATGTTGCCAGGAACCTTGTAATTGTGAAACTTCCCAGAAATAAACGTAGGAAAAAAATATCAATTAAAGAAAGACAGGCTCATGTATTCCTTGCTAGAGTATCCAACAGACTTAATTAAATAATGACAAAAAGGAAATGATACTGAAACTAAGCTTGGAATAATACTTACTAAGAATGCAAAGTAATTAGATGTTTGAGTCATGTTAGCTGACAAACAAATCTGTTTTCTTTTTCAAAGGGCTCGCTTAAAGTAGCTGAACTACTAGTTTGCAGAATCCCTTACTCTTTATCAAGCCTTCTTCCTTAACTGGCAGGATCAAGGAGAACACCACCAGGTCTCCTGTGCCCTTCACCCTAGCCCCTGGGCTGTAGTTACCTTTTACCCATGCAAGGCTTCCCTCAATAGCATTACTAGTGTCCATGTAGATGAGCAGCCAACGGGTCCTAGTCTGAGGGTCAAAAAAACTTGCAATTTCTGCAGTGTCCTAGATCTCAGCCCCTAAAACCCAAACCACCTTAGATGGCAAGTCTCATCTGCAGGTCAGTGCCTCCATCCCCTGCAGAAGGGAGTCCTCCTCCCAGTGGCACTCTTTACAACCAGTTGATTAGGCCAGCATGGTTCCCTGATGTAGCTTGTTCCTCTTCACCTGTTCCAGGCCCCAAATCTATTCTGTAAGTGCATATCCAAAGAGAGGCCAAGAAAATTCTTCCTGCTGCCAGGAGTCACAAACTTTCAGTCTCCAGTGAGCACAGCCTCTGGCCGTCCTTCTTTCCATGCCACTGCCCTTGAAGGTTCTCCACAAAGAGCTTGTTCAGCTCCCAGGTACGCTGAGGCAATGCTTCTACCCTCAGCTTCTTTATCTGACAGTTCAGGAAGCAGACCAGAGCATGACTCACCACCGACTCATGCAGAGACGCCCTCCCTTCCCTGCACTCAACACCTTGGATGGACACATCCTTCCTCAAGAGCTCCCTCTGGGTCAAGGCAACCAACATGTCCTGAGGGACTGGCCCAGCCAGTACCAGAGCCACAACAGGTTCCCAGGTGGCACATCCACACCTCCTGCTGGCCCTCTCCACAAGAATCAGCTGCGTTAACACCCAAATTCCCATCTGTGCACCCTGGTCACAGGCTTTCCCCAAGCATTAGTTAAACAGAAATATGGGGCACAAGCCTGCTCTCTCCCGGCTGTCCCTGGCAAGCAACTTCAATGTTTTATGGCTCAAACTACCAAGTCTAGAAGGAAAACGGGTTTTTTTTATCATTAAATGAATTATCGTGTCAGGATGGTAAAGTGTGGTGGTACAGACAAGGCAACAAGTACCTGGCAAATATTTTAGAAAAGGTTTTTTGGAAAGATGGAAGAAGGCAAATCAGTTATCCAACTCTGTTCCCTTACAGTCATCCCCCCACATAAGTAGAACATAACATTTGTAGGATGAAGGTTAAGACAATGGGGTAAATACTAAGTAAAACATTCCAAAACGGATTCAACAAAGACAAAGTATTTGAATCATGCTGCATAAAATAGTTGAGTTACAGAACATGAAAATCAGTAGAAAAATAGCAGCCAGCCCCTTCAGCCAGCCCATTGGCCTACAGCAAAGGGTCATTCAGAAAATGACAGAGGTAACTAAGCTCCTTACACGTAAATGTGAGGGACGCCAGTCTTGCTTTAGACTTGTTCTAGACCTCTCGCCACAAGGACTCTGATTATGCTGATTATCCAAGCAGAGAGAGATCATCCAGATGAGGCACGATCAGATGTATTACAAAAACCACAGAAAACTCTATGCAATAATCAGAACCAGTATAACAGAAATGGGGTGAAATATGACAGCAAGAAGCTCAAGGCTTTTTATGAGGGGCTAACAGGAATTCACATGATAAACTGGAAACTTCAAACCAATGGAACAGAAGAAAGAATCGGATTATTCCAAATGCCCTCTCAATGCAGCTGCTAAACCTGCCAATTAAATCTGTTTGTATATAAGAACGGATCTTTCTCTTACTTACACAGAAGTTTTAACACAATTTTTAAGACTCAGTGACATATTTTTGTTCATAATGCCATGTACAGTTTTGCTTACCTGTATTCAAAAAGACAAACTTATGCTGGAAGTGCTACAAGAATAATTATAGGAATTGAAAGACTATCTCATGCAAAGAGACTGTAAGATTTTTCCTTCTTTGGCCTAACAATAGGAAAGCTGAAAGGGGATTTAGTTGCATTCTATAAATATATCAGGGAGAGAGAAGTGCAATTTAAACTGAAAGTTTTCTTAGTACAATCATAGATAAATATAAACTTAATCATAACCATGTTTAGTGGTTGAATAGCCCCAAAGCGGGTAATGAAGACAAGAAAAGGGGGCAGGTATGATGTAAGGACACAATTTTAATGTAAAAATTGTGTATATGTGTATCTATGCTCTACTGATGTAGATTTTTTATGTATAAAAATTTATATAAACACACACACAGAGCCTACCCAAAGGTACAAATCTAAAGATGTGGGAAACTATTTTCCAAGCTCGAATTTAGCACAAGCAGCTCTTTGTTACCCTTATGAGCAGAGTAATGAAACAGATTTTTGCTGGATTCACAAAACCCTATATCATAAAGAGTTTCTCAGATGCTTAGCTAAGAAACAAGAAGTGGCAGGAAGAAAGATCGGTACCAAAAACTTGTTCTTTGTTTTAAACTCCCAAAAACTGGAAACACACTAGATCCAGAAATCAGATAAAATACTTTCACCCCTTCCATTTCCTAAGATGCTTATCACTTCTTGACTAAACCCTGACCTCAGATTTGTATCTCTGTCTCTCCTCAACTTCAGCAGAACCTGTTTTCCACCGTGAAAGAAAACAGGACTACATTCTCATTTAAATAACAGAAATAATACATCTCATGGTTCACGCATAGCATTCACACAGAAAATCATTTGCTTATAAACCTAATCTTGCTACATCATTGCCTAAAGCATGATTTTAACTCTGAGGGATAAACCAAATTTAAAACAAGCTTACCTGTTCACAGACATCACGGCACATTAAGTTGTCCTTTGCATGGTAACAACAAGACAAGCCTATGGAAAAGCAGGGGAAGGGAAAAAAATATTTAAAAGACTTGAAGCACTTAACTATCACTTCTGAACAGAGTGCCCGTGTGATGGCCTATCAGGACAATTTGTCCAGTCCACAGATGACCGTGAGAAATTTTCCTTCCCAGAAGGCAAAAAAGAATGTGAGAATTTTTCGTTCCAAAGCTAGCGCCAACTGGTTCAAGTCTCACAGAATTACCCCTGAACACTCACTGCCACCAAAAAGAGCTCTCACTCTCCTTCCTTCATCTTCTCACCACATTTCTGCTGCTGAACTTGCACTAGCTTGGCACCTGCAAAACTCCTTCATGACGCAATTCAATTTAAATTCAATTTATTAAGGGAGGGGGGAGGGGGATAGTAAAAAGTGAACAAAAACCCTCCATAGACTATATGTCTTTGTAAATGGAATCATCTCACAGAATCTGAAAAGCACAAGAGCCAGGTACGAACAGGTGGAAAAGGAAATCACAGCAGTAACCCCTCTCCCACAGAGGTGAGCACAGCTGCCCACTGATCTCGGGCTTCTGAACAACTTGGAACAAAACTGTCACCTGTTTCACTAGTGATGGATGATTAAGAGTGGTTTTGCCTGACTAGATGGAAGTCGCAAAGCAAACACAGATACAAACACATTAACAGGAAAACAAGTCAGAACCAAAGCACTGAGAAGTTGTGAAACACCAAGGCTCAAAGCAGCGTTTTTAACAACATGCTTTGTTCCCTCTACCAGCCAAATATTTCCTTCACTCAGTTAAGCCTGGCCAGTATAAAATGCATTGCACAACTCCCTTAAATGTGTTTTCATCCTCACTGCTCAGCATTTGGAACAGTGTATCAGAAAACAGACGGACAGAGATGACCTTCGAAGCTTTTTCTTCCACACTCATCTTCACATACAGCATCATTTAATATTACAGATTTCTGCTCAACTGTATCTGAACTATGAATCACACTGACACATAAAAGCAATACTGTACAATGACACCACTCGTCAAAAGTTGTCTCTCACAATACGTAGTCACTAAATAGATTCTGACTGAACCAGTAAGAAGGACCTTGGACTTACAAGTGTTTTAATCTGAAAGCTTAGAGTTGTTATAAGATGATACCCAATTCAAAAAACGAAAAGGATCCACCACCACCAAAACCAAAATTATCCGATATTGCAATGACATTTTAAAAAAAAGAAAATGTCAGCTTGAAAATGTCAAGAATTGGAGGGGGGGGCGGAGGGGGGGGGAATCACTGAAAAGGCTGTCTGAAACAGTCACAATTTAAAATGGCTACTACAGGACTGAGCTATATTTTAACACAAAAATCCATCTGATGTCTTAATAGGAAAGAAGATAAACCAAAGTAGGCCTTGTAACTGGTGAACGTTTTCATTAATGATCAGAAACAACACAGCAAAATGCCTGTAATGAATGAGAACAGCACCCAAATCTTGCTTACACCACTATGAAAAGCAGGAATGAAATTCTAAAACAGACTTCAACATTTCCTGCCAGCTCTCTACCATCACAGAAAAGGATTGAGATACGACGCAGATGACTTAAAAACCTTTCTAATTTGCAGGCTACATGTGGGATCTTGCAGGTTTTCCTGCACTATGTTCAGTAAGCTGACCTCTGCCAAGAATCAACTTCTTCATTAGCAGGCTCCACCATGTTCAGCTTCAGGTATTATTTCACCTAACTGAAAAGCTTTGCTTCATGTTCGCTTAGTCCTGTTACAAAGCCACAGTATTAGAAATACATAACAATAAAAGCCTTTAGCTTTAAAGAACAGTTTTTCTCAAGGCGAGAGTTGCACTTATTTTGAAAAACACTTATAAATTTCAGTGCCCATGCAATCTGACTGCAAGCTCATTGACACAGTGCTGGAGAAAACATTAAGGTTCACCACCTTCATCACCAAAAGACAGCTAGCAAATTAATTGTCACAGGTAAAAAAAATTCAACCAGACGTAGCTAAACATAGGCTTTACTTAAGAACAGAGAAATACTGGCTACTCAGGCATGTTTCTGTTGTTTTGTTTACTGTAAGTCCCAGAAATTTTTCATTGCATAATTTTTTATTAGCTGCTACATTTAAAAGACCCAAGAATTCAGAGTTCCCAACCCAAGTACATTGGCTTAGGTGACAATGCGTATGTTTAGCTGTGTACGCCACTAGGATTTGAGTTCATGAATGTCTTAGGCATTGTTTTATTAAATGTTTCTTCACACAGATTATTTAACACCCTGTGACCGTTTATCTGTTAGTTTGCAGAGGCTGTCAACCCTCCTGTGATGAACTAACACACATCCAGGACAGTCCTCCTCCATCACTTCCACCACAGAATTTTAAGTCTTATCAGTTATACCAAAGAGTGCAACAACGAAGTAATAATGTAGTAAACTTTACAGCCATTTAATTCCTTTTTTACAAAATCCCAATCAATTGATGGTATCTTAAACTGGCAGCACATTAACCGGACCCAGTGATCTTCAGTGCTCAGTTCAGAAATGGCAGTTATGAACTATATCCATTCCAAACACAATTCCTTGCTTCTCTTCCCAGTTAACCTCCTCTGAAACATCTTATGGCATGTCTTTTGGTCAGTCCCTTACCTTCTCACTCCCACTTTCTCTAGTTTTAATAAAATTTTCCAGGTTTCACATCAAAATTTTATTCTTGTCCAACTACGAGATAATGACGCTTCATTCCCTGGTGAGACCCACTCTCTCGACAAGGTTATGGCGAGGACATCGGGCTAGTGCCTGGCATGTTCCACGCCGCTAACTTCTCACTGCCTTCCTGCCGAACCCGTGTCCCCCGGGGAGCCAGAGGCATGGGACAACAAGGGAGTGCCCGCGAGAGCCTCCGTGCCTGCGGTATTCTGCTTTAAAGCCTTATTACGTATTTCGTATTTTCCGTTCCTGGACAGCATTACTGACGGGATCTATTTATTAAAAGCTATTTGCCAATATCTGCGCTTGTACCGCCTTCTTTTGTCACTACTCTTTCAGCCTCGTCAAGCAGTTACCTGCCATCACAGCTGTACCGCAGGGCACGGTTTTCTCGCTATCACACGTCTCCCCTCGGCTCTCACACCGCCCCGCACCGTCCCCGCCGGCGCCCTGGCGAGCGGCGGGGTGCGGCCCTGCCCCGGCCTCCGCACGGCCGCCCGGGACTGGGCCGCCCACCCGCTACCCGCGGACCAGCCGGCGGCACGGACCGACCCATGGCCCGACACCCGCATCCCCCCCCTCGCCACTTCGGCCGCCGGCCTCAGCCCCGGGCCTCTGGCAGGCGCTCTCTGCGGGGGGCCGGCACCGGGAAGGCGACGCTGCCCCTTCCTGGGAGGGCCAAGAGGCTGCCCGCGCCCCTCATTTGCCCCGGTCCCGCGCCTCCCGCCCCCGCGGGGCAGGTGCCGGTGCCGGGGTGCCGGTCCCCGCTCCTTCCCGGCGCCAGGCGGCCGCCCCGGCTGCGGCGAGAAGCGGCGACCCAAGGCGCCGGGCCGCGCCGCCCCCAGGCCCGGCACCCTGAGGCGTCGCCCCTGCGCCACGTTACTGAAGAGGGGCCCTTGGAGCCGCCTCTCCCCCCCGCCCCCGGCTCGCTACTCACCGGCCGCCCCGGGGCAGAGCAGCGCGGCCGCCGCCAGGCACAGCAGGGCCCAGGGCCGCCGAGCGGCCGCCGCCGCCATGGCCGCTCGCGACTCCGCCCCGCGCCCCCCGCCCGCCGGACGGCCGGGCCCCGCGCCCCGCGCCCCGCGCCGCGCCCATTGGCTGCGGCCGCCGCCGGGCCCCGCCCCTCGCCCCGCCGCCTGAGGCGGCCCCGCCGGCTGCCTGCGGCGCCACCGTGGCTCGGTGGTGCTTGCGCTCGCCGGGACCCCGCGGCGGCCTCCACCCCCTGCCCCCGCCCGCGGCCACGGCACCCCGCGGCCACGGCACCCCGCGGCCGCCTCCCTCCCCCGGCTCGCGGGGCCGCGCGCGGCTCGGTGAGAGGGCGGAGGGGCGAAGAGCCGCGGTTTAGCTGTAAGTTTTCGGAGGGAGGCGGAGACCCCCGCTGAACCGGTTCGTTTCTACTGGCACCGACCGCGTTAACGCGGTTCCGCGCATTCTGCTCGGAGCGTTGAGCCGAGCCCGCCGAGCGGCCCCGCTGCCCGCGCCGGGGCCCAGCCCGGGAAGGGAGCGCCGCCGGGCTGCTCCCGCCTCTGCCCCTCCACTCGGGCTCGCTGGGGGCTGTGGGTTTCCCTGCGCTGCGGCCAGGGCCCGCGTGCGGGCAGGAAGGCGATCGAGCCCGTCGAGGTACAGTCCACGGTGCAGATGATTACAAAAAGAGGCTGAACTGAAGAAACATCTGTATAGTTGGGCCACCACTGCAGTTTCTTTTCCCTGTACAAACCAAATTATCCATTTATTTTTTTAATTTAAGAAAAATTAAATGTAAGATGGCCAATGAAGGCAAAGAAAACTTAAGTTAATGTTCATTTCATAGCCAGTGGCTGTTTTGCCTCAAAGTCTGGCTATTCCAAGGTGAACAGATAGCTTCTGGCAGCTCCAGACCTCTTGGATGAGCACCTTAGCATCCCATTACTGGATTTTCTGGCAATAGTGAAACAGGGAAATTGTTAAGAACCCAGAAAATTTATTGTCCCACGAATTGCTGATAGCTTCTTTCCAATCCCAATGAACTCCTTCTCCAAAGACAGTCTAACAAGCTACAAAGCTATTAATGACTCCACCATCTTCTACAGCCTGGAGAACCTGTTGGAAACCAGTGCTCTTTAATTCCAGCATCAAATTCATAAATGGTCCAGAAAAATACCCAAGGCAATACAGGAGAACACTCCAATGAGATGGAAAACTTTTGTATCTTGTCTATCTGCCTATACACCAGTATAGAGTGGTTAAATTGCACTAATTCATTATGGAGCAAAGCTTTAAGAAATAACAGTACATTAATTTGTTAGACTTAAATTTGTTGCTGTAATTATGAATTCAAGAAACTGAAAAGTGGCAAATGTAACCTGATTATAAAAAAACCCAAAAACCACACAACGTTCCACACCAAGACAGGTGCTTGTATGTAAGTGGGCTTATATGTCAGTTAGATAGCTGGGATTTTCCCCCCAAACCCCAGTGTTCACTTTTGTTAATTTTCTACCTGCCTGCTGTCTCGGGACCTAAAATTCATCAGGAGCCCACGAGGTGGCAGCAGGTCCAAAAGCAAAATTAGCCAGATGGCCGAATCCGCAGGCTGGTTTAGCTTCCCTGAAAATAGAAGAGGCCTGAACCGACCAAATGCATTTTCCCCCGCTTATGCCAAATAGTTTAATTTGGCTTAATTTTCATAGAATCATAGAATCATTTAGGTTGAAGAAGACCTTTGAGGTTATCAGTCCAAACATTAACTAAAACTACCCAGACCACCACCAAACCCTGTCCCCAAGCGCCACATCTACGCGTCTCTGAAACGCCCCCAGTGCGGGTGCCCCCTCCCCGGGCAGCCTGTGCCGGTGCCTGACCACCCTTCCAGGGAAGAAATGTCCCCTCACCCCCACCCTAACCCTGCCCTGGCGCAGCTCGAGGCCGTTCCCTCTGCTCCTGTCGCTCCTTCCCTGGGAGCAGAGACCGACCCCCTGCCCACAGCCCCCTGTCAGGCAGCTGTAGGGAGCCATCAGGGCCCCCCCGAGCCCCCTCCTCTCCAGGCTGCCTCCCCCCTCAGCCTGTGCCCCAGCCCCTTCCTCAGTCCCTGCCCGGCTCTGGACACGCTGGGGGCTCCTGCCCAGCCGCTGGTGACCAGCCCCCCGTCCCTTTCCCACCGGGCCCTTCCCAGCCCCCTGCCCCCAGCCCGCAGCTGCCGGGGGCTGGTGTGACCCCCGGGCAGGGACCCGGCAATGAGCCCTGGGGACCCCGTACCCCTGGCCTCGGCCCCTTGCCCGGCCTGCCCAGCCCCCCACAGAGCCTTTTGATTCTGTATCAGCTGGAATTTTGTTCTGAATAGTGTTTAATCCTGCTTCCTTATCCTAAAAATTGCTGAAGTGTTAAAAGGCTTGAACTTTACTTCATATTTTATGTGTCAGCAATATGTGAATGTTCTGACATAGTCATGGTCCAAGTTACTGTTCCAAACATGCGTTTTGCTGAAAGAGATCTGACCTGATCAGGATCCCCTTTGGAAAGTAAACTGATGCCACATTTTCCTTAAATCCAGAGAACTGTATTGTCAATGTGGCATATCTCTCTGTTTCAACAGAGCACTTTCTGGACTGAAAATACACTGTCCTATACTTGAATCTAACATATTGTTATATCTGTTTTGAGATGTTCGTAAGTTCCATGCACCATAAAAATTGTCTTCACAACCTTTTAAGATCTCCAAGAACCAATATACAGAGCTACCCCTCTTGACACAATACTTTGTCAGACAAAAGGTTGTTTTCAGCTTATACACCTTCTGTTCCTCCTTTTATCTCATTACTGCAAGGCAGTAGCATTTTCCTTCTTGGTAATTTCTAAACCCATTGTATCTTAGCCATAAAGTTTTAAAATAAGTTTGCTTAACTGTAATTCTTAGAACATCTACACCTTACAGTTGGAAAGGTACTTACAACATTTGTACTTACCCTAATTAGCATTAATTTGTCTAATCTGTGTATCAACAACAGGATAGCAGCATGATAAGCCACTGCCAGGTATTCAGTGCATGTTGAATAGCTTTCCTGTGCTGAGGCATGTTCTGTTTCATGTCTCTGTTGGAACTAGGTAGGGCTTGACAGCTACCTCAGGTGGGTCTGTGTGCGCTGGTAGGCACTGTGGGGCTGTGCCTAACAAGCTGACAGCTAGTCCCGATTCGCCAGGCTAAGGATGGATTGCCACAGCAAAGCCTCTTTCAAAGAGATTTTGTTCTTAAACAGGCAAACCTTAGCTACTGTATTTTTTCGCTATTAGATCTCAGGCAGCATTTTACAGCTGACTTTCCAAATAACAAATAAAAAAAGATTAATTTATTTTCAAATCACTTTTTAAAAAACCATAAAACTAAAACTATATGAAAAGGTAAAACACAAATATAAAAGCAAGGTTTGGTGGCTCTTGTTACATAATCAGAAGCAGTGTGCAGTTACACTAATAAAGTTGTCTATAAAGCAACACAGATGTGAAAATTAAAGGCAGTAAAGATGTACGTTAATGCTAATACAATGCCTGCAACTAATTTTAAGCAAGCTGAACATGTGGTGCATATTAGAGTTCATAAAATCTTGCCATAGGCAAATAATTAATGTTGCATACATCAAGTCTGGAAGGTTAGCCAACTGAAAGTGATTAAATAAATGTGGAGTATATAATTAATTATAATTTGCTATGAAGCTAATAAAGAAGTAAATAAGATTCTGTCATCATCATCAGTGAGAATAGTTAAGAAACTATTCTATTGTTTTGGAAAGGAGTTTAAAAGAGATCTCATGCTCTTGAAAGAAGCAGTTCTGATGATCATAAAAGGTGCCATAAAAAAATATCTGGCTCCACTTTACATAGTGCAACTTTTCTCAACAGAGCAAGTGACCTGAAACTAAAGTCACCTGTCTGTATAAATTTTAAACCCTAAAATGTTACGGGATTAGAGACATGTCTGCTTCAAATCAAATGAGAATGCTGAGTGAAGTAAAACATACTTCCTGGTAACAGAGCTTATGAAATGAGTAATTTAAAAACAGACTGTGGACTGATGGAAGTATCAAGATGGTTCATCCTCTTTGACATAGAAAATCTGCATCGGTAAAGCCCAATTACCATGTCCTTTCAGGCTAAAGAAGGTGATGCTAAAAACAGTGCAAAAATGTCACCAAGATACATGTACATTTGTGCTATTTGGTCAGAAGCCTTTTTTATTCTTTATACTGCTTTGTATGCTCTATAGTCTTTGTACTGCATACTCTCTCTGGTGGAGTTATGTATTAATGTAACTGTACCGGTTTGCTGCCTTCAAGACTACTCTCCCTAGGTCAGGGTTGCTAGCAAGTGTGCAGAGTACCTTCACGTAAAAGGCTGTCTAATGGGATGGACGATTATTTCAAATTTTATTTCTGGAATAACATTAAGGAATTGATAGAAGAAAAAAGTTTGGGGTTTTTTTCTCTTTGAGAAATTGAAAATGAGGCAAACTGTACTGGAAGATTCTTGAATTTGGGCAGTAGAAAGTTGATCCCTTCAAAATGTGAGGGGAGGGGGAGACTATTTCAAATGGAGTCGTGTTCAGCCACTCAAATCCATCAGCCATCCTAATGGTCTAAATTTGAATCTAAACTCAAGTGTCTAAGCATAAAATCTGTCACACTGGTACCATGGAGAGACAGGCCATGCTTGGGCCAGTCAAAATCCTATCTTCTTTCTGGCCTTGGCTCATCATCCAAGAGGACAAATAACAGTATTTAGCAAGTAATGAATGACCCAGCTATGTCTTTGAGTAGAGATAAAATGGAGATTCATTTTGCTTTTCAACTGAGGCTTCAGTATCAGCACTGCGTCTGCCAGCATATCATAAATATGGGTTGGAGATAAAAAAAGGATGCGTTGAAGATGCCATATGGAAATTCTTCTGTGGATTATCCCACTGAATCATCTAGTTGTATACAGGATTAGATACTTCTCCATATGGTGTTTAAGGACCAAATTGCTGCTGAAATATTTTCCAAAGGTTATTTTTATGTTTTGCTGCACTATGGAATTGAGTTAAAAATTATATCATAACCTGCACCTATCGTGAGATATTTTAAAGCACCCAAAGAGCTTTTTACATTTCCCTCCACATTTTAGCAATTATAATACTCTCTCGATTAGTAATCTTTGTGTAATTCATTCACTGCTATAAACACACTTCTGTATGAACACAGTCTGAAAGCTTTGCAAAAGTGGGCGTGGGTGGTATGAAATCATTTATGCTGCTAATTGACAATTATGCAGTTGCTTCTAGTTTCAAACAGGAAAAAAAATCAATGTAGACTAGCAGATAAAAAAGGAGAAGGCATAAAATTCCATTTTTTGCAACCAGTTTGTATCATGCTATGTAAATCGGTTTTAATTAAACTAGCCAAAATAATGTTTTAGCTAAAATGCAATTATTTTATTCTTGCTATGCCATGCATTAGCTAGCAAGTTCTGTCAAGATGACATTATAATTATGTGAATTACAGATCAACGCCTATTCCCCATTTGTACCTACACTTGAATGAGGAAGTTAGCGTGGAACTTTGCTGGTATGCATTAATTCTGAATACTTTTCAAAATACCTTAAGAAAAATGTCAGAAGGTACCTTATTTATGCTAACTTCTGGAACTTTTTGTAATAATATATATGGATAATTTACATACGAAGCTCAGCAGTGAGGGAAGTTATTAGAGGGCTCTGATGTCTTTGCTAGGAAAGGAGAAGGCACGCTCCTCTGAGAAGAACGGAGAGAGGCAGTCATGTTTTTTGGTGAGAACAAGGGGTACTGCGCTGGGTCAAGGCAGCAGGGCTAGTGAGAGCAAGCGGTGCCCGCAGGCTGCTCGGCTGCGGTGAGCTGGCTGAGTTTATCCCGGAGCCCAGCCTGTCCCTGCTCAGGCACGCTGTGGCATGCGTCACTGGGTCCTCCTTGTGCCACAGTCCTCACCGTCAGGACACAGGGACACAAGCATCCAATCAAACTGCCTCTCTTAGGCAGCTTTAAATGATAGTCACTACAGCACGGTAACTTGTTAATTTTGAAATCATATACAATAGATCAGAATTCAGATCCTAAAAAGTAATTTTAAAGCTCCACCACCATATATTCAAAAATTCATAGCTAAATTCTTACTGTCTTTGATAACAGACTGAAAATAAAAATAATTACTTTTCCCCTTAAAATGCTCGTATTTGTTTTTCTTGGTTACTGAAATTAAATCAGTCTTAGAAATCACTAAGCACCTGATCTCTCTCCCCTATTTTTTTTAATATATATATATATATATCTGTACACAAAACCCAGCAAGATCCAAGTAAAATGTAGTAACCTAAGTCAAGACTGAAGATGCATAAAACTAAAATTGAAATTGGAAAAATATATGGACTGCTTGCAAGCATGTAAACATTGTATACACTCTGTGCTTCAGCTTCCCGGGTTCCTTCGGCACCTGTTTCTTCCTAAATCCTCAGCTGCCTGGTGGACTGCCACCCTCTGGATCCCAGTTTCCCCAGTGGAACAGAGGCAAGGTGTTCGTATCAACACCCAAAGCCAAGGCTACGAGCCCCTCCCCTTTCTGGGTGCCTGCACCCTTCTCGAGGAAAGCCTGAGAGTAAATAACCTCTCAAAAATGCAATAAAGGCCCATGCATAGCATCTTAAGAGGAGAAAATGAAGAAGTAACGTGGTTTAAAGATGTTCTAACTAGTGCTAAAAGATAAATCAGTAATAAATAGGTAGTATTTTAGATGTCACAAATTAAATAAGTGATGCCCTTTATGTACCTATATATTTACATGCAGTACTAACTAATTATATTTTAACTCTGTAAATAGCAAATAAGAAAGACACAATGATCAGATGGAAGCTGGGGAAGAGGGAACTGTCGGTGTACTTTACCAAGCCGCATTTTATTATACATCATGTACATTTAGAGGTGCAAGAGTATTTTCAAAAACAGAACAAAAATTTTGCCTTTTAAATACAAGATCTGAAAGTCACCAGGTGCAGTTTTTGCTGTTCTCTACATCGTAACTTTGAAGATACGAGAAAAATAGTGGAACACAATCCTAAAATGGTACTTTAAATTCTTCTGCAATTCCTAAAGAAAAAAAAACTATTTTAAAATTAAATTTGTTTACTTATTTATTCAACAACTGTGACTACACCTACCCAGCAACAGCGAGAACAACAAATTGCCAAGCCAACAACTGAAATTAAATTAACATCGTAGCGTTACTAACAGAACTGGAGTCTGCACGCTAATACAGTCATTTTGGTGAAAGCTAATGAAAACATATATATAAAAAAATCATATTAGAACAACATGATGGGGACGTGAGGAACGTGGAAGCCTGACAGCGGCGAAGGTGTCACAGCTCCCTGCCTGCAGGCCCTGCCAGTCCAGGAGCCAAATGCCCCTTCACAGCCGGTGCGGGCACACATGGACACAGCCCCGTGCATGGACACGGACAGACACAGCCCTGTGCACGGACACA
Source organism: Falco biarmicus (assembly GCF_023638135.1). Taxonomy (NCBI): domain Eukaryota; kingdom Metazoa; phylum Chordata; class Aves; order Falconiformes; family Falconidae; genus Falco; species Falco biarmicus. The sequence goes on from NC_079290.1 coordinate 103,298,433, forward strand.
CGGACAGCCCCGTGCACGGACAGTCTACTAAAAACTTAGTCTTTACTAGCTTTACAGAATGAAATCTGAACTAAAACACTAAGGTATCTGTGAGCCACAGGAGTACTGAGGGTCTTTGCTTTGCTCCTCACTGCTCTCTTTCTGTGCTTGTGCTTCAAAAAGGGTGCCACAAGTAGAGTCATAGAATATCTCAAGTTGGAAGAGACCCATGAGGATCACGTCCCTGCTCCTCCCAGGGCTATCTAAAACTAAACCTTTTCACCAAAAACATCATTCAGACGCTCCCTGAACTCCGACAGGCTTGGTGCTGTGACCGCTTTCCTGGGGAGGCTGTTCCAGTCCCCCAGCAGCCCCTCAGTGAGGGACCTTTTGCTAACGTCCAACCTGGACCTCCTCTGACCCACCTTCACACCACTCCCTCATGTCCTGTCGCTGGTCACCAGCGAAAGGAGATCAGGACCTCCCCCTCTGCTGCCCACCTTGAGGAACCTGTAGACTGCAACGAGGTCACCCCTCAGCTATGTGGTCACCCCTCAGCCTTCTCTTCTTGAGAACTGAACAACCCAAGTGACTCAGCTGCTCTTCGTGAGCCTTGCCCTTTAGGCCTTGCACCATCTCGGTCACTCTCCTCTGGGCACACTCTCACGGTTTGGTGTCCTCCTTGTACTGAGGATATAAATATTCACGTGCAACAGCAGCAGCTGTTCCCTGCACAAGAGCAACTTAAAATAACAGCATCAGTGTAACCACAATTAAGATGAAAGGAATCTTCCGATCTGTGGATTTGCTCTCCCCGTGGGATGGACTTGCTGTTTTGGACAGAAGTTGTAACACAAAGGCGGTTCTGCTCAGCTCACCCACGGAGGCGCGTTAACTTCTCTCAAAGGAAAACAGCCAAACCAAAGCTGCTTCCTGCTGCCTTGGTTCTGAACAGTTATGTCTGTCCAAGAGTGGTCTCCAAAGCAGAGAATATTTAAAAATCATTATTAAAATGAAGCTGAGATCTCCCAAAGTTAATCTTTGTTAAGGAAAGATATTCCACAGCCTACTATTTTTACTTCAAGTTAAGGAGAAAACCCATGAGCAGCATAGAAAGGTGGATATTATACAGAGCAGCGGGTCAGAAAAGATCAGCATTATAGGTCGATTTCTTGTTGTAACATTACAGGAATTGACATTATTAAGCAAGCATGCAGAATAATGACAACATTAGGCTCATTTTAGGTATTTGCTTAAATAGGGGAAAAAAAGAGGTGCCTATGAAGCAAACAAAACGATATCTGAACCCAAAACTCCTAAACTTCTATTGCAATTAGAAAAAGGCCAGTTGCTATCCTTACAATCTTCAGATATCTACGTATACAATCTCATACGTACACACATTCGCATCATCCCGCTCTCAGGACAGGTTTCAGTCTAAACACAACTGTTCATGTCATTTTAGACACCCTGGGGCATGCCAGCTGTCACTGCAGCAAGATGTCTGTCTCCATCGCTTCTGGTGGTATCAGCCTGCTTAAGTAAACACTTGAGACACCACGAGACGTTATTATGGCAGTTGAAGCCTTTGTGTAGGCAACTGAACCTACTCTAGATGTATAGTTTGGGTACTTAAATTCTGTAAGTGGACTCAAACTACATGAAGCAGTGGAAGATGAATATCTGAAAATGGAAGGAGAATCCAGACACCCTCCTGTCACAGTGAAACACCAGAATTAGCTTTTGAAGATTGCTGCAGTAACAAACTCGAATATGTTACAATATCCTGAATGTCCATGTCATTCGCAAAATGGCAACTTTGGAGAGAAGAGCAAAAATGTGCAAGAAGCATGAGCTGTGCCCGCGGCGGAACCTGGAGGACAAGGAGCAAAACACTGGTTCCTGAAACATAAACAAACTCCGATTTCTCAATGCAACATCACTCTGGGACTCTCAGAACAAGGGGAGAGAGCACTGTGCCATAAACCTAAGGAGAACAGCAGTAGCTGTAGAGCTTCTGGCAGAAAACCTCTCCCTTCTGAAGAGCCGCAGGCGCAGCGCTGCTGACCGCAGCACGGCACGGCTGCACGTGTGTACAGCCACACACGGGGGCGAAACGGACCGTGCTGCAGCCAGGAGCGTACAGCCCTGACCGTGGGCAGGCGGGAAACACTAGTGGTGCCGGGATTTTCCCAGCTGCAGCAAACCTGTCCTACCTACCCACACGGCCTTCACATTCCCCGAGATGCTGCTTGGCTGCGGCTGCCCTGCGGTATTTATACCCATGAGGTAACTGGGCTCCTTCCCTAAGCAACTGCAGGGGGAATGGGGGCCTGGGGCCAGAGACCGAACTGCGGGCTGCTGCCGCTGGCAGAGTGGCTGGCACTGCCCAGCAGCACGTGCTACAAGGCAAAGGAACACGTTGCTTCTCTGTGAAAGCCTCAGCACAGACCACTGCTTCTCCTGGCTCCCTCAAGCCATCAGCGAGATGCCCTTTGCAGAATGGACTGCTCGGGGATACATTATCCCCTGCATTCACAGCAGGAACATAACGTACTTCACCAGTATTTTCCGGCTTGCTTTATGTCCTTTCACTGTACTGCAGGTGGCCAATACATAAAAAGAATCATGGTTTTGCTCCTAGGCAAGGAGCGTGTTTTCCTTCAGTTGTTATCGTTTTGCTCCTCTGTGGGAGAGCTGTGCTTCTGCTTCCCTGCTTTCTCTGTGTCTCGGCGTTCCAGCTGCCCAGATTACCACAGCCCGTGTTTTGGGGTATTTCTGTTGTTGTTCAAAGTCCATATGAAAACAAACTGATTCTGCGATGTTTTTCTGTATGAAAGAACAAAAATAACAGTGCAGACAATGCAATACTTGTGTTAACTTCAACATTGCCTTCAAAATAGGATGCATCAGCGAAATTCTGTCTAGCACCTCCTCACATGCACAGATGGTGTAAGAAAAGCTGGCGATACAGCTTGGTTTCTTTCTTTCTCACTTTCTTAGCCTTGATTTTTCATCCTAGATTTAATTTATCATTTTCATGTCTTTTGAATTTTTATTGCGTAAGATTGTGCTTGTGGACTTGCACAGCCGTTTCTTTATTGAGAGCTTCAAAAATACCTGCATTATGTTCCTTGCTATGATGCTTTTCTTTCTGTATTTATTTTTACCTTGTTGGATGACTCCCACGCCTTCCTCAAGGAAGATGACTTCATTTCTCAGTGCGTGTCACTGTGTCAGTGCTCTTTTGAACAGGGTATTGGAGATACTTGCCTGGGTAAAAAACCATCAGTCCATGACAATTTGTGCCCAAGCAACATCAAGCGGTGACCAGCTATCTCACCTTTCCACTCCACCATCATCTCTGATTTTAAATACCCTTTCCTTGCTCTTACAGAAATTATTCAATGCATTTCTTTGAGTAGGGCCTGGTGTGAATGACTTTGCCTGTGACTCAGCTTTGATTTCTTCCATCAATTCTTCAGTTTTCCCTTTGTGAAAACCGGATGAGCCCATGTCGCTTCAGCCTAGCCACCTCTGTCAGGCCCACGGTCACACACGCTGCCAGGACCTGCAGCTCCCACTGCCCCTCATGGCTGGACTCACCGGGGACAGTTCAAAGGGGCTGCCAGGGAGCAGAAACAGCACCAGCACCTCATGGTTTGACCCCAGCCAGAAACCAAGTACCACGCAGCTGCTCGCTCGCTCGCTCCCCCCACCCCAGTGGGGCGGGAGGAAAATCAGAAAAAAAAGTTAAAATCCATGGCTTAAGAACAGTTCAATAATGGAAATAAAGTCAAACATAATACTAACGCTACTAGTACTAATTACAATGAAAAGGGAGATGACAACAGGAGAAAGAGAACTAAAGCTCGAGACAGAACCGCCCCCCCAAGCGATGCACAGTACAATGGCTCGCCCCCCACTGAGCGATGCCCAGCCCGTCCCCCAGCAGCGACCCCCCCAGCCCCCCCCAGTTTATATACTCAGCGTGACGCCATACGGCATGGAACAGCCCTCTGGCCCACGGGGGCCAGCTGTCCCGGCCGTGCCCCCCCAGCTCCTTGTGCCCCCCAGCTGCTCGCTGGCCGCCCGAGAAGCTGAGAACTCCTCGACGGAGTATAAATGTGGCCCAGCACCAGCCGAGCTCAGCGTGTGCCCCCAGCGCCGCTCCCACCACCCCCAGTGCCCCCCGCCTCGCTAGGCGTGCTGGCCGCCCCAGCCGACAGCAGGGCAGGGGTCTGTGTGTGAGGGGCTGGTCCAGAACCCGACCAGTCACCGGGTCAAACATCCGTCACCGTTTATGAAGTTACTGTGCTCCAGCTTAGGCAAGGGGGACAGAGCATCTCGAGAGGCGACAGCTTCCTGCACTTTGGCCTATATCAATCACCCCCAGCAGTGTTTAAGACTAAAAAGGAAAAACACACCCCCCCCAAACCCCCATGACTAGACCACTGCCTGAGCAGCTATGTCTTAGGGAAGGAGTAAGTAACACAATGCTCCTCACACACTGCTGCTGCCTCAGGCAGAGCAGCTCATTTTTCAATGCCACTTAGATAAGAGACGTGGATGCAACCAAAAGCCTCAAGAGTGCAGGAAAAAAAAATAAACCTCCAAATTTCTTCTAAATCTCCTGACTTTCTGATCAAATATGGAACCTGCAGGAGCTCCGTTGCCATGTGTAAGTATTACCATAACCCAGGACCACATCAACCTCTAGATGAGAAACTCAAACTAATTTAGCTCTATAAAGGTTACAGGATCTCATAGGTTTTATATTTACCTCAGAGCGCAGCTGTCTTCATAATCACGTCCAAACAGATGGATGCTGAAGGAAACCCACGTTGACATATATTGAAGCTAATGAGGTAGTGCCTCAAAGTGCCATCACTGGTCTTTTGATTTGATTCTTTTTCTATCTTTTTGGTTTTCTTAAGAGCTGTTGTAAATGAAGTATTCTTTAAAGCACAGATTTAAGAATTCCAACCAGAATGGCTTTCTATCTTTTTAGGTAAAATAGTGGTGACACGATAACAGTCCTTTTATTCGAGACAACACTGAATGACCTCTGGTCTTGTAACCCTCCTTCCTTTTTCTCCCAAGCAATTTCATTAAATAAATTGTATCTAGCTAGTGGTTAGATATTTCCCAGGATGATGCCATAAACTATTACAGAAGTCTACTTCTGTCAGTCGCTCATTGAAATCTTGGAATTGCAACTTATTTCAACCGGAAAATTAGTACAGAAGAAATCAAGCTTTAAAGTTTGCTCTATTTGACTGTATACTTTTGAACTACTCTATGCATAAAAATCTAGGAGAGCTTTTGAACATTCAAGGGTACCAGAGTCACAGCCCACAGCAACAGGGACATTCCACTCTGCAAGCTTCAAACACATGATACGAATGTTCCATCCTGTAAATGTCAAGCAGTAAGGGGCCAAAGCAAAAGCGATCGCCTGCGGTGTGTTGTGGGTGCAGGGGTGCACAGGCAATGGAGCTTGTGTCACAGGTGGTCTGTGAAAGCCCTCCCTGCAGCCCAGCGGGGGGGAAGCCCCCAGCCTGAAGGCATTCCCACTTACAAGCAGCCCAGCGACCCTCCTTCATTGCTTTATTGCTGTCACCAAGGCAGTACAGCATATTTGTAGAGGGCTGTCATACCTCGTCCTGAAACAGATGCAGGTTACTGACCGCATTATCTGTTCTCAGCCAAGCACCCCACGGCACAAGCAGCAGTTTGATGGATGGCAGCTGGGAAGCACAGCCTGATGTTTCCTTTGGGTTGGTAAGGCTTGGAGAAAAATAGCTGGGACCAGAAGAATTTGCTTTTAAGTTACCTTTATTTAAAAGAAAAAGAGGCATTGTTTTTTATACCAAGGGGCCAAAGTCCTTTTCTAATTTCCAAGTTCTAATGCAACTGCTGGTGCCAAACCCAACCAACAATAAAGGTAGAAATGGAGGGAGAGGGAGACCTGCTACTGGGATAAAACGTCTCACTAAAGCTTGTGTATGAAGGAGGTCTCCAAGAGCCAGGCTGGCAGAAAAGCCAGACAGTTGCTCAAGAAACTGCAGAGAAAGATCACCTTTTCACATGAACTGAAACAAACCAACCGCCCCCCAACTTCCCAGGTGGATTTCTCAGATGCAGCAGGAAATGCAGCTGGTGCCATCTCTTCTGCGTGGAGGCAGGGAGCGAGCTGAGCTCGAGTGACCCAACACACATGCTAGCAAGCAGAATTTTGCATCAAGTAAAAAAGAGGGGGGAAGCAAGCAAGCAAGCAGAGCTGGAATTGTCCTTATGCACACTAACACTAAATACACACAAAATGCAACACAAGAATACCAACGTAATTATTCCCAGCAGAGAAGATCCACTAGATAGAAGAACAGCCAGCTGCTATTCACCTTTTAAATATAAGCAACATGACATGAAAAACAGTAGCACTTAAACATTCATTGGTTGAACCACGTATCATAGAAGTTTCTTTAAGAAGTTTCTTTAACTTGAGTCAGAATTCAAATGGTCTAAAGAAACTGTCTGGTTTTAACTTAAAGTAAGTCTATTCAATATACTGCCTTCGGCACGAATTCTTTCTTTTTAAAACAAATCGAAAGTATTTTCAGGTACAGAATGCAACACCTTTGGAAGAAGAAACAACATGGTTTGAAGCCATCTGAAGGAAAGCTACAGCGCAGACCTCCCGTCCCACAAGGGTGGCACCGTACACCCATTGCTCAGTTCAGAAATTTCTAAGGCACATCAGCTGTATCTGGAGCAGGGAGCCACGTGATACCTTGTCAGATCCAGCAATCCAAGAGAGGCAAGGCTGCCGGAGCTCTGGATCCCCAGTCCAGCAAGCAGTGAGGCTGAAAATGGATTCCCAGTATGTGTACGTGTGTATACATGGCTGGCCGCGCAGAGCACCCACAGGAACCGGTGGCCTTGTCCCCCTGCCCACCTGGCTGGGCAGGATGCAGGTCTGTTAGTGGAAACACTATGTACAGGCTGAATCCCCCCAGCAGCCGGGCTCAGACTGCCCAGTAGCTGCCCCAGAACTCCAGTCTCCCCAGCTGCTGGTACCCAGGGCTGCAGCTGCTGGCACCTGAACCCACGGTCACTGGAGTCACCGGCAGCACGGGCACACAGCCTGTGACCCACAGTCCCACGCCCCCCTCCTCACCCTGCCCTCCCCCACTGTGGGGCCTCCTGCCCGTGCAGGCAGGCACCCCCAGAACAGACCCCCTAGCATGGGAGATACACCAAGGCGTGACAAGTTAGTGGGGCTGCGCAGGGCGCAGCCAGAGCCACGCTATTTACACTCGGCTCACCCTTTTTATCTGCTACCCCAGATTACCCAAACACCCCTTTCTCTGCCCTTTTTCCTCCCCTATACACCCCCAAGTCCCGCATCCTCCTCAGACTGAAAGGCGTATTTCTAACCCCTTCTCCCCTCATTTAAAACCCTACGCAACTATTTAATATTATATAAAATTAAAAATGATCATCAACTTATGTGCCCAATTCTCTAACAGCTTCCACAAACTTTCTGCTACTGGCAGAACTGAACTCCTTTCAGTTTCATAATTGAGCCACTCAAAAATACATCTCGAGGATGTTGAACCCTCACCTCCACGTACCTACTTCAACACCGATAAACAGCACGGCTCAGCACAGGACTCTACCAGCACAGCTTGCTCTGGCTTTTTTATCTTCAAAAGAGACGTAACGATTTCAGGTACCATGACAACTCAGACTGGGGATTTAAACCTTGTTCTCAAGAAACCCTCAGGAAGGCTCGAGGCCAGGCGTTTCCCAGGGACTACTGGACACTTTACTTGCAGTCAAATTAATAAAGGAAATGCCATGCCTACATTTTTTTCCAGCCTGGAAGACTTGGGAACAACTCCAGCCACTGCAAGCCAGAATTACGAGATTCAAAGCCACAGCAGTCCATCACGTAAGGGGATTTGCAGTGCAAGATTTTAGTAACTTCAACAAAACAAGGAACGCTTATACAAATTCCAAGACAATTCTCTGTGCAGTGCAAGCAAACCAACGTACCTTCCAGATGTCCCAGCTGATGACAGCCTGCAGACACAGCCCAAGGCGCTGTCGCTCGCCGGGAGCCCTGCTGCAGTATCTCACCCAGGCACCCCCCTAACCGCTACGCTGCGGCACATACCACTGCAAAACGCACCTATGCGCTTCCCCACTGCTCACACCAGTTAAACATCACAGCCTGATAAAGAACAGGGTAAGAGCACCGAATAAAAATGTGGGAATTTTTCATTTCTTAATTCTACCAGGACCACCCTTACACTATGTTATAATTACCTGGTACATTACTGTACATCAGTTACTCATTTCACAAAAATTGGTAAAAGGAAAAATGCAATACTTACTACTGCATAAAAGTGGTTTGTTTATACTCTGTAGTTATGCTGCACCTACAGAAAATATTCATTACTTCAGTGCAGTGGGTATTAAAAAGAATCTATTTCAATAGCCCCACTTTTCAAAAAACATTTACATCAGGCAAAACCAACCAGCTGCAAGTCTGCTACTCTTTATGCTAAACTTGTAAGCCAAACTTAACATGTAAGACCTGAACTCGGCACCTCCTCTAAAATGAGCTTTAGACATCCTCACATCTACGGTACTTGTGGTAACACGGATTTTCAGTTGTGAGGTTCAGTCGCTCAAAGCATGAGACACAGGCTGTTTAAAAAGATTAAGCTTGACAGACAGCAACATTGCTACGCTGTTTCCAGGCCATACATTTTCTCTGCTGGGAGATGTACCAGAGGGACTCAAGGTTTTACTGAACTGTGGCTGCCTGCAGTGGCTGGAGAGCTCTGCTGTTGTAACACCACCTCCTGTGAAAAAGTTTAAAGAGGAACGCAGCATCCTAACGTAACTTTTGGCTTCCCATTTCAGAGAAAGAGTTTGCGGGAAGAAGTGCTTTTCGGTAATTCTGTCTGGTCATTTCTGAGCCAAAATTAATGGATGCACATGAAAGTTACAGAAGGCCAAGATGTGGTATTTTTTGTGGCGTCTACATCGTGATTTCTCTTCAGAAATATAACACCAGCCTAAAAATCGAGTTTTGCACAAAAACAATCTGCTCTGACACAAGCTGATTTTACTTGCTGTTTGTTCTGTGATGCCCTGAGGATAGCTAAGTAGTCTGAAATCCTCAGCAGCTCTGCTACTTCTATGTAAATGGAGAGAAGGAACACTTTATCATTAGTTATCTTGTCCAAGAGGTCAGAGACACCAGCAAAGTACTTCTTAAAACATTATTGCAGGACACAAAGAAGATCATGATCGTGTACTTTATCATTATCCTTATAGCATACGCGAGATGGACCACCTCAGCATTAGTGAACTCCTTCATTGTTTTTACACCAGCAGAAATCCCTTGTGGAGGAAAGGAATTCACGGCAAACCCACATTTTGCCCAGTAAGACCATCACACCCAAACCCATACCTATCTGCAATGTCTTCCTCTGAAAGACAACTCATGCATTTTGAAAAAAGTTATTTATTTTCACTGCTTTAATCTCTCTACTGTAGTGTTAGCACTTAACATAAGCATCCACTCTTCTACTGTCCTATTTACAATCCATTGAAATGTATACTCTACAAATACAATTTATATTTTCAGAAATGTAAGGGAAATGCACAATTTTTTAAGGTCTAAAAAAAAGTGACATCCATCTGTACAGGATCCTCAAGTCATCCAAAAAGTAAAATTTACAAGGCAGTATCCACACAGCTATGTAAGGGCAGGTGCTACAGTGACAAAGCAGCAAACTTGCTAATACAATAAAATACAGAAAATTAAAGTGTTTTGGGGCACCAGATAATACATTTAGTACCGCTGAAGTTGTAGATTTTGTTATACCCATATTTCTAGAAACATGTAACTGCAAACCTGGAGAATGTTCTGAAAAATATTAAACATTATATACACGAGGTAAATGTACCTTGGTCTTTTCAGAGGTAATCTGAGTTTAAAGCAACTGATATGAAGGGGGGGTTTGTGGGTTTTTTTGTTGTTTTTAAAACACAAAATGATTAACATCCTGCAGTCATTTCAATGGCACAATATAAACAAGGAACTAACTAAAAAGTGAATTTCATGGCAATCACACTCAGAACCATTACTGAAAAAATAAAATCGCCTCTTATTTGACACCTTCATGTCGATCCCAATGTCTTTACCTATATACAAAGTCCTTCTTAGGATTACAAGTGGAACCACCGGAGGGTGACAGTGTGTCATACTTCGAAAGTCAGCTTGAGAAACATCCCAGAATTCCAGCCTCTAAAGTTGGAAGGTCCCTGAAGAATTCCAGCATTCCAAAAAAGTTTCAGGCTTTTCAGCATCAGACCATTTCCAATGCTCCTTATTCTCCATGTCCATATCCACCTGGTCACAAGTCTGTAAACCAAACTGAGGCTTCAATGCTACTAAAATGACAAACTGATTAAATCCACAAAACTTAAGTGAGTGTATAACGTATGTAATATTTACAATAAACATTTGCATCAGTATTCATCAGAAACTGTTTTGGTATATACTTGAAATGATACAAAATTAATATTTTGAATGCTAAAATATTTTGGTCCCCCTGGATTTCCAAGAGCAGATCTGGTGATATTACAATCTTAATTTAAAAAATACTTATGTGTACCTGTGTCCATATATATAAGATATGATCTTACACAGGTAACATTTAAAGTTACATAATATATACAGACACAGCCTTTGTAAAAGGTGTTCGGTTTATATAATGGAAAAGAAGAACAAAGCTTGAAGTTGTGGTGTCAGAACTGAGGATACACACAGCTGTATTCAGAATCTGCATTCCAACATGAATAATAAGGCTGTCCCAAAACAAAGTTCCTGATGTCACATGCTGCATCAAGCATCCTTCCTGTGCCTTTTTTTGCAAAGAATTACAGCGATGTAAGAATAGTTTCTAGCAATTCAGGAGAATGAAGACTAGCAGGTGGTTGAGATGAGACAGGTGTAACAAACCACTGTACAGTGGACTGAACAATCTACATGCCATGATGCTGTTCGGCTGCCACAGATTCTCTTTTAAATGCAACAGAACTGCTCCTGATAGTTTGGGAAACTAAATGTTATGGTGATATGGCTTTGTATGTACTAAAAAAAAGCCACTAATGAAATAATTTAATAAATTACATTGAAAGGTCTCTCGCGTTACCAACAAGCTTACTGTAAAGATCTGTAGCATGCCTGTAGCCTGATGACTCTAAAGTATGAACTATACTTTGTACCTATGGTAAAGATCCAGTTATGCCTATGAAGAACCTCATAATTTAATGAAGTTAACAAATTGTTTAAATAGGAAGCCTTTGAAATTAGTATGGAGACGTAGTAAGTTCTACTTTGATCATGACCTGTTTTCTTTAAATATTTGTCTAGATACATAGGCAAGCCTCTCCAACAAGGTCAAGTAGGTAAGACTTGGGAGCTTAGCTCTGTTCGATCTTTTTTTTTTTTTTTTTACAACAGTCATAACTGAAAGACAGTGGTGCAGAGCTGTCCATTTGCACAAAGGCACGGTTTATTTAAAATACCTACATGAAGTAATTTTTGATCCGGCTTTGATTAGTAAGAGGCCTGAAGCATATAAACTTGACTGGTCAGATAATGCCGAACAAATTTAAGTGTGACAGCATTACATATGTTTAAACTTAACTGTTTTCTAAGAACTTCTCTTATTTTTAACTCTTCTCCTGGATGCCATCTTCCAGTATAAGTAAACTCATCCATAAAGGTGGTTGATAAAGCATTTAATTATTTGCAGTTCAACCTCTGAAGGTCTGTAACTCCCGCATCATTTAAACCCATCTCCAAAAGCAAGTACTAAGAATCTGAAAGTACACAAGAGTCTTCAAAACGCTAAGGCTTGTCTTGGCTAAGCCTTATGTCACCTATACAGCCTCTTCTTACTAGGACCCATCCATCGCACTGCTTTAACAACCCATCTCACAGACCACGGAGCACAGTCTTGGCTATGCTTCTGCTAGCAACAGCCCTGCCACTGCTACCAGCTTTGTGAACAAGTCTCAGCGGACTGTATGCTGAAGAACAAGAAGGAACCAGAGTCAAGGTTGCCACGTGTGTTGAACAACAGGATGGGTACTGATGTGTTCTGGAGAGTATGAGATTAGGCGACATATTAATTCCAGGCACACGTACATATGGAAATACGACTGCGTGTTTTGGGCATTAATGAAACCAAAGGTCAACCAGACTCTTTCCAAAACTGCAACTAAAAAATGTCCTGGTAACAGCAGCTTCTTAGAGAATTTTCCACATTAAATCTCCCAGCCCCCTCCAGAAGTTGTACATTTGGGCAGGAAGCAATTCAACTTCTAACCAAGTTTGCAAAAACCTTGTGACATCCTTAAAATCTCAGGCAAATCTTGACTAAAGCCATGCATATTTTAGTGTGTTCTTATGACAACACAAGCCACCTTAAGCTTTGTTCTTCCAACTATGAAGAGGATTGCTGGAATCCTCTGGTATTTGTATCCAAAGACCTGCAGCTCACCACTTTCTGTGTATGAGGCACACACAAAATATATGCACATAAGATTCATAAGCAGCTTTGAACTTTCTAGTACAAAAGCCCGAGTAACTTCTCCTTAATTACAGGTGCACTTCATCCTCATTTAATTGCAAATATTGTTCTGAGCCTTACGACTCTGCAGAACTGCACAGAAAAATACACCTTTCATATTTGATTTAATAGAGAAAAATCTCCCTTAAGAACATCTTACTCTTCTTGCTACTTTTCTGAAGTAAGATAGGTACTTCAAGCATTTTAGAAGTACCACTTGATAAAAAAATTTATATGTAATTATGACTCATGACTTGACAATTACAAAATATGACAGTGAATTAACTAGCTTACCCTATTTAGAACTCCTACAGTGGTTTTAAGAGTCAGATTTTGGTAGAATTAAAGGTATTCTGCAAATTACGTACTCACTGAAATTAGTGTGAATTAGATCTTAGCTAGGCAAAGGAACAGTTGATTTTTAACTTTTATTTTTGAAACCAAGAGTACCATAGGCTTTGTACGTTCCTACTGTTTTGCATTAAAAGACTCAAAAGCGGCACTTACTGGTATAATACAATCTATCTTGAAGGCAATGTAATGTTCTGTAAAAGTGGAAAACCAGTAATCATGTATAAAGTATAGTTGCATAAATTATGTTCCAGCAACTGAATGAGGTCAATTTTTAAATCAAGGTAAGAGTCCAAAAAATATTCTATTATAACAGCTAGCAAAGTGTATTCCAACAGTACATTCACAATCTGAATCAAAGAACCATGACAGTGGTTCAGAAAAGTCAATGTACCAGCCAGGAATAAAAGTTGCTTAGAGCCACCAATGCACTCTAGAACAATATAGTGAACCAGTTCCATTTAAAAAGTGACCTCCTATTTTTAGCACAGTTAACTAGAAGTTAAGACCAGCTATCAACTTTCCAAATAAAAAAAATTATAGGTTAACAAAAATAAAACTAGACTACACAAGGTTCTGTAAGTAACCTGGGAAAGAGGTTCATAGTGCACAGAAAAGACCCAACACAACTGTTTAGCACATCCACAAAAATCCTAGTGACGTTCCTATGAAGTACTAAAAGGCAGCAATATCCTTCTGTTCCCCCAACGAGGTAGAACAATTAACCTTCTTAACACGCCACTCTGGTGCAGATATGGATTTTTACAGTGTTCTTCGGTAGCAAATCCCGGATTACATCTTTATCCCCTCCTGTTGACTAAGTTGCGATAATGTTTTCTTAATGCGCAAAGCTGTTAGTCTAGCAGCTCCGTTGGCATACCAGCATTCCCGCATAATTTTTGCCATTACTCGTAATGCCTGCAAAAGAAAGACAAGTAATCATACGTTTCAACGTGGCCCATATAACCTCTGTTCTGCCCTAGCCTCTTTACGCATTTCTGAAGTCTATTACTAGTACTACAACTGCATGGAAGAACGTGTTGTATAAAACCCATTCAATTTTTTATTTACAGAAAAATAAAATTCTTTAAAATACTGCAGAGCAGAATTAGTATTCTTCAGTACAGTTTCATCCCGCACAAAGGTATTTTAATGAAAAATGAGTAGCTTGTCTGCACATTAGACAAAAATACACTCTTCCTACCGTACCTCCAGTTAAGGAGTTAGTTCAGCATACAGCCATTCAGAAGTTTACCAGCTGTCTTCCTCAAATTGAAGCTTTGTAATGACTGAAAATTTTTGGAGTCTTTTTAAACTTCAAACAGCTATTCTTCAAAATCTGTGAATGCTTCTACACTTGTTAACAATGCAAATAAAAACTGAAGAAGAAATAAAGTAATGTATCTACCTACCAAGATTTTACATGCCAAGCTGTACTACACTGAGCTGCTAAGTAAGTTTGCAGGATTGGAATAGCAGCACTTAAAAAAACTCTACAGTCTGTCGGTGCGTATCATCACCTTTCTCTCCTACCTGTGCTCTCCTGCCCAATGTCTCATCATGGGCCTTCACCCATGCATCCGTTTTATATATGCCACAACCCGGTTCCCTCCTCCACTTAAGTACATCATATCCTACCAATCTCTTGCTCCTACTGTATCCTACCGCAGCTATTCTAAGATCCTAATGAGACAGCATTCTAGTTCTCCTCCTAGCTGGGCTCCTAGAGCAAGCAATATGAACAAAGCTGGCTGGAAAGGCAAGAATGTGCTCACTACTGCCCACGCGGTGGTGACTACCAGCATGGTGAACTCACCCAGAACCAGGTAAGCACTTCCACAGAGGTATCGTCGGGAGTAGTCGCTACATGCAACTTCAGCTCAAGTCTTTGGCTTAGTAGAGCCTCAGCTTCCTAATAACTACATTCATCTTTTCAATAAGTGTATACAGTACAGATTCCAAGACACACAAAATACTAAGGCCGCCACAGTTTTGGACGAAAATTCCTAGAGACATTTACTACTCCAGCCACTTGTTAGGACATTCTTTTACTACGCAATGACAAGGCAAAGACCCCTGAGTAAGTTTCAAGAGAGCATTCACAAGAGACAGCACAGCACTGTTGAAGATACCATTATGTGTCCCAACAAGCAGTACTGCTTTGCTGGCAGCGTACCGAGCTGAAACTAGCAAGTCCACTTCTTGAAAGAGATAACCAGCCCAGTTACAAACCAGCTGGCTCAGACCTGATCAGCTCGTGTATCTTTGGCACTCCTGTTGTGGGTTAACCCCAGCATGTAGCTAAGCCCCACACAGCCACTCACTCACATTCCACAGCCAGATGGGGGAGAGAATCAGGAGGGTAAAACTGAGAAAACTTGTGGGTTGAGATGAAGACAGTTTAACAGGCAAGGGGGGAAACCAAGCCAAAACAAAGAAACGCAAGTGATACAAAAACAATTGCTTACCATCATTCAGCTGATGCCCATCCCATCCCTCAGCAACAGCAATCCCTGGAAAACTCCCTCGCTTCCAGTTTTATTACCGAGCGAGTTTGCATGGCATGGAATACCCCTCTGATTAGTCTGGGTCAGCTGTCCCAGCTGTGTCCCCTCTCAGCCTCCTGTCTGCCCCTCGCCTACTCAGCAGTACTGGGGGCAGGAAAGCTGTGACGCTGTGTAAGCGCTGTTCAGCAACAGCTGGAACACCAGCGTGCAACCGGACTGTTTTGGTCACCAATCCACAACACAGCACCGCACAGGCTACCGTGCAGAAAATTAACTCAGGCCCAGCCAGACCCCGTACAACCCGCAGCTGCACAACTTGCAATGATGCTTCCTGCATAACGTAAATCAGACTAGCTTTAGTTTGCATTAGCATCACTTCTGCTTCACAGCAAAGGATCCTAAAATACTCCACGCAGCATTAGGTATTATTTTTTGCAAAATTACATTAAATATTACTGTATAACCAAGGATAATTGACATTCAATAAAGCCACGATGAAATTAAGTTCTTCTAGAAGCATCCCTTCCCCCTTCAACAATAAGTACAATTTTTAAGCCGTTGAAATCAATAAAAGCTCTAGTGCCCATTAGAGCAGCTTTAGCAAGGTTAGTTAATACCTCACAGCTCTGCCATCTGTTTGGAATATTGGGCCTTAACTTCTGCTCACATACAACTTTCCTCATTTCTTCAACAGAAGGATCTGAAGGAACAAGGTCATAGTATGGCAACTGGTAATCTTCATGGATTCCTGTAACAGGTTGAAAATAGCTTCATTTTAGCTAACACTGAATTACATATAAGCAACAGTAAAAAGCAAAGAATAAGTAGCCTACTGTTTTCTTTTTTCATTTTTAAAAATTACAATAAGCAACAAAGAAATTAAAAAAAATTTCTCAGCCACACCTCAGGAGCATTTACATTAC
This sequence comes from Falco biarmicus, assembly GCF_023638135.1. Taxonomy (NCBI): domain Eukaryota; kingdom Metazoa; phylum Chordata; class Aves; order Falconiformes; family Falconidae; genus Falco; species Falco biarmicus. The sequence goes on from NC_079290.1 coordinate 103,314,858, forward strand.
CCTTAATTTTTTAATTTTGAAATATATGTATTTGGAAAAGATGGAAGCTATATCAAGTCTTTTGTATGCTAAAGACACATTTCTTGGAAACTTATGATTTATAATACCATGCTTTATTTTAAATAAGGTATGGATGTTATCTGAGCACATTATAGCCAGCCTTTACTTGTCGTGTTTGCCCCTTGCTCTCAAGAATATTTAACTTCATTTTCTCCCCTCTATGCAAAGGTTTGAGACAAAAAATTAATATAGACAAGGATATTTCCTATTTTCTCCATCAGGTATGGTTCATCAATGCACAAAGAGGTCAAATAAACCAGTCATCATTTACTGGATTAACAGAGTCTGAGACATACTGGCTATTACCTTGCACTGTTTTTAGAGAAAACTCTTTACTCAAACTTAGTGAGGCTCTGTAAGCTATTTATAATTCCTTAGTATGTCCAGTTTTTTAAAGATTGCCACATACCACCGATTGAACATCGCCGAGCTATTTCCCAAAACACTAATCCCATTGCATAGATGTCTGCTCGTTTGAATGACTCAAAATGTTTCATATTTATGGAATCATCTAGAACTTCAGGTGCCATGTACCTATTTGCAATAAAAAAAAAGAATAAAGTTTTAATTTCTTAAGCACTTACTGCAGGGAAAGTTTAGTGCTACTGATCAGCTCAAACTCAAATTTAAATATTTATGTGGAAAAGGAGACAAAGGAGAATCTGCTTCACTAAGGTTATCCAACCAAAGACCTTTCAGTGCAACACCAATAATAAGTAAACTGAGGAACAAGCACAGGAATAGGGAGAATACCTAAAACATGAAACGATAAACAAATAGAACCATAAACCTGATACACATGGGATAACAGGGACAATGACAAAGACCAAAAATCTTCTATTAGGAAACTCTAGGCATAGCTTTAGAGGGTGCCACTCTGGACACCGTAACTGCTAATAAGTGGGAAATGAGGAACTCCAGAACTGTGGATATTCAAGGGAGGCCTGTGGGACTATGCAATGCTTATCAAGGAATGTTTAGGAGAAGGGTAACTGTGAGGGGCAAACGATAGAAAAGGGTATCAGAGGGGCCAGTTGCATAAACAGTTGCCAGTCACCATGCTTGTCTGCCCAAGCCCCACACCCACAGCATATCCCATCTTCTTACTAAATCCTATCTCTGCAATCTCACTCTCAACTCCATGTGCATGTCTGCTCTAAGGACTATGTGCCAGCAACTGGAGGCAGGTGTAAATGAATTCTGGGCTAGCAAGTGGAATCAGGCAAGGCATTAAGTTGTTCTTCGGCTTGGGGTGCCAGCAACTGAAGAGAAGGAGGGTCTCAGTATCAGCAGTTGGAAAGGGAACTGTGGGTCTTAGAAGCATGTGTCTATAGGTCTTCGGAGCAGTTATCTGGTGCTACTGGGGTGGGGGGCAGCACGCATAAGTTCTGGGCCAGAAGCTACAGTCAGACAGTGGGTGAAGGCACCCCTGGTGCCAGCAGCCAAAGCAAATGAGGGTCTCTGCTTCAGCCACTGAAGTGAGACCATGGGTCACAGGCTTCACAGCCACATGCTTACAGGTACCAGCTACAGGGAAGCACTGGGATGAGAGAAGTCATATAAGTGCCTCTCAGCACCAGCAACTGGAGTGGGAATCACAGGTCATAAGGTCTATGTGCCTAAGTGCCAGCTGCTGGGACATGCTAGAAGGTTCTTGCTTTCCCCAAAGCTGGTATGCGTGGCAGGTGTGCATCAGTGTAATTCCCCAGCAAAGTCAAGCTGCTCTAGCCAGCAAAGAGGGATGTTTGACAGGGGAAGGGCCTGTGGTGGTATTCAAGGGAATCCATGCACGTAGGTATACGTGAATGCATACGTATGTGTGCTACTGTGCATTAACCCATCCCAGCCGATGAGTAGGAGACTTGTGGAGCACAGAAGATGCGCTAATGTACTGACAGTTAAGGGATGCGTAGACATGCTTATTAGGCTACAGAAGGGAATGTGTGTTTTTACGTATGAAGTTCAGCCCTGATCAGCTCAAGGAAGGAGACTTGGCTGTCCATACCTGTAAGTTATACAAGTTCTGACAGTATTTTATGTGAGTGTTGAAGATGGCACATTGTGTACAGCAATTCCTGTGATCAGCCCTGTCAGCATTGCATGCGCCTGTGTATGCCCAGCCTCACTACTGGTTGAATCCCAAGTAAATCTCAGAGCCCCTGACTTTGGACACACCAGGCTGGGCTCGAGCCTGGCAGGAGGAATCCCCAGCTCCTAGAATCTGCCAAGATAGAGCAGCTTCTTGCAACATCCTCTAGCAAGGCTAGAGAAGGAATAGACATGAAGGGCTGGTGAAAAAAAAGCAGCACTTAAGGATTCCTTGGGAACAAAGGCTCCCTACCACTGCAGTAACCAATTCTTCATCATACAATCTGTAAGTCCCATCATAAAAGAATCTGGCATGGTTTATTTTAATAATAAATCCTATTTGGGTTACACATTAAAGTAAACTTTTCTTGTGAGCACAGTTCTTTATTGACATTTGCTGCACCTGAGAAATCTGTGAAAGACTTTCAACTGAGAAGTGGTCACAGCCTCCAGGTGATTGTAACCTTGTTTAGCGACTAGGCCTAACATGGGATCATCAAGCAAAGTGTCAATGTGCAATGCACTGCGAGTTACCAACAGCAGCATCCCTGCTGGCTGCTCGAAAGAACAAATGGTATTTGCTACATCATTTGTAGTATTGCCCTCTCAATTTGGTATAGCTCTGCCAGCTAAATCCAATAGGTAATGTTTAGCAGAGTTCCGAGTTTCTCCACATCACTGCCCTGTCAATCTCAGGCTGACATACTGCTGAAGCAGGCAAACTGACACCAGGGCTTTGGAGAGCACAGTTGATTGGTAAAGCAGTAACACACACAGATTATTGGAGTGGAATACAGTCTCAGGCAATAGCTCAGCCTCTGGAACAGCCACAGAAGCCTATGAACAGTTTCATTTCATCAACATACTACTAGGAATTTCTTTTCCTAGCACCAGGGATGGGAGGCATGATACAAGACATGCTACTTGAAACAAGTTTCAGGATTGTCGGACCTTTCAAAACTCTCACAGCACTACTCTGTCTTATGGAGGTGACATACATACAAGGATGCAAGGGCTATCAACAAAAGAGCAATAATGCAGCTAGTAGTCCTGAACTTCAACAAGAGTTGCTGACATGGGAGTTCTCCTAAGCACTGTGCAGGCATATAAATTCTCCACAAGTAATAAGCACAGCACAAGCAGAGGACAACTGTCTGAAGAGGAACATAAGGTTTACTTTGACAGTATTCATTGAACAGAAGCGGAGTCTGAAATTTACATATCACAGTCTTTGATATCGATAAGGTTCAAATTATTCTGGGCCATGTCCTATCAAAAGCTTTTTAAATAAATGACGCAAGATTGTGGTAGTGTTTTAATGCTATCCAAGGATTTTGCATTATTGGATAATCTTATGCTACTTCATGTACTTGACAGTATGGTGATCAGCTTTAGGTGTAGAAGAAAGAATATTTTATCTATCTTAAGATCACATGGGGATGAGAAGAGTGATGGAGCTGGAGAAACACCAAACCGAAACCCCCAACCACTGCAAGACTATCAGGCAGAATCACACAAGCAGTAAAGGAGACTGTCCTCAGGATGATTTACAGAAACTGAGACAAGGATTTTAACAGGAAAGACCATAAGAGGCCTGAACGTGGTAATGGAGCTGAGCTGAATTCATAACCTCAAAAGATCCACCCCCTGCAACGTGACTTCCACTGAATTTATTGGCAAATTGACCTCTTACCATGATCTTCCATCAATGCATTTAGATGGGCTTTGGCTTCCATAACACAGAATGGTGACTAACTGCTCAAAAAGTCTGAGAGATTATTGCTGGAACAAGAGAGGCGAAAGGCAAGTAGGTCATCTAATGTAATTAGCAGATTAGCCACTTCACGGCGATCAGACAAAAGGAAGAGAAACATGTAAAGTGACAAGGAGATGCATATCGGAAATGCACTCCTCAACAGGAACAGTATTTTAGGTTCTGGAAAGAACTACTCTACATAGATTAACTTTGACCTTCTGAACAAGGCCTGCAGCTCAGCACCCTCCAAGAATGAGAGGATAAATCTACAAAGAAGTTTACAAATTATATTGAGCCTTGCCTTGTCAAACTTTGGGTGCCCACTGACCTCTTCCCCCCACCCCTTTTAGTCCAAAAGCTCTGTATTAGTTACCTAAATTTCCTGTACAACTTATAGGGAGCTTGGTGTCAAACAGGACCTATATACAACATGTTGCGTGTGACATCTCCCTTCACCAAGCCGGTTCTCTACAAGCATAGCTAGAATTCTGCTCACATTGGGTTTAAGAGTTTAACAAACTGCAGAAAAGACCCATGTCAAGGTGGAATTCACAGCCAAATTTTTTTTAAACACAGCCTATTTCAACTACCAAAAGTAAGAGTTGGGCCATGTGTAAAAAAAGAAAAAAAAAAAAAGGAGAACGAGAGAATGAGTTGGATTTTTTGTTGTTGGTATTTTTACCTGCCTCAGGGAGCGACAGAGATTCTATTTCCTCCTCAGTTTAAAGCTCACATTCCCTGCTTTATGCTGCAGACTGAGCTGTGAAAGCACACAGCTCATACCCTCTGGTAAAGCTAAGCCTCTGAACAGGAAAGAAATAAAGATTCATTCAGAGAGAAGAATCATCAGTCCAACTCGGCACCTAGATCACTCACCCAAGAGCGAGTCTTGCTTGCTCCCTAGAACATACGTTTTTGCAACAGACAATCATGAGAAAAATATAAACTTGGTCAAGTCTCCCTGAACTAGCACACAGAGCTTCCATGTGCAGAAGAGGTGCCAGCAGTGGCAATCAATGGGAGTTAAAATTGCCATTGAATAGGTAAGATCTGAACTTTATTATGACAAATTAATCAGAGGTGCGGAGTTACTGACCTAAGTATGTACAAGAGGGAGGAAGAGGGTACCAAGCATTTTATGAGAATGAACAAGTTTTCAGAGAGGTAGAGGTGACTGTCTTTAAAGTGAGAAACAGACTTAGTCCTGCTGCTGCCCACTGCAGCAAGCAAGAGCTACTATAGTTTTACCCTTGCAAAGAAGCATAAGGCAGATGAACAAACAATTTAACAGTGCCTATGCAAAGAGAGATCTTAAGTGGGATCTATAGACACAGCTGAAAGGATACTTTCTCCCAAGAACAGACTAAAAGTTAACAGATTTGCGTATCTTTTTTCTTTGTGTGTGAGTAGAAAACACTAAATCATGTGGTACATGCCCTGCACACTACTAAGTTTGCAACTACAAATTCTAAAGTAGTCTGCTGCTTTACTACCAATGATTACTGGAGACTTTAAGAAGGAATAATGACCAGTACTTTGTAATCTAGTAGTAGTTCAGAAAATAAAAATCTCATCTGACCATTTGTATGGTATTTTTAAAGTTGGCAAAGGACTAGCACAGCAGAGCTTTAGAACAACATAATTTCAGCAATATAACTACCATTAAAATAAGCTTTGAAAAGACACAGCTAAAGGGGCATCCTAGCTCATTGTAAAACCCCAATCACCTCCTCCCCCCCCCCCCCAGCATCACTCACCAAAGAGATATATATATAAATACTTATGTATAGATTGGTGACTTGGCAATACCACAGAATCTTCTCAATACTGCTAGGGCATATTCTGAAGTTAAACATGTACAGTGCTGAACTACTGGACTTGCAAACATTTCTGACAGGCATACAAACTTAGTTTGACATACCACTGAGCCTACAGGTATCAAAAGGACAGGATATTGCCTGCATCACACAACTCTGTTGCTATGGTTCACTGTTAGTGCTGCTATCTCTGTATGCTGTATAGCTGCGCAGATTGCTAAAGGAAGTGAATCTTTTCTTCAGAACAGCTTCCAGTTATTACTGACTGAAGGTTCAGCAATGACAAGTTACAGCCAGTAAGTTTAACTGCACTTCTATCAGAGTTAAACAGCTCTGAACTTTTGAGGACAAGAAACCCTGTATTTCCAAATTCAGAAGTAGGCCTTTAAAAGAGTGAGTATACTGACTCATCCATTGATAATTCTATTTATGCATTAGATGACATAGATAACTGCTGTTTTAAGTTCTCCTATTTTCCTCAAAAATAGGATCCCATGAAAGCCCACATCCAAGACACTGCATCTTGTACAAAGCCTATGTGACAGAACATACTGAAAAAGAATCCACCTTCTTACTTTCACTGTCAATATCCTGCCTTATACTCCAGACTGGGCTGCAACCAACATCTCCATGCAATGCAAGGCAAAAAGAATAAAGGTACAGCAGTGAAGTCTCTAAAATAGTCATTAATGAAAGTTCCTAATTGTTTTAATATATACTTACCCCTTAAAAGATTTTGGAAGTTTTCAGTATTTTACACAGGCTAGTAATAGATGCTAAGGTTCAATATGCTTTTTAAGCAGCTAACTAATTTACCAGCTGACGAGGAAATGCCTAGGAACTCTTAATTTCCCTGCTGCTTGTGTTTATACCCACAAAGACCTTCTACGTGGCATGAGAAAAAACAAAGCATTTTATAATAAAAAGTTGCCTGACACATGACATCAATGATTTTTACCTTTTTGTTCCCACTCTGTGGTTTGGGGCAATATCAATTGTGTCTGTAGCTGAATCATGCCTAACTGCCAATCCTAGGTCTGCAATGCAGCACGTTCCATTCTTTTTTACCAATATATTTTTTGATTTCAAGTCTCTGTGGGCTATTGCTGGTTTGCCTGTAAGGAAAAAAACCAGAAATAACACATCTTTAAAAAGGTAATTGCTATTATTCCAAGCCTGGTGCAGATTTTGTTTGAAGTTACAGAATTCCTTTCAGTTCTGCTGTGTTACATGCATCAAGGTAACTCCTAAAATCATTCACTGTGGACTGGCTGACTATACAGAAAATTGGCTTAAATGTCTACTGTATTAGTCCACACTACTGCTCCTTTCCTCTTCCTGCAAGTATTTACTACATACACATACTACCTGCCACAAAAAAGTTTCCAGCATCTCTGGAAATAGACCTATAGTGCTGTCTCAAATCAAAGTTAAGATGATACTACAGGCACCATTACTTACTGCCTTTTAATAGGTCTTTTTTTGGGAAGGATTATCACATCACAAAACCCAAATTTACCATAGAAAAAAAAAAAAAGTATAAAACTTTCCAAATGGAGAAGTTCTATTCATTCTGAAATTATCACAAGTCCCAGGCAGACATTTTTCAATTCACTCAACTCCACAAGGGATTACCTTGGGTAGTTAAGCTGCCTTCATGTAAGTAACTGTCTGCAAAGCAACTACACCCTGAGAAGTTTGAATATTCTAATTAAGAGGAGAATTATAGTAGAAAGAGCTATATATATGTAATTTTAAAAAAAATCCAGTATTATCCCCATGACAGGCTGGATAGTTGCAAGATTACCTTGTGTGCCAACAATTTCCATGTGAAGATGAGCAAGACCACTGGCAGTGGACAAAGCTAGCTTTATCATTCCTTCCACTGTTACTGTATACCTGTTCAGGTAATCAAAGAGTGATCCATGCTCATGATAGTCTGACACCAACCACAGCTGAGTCCACGTACCATTGTCTGCAAAAAAACACTGGCATGAATACTACATACACACACAAAAGACAAGCAAACCATACATGCCACTTTTATGCAATGCTTATGAAGCACAAATTATGTTTTACAGATAACCTCAGCCAATTAGACTCTTAAATCTTTACTTCCATTCCTGTAATTTAATGTCTCTGTAAAGACTGGGACTACCATGCAAGACCTTCTGAATAGGTTAGTGAGTTCTCTTTTATTTAAACTAAAAGCCAAACCATAGAAAGCTGATGTCACTATGACTGAGGTGAACTATTCAGGGTATTAGCCAGGCCCTGCCTTCCCCTAATTTTTCTGCTTTGGGCATGGGAGGTAACACTATGACAACAGTGCTGAATGCATGATGCAAAACATGTACCGCCACTATCAGTCTAGCATGATATTGTCCAGACTACCCATTAAAAAAAAAAACCAACAACAAACATCTTTCAAGGTTTTCCCCAAAACTCCTTCAGTCTTCCCATAACCTGTTTGGCCTCTGCCTGGGACAGTTTCTACAGTTAACAGCAGCTGATGTGGATTTTTCCTCCTGGAGTGGCTTACAGGGAGAAATTGGACACATTAAAAAAAGAAGTCAAATCCCACCGTTGCTGGCCAAAAATCAAAGTTTCCAGAAGGCACAAGGGTAAAGAGAATGAAAAACTACTGATTATGAGAAAACCAGTTTGCTGTATGATTTTTCGCTGAACTATGAAGAACAAGACAGGGCATAACATTTCCAGATATCCCAAGGCACACAAATGACAGGTAAGAATTAAATTGTTTGCATTATTGAAGTACCGGACACTAAATACTTTAAACTTCAAGTCACAGAGAAAAGACTAAAGGAATTCAAATCAAGAGGGGGCGAAAGCATTGTGTTTTTTTAACCTAAGAAATAGAAATACTCAGAGAAAAACCCAACTCTGCCAAACAGGTTTTCCAATTTTTTTTTGTTATAAAAGCAACTCTCATGGCAGATTTGAGAAGTGTTTTTATAGCTAGCTCCTTTTGTAGAAGAGTCTTTCATCTCTAAAAAAAACTAGTTATCCCATGAAATACTTCAGTTGGACCTCCATCCTGAATTATACAGCCACTGTTCCCTAAGAACAAGTGAGAAAAGTCAGCACAAACCAAAGAGATACCATATTTTGTGGTAGCCCCTAAGGATTATCAAAACACATACTCAAGAACTACGTATGAAGAATAGGAAGGAGAGAATTCAGAAATTAGTTCCCATCATAAACGTGCTGAAAATGTTTTTAGTTTCTGTCCTAGCTTCAGCTGGGGTGGAGTTAATTTTCTTAGTAGCTAGTACAGTGCTGTGTTTTGGCTCTGATGTGAGGACAATGTTGATAAGGCACTGATGGTTTTAATTGTTCTAGGTAATGGTTACACTGAAGTCAAGGACTTCTCAGTTTCTCAGGCCTTGCCAGCAAGAGGGCTGGAAGGGGCACAAGGAACTGGGAGGGAACACAGCCAGGCCAGCCAACCTGAACCAGCCAAAGAGGTATTCCGTACCATGGGATGTCATGCTTGGTATATAAACTGGGGGGGTTAGCTGGGGTCGGCAGATAGTTACTTGGGGACTGGCTGGGCATCAGTCAGCAGGTGGTGAGCAGTTGTGCTGTGCATCACTTTTTCCTTTCTCCCTTTCGCTCTGTATTTTATCCTTTTCCCCCACCTTTTCTATTATAACTATTACCATCATTATTATTATTTTTTCCTTTTTATTCTGTTTAAATTATTAAATTATTCTTATCTCAACCCTCAAGTTTTACATCCCTTTCCAACTCTCCTCTCCACCCCTCTGAGTAGGGGTGAGCGAGCAGCTGTGTGGTACTTGGTTGCCGGCCGGGGTTAAACCACAATAATTTCCAAATAGGAGGTCCTCACATTTCCTTCCCCTCTTCTTCCATGCCCCTCAAAGAGGAGGCTTGGCCCAGAAGAGTTAAGAGGCACAAAATGTCTGATGTACTGATTGACAGAAACTACCTTTATAGAAGTACTTGTGCTTATCTTTAAATAAACACTTGGGTAGGTGTGGCAAGACTTTCAAGCATCCCTTCTACTTGGATGTTTCTAGTGAGGCCAGTGATGCCATTAAAAAGCTAAAAAAAAAAAAAATTAAGCTGCCACCAAATGCTCCAGAGTAGGCAGATAGAAGTCTAATCCACATTCCAGGAATTCGCATAATAGAAAAAGAATTCTGCCTTGCTACAGTCAAAGCATAGTCTCAGCTAAGCTGTTAAACAGGCTAAACGAGCAGGCAATGGTCTAAAGTGTAAGACACCACTAGAAAGCTGCTATTGCAGTGGGGAGATTCTTATAACATGCCCACAGAAGCGGCTCCCAAGCTTTGTTTTTTAAAAGAAAAAAGGAAAAGATTTGTTATTATTATTTCAGGTATTTTATATTTAGGAATGATGCTTCTTTTGCAACTTTGCCTAAGATTTAACTCTTAGAACTCTGCATACTATTAAATGTGACCTTTTCCAAAGGGAGTAGCAGTCTCTGAAAAGTCAGTGCAACAGTATTATAGCTTCACTGAACCAGCAGTACAGAACATTAGAAACAGGTATGCGTCCACAGGCATATAAAGGGTACACTCATCACATATATATATTCAGGGAGCTCCAAAAAACTGCACAAGTTTTTTATAATAAAAATGAACTTAATCAGTTCAGAATATTCTCTTCTGAGTTTTAATCTACTACTTCACCAGTTATGGCCCTACATTGCACTATACGCACTCATTGCTTGAACCTGTATTTGATTTCTTCTCCTGTTTATTATGAATGGGATATATCAGCAGTTTTCTGAACTAGACAACAATAAGGAAATTTGTAATCTAATTTTAAGTAGTCTACTAGACCTATTGTGTTTAAACAGGTATTTTAAAGATGTCAAAGTTTCTGAAGAATTATCATTGCTTTGAATCAAGATTATAGTGTCCTTGCATAAAGTCTTTCTCCTCTTAACTCTACGCACCCACCTAAGAAGAGACTATGCTGCTTATTACAGACCCTTCTACTTCAGTTTTAACCTATTTATTACCCGTAAGTCTTAATAGTCAGTCTGTTTTCACCTTCCTTCCAAAGGAGAAAAATATAAAGCTGGGCTTGCTATCCATTTGAAAGGAGCCATGATTCTTTCCTATTGTCAATAATATTTGTGGCCCTCCAACCAGATTTTAAGAAGGGGCAGCGTTCATCCAAACTTACACAAGTAATATTAATTACAGATAAGCTAAAATGCAGCAGTAACTATAATGTCCAGCTATTAGATAGGTCTTACTACATTTTCTTTACCTTTCTGTATTTGACAAGCTATGTATTTGTTTAGCGATCTAAGCAGAACACATTGTGATGAACTTAAGTCTGCTTATACTGTTGACAATAGTTTATTATTATCAAGTAATAAACCTGAACCTGAGTATTTTTGGCTGTACAGTAAACAGCATCTGCCATGAAGCTTTCAATCACAGGATTTGCATTATATCAGGTAAGAAAAAGTAATTACAGTCAGTAGTAATTACATACAGAGTAGCACAGCCTCCCATGACAAGGTAACCTAATTTGGTTCAGATACACACCACAATCAAGAATCTCAAGCAATTTCAGAATTTTCAAGAACATTACATAAACTTAGGTGTGTTCCTAGAAACCTATTATAAGAGATTACTTATTATTTCAGTTGTTTGCAAGAAACCTCAAAGTATTTTAGACCATCAAAATCACTTGGAAGTAAGAGGATTTTCTTTTGCAATTCTAACAATCTGAAATTCTGAATAAAGAAGCTTTCAGATTTGTTGTTAGAAGGCTGATTACAGTTTGAGAAAAACACTAGTGAAGTCCAAGCAATATCCACCTTAGACAAGCTACCTCTTGAAGGAATTTATGATTGCTTTATCAAATATGTATAATCAAGTTTCAATTAAAATTGAATTGACTGAATTCACTTCACTGAAAAATACTTTTTCCACATTGGTATGAGCAAAACAAAAATCTGGACTTTGCACATGCTTGTTTTTAAACCAAATACTACGTTTTAATGTGCGACAGGATTGCTTGGTACAACAGTTTTGAACTGCAGACTTATGTTCTAAGCTGAATTGCCTAGACATTACAGAAGCTGCCTAATTGCATATGTTCTCCAGTATCATCTAGTAAAGTGTTTCCAAGTAGAGACAGGGATAAGTTAGCCTCCTTTTTTGGCATGCAGAAAATGTAACAGAAAAAAGAAAAAAAAAAAAAAGAGGAAAAAGAAAAGAGATCAAGAGAGCTAGAAAACTCTCAGAAATTAGATGTTCAGGGACATGGCAGGGAAGATATTTCTGTGGCTGGAAGAGGGCTGCTATTTTGTTAGTGAAACAACTATCACGCTGAGACAGTCATCAGATTAAATTGATGAAAAGCACTTTAGCTGTGTAGATTAGCAAGATCTTCCAGTCAAATTCCTTCTCAGGCTAAAGCCAGAGCTTCAAAAACAATAAATGGCTCAAATATTACTTTTCTCAAGAGGAAGGAATTCTGCTCATTTTTCCACAGCATATTGCTTAATATAATTTTGCTTAATATCATTCTTGGGGATCTACTTACCACGTAAGGTAGTCTGACTGAACAAAACTTTCACCTAGGGAAGCACAGCTTTCAATTAAAGGGAAGGAATGGAGAGGCTAAAGTATTTTAGTGCATAAAATCATCTGAAAGTACACAGGGCAACACTTCCCCTTACTTGTAACAAACTACATACAGTCGTGGTTACAGACAGCTATTCCAGGGAAACCCGCAATAGTGTAAACAGAGGCTGCTGCCACTGCTCTTCTAGTAGAAGAGTGCAGATTGTGTCCCCGATACCTAGATACTTAGTTGAAAAGTGTTAGAAAAGACACAAAACAAAAACTCCACCCAACCCCCAATCTGTTTAGGTGGTTCAAAAACAAGGCAACACATGGCCCAGAAAGTGATTTTCCTGACCTAGCCATATTTGAAAGTAGCATATACTCCTGGGTAAGTAACAAGCAACGCAGAACAAACGTGCTTGCCAGACAGAACACCACTGCAGTTAAAATCATTCACTGCTTCTCAGCCTGCAAGATGGCTTAACAGCAACACCTATTTCCCAGTAAATGTTGGGATGAGAAAGCAGACAGATTGGACCAGCTCCTGTAGCCTGAACACCATAGAGCTGTGGGGAAGTAGAGGAGAATGTACCATTAAGGCACGTGGAATAACTATAAATAGTGTAGAATGAGTGAAGACAGTAGTTCAGTCACAAGCTTTACGACTCCACCATCTGAGCTAACACCACTGACTTAAGCCGATCTGTCTGTGCTTCTAAACACTTTCTAATCCATACATGCACCATTCTACCCAAAAGCCCTCTCCCAATTTTAGAAGTATGGTGGCCAGCTAGATGTTCTCCTGCAGCCATGGAAAATGCACAGTTGCATTAAGAGGAATCTCCTAATTAATGTTTTTACTAGCAGTCTGCAGCATGACACTGGCCCACATTTCCACCACAAGCTACCTGTCAGGAAATTCAAGTCCTCATGATACATGACACTTACTCCTAAGATTTCTTCATAGATAAGCTTTCAGCCAGCACTGAATGGGGATTGCACAAGTAATTCCTTTTACTGCTATATCTCTGTAGTAATCTTTGCAAGGTCTCAGGCACACAGTCAGATTCTTATAGTCTAATGAGTTTGTGCATTCCAGCTAGGCTGCAGTAACTCCTAAATGCATTCAACAGCCTGCTGTATAGAGAAATGGATGCAAATCCTTCACAGCTATTACTGCTGTGAACTAATACTTCATCTTGCACCTGGCATCTAATAAGCCTTTATCAGTTAGCAGCAGCATCTACAATGAAAGACCATTAAGAGGTGTTTTTAAGCCACTGACCTCTAAAGCCACCTTGTGATACACTTGCTCCTTTCAGAGTACCATGATGGCACACCTACTAAGCTGGAAAAACTACCTCCATAACAGTCCCTCTGTGTTTTCCCATTTAATGGGATACAGGTGGCCTGAAGTATTCTAAACAAGAGCTGATGCATCAGCCTCCTTCAATATTCAGGACCTGAATGCGTAACCCAGAGAGAGCATGCCATGTACGTATTTCCTCACTGACAGAATGCAGAAGGTTGTACAGAGATTTCTGCATTTGTGTAACCCAGCTTTCCACATCTGCTCAGACAGCAATAGTGTTAGAAAATAGTCAAGAGCAGCAGCATTTTCAAAACACATCTTTACCCATTTTTCATAAACCAATTGCCAACTAGTTGACAAGAAAACAGAAAAGCCTTGCCCTAAAGCCTCAAATAAAGGCATAATCTATCAGCTATGGATTTTTTCCTTTATGTACAGCATATTAACAACAGAAACCAGAAGCAATTTTATATCAGATTATATTAAAAGGAACATAAACATGACCAAGTCAAATGGAATTTTATCCTATTGCATCTGGAACCTGAACCAACAATTAGGAAATTTTAGTAACCCGTTTGGTTAGGAAGCCTTCCTCATACCTCCTTTGCACAGTAGTCAAGTGTATTTTTGGGACAAACTATCAATGGGTTTGGGGCAAAATGGGAGAGTAGTATACTTGTTAATTTTGTTAAAAAGTTATAGCCAAGATATTGCAATATATCCTTTACACTTAAGTCAGACACAGTACCTAAGGCTTCTGCAGAGATGGATTTTCATTTATGTCTAATGCAACAGGTCTACTAATTTTAAATCCAGACTCCAGGTATTCCACCAGGTCCATGAGAACAAACTCAAGCTCTCACAGGTGCTATGAATATCCAATGCAACTTTAGGCATGAAAGTAAGACAGTTTCTAACAGTAAGCTGCAGGAAGAACCCTGGTATACCATAGATCTGCAAGCTCTTGGACATTGACAAGTTGCAAAAACATCTGTTAGGCGCAAGTTAGTTATAGCTAGCAAACCCTTTCCTGGATAAAGGAAGCATTCCAGAAAACCTCTTGGGTTTTGTTCCAATTCTACAGATTTATATAGATATGGATACTTGGAGTTAATCTTGTGATAATTAAAGAAAGCTCTGTTTACATGTATACTTCAACTACACTAAAACCATTTAAGAAATCTCCCAAAACCAAGAACCCTTTAAGAGTTCAGGATGTGTGTGGATTCCTGACTCCTCCCTAAGAGGACAGAATTTTCTATTAATGCTTTCTTCACAAAAAAGTCAGAAGCCATTTGTGGTAATTTCTGAATTACTAAAATCTGAAACATTTAATTTCAGATTAAAATAACTGGATGAAAAAACATAGTATTTTAGCTCCCTTTAATATAAGAAATCAAAAACCTCTGTGTTTTTGCCAGATTCTTTTGCCTTAAATTGGACTGCAGGAAAAACCCAAGAAATTTTCACCTGACAAACTGCAACAAATCAAGCTGAAAAAATTACTAGACTGTCCATCTTAATGGATACTTACAGGCTTATCATGAGAGCTTCAGCAAACATGCACAAGTTTTTTTTAAACACTAGGAACAAATCATTAACCTCCTTTTGCCAATTTATTTTCCAACTGGAGTTCTAAATGAATAACTTCTCATATCTCACTCTTAAAAATGAATCGTCTACCTCCTACTTTGTATTAGGACAACAGGATTAGACATGAACTCTTTTGGTTCCACACATCTATCTTATCAGACTATTAAGAGAGTACAGGTGTCCAGCACATGTGTGGGCTGACAGGACAAGGCATCTCCTTTTTGATACCAACCTTAGCCATTATTATAACTTGTTTGTAGAAATTACACCTCATTAAATGTGTGAGATTTTTTTCTGAATTTAATCAAAGCATGCTTTCCAGAAAAAGGAGAATGCACTTTTTTCCTTCATTAAACCTACGGAACACTAGCCAAACTCTGAAACACTCCAGTAACAAAAGTATTTTTTGCTACTCTTAATTAGATCCTGACAACTTTATCTTTCCCATCTATTTACCATCTATTCCAGGCGTCCTCAAACTTTTTAAACAGGGGGTCAGCACACGGATGAAGTGGCAGTCGTCTGTGGCTGCTTGGTTTCCCCCCGCAACCCCTGGCAGGGGGGGGCGGGGGGGTTCTGTAAATACCGGGGGCCAGACTGAGGAGCCTGGGGGGCTGTATCCAGCCCGCAGGCTGTAGTTTGAGGACCCCTGATCTATTCTGTTTGTGTACACAATTAGTAAAATGCATTCATAGTATCACTAACCTTTGTTGTCTGCAGCTATAAATCCAAGAATGTTTTCATGCCGTAGCATAACTGTTTGATAGATTTCTGCTTCACGAAACCACGAGCGTTCCTCTCTTGACGAGAAGATCTTCACAGCGACTTCTTCTCCTCTCCACTTCCCTCGCCAGACTTCTCCAAAGCGACCCTTACCAATGCTTTCTTGCAGTACTATAGTTCTTGCAATTGTTCTTTGCACAAGCAAAGGTAAACCTAAAAAGCAGATTTAACATTCACCTTAAACATCACTCACAAAATAAGCACTTATAGTAAGTTCTAAATAAAAGATGTATATTCCATTAAGATACTCCTCTTAGAATGCACTCAATAATAAACTCTTAAAATTTAAACAGCTTGTTGTGAACTGCTAACAAGCACGTAGGCAAGATATTGCCTTCAACCTTAAAGGCCAGCAAAACAAGTACTCAGTTATTACACTACAAACCACCTCTACAGTTGTTAGAAAGGCACAAACTTCCTCCTTTCAGTTCAGAATCTTGACAGTTGTTGATCCACAAAGTTGTTATTTTAATGAAAAAGAAACCATGAAGCAATCAGGACCAAAATTGAGGTGGATTTTTTTGTTTGTTGGTGGTTTGTTACAGGAGAGTGTTGTGTGGGGGTTTTTTTGGTTTTTGGGGTGGGTGTTTTTTTTCAGAAAAGGATCTGCCCATAACTCTCCCAGTAAAGCAGTTCAAAGGCACTTTTGATACCGATTCATTTACTTATCACCACGTATGACCTGACCCATTTTTAAGTTAAACTACGCTTATCAGCTACACTGACTTTCAAAAGTTCACACTCCTGCCCAAGTACGCTTTACAAGGTAATTATTACTCCATAACCTAAGTTCCAATAGCTGACAGAACATCACTTTATTTCCTTACGCTATAGAAAATAAGTCTCGACTAATAGCTCTGATAACTAGTTCCTGTCCATCTCTAGACATTCATTGCTAATAGTGGCCCTAGAAGGATATCCAATTTGGTCAGTAGCATTGCCATGCTTGTGGTGTGTCAGTCTGAGGAGTGCAAATTAAAACACTGTAGCATTTAAAGGAGTTACTCAAGACTTCTACACCTACACAAATTTTCTGCATGATTTCTGCTGACAACATACCTACATGTAGAAAGGAAGGGTAAAAAATGGACACCATACCAGTGATTTAATAGTTTTCAGATGCTACAGTAATTCCTACTGAGAAAGTTGAAAGTTTTTGCTGTAATAGCTGTCCTCAGGTCAGCTGTGCTGTGTGCCCAAACTGTAAAGGCTCATCTTCGAAGCCTGACGCATTCTTTACAGACTTTTGAAATGCAGAAGAGGCCAGACTAGAACAACCAGAGGACCAAACTCAGCCCTGAAAATGTAAGATTTGACTTTGTTGGCCAGAGAAAGCTTCCTCTAACACTTATATACTACTGCAAAATCCACTAGCAAATGTTAAATACAAGCTGATTTTGTATACTTGAAGCAGGTGATATGCCTGATATTTTCTTCTTCCCACAGCTGTTTCAGGAAACTGTTTGTACATTTTCAGATGCACTCCTCACCTTGCTGTACGACTTATATAGACACCCCTTGTTGTTTAAGAAAACACAGATGATGTCCAAGGATATCAGCTAACCTCTAAACAAATACTAAGCTCTGATTTTCCAGTCATGGAGCACTTCAATTTCACATTACAACGCCCCAATCATCACATTAACATCACAGCACAATAAAAACCCTGCTACCTGATCTAGTCACCTTGCTCCCATACTTATTTCTACAAGTCACAAGATTCAACTTGCTTCCGTTTCTTGCAACTGTGCTTTCTCTTACTACTGCTGCTAAACAAAACCAGAAGATTGGAATCCACGTTTATCCTGCATCCACAAGAATTCCTTACAGACTTTCTGTTGCAATGGAGCAGTCTCCTCTTTTTGCTTTAAAGGAAACAGTTCTTTATTGCCAGGAACTTGAGCAACTGTTTCACTGTAAACCAGACTGCCTGAGCAGAAACTCACTGGAGACAGCTACTGTATCAGCCTTTGACATACATGTTGGACACAACTGTACTTCAAGATCTTTGAGTACAGCTTCTTCTAACTGTGCATGAAAATAGATGACAGTCAGTTTGTTAGTCAGGAGGATGAGAAAATTCAAGCCCATGTCGGGTTCAACAGCAGTTCATAACATTTGGCATCTTGTATTCAGCCATGGTCATCCAATTTATACTTGAGGCCTTCACCATCACCTTCGTACATCACAACAAAGTATCCTCAAGCCTTCTAAGAATTTAACAAAAGAGTTCTTTTTCTTACCTTAACTGTACCCAATTAGTTTGGGCCAATGACCATCCAATGCATAAGAAGTTTGTACCCAATTTGGATAACTGGGAAATTAAGTTCTAAAGCACTAAAGGCAGCCAACAAGAGCAGCTGCCAGAACACTGTTCTTGTTCTTAAGTCTCTGCCCAGAAGACTTCCTTTGAGGATTAATAAAAAAGGCCAACCCCACAAAACTAAAAATCTCACTCCCTTCGATATTCTATGAACCACAGATAAGCAGGCTCGTGTTCACTTCAACTGACTCAACTTCACATTGATTTTTGTGACCCACTGGATTTCTAAACACTCACCTTCCAGCTTGAAGTCACTTACCGATAATAACCAAAGCCTGTCCCCTTGTTTTAGGTAATTCTTCCTACTTCCTTGCAACTAAATGTCCTTCATGGGTTGGAGAGTAAAAGTAACAGCTGGGCAACAGAATCTATCTATACAACTTGCAGTTGACATTTGAGAGTTTGCATCACGATCTGAAAAGCGTTCTCGGCTCCAAGTGACTTGGACATCCTTCTCTTAGAAGCTGAAGCAGAAGGATCTATTTTAGATGTTTAATCAATTTCTTTCATCAAGCCTGCAGTTCCAGGTCTTGTTAGTCATGGAACAAGATGGCAATACTAACAGAAGACTGAATAATTAATAACAGCTTACTCTTCACCATCGCAGAAAGTGAATCCTACTTCCTTTTTGATCTGATTAGGAAGCTCATTTTTTAGAGTTTTGGTAAGTTCTCAGTTTTATATGCTTCTCTTCAGAGAATGCTGCAATACAAAACTGGTAGAATCCTTTTTACTTGACTACAAGCTTTTTTGGTCCGTCAGCATGAATTTAAGAGCAGAGCATTTACAAACAAAATACTTCCTCAACTGTGCTTCTCACCCCAACTGCATACTTCTCAGTTTCTAACAGGATTAAGCACTACTTTAACTAGCAGCTCTGATGTTTCTCCTTTCAGTGACCCTGTTTCCCACCCCCAGGTTATTCCATAAACGTACAGTCTTCTCAATTTTAAATGTGCTGCACCAAAGTCTGGATTAAAATGCACATTTAAATGACATTCAATTGCTGCAGGCACATTTCAGGACAAGAAAATTATCAGTTCAAGTGCTAGGGCACCATGAATTTATGTAGTCATTGACTAGTTTTGAGACAAGAGTGAAACAAGTCACTGCAAATATTTTCTGTACTGTTGGTAGTGTATAAGTACTTGAAGCACGTCTTATCCCACTACCATAATAAAACAGAAGCACAGAACACTACAGGCAGCTAATACTTCTCTCAAAGAGCTGAACAACATGGAACTCACTGCAGCTGAAGTTAAAAGATCACTTTAAAGGAATCATCCAGTCTTGTTTTTACAGGGAACAAGACTTTGTCATTTAAGCAAAAAAACAAGTTAATGGAAAGCTTTCCTTAGGGGTATGGAAAATTCATCTGTATTTGTTGCTCTTCCTGATGCAGCCATCAGCAGTCAATACTCAAATACTATAGTAGGTCAGGCACTCTGGGAGCATGTAGACCAGCTTGAGTGTCCTGAAGGTCTGAAAACTAAGTAATTCCCCAGCACACCGCTTTTACTTAAAGTGTAATTTCCAAATAGGCAAGGGAAGAGTCAGTAGTTTCTAACCATTTGCTTTGGAAGAAGGATTCTAAGTTTCTTCTAACCAGGATTCCCTGCTTTTCAAGAGCTTATTTTGAAGGAGTACTTCCAGAGTTTTCTAACATGAAGGACGGCTCAGAAGGACCACCAGGAATGCCAGAGGATAATGAAGAACCAACTGACAATGAAGTCTCAATTAACATTATCATAGGTCTGACTTCTCTGCAGCAGCATGGGAAAGCAGCCATGCAGAAAGTATCATAAGCGCTCTGATTATCCACAGAAGTCAGAAGGGAACCATCAACCAGACAGTAGTTTTTTTGGTGGGTTTTGGTTTTGCTTTCTTAAAGTATGACTAAACACAGTTTCAAGGGAAACCTTTAAAGGCTTTCTTTTCTGGGTTTACTGAAGTGACAGCAGCTATTACATTGCAGATGACTAGTTACACATAGAACATACAGCTGCTCTTTTAAGGGTTAACTTTTTTAAAATTAGAATTTCTTTTCAGTAGCTTCCTACATTCCAAGAAATGTAAACCTTTCACATAGGTTTACCAAGTCTCTTACTTCTGTACACCCCCCCTAGAAAGGACATAATTGGAAAAGTAAGTTCAGCGTCAGCATTTATCAAGTTAAAGCCTAATATACTGGAAGTTAAATTAACCACTTCCACTATTTTAGTTATTGCTGTAAGTAAATGAGAAAGCCGAGATAAACACAAACTACCACAGCTCCAGTTCTAACCACAGAGTAACTTAGCCCACCATGATCAAAACTTACTTGGATACGCAAAAAAACTCTCTCAAGTGAAATTTAACTGCCTACACTCAATGCAGCCTCACCTTCTTCAGTGAGGGTATGACTGAAGATGACTTATTTTGACCTGTATTCTAAACAGGTTCAGCAAGCTACATCAATTTTACCTGACAGAGCAATGGACTCTTAACGAGTTTTAACAGTTAAAGCCCTTGGGAAAGAAGCACAACTTAGATTCTTGGGTTTTGTTGTTTTACATTTTTTCAATTCTAGGAAATCAAAAGAGAATTCAGCAACTGACAATTAAACACCAGTGTTTCTTTGCAGAAAATACTCTGAAAGGGCATGGATGTTTCACCACGTATATTTGCAAGTAGTAGGAATAATTTTCAGTATTAAGTTTTTTAGCCTTCTTACATAGTAAAAAGCTGATAAGATATTGCATAACACAATCTGATGTCTCGCTCCTTAACATAGAGCGGAGATGAATTTATACACCGATGTACCTGACATCAACCCCATCAACTCTATTAAACCATATTTATGCGACACAGACCGCCACAATCCTGTAAGCACTATGTCAGGATTACAATAGCAGAGACTATGCAATGAGAGACTACGGCCTCATCTTCCCAGAGCAACACCTGTTAAAGTCAGAGTTAAAACAAGAATTCACAAAATCAAGGGACAGAAATTCTTCAGACATGTTCTGCATACTCCACCCATTCTATACACACAGAAATAGCTGTTTGCAACAGAAAAAAACATTTTCTGTAATGAGAGAACTGGCTAGAACATTAACTCAGAATTCAGAATATTCTTCATATACAAACAGCTACAGATATAAATGAATTTTCAGTTTAAAGCTAAAGAAAAATGTTTCACTAGTTCTCAACCACAGAAGATGGTAATTTAGATATGTTGCGCAGGACAAAAAGGTAAAATGACTGAGCCTTACTAATAGAGAAAACAAAACATTTACTACAGCTGACTGATATTCCCTGCATATCAAACCATACTCTCAGAATTATGAGAAACAGGAGCAGCAACTCAATGTTTCTTTTATTTCACTTATTTACATATATTGGATCTTCACTGATATAGAATGAATCTACATGGAAGTAGCTTTTAAGCTTAAGTAGATTTGACGATATAAAAAAAAAAGCCTTACAAGGCTCTTAAACACAGAGTAATTACTACTAGAAGCACGACATTACCTGACCCAGAGCCTGAAGTTGTCATATCATAAATTAAATCCTTCAGAGTAGTTCCTTCTGATATAAAGGGGCGATCCAGTGAGGGATCTTCTTCACTTGGCACACGATGATGGATTACAGTACGATTATGACAAAGATATAGAATCAACATTAGTGAAATGCAGACAAAGCAGACAGGTCCAGCAATGACAGCAGCCAGTTCCACAGGTCCTAGATTAGAAGCTGGTTTTCCTGGAGTAGGGCCTGACAGTAAAAATAGAAGAAAAGGGTAAAACTTTATTTCTTTTTATGCAACTAAGCTTATTATATTTCACAGTGATCTTCGAGTTATTTCAATGTATTTGTTAAACCTTCTGCCCAGTAACTTTTTCAACAATTTAAATATTACAAAGGACAAAAGCAACTATGTGCATACTCAGTTTCCATTTAACATGTACATAAGTCTCAAAACCGGCCCTAACATACCTATCCAGAAGATTAAATTTCTTTTTCCAAATGTTTTGAAATTTTATTTCCAGAATCTAAGGTGTACTTTAGGTCTTCAAATTCACTTACGATTTCAAAACTGAAACTTGCATTCTTACAGACTTTTCTGTTTAAAAATTATATAAAAATATGCCAAACCCCCTTACCTGGTGTTGGAACTGGAAGTTCGATTTTATTGCAGTGGTCTCTGTCACAGCAATGAGCCGAAGTAGCAACTCCTTCTCTGGAGGAGGGGGCACAAACAAATGGCCTGTCTCGGGGAATCAGGTCGATTTCTGCTATACACATACTGTTGCGTATTACTTTGTCTGCAGTTCGTGTTACTGAGGCAAAACATAGCCCATCTGTCACACAGGTAAAGTTGTCTTTTGTACATAGATGGCAGTAACACTGTAATGCTGTGTCAAGAAAAACCATTACTGTTAGTATTGGTACACGTTCTGAGTTGAGAAGACTTGAATGACTAAAATAAAAGTTCAAAACACTAGGAGGCCTATAATCTGTCTGGTTACATAAACACAGAACTGTCACATTAAAGAACAACATTACAAGGCTTTTTAGTTAGAAAAAAAAGGCATGAGCAGATGAAAGAGTCAAATTTAAAGCCGGTCTTCTCTCCTTATACAATCATATATTAGGAGAAAGGCTGCAATCCTACATACTCCTCTAGGTAAAGACATTCCATGACAGTTCCTAATACTAAAGATCCAGACTTCGTAACACTGTATCCTCTATAGCATACAATTCTGCTATTTTCAAAGTGAATACAAATAATGTCAATTTTTTCACAATAACAACGGGTATAGCTTTAGTAAGTAACAAATAGGAGGCTGCTGGCTACCCAAGATTAATGCTTTACATATTAATGATGGCTTCAATTTTGAAGTGAGGAAAGGGCATATTAAAGCTTAATCCACATTAAGAAACAAATCCTGAGCAGCCTCAGAACATAAGCTTTCACACCAGCAGAATATGGTTGACTTGTTTATGAAGCCACAGGAAAACACTGCCTTACATTACTCACGTTGCTGGTTTACTAAAGCTTTCAATTGCACTAGTAAAGGAGGGGGCATAGGGAGGGAAGCAGGAATGACAGACTAACCATGTCTAAGATGATCAGGTTTAATTTTTAACATTGCAAGAGTTCTTGGAGAAGACACACTGCTACTATAAATTTCTTTCTCCATTCTTTTCTGCATTTACAGGAGCAAAGCCAGACAGAAAACAGTGCAGCAGCAACAATAAAGATCAATATGCTCCAACTCCACTTTTCACATCAAGAGCAAAAGCTAGCATAATCTTTTTGTATGCATGTTGACAAGTTCTAAAATATGTAAATTTAGACAAATTTTGAAGTTTTAAACATTCATGCACAAAACACAAAAATTAACTGAGCCATAAACAAAATACAAAATTCTTACACCAAAGGCATGAGGATTAATAGGTGGCGAAGCAAAAGATGTCCCAAAATCTGAAATTAGATGTTTCACTTTAAATTTAAGAGTTTAAGATAGCCACCTGAATTGCCTCAGATTTCCACCCCTCTCTATCACTGGATATTATGGATTTAACAGCAATCTGATCTCAAATATGTATTCCATCTCAAAGTCTTGACTCCAAGCTGTACTCCTATGTCTGAAAACACCTTTCCTCCAAGATTTTGAATCAAAACAAATTACTGCCAATCACAGCCTACTGTTACAGAAAAGATATAACAAATTTCTTAGGACCTGCTACAGAAAGATAACCCATGTTTCAGAGAGTCACCAGCCCACAGACCAGTCAGAGAAAGGCAGAAAGAAACACAAATGGGATTGCAAAGTTATTTAGTATGAAGATCATTGAAAAAAAGTAATTAGAAGGGATACAAAATGAGAACTGGCACACAGTAGGGTAAAGCTTCTTTCTAAGCACCCCTTTTTGAAGATGCAATTTCCCACACACTCCCCATCAAAGAAGTAAAGAAAGTCTTATTATTCAGGGTTTAACTATAAGAACAATTTAACAGTTATTTTCCTGGTTGTGTGCCTTTGGCAATTCACACTTAAACTATTTTTTAACCCATTAAAAATCTCCTAAAAATATTAACACATTGTTATTTCTTTCAACTTGAAGCAAACAAGATAAAGGCCTGCTTGTTAATCTGTTGGTTTTTTTTCTAGTTAAGTAATACTCTTGGCTCATCGTAACTGCATATGCACCCGAATGCCTAGAGTAAGCAACAGATATTCAGTAAGATGTATTTACATCGAGTCACTGCACAGAGGCCAAGTTACTTAAAATAATGTGAGGTTTGGTTTGACATTGTTACACTTATCCACGTTCCTCATCTTGTGAGGTTGTAGAGACACACTGATACCACTAGGACTCAAGTATTTGGTCTCTCATATTCCTCATTCATTTTGTTCCCACTTCTTTTGCTATAGAATTGCCAAGGAATGCAATTTGATACATTTTATACTTCTGTTCCCACCTGATGCCACTATCTTCTAGGCTCTTGCCCAGGCACAGTACATGACACGCAGCTCAGCTTCCTTCGGAGGCGGCTCCCCCCTCCCTTGAAAGCACAGAACAACGCCTGACCGGCCGCGCCGCCACCGCCCCAGGAACACAGCGCTTTGCTGCCCTCTAGTGAGGGCTCTCAAAAAAAGAAAAAACACAGAAGTGCTTCGGGCTCCTCCCTACTCTCACCACCTACAGTTCTTCAGACCTTCCAGCTCCAGTGCGTAACAGTAGAACTTCTGTATTTTACTAACGGGAAAACTAATTCAGCATCTTCAGCAAACTATACCAGCAGGAAAGGAAATGGAATAGAAATAACCTCGCTCACGTCTCACTCTCCAGTCACCTATATGTAAAAGATGAAAGACTATGACTCTATGAACACGCTGTAGATTAAACATCAGATGTCAATGACCAATTGTAGTTAAATCACTTCATTCCTATAAGGAAGTGTTTTCACTAACAACTGATCTTAGAAAAGTTATGACTGTTGTCCTCTTGGAGATACAAACTTTCGCTTTCTCTCCAGGTAGTCTATTTTCTTCTCAGAGCAGCATTACAGTAATTTTGGAAAACCTCAGGACAGAAACCAGTCAGGTCTTCAAGTTCCCTTGAATGAACACACACACATTTCTGAAATGGGTTGATAACAACACGCAACTGGAGAATGACAACTGTGATTTAAGCTAGCCTTCCACAGCCAGTTGTATCCTTCAAGTGTGATGTACTTCAATACCTTTGAAAAGCACCCTTTACAACTACTAGCACAAAAAGTTCCTTCAAAACTACTAAACTCAAAAAGGAGGAAAGTCTTAGTCCATGTTTTCCATGGCACAAAACTTTTTTCTAATAAGAAAAATTATTAAAATAGTATTTGGATGGAACCACTAGCATGAAGCTCCACTACCCACTAATGAAAACTCATGTCTAAGTGATAAGAGGCTTGAGAAATGAAAGTACAGACAGCTAAATGAATGCACTGGAGGTTATATAGACAACTGCTGACAAAGCCAAAAACAAATTAAATTGGGTCCCCACAGTAGTTTAGTGCCTTCTCTACTGCATTTCCTCACTGTGCCATGACCATTCTACGTAATCATTCCTGCTTTATGTGAGTGACTACTGCAACAGAAAACAATGAGATGATGCAGGGAAGGCATGTGCATGCGTGCATTATGACACACACCATGTCACAGAAGTCATCAACAGCATGCTACTTTTACCCCGATCTGATTCTGTATTAGATTAACCTCTTGTGTTGAATACAATTACTTGTGTAATTTCTCAGGCTCAGACTCTGTTTGACAGTTGTCTTCCCTTTAAAAAGCCTCTCTTCCACAGGTGTTGCAGCCTGGAAAGCCCGCAGTGAGGGTAGAGCAAGCTGGCAGCAAATGAGACACTGAAACTACACAGCCTGACAAAACTTAATAAACTGGTTCCCAGGAGTTCAGATATTAATACCATATATAAAACAAATAGAAAATTAAGAATAGCCTATCGACTTAACTTCTAGAAGTCTGTACCATTAGGTACCTATTGAAACAGTCTTTTTTGTCTCGTCTTTCTGAAGAAAATTGTACAAAGACTTTATTTTTAGAATCGCACAGAACTATGAATTACTGTATAGTACTTGCTAACATCCTGCAGAACTACTGCAACCAGACAGTTTAGCATAAAGCACCAGCTTCAGCCAAAGAATTTTTGGTTGGAAGTCGTATGTTGAAATACTGTCTTTCAAAGGATGCTAACAAAGGGTATTACAGCAGTTAAAACTTACTAGGTACTCTAAACCTCCAAACCCACAACTCATTTGAGTAATGAACAATTGTCTTTGTTAAAAAAAAAACACAAAAAAACCACAAACAAAAAACCAAATAGTCTCAGGCCTCCAAGAGCAGCATTATGCTGAAGAAGAAACTCCAGATCCTTCTCTTGTGACAATGTAACTCTTCTGTGGAAAATTCAACTTTTGAAAGAAGTAGAACTTCAACAGAACAATCAGGACTGTTGGTTCTACAAGATTTAGAGTTTCAAGGGATAAAGGAGCATGGCTATAATGTGCAAACGACAGTAACAGATTTTAGGGAGATGAGTAAGAAGGCTGTAGTGGTTACTGGTAATTTTTTCCCTAACCAATAAAACTTGTCAGTAGCAAAAGCAGCGTAATACATAACAATGTTGTCAGATTCCTAGTCTCTTACTCAGACAATCCCCTCAACAATATACCTGACTCATCTCTGAATTCTTGTGGCTCAAGATGCAAAAATGTTTAGGTCTTACAACACCTGGGACATGGGTACTTCCCCCCCCCCCCCCAACCATGATACTTCATGACCATCACTCACTCATTCCTTTCACAAAGGCACTAATTAAGTTCACTGTTGTAAAGTAGCAGCACTGGATATCAAGTTTTCAGGACAACTATCACATGCATTTCATCCATCTCTTTAAGGAAAGCTTCCATTGAAAACAGCAGGTTTTGGCAACCGAAGTGATGCACCCAAGAAAACTGATAAATGCTTTATTACGGCACTATCCTCAGCTTGCAAGTACTGATAAAGCCTCGTGGAAAAATCCCAGCTACAAAAAAGCATTATTATATTCTCCATAGTGCAGGTGCCATTTAGCATCATCAGGGTTTTTTTTGCATGTCATCCATAAAGCTACTCACAGATATATTCATGCCTCTTCCAGCAAGATACCAGAAACAAATTTTTAATGTATCTTTCACGGAAGAGTATGCTTTAGAAAAACAAAAGAAAGTTAAAATTAAAAGCCTAGACTGTAATTTTACTAACACTATGAAAACAGAAAGAATAAAGATCTCCATTTGTACTTCTAAATTCATTTCAGCATACAAATCAGATTTCCATCTTTATTTGCGATTAGCAGCAATTGTGCTAACGCCCAGAATTCTGGAAAGACCGAAGACTATAGGAAGGAAAAAAAAAAGTTCAAGTTCAGACTTTGACTTTACAAATTTGGGCTGTTCTACTGTTCAACTAGCTGCTGTGATACATTACATGCCTAATCACTATACAAACCATATCACTAGACAATTAATTCATGCAGTAACACTATTATATTGCAGAACAGCAGCATCAGAATTTTGTCAAACCATGATAAGAATACTAAGTAACAGGAGTGATATCATACCTTGTACTTTGTCCAAACTCAGACCACAACATTCAGATAAACTAACCCCCTTTACCAGCACCAAGGCCTGTCTACAAGTGAAGCATCAGGAACCCTGAATGCCCCCTATTCCAATAAAAAACACCAAAATGGTAGCATACCACCACTTCCATCCTTAAGCTTCTGTACAGAAATCTATTGCCTTGTTTTCACATAAAGCTTTTAGACCTTAATTTCATGACTGAGATTAAGTGAAAACTGTTGATTGATCACAGGCAGGCATTAAAAAGGAAAAGTTCAAAACTCAAATCAAGGTAAAATTTTATTCAACACCTAAATAGGATGTGTCACATTCAAAAGCTTTGAATTATTAAAGCCTGCTGTACCTTCTCAAGAACACAAGAACCACAATGGGTAACTTAAGCTTATTTCACTGTTGCCACATCAAAGATTCTCCATGTTCTTCAACAATAAAACAAGCAATTAACACAGCACTTTGGTATAGCAAGTCGCATTTTCTTTTAAGCCATGTTTTCTTTAGAGCACGAGTACCATCTCAGACTGAATTATGAACAGCATGGTAGAAATCCAGATTGAGGGATATCTTACGTCTGTAACTGAAGATGAAAACCCTGGTGCGTCTCTACTTCCTTTTTAAAACCCAAAGCAATATACAATCCACCTACAGAAGAATTTAGGAAGCCGGCCAATTATAAAATGCAAATTTTGTGTGTCTGTCATCACGATCTAACTTACTACAGATAAAACTGAAACCTAAATCCATTAGGAGTAGGGTGTCTGTAACACCTGTATACCTCATTAGGACATACAGCCCAAACCACAAACTAAAGAACGAAACGGGCTTCTTTTTATTTTTAATGGGAAAATACCCATTCCTTGCTTTCGGGAATTAAGAACCCCAGTTTCACGCATTAGCTCCGCTACAGCACAGCTCCGACACCTCTCTCCCACGGGACAGCACGGGCACGGCCGGCTGGCGGACGAAAGCCGCTCTGTGGTGCGGTACCCACCAAAGCTCCTACTCCTGCTCGGTCCGGTGCGCAGCGCACAGCTCTGCTGCCGGCAGCCGCAACCCCCCGGCCTCAGCCCTCAGGGCCGCCGTCGCGGCACCGAGGCGCCCGCCGCCCTCGGAACTCGCCGCCCGGCTCGGCCCCCGCCGCTCGGCGCGTCCGCGCTGCCCGCCGCGCCGGGGGCAGGCCGCGGGGCACGGCGGCGCGGGGCTGGCGCGACGGGGCCGGCAGACACACCCCAGGCTGCCCCGCCGCCTCCGCGGGCACCCGCGCAGGAAAGGCAGGGCCGCAGCCGGCGGGCCCCGGGAGCCACCGCCGCTCTGAGGGGGCGAGGCCGGGGGGGGGGGGGGGGGCGGCCCCGCACCCGCCCCCCGCCGCTGCCCTCGGCCAACAAAGGGACGAGCGGCCCCGAGCGCCGCCGGGCCCGGCCGGCGGGGGGGTGTGGGGAGGAAGGCGACTCCGCCCCAGCCGGCCCCTCCGCCATGTTGTTGAAAGGAACCGACGGGGACCCGCGGACCCCCGCCGCCCCGCTCCCCCCCGCCCCAGGCGCCACCTCACCCGCTCCCCTCCCCTCGCTCCTTCCCCCGGACACGCGTGCACTCACCGGCCGCTCCGGGGCAGAGCAGCGCGGCCGCCGCCAGGCACAGCAGGGCCCAGGGCCGCCGAGCGGCCGCCGCCGCCATGGTCCGCTGCCGGAACGGCGGAGCCCGGCCGCGCGCGCGCCAGCCCCCCGCCCCGCGCGCGCCCCCCCCCCCCCCCCCGCCCCGCCCGAGGGAGAAACGGAGCAGCGCGCGCTGCCTGCGCCCCCAGCCCGCTCCTGCCGCTAATGTAACTGACGCGGCGGCGGCGCCGCCCGATTGGTCACCCGCCCCCGGCGGCTGCCGGGAGCCCCAACAACAACAGGCGGCCGGCGGGCCGCGGGGCGGGGCCGCGCCGTGATTGGCGGCGGGCCCGGCCGTGGGGGGGGCGCCGGGGGGGTCCCGGCGGGAGAGCGGCCGGCCCCGCGACCCGCCGAGGAGCTCGGGCGGCGGGGGGCGCTGGTCCCGCGCGCGCAGCCCGTCTCCCGCACAGGGACGGGACTGTGTCCAGCGCGTCCAGGCGGTGGGGAGCACCCGAGCGCGGGGCGTGCGGCGAGGCACTGCAGCAGCTCTGGCCGGCAGCGGGGAGGACCGTTCCGGCCCGCGCTTCCCGCCTTCTGGGCCCGCCGGCTGGGAGGTGCGGGGCTGCCGTGGCAACTCGCCGGAGGGGGTGCGGGCGGAGGTGGGCAGCTCTCAGGCTGTTTCTGCAGAGGAGGAAAAGCCACGGCAGCCGCGGAGTTACTCCTCCAGGGACTGTGCAGACAGGAGACGGACTAGGTGAAACGTGCAGAGCCCTTTCATTGCTCACTGTGACGCTTCTCTCTCATGTAGGTCATTGGATGGGTTGTAGATGTACACACAAACACTCTTGACAGCTTACTCACTGCTGACATACATACCAGCTGGTGAACGTACGAGACAGGGTTTGTGCTGCTAGTTGTGCAGCCTGCCTCACAGCTTGGGAGCAAAGGGTTTGTCTTCCCACAGCACAAAGAACCGACAAGTTTCAGTGGTGCACAAGGAGAGAGCATTGCCTGTCCCCACACGCAGCTCTGGCCTCGCGGTCTGCGTGCTCGCTGTGCCTAGCCGGAGGAGTTCATTGGGAATCGGAAGTGAACTTGCACAGCCCAAATAGGTTCTGCTGTCTGAGGACAGCATAATAGGAGCCGCTGTCTGAGGTTCTGCTTCATCTTACAACCTGTGGCAACTAGGATCTACCCTGTGAAGAAAATTACCATGACGGAGATGGTTACTTTATCCGCAGGTCTGTTAGCTTTTGCACGTGTGACAGGGAAAGAGGAAAGGCTCTCTTCTCTCCTCTTGGGATCAGGGAACCACGTTGCCAGCAGTTACCTGCTTGCTCTGTGAATCCACCCTCCCCTCCTCCCTCTCCCCCTGGCCTGGCTCCATTACCTGGCTATTGCGTCCAGATCCTGAATCAGTTCAGAGTGTGTCAAGTTCAGCACATATTTTTATACTACTTTTATTGCTTGTCTTGCATGCTGTGTGACCCTCTGTCATAGGACGGGTCACACAGGTCACAGGTGCTTTTCCACTTGTTGCTACCTGCAGTCACTTGCGAGCTTCAAGTACTGTCTCTGCCAGATGGTGACTTCCCAGCTTGTAGAGTGCAGGGCAGCAACCTCCACGCTCCTCAGTGCCACATTTGCTTCCATGTTGCACTGATCTCCCATCTCCTTTTTACTTGCAGTTTTTCAGCCAACACAGCCTTTTTAAAAAGTCTTCTTTCTCCTACAGTGCAGTTCACCTGGATAAGAATCTTGATAATATAACAGTTCAAAGTGAGGCAGATTTTTATTAATTCATTCTCTTTCATTTTCTCTCCAAGCAACCATCAGCATCATATATAAACAGACCCTGGTTATATTTTCTTTTGCAAAATAATATTTTTATGACAGATGTCCTTCATGACAGGTGTTGGACCAAGCGTTTGGATTTGATAGTGGGTTTCTTGCCATAATGAACTACTGAAGTTGGCAACAGCAGGCAAACATGTTCTTGGTTATTCATATGTAGAAATACTTAAAGAGCTAATCCTCAAGTAATACGCTAGCATCAACAAGTACTGAAACACTGTTAAAATTGCTCAAATCCTGATGCACTGTTAAAATTACTCAAATCCCAAAGGCATCATTTAAGTTCATGTAGACCACTGAAACTATAAGTTAAGAAAATTCTGTGCTTGGGAAAACCACTATTCATTTCCCCATTGCAGATCTTCTGGATTTAAGGATGGCCCACAGACTATCTCTGAAGGCAGGCAGGGAACAGGAGGCAGAGCATGGTGAAGGATTTTCTTTCAGTCCTATGGGGAACGTTCTGAGTTGGCATCCTGAGCGGCATTTGGCTGCCAGCCATAGAAAGAATAAAGTCAGTAACTTGCAGGTAACAGCTCACCAACTAAGATGGTTTCAGGTCACTTTCAAGTAGTGAACAGTGCCACCACAAATTAAGTATTTTTGCCAGGTGTCACCCTTCTTTCATTGCAGGCACAAGGTAAAGACTGCTACTGAAGAAATACCTGTGACTGTGTCACCCCCTGTCCTGATCCCTGGGTACGTATCTAATTTTGTGTACCACATCAGATTCAAAAGCCAAAGTAAACTTGGGGCAGAAACAGCAACTGCAGAGCTGCTGGAATGCGTTCTGTATGTCCAGAATTGCCCCTTTTGTTGCCATACTTCTATTCCCTGTTTCCAGATTCTTAGGACTGCAGCTTCTGGTTTTGATTAAGGTGCGTTCCGAGGACTTCCGAATTTCATACAGACTCTTGATGTTAAAAAGGTTCTGGTAGACAATTGGATCTTGTTCTTGTTGGAAGTCAGTTACATATTTTGTCTGATAATTAATAAAATCTGTCTTTTTTGCCACACAGGATGGAGCAGTTAGATAGAAAATATGAAATACAAATGATAGCCTGAGAAGATCTAAGTCATCAGTTTCTCCCTGTGTCTGCAAACAGTTGAATGCCAGTCCAGAGAAAATGGGGAGATCTTACTTAAGACTGCATCTAGTTACATTCATCCTTAACTATGCTAGTTAGGCAAGTGAGCCTAAGTCAGGCCATGACACAGCAAAGTTTCCAAGATACGCCTTTCTGTTAAACAATATTTTATTAAGGAAGAAAATAACTTTCTGTGATTTCAGATTTTTCAAAATGACAATAATTGCTTGGCCTTTTTCTGCCAAAATAACACGAGGAAACAGTTTCACCATACAAATTTGGCAAGTTCAATAGAAAGCAACTCCTCACCATAGTACATTTGTGACATTTTAACTGGATGTATTAAACACTGGTCTTCAGCTTTCAGTGCGAGAGAATCCTTCAAACCACTTCTTACCTAACTTTAATCCATCTTTGTTTTCACAGTGCTTACTGAGAATGGAAATAATGTAGTCAGTGGAAAGATGTTCAGAAGAATAGGCAAGGAAAACATTTTGCCTAGCCTCCTGTCATAAATTAATGAATTTCCACCATTCCAATTATAGAAAGATGCAAGAAATTCCATCGTTTTTTTAAACGCAAGATAGAACCCAAAAAAAGACAACACAAAATCTGAATTATCTGACTTTAGGAGATCTGTTTAAATAATCAAAATGATTGAATCGTGTTTTTAAAATCCTTGCTTATTAGATTGAGTAGAGCAGGTTATTGTACAGGGAATAGCTGCAATTTAAACACAGGTTAATTTCCTGCTTCTGTGCTAGAATATGACATTTATACACATGCAGCACCCACAGGGAGAGAGGATGAAATAATTAATCTTTGCTTAGTGCTAGCTGTATTTCTTGCAAGAATTATTGTAGTTTTTTGAATGTTTGTTATGCTTTCTTTCTGGAAGATGGAAAGCAAAATATTTGGCAAGTGAACGAAAGGTTCAAACAGAACCCATATACTAAGAACTACATAGGGAATTAAAATATAACCAGTTTTGAAAAGGGACATGTGGTGAGATAGAAAATTATACAGAACAAATTGTTCTATAGATTAGCCTTTGATTATAAGCTTACTTAAGGAAAAGGGTACTAAGAAATACAAATTTTTTAGCTTTTAAAGTAAAAACATGTAGAAGTGCGGTAGGAAATATTATTCATAGTGACCACTAAAAGCTTTATTAGTCTTTTGGTGTAAGGGATACTGTATCGGGATATTGAAGAATTCTAATGAATCCTTTCAGCAAGACAATATGGACAGTTAGCGCTAGAACAAGAATAAATAAAAGTGTTGCAAAACTTCATTTGCAATGTTTACACTTTTTTCTCCATGATAGCTAAATTTTATATGCTTTTTTAAGAACTGCTGAGTGTGTAATGATATTTACAAATTACATTCACTAAGGAACTCAGTAAGAGAAAAAATAACATTTACCCAAACAACAGAATAAACTATTTTTTAAAAAAAAAACACCCAAAACAACAAACACCTGCCCCCCACCCCACCCACAGTCCTTGACTTGCCCAAGCAGTTTTAGTGAGACTAGGACAGACAGGACCAAAATGCTTATTAGTGTGCAATTTCCATAGGCACACAAATGAGAATGTTTAGCAAAGATCTGTGATCTTGTTTAATCGGAGACAAGCAAAAGAAAACACTTTTTTGAAGTCACTGCATTGTAAAATGCTCAGAATTACTGATTTTATAACCTTCATAAACATTGCCTGATTTTCCTCATCAGTGTTTCCAAAACTAAGTGCAGTGAGATCTTAGTTATTCAACTAGTTCACCATCTCCATAAGGCCAGTCAAAGGCTTTATATACGAAGCCCTTTTCGATTTTAATTCACTGTCTGTGAAACACACCAGATCCGTACCTCAGAGTTACGAACCGGGCAGCCCAGCAATACACTGCATCAGCGTGCAGCTGCTTGATCCCTCCAGCTTGCACCCTCCTTATTGCACAGCTAATAGGTTTGTGGATACGTTATAGTGTGGTAAGTTCTTACTCTGCAGTTAAGCAGATCTCAGTGATGACATTTTGCGCTGTTGTCGTTAAATCCCTCAAACTTAGTGTTTCATTCCAGCTTGTAGAGTCCATCAGCTGCTAAGCTTGTTTCCTAAACATAAGATATCCACCTTCGTTTGGAGTTGGGTACAAATGTATTCAAAGAGAGCAGTGTTGACCATAAGTCTCGTTAAAGAGAGGTCTAATTTATGCTGAAACCAGGGAAGAAGTATATAGTCCAAGTCATGTTGCTAAACACAGAAGTGACTAAGAAGGCTGGTTAGCTTAGGGAGGGGTTGCCAGAAGCAGAGAGGCTGACATCAATGAGGTCTGGAAATGACTTCAGACCGTACGTCATTATCTATTTGAAGGCCTTATGTTGCTATAGCAACCCTGAAATTGCATGAGTATCTAGATATTTAGGACTACAGTGAAGGACAGATGCATTAAGGTAGCTTTCCTCTAATTAAGAGAGGATATTTTTTGCTTTACCTACTTGAACACTACTCATACCAAGTTGATGGTGCAAGTAATAATTTAAATCATTCTGCCTTTGAAGAAAGGTCAGTTTCCTCATACACTGAAACCAGTTTTGAGATTGGACTTAGTTTAGACTTGAGTGGGGAAGGAGCAGCGTATGTAACTCACTAAAGTTAACATCTCTCCAGCAACGCACAGATCATAAGGTTTTCCTATTGTAGACCTCTGTGTACCCATTAGCAGGTAGGCATCCTGTGGGTTTGACAAACTTGACTTCTTCCATGGAATCAGGGCTCATTAGACACAAGAAATTTCTTAGAGCAGGAAGTGGGTATTGTGGTGATAAGCTGCTAAGACCCCAGAGTATTAGATTTGGGGATCTAGATTCAGCTTGGATTAAAAATCAGTCATTATTTTTTAAAAAAGTAATAAAACTCTGTCATTAAAATAACATTTTGTTAAGTGTAAACCCAGAATAAAAAAAAAAAAAAAGGAAGAAGGAAATAACATTGTCAGTAATAATTCATTCCTGACACTGATTTATTAACCCTGCAAACTGGGAATGAGAGAAGATAAGAGTTTCTTCTATAACATCCTGTAGGAATTGCCTTTTTCACTGCAGCTTTTCTAGACTTGCTACGTATTCCCCATCCACTCTTGCTCTTCAGTGCTTGTGACTGTAAGTTGCCTGCAGTGATCAGGTCAGTTCTATCACAGTTCAGGTTCTGCCTGGTTGGTTCAAAATCCTGTTTCTGTAGTCTCTTTTAGCAGTGTTTTCTGTAAGTTTTCAATTGTTCATTTGCAAACAATAGCTAGAGTTCGCTCTAAAGGTGCTGTACTTTGAGCAGTCCAAGAAAACTGGAGATTTTCTGCAGTGTGTTCTGAAAAGGTGTTTTTTTCCTTTAAATTGGGTAACAGAGTTTGTACCTACTAAGAAATAAAAAATTAAAGAGCAAAAAATCTATGTGAATAAGGTGAGAAATTATTCAGTGAAAACAGAGATGGTGGAAATTAGCTGTAGAACTTTGGGGTTTTACCATTTCTTGAGCAGTCCTTGGTTATTTCTCCATTTCCAAGCGACATTGTTAACAGGGAAGACTTTTTGTCACTAGACCTATAATAAAATAATAATTTATGCTGTTTTCATTTCTGACTTAGTATGGGAATCCTCCAGAACAACATTTGCTGGTTGCAAATAATAAGAACTTATTTCATTCTGTTTCTCTACAGAGATAATTTTCCATCAGCCATATCCCTTAAATGTAATGTCAAAGGTTGACTTTTATCTAAGAAGTCTCATTAGACTGGATACTACATTGCTTGATGAAACTATCTCTCTTAGGAATTTAATAATGTAGCAAGAATGCGGGTACTAAAATACACCTAGTCAAAAATATAAGGCTTGAAGAACACAGTAAGATGAGAAGTAGTTAGAGGCTATGGAGATGGCAGAGGCCATCTCAAATTCTTTTAGGAGAGGCTAGGGATGTAGAAAACTTTCATATATTGAAAAAATATTTCATCCACACCATAAGGATGTGTTTTTAAATCTTTGCTTTAGTAAGCAAACTTTTGAAGCAAGTTCTTGGATTTTTTTGGGGGGGGGTTTGTTTGTTTGTGGTTTTTTTTAGACAGTAGCAACTGTAACATCCTCACGCAAGAGACCTAATGTTCTTATTACTGAGTCTGTAATATTTTGTTGGTAGAAAATTACAGTTCTTTTTCTTGCTTTGTGTTCTGTTTTCAGGCATTTTCCCAGGTTGAGTCTTCATTTTCTAAGTGGGGTTGTTGACCACCAATTATTGAGATCCTAATAACTGTATACAAAACCAGACTAAGCAAATATTTAGTTCCTGTGTCTTTGGATGTGGAAGTACTCTTGTCTCTGTATGTATCTGGTACAAAAGACTAATAGTTACATTCTAATGTGCATTCTTGTGGATGTCTGGTGATACATCATTATCACCCAATGTGAGCCCTATCTTTCTAAAAAAAATTTGAACCATTTTGTCCTTCCTCTTGATGTAACTTCAGTTCTGACTTGAAACGTCTCAAATATATACTACATTTGCATCAGTACTGCTTTCAAGGGCTTAACTACTCTGCTTCCAAACAGTATGAAATATTAATTATGATGGCCTGGAAGAGTGCCAGTTGCTAAGATAAAGTGAGAAAAAATGAGAAGTTGCAATCAGGGATGACCTTCTGTTGATAGGCAGTTTAAGATTTTTCATAATTTTTTTTTTTAACCAGACTTAAGATTGTGACTTTCAAAATATAAAATAATAAACCATTCCTGTCATGTCCTTCATATCTGCTTTATCCTTGCCATTGACACCCCCAGCTGGCAAGTTCCTCAGATAACAGTCTCCCCAACTGTTCATGAAAGTAGGTGGGTCTTACTTTAATTTTACTTTAATTAGTAAAAATTAAATTAATTAATTACCGGCAGGTCAAGGGAAGTGATTCTCCCCCTCTACTTCACTCTGGTGAGACCCCACCTGCAGTACTGCATGCAGCTCTGGGGCCCCCCACATGGGAAGGACACAGACCTGTTGGAGGGGCTCCAGAGGAGGCCATGGAGATGCTCAGAGGGCTGGAGCAGCTCTGCTGTGCAGACAGGCTGAGGGAGCTGGGGTTGTTCAGCCTGGGGAAGGCTCTGGGGAGACCTTATAGCAGCCTGCCAGTGCCTAAAGGGGCTGACCAGAAAGCTGGAGAGGGACTTCTTACAAGGGCCTGAAGCAGTAGGACAAGGGGGGATGGCTTTCAGCTGGAAGAGGGGAGATATAGATTAGATATTGGGAAGAAATCCTTCACCATGAGGGTGGTGAGGCACGGGTGCAGGCTGCCTGGAGCAGCTGTGGGTGCCCCATCCCCGGCAGGGCTCAAGGCCAGGTTGGACGGGGCTGGGAGCAACCTGGTCTGATGGAAGGTGTCCCCATGGCAGGGGTTGGAACAAGATGATCTTTAAGGTTCCTTCCAATCCAAACCATTCTATGATTCTAGGATTTGATGATATAAGCTTAAGTCAAGGAGAAAAAAGCCTTTTGGATGATGAGAGGTCCTCGTAGATGACTGATGGTATCCATTTCCTGTTAATTAATAATTTTTTTGCTAGTATTTAATCTCATGGAAATACTGTCTAAAAACTTTTCAGAATTTCCTAGTACATAATGATAACAGTTGACTCACACCTCTAATTTTGTCTACTAATAAAGCTTCACATTTCTTTTGAAGTCATGAGTCATTCCTGTATTCATTTTTAAAATTCAGCACTGCAACAGCACAGCACAGCACAGTCACAGACCTAGCAAGCGTCCTACAGGTTTCCTGGCGCTCGGTTATTTGCTTGCCTGCATCTGGTAAATGTTTCTAATGTATTTGACAGGGAAAAGGCTTTTTCATCTGTCTTTTAAATTAGGAGCCAAGAGATCTGGGATTCTAGTCTTACCCTTCATGGCTTGTTTCTGCAGCTATTTGTGAGCAGTTGGCATATCCCATTTGACGATCGACAGAATGGTGAGGTTGTGTTGTGCCGCGTTGAGCTGGGCTGTGAGCAGAACCCTGAGCACTGACGTTTTGGGTGCTGGCTATCCAACTAACGAAGCCAAATCAATACACTCAGCAGTCCTTGCTGTAACCGGATCTTTTTGCTATTAGGATAGGTGCCAGAACCTAAACACCACGCGTTCTCTGACTTCACAAATAGCTCTACATTCCTCCAGCAAAATTAACTGTGTGCTGCTTCCTGGGAGGCAGCATATGAATCACCAGCCTATTTCAGCCCAGTTACCTCCATTCACTTCTGAGTAGGTAACGTTCAAATTTAAGTAACTGTTCAAGAAGGAAGATGTAAAAAAATTAAAATAAATCCCATGCTAATACATCATACAGTTTCTCTCCACACTTGTGAGGAACCTGTATCTGCTGATTTGGACCTCAGTATATGACTGGTGTCTTAGCTTATTAAGCTGAAAGAGTTTCAAAAATGGCATGTCCTGAAGCAGAAAATACCTTTGCCACATGAATGTTAATGGGCAAATGTATCTCACCTTGGTGGTGATTGCTGCTGTGAATTGCCAGCCTTTAGCATCTCCATCCGATAACGCAGACCTATTGATTTGCTGCTCTTCACTGAATGTCCTTTAGTTATCTTTTTGTAAGATGACACCTGCGCCTGAAAAGAACACCCCTGATGGATTTGTAACGCTAACTAGACATCCCTTTTGGTACTCACAACAAAGCAGCTGTCCTCTGGTGACTGTCCTGCTTCTGTGGCATGTTACATCCCACTGGCAAGAGGAGGTGATAGTATTGGAAGCTGACAGTTCATTTCTGATCTCCGAAACAAGGCTAGGTTTTACAGATCTATGAATCAGTGAACGCTGCTTACTGTAGTCATCCGTTCCTATGACAATTCATGAAGAACTGCACCAAAAAGCTAGGGTGTATAAAATCTGTTAACTTATTTTTATAGTTCTGATGGTGAATGTTAACTGCTGTTAAACTAAGTGGAGACCATCACAAGGCATCGAACAGGAAATGCAAAAGGAAGTTGACACATAGAAGTAAATACTTCTGTTAAAGTCTGAGAGGATGTTTACATTTCTTGCCACTGCTGTCTCCACAGCATTTCCTATTCCTGAAATCAAGGGGTCACTAGTCAAAACTGAAACTAGAGAGATACTATCCAGTTAGACTTGGCCTCTGCCTTGCATGTGGTTAAATCAACGTTCTAGATAACCACATATCCTAGAACATCTGCAGCAGTAGTACTGAAAACGCTTTCACCACACTGCCCAGCTGAACTGCCTATTGTCAGTGGTGTTTAAAGGTGACATTGCCAAAATATCGGGAGAAATGTGTCACTTCCTGGCTTAAAGACATCATAAAATTAAAGAAAAAATGAACATTTTAAATGAACGTCAGGAAGATGTCCATCATGGCACTGGATTATTCTGTCAACTGGAAAAGGTGGTAGTAAGAATATATATATATTTGAACTAACAAAGAGTATAAGATGGGAAACGAAAAGCCTTCATTAGCAAGGAGATCTTTGCAGTTTGACTAACTAGTAATGGGATTAGTTTCATCAAATATAATTAATGTATTACAGGACAGAAAATGAAGAGCTCAATAAATGTTTGATATTCACTAGGGCAAAAGATTATAGAGTATGTCTATCATTCCGTTGCATTTTAGCTTTATGGAGAAGGTTACTCCCTTTGTAGCTACAGCTGAAGTCATTGGAAGTCCAGTCTGTCATGCTCTTATTTTTCAGTTGAACAGATTTTCTTGAGAAGCTGAATGCTTTATCTTTTTTCCGGGAGTTTTTCTTAGAACTTTACTAAAGGTCAAGAAGCTGTGTAAGTATTACATTTTAAAAACTAGCTGTGACATTTTTTTAAAAATACAGTTTTATTCTGTAGTTGAATCAGCTCTCAGAAATGGATCAGCCTACAAACTTGTATGAATTAGTTTGTTCTTGTAGCCTGGCTGAGAAGAAATGCTTCTTAGCATTTGTAGGATTATCCTGGAGGTGAGATAAAAGGAGTTATGTTTAGGTGCACAAAAATGTTATGAATTACATATACACAAAATACCTGTGATAGAAAAAATGTTCAATGCTGTAAAGCAAAGCACTCAAAAATGCCAGAACTGGGGTTACTGATGCCCCATCTGCACATGGATTTACATGTTTGAGTATGTTTTTAAAATCTGTGATCTTATTTACAATACCCCTGCCTTAGTCAGTGCACAAAATGAGCAGAGCCCACTTCGGGAGCTTGTTTCATTCTCACAGCTTAGTGGCCTGTAGATCAGAGCGCAGTACCTCACCAACATAAGCAAGCACTACTCTTCTCTGCACCCGTGGCTGTGAGCCTGCCCTCCCTTCCGCTGACACTTGCCCATATCTTATCCCACAGGAGCCAAATCAAAGAGCTAAATCCGCAAGGAACAACAAACTTTTACTTTGCAGGGTTTGTGTTTGGTCTGTTGTGCACTCTGTGGGGCTTCACGGTAATGAGGGTGGGCACAAGGGAGAACGCTTACGTCAATTTTCACTCTCATGGAATTGCATGTTGAGCTGCTGCACGTTATTTGTAACCTGCTCTAAAATGGATGAGTTTCTATGGAGCTTTTCTTCCATGAGTGAATCAGGGACAGAATCCAGTCCCTTTGGGCACTGTTGTGTTGCCATGAACGTGAGATTGTCCTTTCTCTTTGGCCACACCATGCCTTAGCCATTGCAGCGTCTGTAACATATGAAGCTGGGGGTTTCCAGGCAGCCTTACCCTTGATGTATTGTCCTACTTTGTTCTCTGGACTTTGCTTTCCTGTGAGCAAGATGAGGAAGAAGTGCTGTGGAAAGGAAACCACTGTAAACAACTTGAGCCTGAAATGCAGTGTGTGTTTGAACATTGCTACCAAAACCTGTAACGGCATAGCTGGGTCTCAGCAGGTTCCTGTCCTGTTCTGTGCTGCTCTTTGTCCTGCGCTTACTTCTCTGTATGCTTCTGAGTTGGCTTAGGTGGGGGAGTCACAGCAGTTACTGGGCCCTACTGGTAACAATGAAAGTTATTCAGTTCTCCCAGAAGTAGTGGAATAGGGAACTTGTTACCACATCCACCCTCTGCATTTTACTTTGGGCTAAAACAAGTTTAGGCTTCTCTTGAACATGTGAACTAGGACTAACTTTCAAGCAGGCTGTAATTTTGGATGGCAATAGTTGCTGCTCTGCATCTTATCTTGACCTGCCTTTGATTAAAATAGGTTCCAGTAGTTCAGAAGTAACTTACTATTACAGATCTAGGCAGCTCAAGTCTCATCACTGTTGTTTTTTACTGTTGGGTGCTTAGGCTGTCTGGATAATGTACAGATAGACACTTCAAAACTAACAGAAAGTCTTGTCAGCAAGGCACCAAGGGTTGCCTACACTTCTTCACTCTCTCCATGTAGTCAAGTTTCTATGTGGAATCAGAGCTTTTCTGCAAAGGTATAACTGGGAGCTGTTACCACTTGGCCCATTATCCTGGTGAGAAATACTGGTTTAATGCCCAAGGGATTTGTGCTCACAGACCTTACTTGCAATATTACAGATATCTGGAGTGCTACTCTGAGTCCTTCCTATTGGAGCTATTTCAGTGTCTGTGGATTCTTACTCTTGGGCTACAGAAAGACATTCTTGCTCTTTAATTGCCCGAAATGTCAATGGAAGCATAGCTGCCTGTGGGTATTTGCTAGCAGCTAAGGGGAAGTTAGAGGACCATGAATTTTGGACAGGGGTACCTAGATCCTTTTTCACTGTGTTTGACATCTATTAGATCTAACTAGGCTGCTCTTCACAAACATCTGCTCTGAGTTCACTCTCC
The DNA here is from genome assembly GCF_023638135.1 of Falco biarmicus. NCBI lineage: Eukaryota > Metazoa > Chordata > Aves > Falconiformes > Falconidae > Falco > Falco biarmicus. Next base: position 103,357,253 of record NC_079290.1, read on the forward strand.
CTTTTATAGCTCCAGCCTGTAGACTATCTTGTTTACAGCATTCAGAGTTGCTTTTATAGATCCTATAGAGAGCTGATAATTTGTTATTTTCTTCTAACTTCTCATTCACAGATTTCACCACAACTTCAGTGCTTTATTATTCTTCTTTCCCAATCATTTTGACTTGTCTTACCCTTCTCCCTTCCCGCCTTATGTCCTACCGAGTGTACAGTAAAAGAGGATAGAGCTGTAAGTGACTATTTTGATCACTCCTCTAGGCTATTCATCAGTATTCCTGACTTTCTGCTGGTGATGAGCAATTGGCTTTTTGTAAGAAAGATACTGTGATTCTGTCATGGTTTAACCCCAGCTGGCAACTAAGTCCTATGCAGCTGCTCGCTCATTCCCCCGTGGTGGGATGAGGGAAAGAATCAGAAAGGTAAAAGCAGGAAAACTCATGGGTTGAGATAAAGACGGTGTAATAGGTAGAGCAAAAGCTGCACACACAAGCGAAGCAGCAGGAGACACCCATTCCCCGTTCCCCATTTCCCACTCCCCATTCTGCATTCCCCACTCCCCACTCCCAACTCCCACTCCCCCGGGCGGGCAGGAGGGGCTCAGCCATGCCGGGACAGCCGGGCTCCAGCCTGAGGGGGGCCTGGGGAGGCAAACGCCATCACTCCGTATGTCCCCCCTTCCTCCTCCTTCCCCAGCTGTACATGCTGAGCATGAGGGCGCATGGCCTGGGACAGCCCTCGGTCAGGGGGGGCAGCTGTCCCGGCCGTGCCCCCTCCCAGCGCCCGGTGCCCCCCAGCTGCTCGCGGTGGGGCGGGTGGGGAGCGGAGGAGCCCTTGGCTCAGTGTAAGCACCACCCAGCAATAACGAGAACATCCCTGTGTTATCAGCGCTGCTTCCAGCTCTAATCCAGAACACAGCTACTATGAAGAAAATTAACTCTACCCCAGCAAAAACCAGCACAGATTCAAGTGACAGACAGAGCAAGCAGCTTATTACCTGTAGTTATGTGGCACTCAATTAAGAACAGGACGTCACTAGTGTGTGCCGGCTTGCAGTGTCCTCTGGAATACCATCAGTAGCTAGGTTGGGGGGGTTGACTCTACTTTTTTCCAGGAAAAATATGTGGTCGTTAGAAGGTGACTGAGCTAGATGTAACTAACTTGGCTTGCTTCTCCCCCCGGCATCCTTCTCTTTATGAAAACAGACCTTTCTTCAGGAGATACATTTTGAGAGGCCTAGGCCAGAAATCTGTTCTGACTTTGGTGACAATGACGTCCGTCCATCTGCTAGGTACTTCCCTCCCTAACAGAAAAGTATGATGGCACAGGCACAGACAGCAGCTTCTTGCCTGCTTAAGATGGAGGCACAGGCACGTGAGCACACGGCTGCACCTTCAGTTCCTCTGCCTGCAATTTGAGAAGATCCAACCGACGCTAGCTTAGCTGTGTTTTGAGCAGGGAGGTGGATTAGATGACCTTCTAAGATCACTTCCAATCTAAATTATTCTACCATTCTAAGATGTATCAAACTACAGGAAAGCAGGGAGACAGATAGGGAACATACATTCAATCTGTGAATCTCAATGAACTCTGGCTACTAATAAATCTTTTTTTTACTTTTGAGTAACAGTCTGTATGTCCATTTCTAATTCATGTGGATTAATGCATGGCATCAGCTTTGGCTGGATCTGAACCCTTTGCACAAACAGCAGTCTTATATGTGCTCTTTTAAATTTCTGTAAGCTTTAACTGGATGACAATGGGAATCAAGATGGGCATCCTGCAGCCTCAGGGATGAAAACGCTTGTAAAGAAGCACACCAGGCCTTAAGCTTTGTCAGTGGTGTATGTTTTGATTACTCAGATAAGCTCTGCCATAGCAAATTTTAGTGTAATCTTACAGTCTGTGAGCCAGTTAGCTTCTGTACAGTGGTTTTGGCTTCGGATAACCTGACAAGGGAGGCAAAGAGTCTCAGGATTTGTTTGAAAGACCATGACTTGTAAGCGTGTGATGTCACGACTGCTGTGTCTTCCTGACACGGGCTGCTTCTGAATCCTGGGTGTTTGAGATCAAGAACAAAAAATGGCTACACTGTTTGTGGTTTACAAATGGCTTTGCTGTAATGAGAGACAAACTTTGCAAAGTTTCTGGTGTGAGAAAAAGCTGCTGGGAGCAAGCCATGTTCTTACTCTGTAGGCAGACTGATGGCAATGACACACATGAATGCAAATGTGCTGTAGGGAAGACTTCTGAAGCAACCAGTTCACAGAGGTACCCTAGGACTTTCCAAGCCCTAAGGACTGGTGGAGGTTCAGAGCCCACCGGGGTATACCTTCTGGGAAGGAAACAGGGACTTGAAAAATAATGGGATCACCATTTGATGCGAGTTTTGATGAAGCTGATGAACAATTCCCACTTCAGCTGAAAAAAGGAAATCTAATATGACATTTGGGCTTGGTTTTGGTCAACATCACAATAAGAATGTGATCATGAGTTCAAGCACACCACTCATCCTACACTAACATGGCATAGGATCAAAGGATGCAGGCTCACATTTCAAGGTATCAGGAGGCCTTCTGACAGGCTGGCTGAAAGTCAAGGGGGGGGATGATTGTGGGAACTCAATGTTGGTATCTCAGGCAAATCTCAGCATGCCTCTAGACTCTGAAGAGTCATTGAGAAGCTGCTGCTGCCTCTAGAGTTGGAAGCTGTTCAGCACCGCTAACAGGTAGCCTGCACACAGAAACACGAAGCCTGATCCACCAGGTGCTGGAGTCAAGGACATGGGCAAATGTCTTGCGATGCCCAGTTTGCATCATGGTACCAGTTACCAGTTGTACAGGATGTCTAGCTGTACCAAGGCCTTTTCTTTCTCACAGATCTGAAACTTCCCAGCTGTGTGAACAGCCATGCCATGCCCTAGCCAAGACGCTCGTCGCTGTTGAGTGAGGTGAGGATAATGGGATGGCACAATATATCCATATACAGCATGAGAGCATTTGTGTAGGGCGATGATGCCTTTAGGAGGGTTCCCTGAATGTAAGCAGCCTGGGCACGAGGATTACATGACTAGATGTTTGCAGGAGCTTTGTATATTAAGCTTGGAAAAGCCATAAGGATGTATTGGGGTGTATCCCGTGATTATCGGACACGCGTGTCCTGCAGGCCCTCTGCAGTGCAGGGTGAGGGCCCCAGTGAGCCCTGGGGCTGGGCACAGTGGTTCAGCACCTGTGAGTACAATCAAACCTTTCTGTTCCAGAACAGGGTGGCTCCTTCCAGCTATCCACAGCAGCAGTCGTTGGCACATGCTGTCCCCCCCCAAAAACACCCCGAGGCAGTGGCTGGAAGGGGTACTGGGGGCACTGACCAGAACCGTGCCAGGGAATAGTTCAGCCATCAAACAGCCAAGCTACCTGTGCTGACCCCTGTACACAGGCCCTGGTACTCTTCGCATACAGCTGTAGCCTCAGAGGTACAGCTATCCTCACTTGAGACTTCGGGGCCTGCAAAGTGAAAATACGTGACTGCAGCAAAGATAAACACCAACAAACTGTTTTTCAGAGGTTTACACCAACCCATCCTCTAACTAAGTGGGGAGAGAATGTTTTTCCAGTAGGAAGCCATTACTGTTGCTGGGATCTTTGTGAATGTGTCTGGCACTGAGGAAGGCCGAAGAAATCCGCCGTGTGGCAGTACCAGTACTGAGCAGTGGATGAACAGCTGCCGGGCAGCCTCGGCTGCTGCTCCTGGGAGCGTACTTGAAGTGCAGCACACAAAACACATCTTTCCTCAGAGGCATTGTCATCGTCACCCTGGCTTGAGTTTGGATTGGCAGGCGACCTTAGGCACTTCTCGTAAGGTCAGACGGGGCTGTCACCCCCTTTGCTGCTGAAGCATCACTAGTACCCCTGAGAGCTGGGGAAAGCAGGGTGTAACATTAGCCCTGACCAACACCAGGGCATGATGCTGGACTGGCCTCAGCAGGAACTCCCGCAGCCCACGCTGTCCGCAATCCCGTGAGCTACACTGGGAAGAGCTGCAGTACGGCACATCGCGGCACATGCGGCAAGGCTGGCTGCTTTGCAAGGGAAGGAGGAGTTGTGGCTTCTTGTCAGTTCCAGAGGGACCTCTCTGGACTCCCCACCATCACATCCCATGCTCCTAGCAGAGCACACACAAATGCAAGTTGACCTTCAGCACTTACCTGGGTGCTGTTCTGAGCGCAGAAGATCCCGGTGAAAGGTGGAACCTTTACTGCAGCATGTTGCACCAGAGCGGCTGGTGGCTGCAGGCAGCCAGCTTTTCTGTGGAGGAGCTGCACAAGCTTTAAATAAAAGATAAATGGTTGGGTGTTGTAGTCAGAGTCCAACCCAGTCGGCCTCACACGGGGCACCAAATGTTGCAGCACAATCAAACTAGTAGACTGCAACAAGGCTTTACCATTGGTCAGATTCTACTGTCCATGCTGTTTGTCCTTCCTCCAGAAGCCAAGCCACGCCACACCACGCCACGCCACGCCACTCCCCTTCCACACTCCTCAGGGCTATTCAACTACTTAGCAGGACCAAGCTACAGCTGCACATCATCCATGTCCATCAACCCACTGCCTTGGGGGCAAGGCCACAGCTGCATGTTACCAGTGCTCATCAACCCACTGCCTTCACTCCTCTACAGTTGGGGAAGGACAAGTGAGGGAGGAGGTCAGTCACAAGGTAGAGGAAAGGATGAACACAAAAAGCCCCATTCCATGTCCCTCTCCTGCCCATGCAGGATGACGTGTCCTGCCTCCTCACTTCCTCTCTCCTAGGCAAAGCCTAACACTGCCAGAGCCGAGCTACCCACTCTGGGTGCACCTCTAGGTTGGGTTGTGTGTACATGGCTGTTGCTTAGGAGTAGAACAGGTTCTTTTGGGCTATGGGTACAGTGGAAGAGAATCTGGTAAATAAAAAGTTTAGATCAACTGGTGCAGTGGAAGTCAAAAGATGACTTTAAAAATCACTGCATGATACCACAAGGTATTTTGGATGTGGTCAGTCAATTCAGACAGATGTTGTATTATTGTGTTGAACTGCTTTGAAAATACTGAAGAGATAACAATTTGTAAGTACACTTACACCCTTTTGGCAGGAGTTATATTCTGGCTGCATAAAGCTGTGATGCTAACAGGTGTTTGGCTTTTTTCATTGTTGGGGGGGATCTGCTGCAGTATTAGCACTTTTGAAAAAGAATGGTCCTTGAGGAGGTAAAACATCTAATAAAAAATTGTTTTCATCTGTTACTGAGGAGTCTTAATTCCTTTTGATTACTAAAGAGCAAGTAAATTAGAACAAAATGTCTTGACTTAAAGCATGTCTTTTGAAAATGACACAGTTAATGTCTCCTATTGCTTTTTTTGGACTGAAGATAGTTGTCAAATTTAATATAAACCAGTAAAACACTGCAGTAAAAACTGATGTTTCTGCTGAAAACTGTTGTCCAATTCTAACAAAGTCCAAACTGAAGTGGTATATTCAAAGTCAATTTTTAATTCATGTGCCAATTTACCTTCATAACAAAATATCCTTTTCACTTAGAAAGAATATGTAGTGAGCATTCAGCTACATATTCCTGCATTTTGTGGCATCCCCAAAGTATCCATGATAAATAAATGAATCTCTCCAGTAACAAGGCAATATTCCTTTTTTGAAACGGTTATTAACTTTTCCTAGATCTGACTGTTTTTTCTGGTTGTTTTCCCCCCTTTTCTTTCTTTTTGTAAACTTTTTTCTTTGAGGTTAAGCACCAGCTTAGTTAAAATTAATTTTTAATTGTCTTTAATGGAAAACTGATTCTTTTGCGTGTCCAAACCCACTGTGGATTCTTCTTGATTTGAAAGAAGCTATTGTTGCGACGTCTTGCACCTACAATTTATATAAAGACAAATCTATCAGCTTGATTTCTAGAAATATTCATTGCAGTTGCTGAAATGATTCTGCTGCATTTTATTCATCAACGCGCCCTGGAGTTCTGATGGTTTATAAGATTGTCATCTCCTCTGTATTTACAGCGTATTAACTTCTTCCTTTCAGAGTGCATCAAAGCTTCAAAGTAACTGGATGTTTTCACACCAAGCCTCCCTCTGCAAGGCAGAAGAACCCTACCTGGTGGATACACTGCTGTCATTCATGCAGGCTGCTGCGCTGGCTTCTGGTGCGGTTACTCTTTTCAGCCGTGCTCTGGTGCTCATTTTGGTGATTCATTTGCTTTCTGCACAGGCCCCTTACCTAAATTAGCAAATGTTCTTCCTCAAGCGCACCTGACCTTTGTGCTGGAATTGTGCTGAAAAAAATTATTCTGCTTTGATAGGGAAAGCTAATTTATTTTTAAGTACTGGGCTGCCTTTTTCCCTGTCATACTCTTGATGAATATCACTGTTTCTCTTCAGTTTTACTAGACTTTACTAGACTCAAGAACCTCACTGGCTCTGGTAAAAATGACTAACTGTTTTTCCCAAGGGAAACCCTCATCTTTCTAACAGGTTTCTCATGCCATTCCCTGGTAACTAGCTGCCTCACCGGCCTGTGAGCGCAGCATGTGAACTCAGCACACAGCAGCCCAGACGATGCCTGGGCTTTGCTCTGTATTAAGTTGAAGGATGTGCAATAAATTCCTGTAGCCTGCAGATTAATGTTAGAGGCGGAAAGCAACCACTGAGAGTTCTTCACCATCTCACTAATGGTGATTAACCATTTCAGTTCCCTGCTAAGCTCTAGCAGCTGTTCAGGGTGCAGAGAGGGGTTAGCCCCATGAAAGGACTGTCACAAACAGAATTCCAGGTGCACTTTTGCTGGGCATGACTTAACGGCTAGGTCAGTATCTCCTAAAGACTGCATGTTATTTTTCAGTCTTCTCTCCTGCCCCTTCACACAGCTCTTCTGTGTGTTCTCATCTCTTTGCCCCCACCTTGTTACCGCAATTCTAGCCAGAGAAATGGCCAGCTCCCCGGGCACTGGCTCTGGAGAGGAGGGATGAGAATGGGTGGCGGTGGCTGGGTGATGAGGCTGCGAGCACAAACCCCGCTGGCCATGACTTGGCCCAGCTGAGGGTCTGCCAGCAATTAAAGGATTAAAGGTAGATGGTTCCTGCTGGAAGCATGTAAAAGCACTTTATTTTCCCCCACGAACCTTCTGTGACTCAGAGTGAAATGCTGCCGTACAGATGCAACTCTTCCAGCTGTGTGAACTAGAGGAATTCAGCATTTCACAAGAGTGCTCAGTATTTTAGGGAAATAGACTATACGTGAGTGCGGTAAATTGTTATGCATGTATTTTAATGTAATATAAACTGCTTTTGCCTCATTACCATGCTGTAATAATGGAGTCGTGACTTTCCCAAGAAAATAACAAGGTATGATTCAGCTGACCCTGGGAAATAGGCTTTTATAGTAAATTGGGAAAATAATGCTGGATTTCACAATACTATGTTACATAGTTATATCAGTGCAGTACAGTGTGATTTGTTCTTGGCTTTTGAAGGTAGATGTCTAGTAATATGATACTCTCCTTGTCAGCAAATGAACACGTTTCCACACAGACTCCAGATTAAATCCTTAAAAATGATAACATGGAGTTTGACGTCCATAGTTACTGCCTGATAAAATACAAGTAAATATGTTGTTTAAAGTATGCAGTAGACAAACATACAGGCAAAAGACTTCAGATATTATACTGTTTGAGAAGAATATTAGCATTTACTGATCATTCCTATTATTGCTGCAGTTATTTTATAAAACAATTCTTTAATTACATGAATGCCAGAAGGGTAAACTCACAAAAAGGAAAAACACTTTACACATAACTTAGTGGGATAACAATGTTTAGAACCTATTTTAAAGAAACTATGACAGACATCTTTAATTCACCAGTCTGCCACAACAGGAAATGACTTCCTCTAATACGCAATGAAATAAATAAAGGTCAGATGGTTCATTTGTCTAAAATTACTTTGCACAGTCCTACCAGTAAAACAGGATGTTTTCTATTAACATTGCTCCAGGTTTCCTGGTAACAATAGCACCAAAATAAGGACCAGATTTTGTCTAGGTGAAATTCACTCCTTCTGCCTAAAGCCCTATGCCTAGAATCTGCAAAGAGAAAAGCTGAAGTAAGATGTGGAAGCTGCTTAATTTGCATGTAAGCACCAGGCTGTGATCCATACAAGCTTACAGGAGTTAGGTACTCAGCTTCTGCTCAAACTCAAGGGAGGCAAGCACCTTTGCTCTTAAAGCTTTTTTGAAAATTCCAGCCCTCTAAGACGCAACAGCCTCCCATTGTCTGCTCAGGGACAGCAGGTGTATATATATGTGTATATGAATAGTGCTTTGAGTATTCAAAATCTCTGCATGTCAAAAGAGGAGCGTAGAGCCTGCAGCTTCTCGGCTGTGAGGCAGCAGCAGCCTTGCTGAGCCATGCTGCTTATGAGACAGGCTGCGGGCACTTCCCTGTACACCCCACCCGACTTGTGCCCTTCAGTGATCTTCATCTCAGCCAGAAAGACGAGGGGCTGTGAGTTAATTGCTGGCAAACTGAACCGTCTGGGGTTCAAGTGGGAGGAGGGGCTTTAAGCCAGCTGTGTGTGCACTGGATGTTCCACCTAACTGTGATGCAGTTTGTGTTGAGGTACGTTTTCTCTGGCTATTTTTTCCTGAAATGTGCAATTACAAAAATTAAAATATTTACATCATTACAAATGAAATTTCAGTGTCCACTTTTTCCGTCATAAAATGGAATATTCCTATGTGCAACAGGTGAATTATCATCCTTGGAGATCAGATACAAAACTGTTTTCAATACAGAGAACAATAAACTGATTACTACAGCTATATATTTTTTGATCAAGAAGTTTCCCTGTCTTCAGCGGCGATGCTTGTCCCGTAGCTCCCACATCAGCTGTGTGCCAGGCTTCACAGTAGTTGCTAACCAGTCGGATCCCGTTTGCAGTTGAACCATGCCATATTACTTTTTGAGGCCTGAAAGGTAATGTTTAGAAGTTATTTCCTGAGTCTCTTTTTGCTTCATTCAACTGCACACCTGTATATGTGGTGACCTGTATTTCTGCTTTCCTTCTGGTTGAAGCAAATGGTTGGTAGGGAAAGATGAAGACAGAAAGGAGAGGAAGAAAAGGAGAACTCCATCTGATAACCCATTCATAGGCTATCAGAAATGGAAAACAAAAATAGCATAAGGAAAGAGAGACATTTTTATTACATTTCTACTAGCCCAAGATGTTGCTACTTGTACTGCCTGGTAAAAAGAGGAGTCACATGCAACTCAAACAGCAATGTTAACTCACCAAGATGGATCAGTCATGATGTTCCTCCCATCAAAGGAGTATATTGGAACGTGAATGTTGAATTGTCCACCATTTCCATTAAATATAGATTCCCAGTTACTGAAAAGTGTTTCTCCCTGTTAAAATTTCAAAGGCACTTTTACAAACAAAACAAATTCCAAATCCACATCATACCTAACTGTTGTAGATTTATCTATACAGTTAAAATCTTATTTGCATTTCAGAAAGCTTATGATTCAGCTTTCACATTAGTTTCTGCATGATGCTCCTGAACAGACTTGTCTCATCCATCACCTCTATGCTAACAGCTCTCTGATCCACACCTCTGCCTCACAGTTGCTTCTCCGTTCTGTTGTCACTCCAGATACTCAGCTTGATTGTCTCCATTTCCACTGTCCTTTTCCTCCCAGCTGTCTAAGGGGCTGTTTGAAAAATTGCTTATAACTACTGTAGCTACAGAGAAAATATAATTTGTATTGGAACATCTGGTGAGGTCACAATTCTGTGAGAAGTGTTGCAAATGTTTAAGGCAGAAGCTTTGCATCAGGCTGCCTCTCAAACGCCTTTAGCGTTTTTCCCGTCAAAGTCGAAACAATGAAACAGATCTTTACAAATTTGTCTCCAAGGCTCTGTACGTGCATGCACTTCAGAGCAGCATCCGTCCCGCACGTTCCAAGCATCGCACGTTATTCCTTTAGGTTTCTTTGGCTGTTTTTTTCTGGGAGCCAGCCAATGCTACAGAGACATGGTTTGTTTTCCTCAGTTTTAAAGTGTGTCTGTTTATGTCAGACCACAACATGACTCATGCTCTACACTCTCAGTTTCACTGGGGTAAATCCAGCATCACTCCTAAGCACGGAATTTGCCTTTATCTTTAGAAATCAGAAACCCAGGCATTTTAGCCTACTGTAGTCTGTGATCATACTGGAAGGTAGAACATAACAGTGATCTTAGAAATGAGGATGTGTTTTCCCTGCTGATACAAAAAACAATCCAGAAAGCCAGACATACTGTTGCTTTGTCAGCAGTCTGCTCCAAGTAGGCTATTCTTGTAGCTTTACTTCTACCATTAGCCTTAGGATACTGAAAAAAGCAGCCCTTGAAAATGCAAAAGAAACGTGAGACAGTCTGTATTTTCTACTTTACCACTACTTTTTTTGTTTCTTGAACCTGTCTGCAAAATATGAAGCAAAGCTGCTTCTTTATAAAATGCAGTTTGGGTTGAAACTTTCTGCTTTTGCCATTTTCCAACATTCTGGGGCACCTACAGCCTATCCTAACAGAACAAGCACTAAGTACTCATTTTTACCTTAAGATTGACTATCGGTAAGTGGTATCTGTCTGTTTTCCTGACAACTGTGGCCAGGTCTTGCAAATGTGATGAGAGGAAGGCTCTGTAGGTAGATGTCAGACCTGCTAGTTGGGCCTGTTGAAAGCACTGAAAATCTGCTCGCACGTCACCAGAAAATGGCAAGTTTAAAGCCACCAGATGCAGCTGGAGAAAAAATGAAGAAAAGTTTTAAGTTTATAACACTAGGAAGATATATATCAGAAACAAAGTAGACCCCCTCCTGCTGCCAGCACAAGAACTAGTATCTTCCATACAGGGTATGAAAGTTATTTGTTGCCATAACATTGCATTTCTTAATGCTGAGACCCATAGCAGAAACACCTGTTGATCTTTGAACATTAAGGAAACCATGAAGACTATATACTCCTAAAAAATAAAATTCTTTTAAAAGCAGCTAGTAATTTTAAACAGAAGTCTTGGAGTTATCACACTAACAAAATCCCAAATTCTACAAGCATGGAAATAGGTAGTAACAAGTGACCACATACTTTTTAAAATTTCACTGTTACCAAATGCAGGAAGTAGTATGCTTAATTCTAACAGTACAGATGCAAGAACTAAACTACATTTTTGTTCTTTGGGTTTTATTTTATTTTATTATTATATATATAACTCAGTTACCTTGCTTTCTTTGTCTAAATATTTTGGAGAGTATCTTAAATGAAGGCTTATGTTCTAAACTAAAACAAGCAGCACCATGAAGATAGAAAATATTGTAATGAATTCTTTAATGATTTAATTGTAACACTACTGTTACTTAAAAATTTGTGTGTTGCAGGCACAATCACTAAGCGAAGAAGTATTCCTAACTCAGATTTGTTTTTTTTTATTTTCTTTTTTCTTTGAGATGAGAAAAGGGCTAGGATGATGAAAACTGATGTGGAAGAAACAATCTAAATTTCTCTCTGAGGTGTCTAAACCAGGTAAAGAAGTGTATTTGTAAGTTTCTAAAGAAAAAAATCTGTGAATTTGAAGAGGAAATATCACAAATCCCCCCTCAATATGCAAACTGTCATGTTTCAAACCACAGCTATGCAGTCGCAGTACGGATCTCATACTTACTGCTGGTTTTCCATTGTTCATATTTGATGTTGGACTCATTGCTGGAAGAGACTGAAACCCCTGTTATTTTAACACATGCAAACAGATATATTAAACATGTTACTCAGATCAGAATTTTAGACACTCAAAAAATTTCTACCTAAAGCAAACACTGAACTCTGGAGAATCTGAAACTGTCCTGCCTCTGAAAAATAAACCCAAACCATGTATCCAGAATACTTGATCTGCATATCACCAGTTTGGTGTGTCACATAAATATGTGCCTGAAAGCTGTCCTGGCCAGAGTTGCTTTGCTTGACCTGCGTGTACCCCTTCCACAGTGCCCTGCCAGAGCTGGCGCTGGATCGCACCTGCAGTCCTGCATGGGAGCAGCCTGCTCCTGGCAGCAGCAGAACACCAGGTCAGGAAAAGTAAAACCGAAAGGGTAAGGAGGATGTGAAACCAGAAAATGTAGGGGGCGGGAATATTTCTCAAGGCCTCGGTAATTCCCTCTCCTAAACAACTGGCATATGGAGACCAGGAGGCTGATGATCTTCAGAGCTGTTTCAGGGACAGCAAAGGTTTTTTTCTCTAGTTATGGTAAGTATGAGTAACAAGCTGCTGACTGTACCAGATGGGAAACTCATGTGGTGTCAGCTGGAGGCTGTGGACAACTTCTTGTAACATGAGGTCTAGACATTTTCCCAGTATGCTAAGTGCACTTCCCTCTGACCTAGTCTAAATTTTTTTTCGTTATTTCTAGCCATCTTCCTTCTCACTGCTCCTTCCTAGCACTCTCCTACCCTTCCATTATCTTAGCAGTCAGATCAGTTAACCAGTCATCAATGATACAGTTCTCTATCCCCTTCGCCACTTCTTAGTTTTCATCGACCTTTGATTTTTTTGGGACAAACAGCATGTTCACATGCAGGTTGGTACAATAGCTTGCAGAATGGGGTCAGATACAAACTAACTATTGTGAATTTATAGACTGTCAGCACACTGAGTATAAGTTACAGGCAGGTGATGATGATGTACCCTGAATACAGGACTATAATCTTTTACAGTTAACATGCTTTTCAGAAACACTTTTCTGAGTTTCCTTGAAAAGGGACCAGGGCTTGATATGACTGACCTTGGTATTACAAAACAAAATGCTTTTTTTTTTTTGTAACCATTTGTAAAAAATGTTTTTTTGTAGGCAGCCTGCTTTGTTCTGTTTTTTGTAGATGCTGCTTGGTCTCTGTAGTGCTTGGAGCCTCTCAGGGTAATGGAAACAGATGACTGGCCAGTGTGAACCAATTTGCAAGCTTATGTAGTTGTAGGATGCTTATTTTGAACTGACAAGTCTCAGTGGAAAATTGTTGTACCTGCATCTTCTGTCAAGTGTATTGCCTGTCTTTGCATATTTAGACTCAGTTTTTCACAGTCCAATATTTTGTACTTACATAGCTTGATATGGCTGGAGGAGGAAGGCTGTCAGCAGGGATAGGAATTAATTCACCAAGCTGAAAGAACCCAAAAGGACAAGCTAACAAAACTGTATCACCAGGAGTTTCTGAACAAAATAAAGGAATCTTTCACCCATGCTTTCCCACCCACATAAAGAAAAATCTGCAACAACTGTATTTTGAATTGGAAATTATTAGGATGTAGTGCAATAGTACCTGCAATTTTCTCCATCCATTTCGAACACGGATAAAAACCTCACTGGTTTCACTCAAATAGATTAGCGTACCTTCTGCTACCAAATGAACTTTTTCCAACATACCCTCAATGTTTCGGAATGTTGTAACCTGTCAAGTAGGAAAATGAAACACACTTCATCAGACACACAAAACATTTTGCAAGTTAAATTGTTAAACTGTCATTTGAACACATAAATATCAAGGCTTCTTCTGCAAGAAATGCTGATTAAGTCAGTTTTACATCATTTCATGCAAAAAGCTTCAGTAACATAAATATCTTGCTACTTTGGCATACTGGCATGATCATTCTGTGTATTGTAGTAGAATGACACCAACAGTTGATTTTGTACAGAGTGAAGATCATCACACCTCTACAGTTTAGTGTACTAGATCAAAATAGCAGAATTCAGAAGAGATTTGATAAGGCCTATAAATATCATACAATTCTAGATAAATTTGATTCTATTATATTTTTCTTAGTATCATTGTGATGTCTTTTCTTTAAGGATGTTTTCTTCCATACTTTTCTTTATGTTTCCAGATGCCTCTAGTTTACACAGCAAGTATTTTTCAATTTCTCTTTTATAGATCATCAGGAGGCTTAAACTGATGTCTGTCAGATACAGACATTGCCCCTATTACCTCTGTCACCTGAAGACAAGAACACGGTCCTCTCTAAGAAGAGCTCTACACTCTGCTTGACAACTGCATTTAGTGTAAAATCAGGGGCAAGTTTCTTGCAAATGTCATGTCTTGACACTGAAGTGTCATTTCTTTCTTATTTCTTCAGTGTCAGAAGGCATATTCATGCTTTATGAATCACACAGACCCTGCTATATGTTTGCATACTGGTTTTTAATGTTGGTTTTGACCTATCCGAGACAGTGGCTCCCAGCCCGTAATAGTCTTCTACCTTGGGGCACCAGTCTTTGAACAACTGTTCCTCTCCCAATCTGTAGTCATTGTCAGGTCCTGCATCTCCATGAGAAGAGGTAGTTAGCAGAGGTGTCCCAGCACTATCAAAACTGGCCAGCTGCAACAAGGCTTTCACCATCACATCCCAGGTTAACTTCAATAAGTATTTGCCACGCCTTGCCCCAGGACAGCCACCAATCTGTCACAAAGTTTCAAAAGTTCATCTACTGTCTGTGCTGTTTCTTCATCCTCTTCAGGCCAGTCCACTCTACTTCCTGCCTCTGCATTCTTCCTTCTCCTCTTCCAGGCAGCCTCTCCTCATCCAAGCCCCCTTTTTCTCCCAGGGTCTCTCCTACCTCCAGGGTGCTCTCTCTCCTCCCTCTGCTTCTTCCAGGTCTCTCTTCACCCAGTGCTCCTCTTCCATCCCCCTTAGAGCTATTTAACTACTCAGCAGGAACCAGCCACAGCTGCACCTTATCCATGTCAGCCAACCCACCGCCCCAAACAAGCCCACAGCTGTATATTATCAATGTTAATTAACCTTCCTTCATTCCTCTATAATTTCTCTACATAGAGGTATGACACTATAGTGGGAAGGCACTAAGAAATTTACACTCAGGTTCTTGTTAGTCTATTTGATGTGATGTAAATGATCTGAAAGTCTGCTTGTTTATTGGTGCATTCTCAAATGATTGCCCCAGATATCCAGCCAATTTCTTTTCTATCGTAATGTGAGAACATGGAAAAGGAAAAAAATTGTCACAACCCCCCTGTGCTAGCTCGAATCTCCTTTTTTTTCAGAAACTACAAATATTTAATTTAGAAATTAACAAGACAGAAGTCTTAGCTTGCTTTTTTACCACATAGATATCTGGGATACAATTCTGATTTGACTCACACAGTAAGAAAAGGAAACGAATTTATATGTGTTCTCTGGCACAACAATTTTTAGACTTGCTAGGGAAATGTAGTTTTCTTCTTAGAATCAAATGACCTATATTACTGAGCTTTAATACAGTAATGTAATGTGTTTTTTTCACTGAAGCTGGGCATTCAGTAGTTATTCTGGTATCTCAGCATGTTAAGTTGGCACACTCTTTCAGAGAGATTGCTTTCAACATGGAATATGCACCTTTTCATTACTTTAGCATGCCATCAATCTGCATTTGTTTGAATAGGCTGTTGCTAACAAAGCAACGGACAGGCTTCTCCTGTTGTCACTTTTACCAGCTATATGGATTCCCTGCCGAAAAATCATGAGGTTCAGAAAACTAGAAAACATTCTAATAAACAAAAACATAAGATGGAGCTTTCCTCCCTTCCTCAGTGCTACCAATGACCACGGAAAGATTTGAAGCAAGGTTTTAATGGCAAACTTCCTTGTTTTGCTGTCTTACCAGATTCCTGCTTGCAGGTGACCCTGGCTCTCCAGGAGGACCTGGTGGCCCAGGCATTGCAGCTGCTAAAATAAAACAAGCATACAATACATGTTGAAGGTCATCTTTTTTGACATAGAAGGTGAGTGACACAAAGAAAGGACTTAGCAGTGGTATCTAGGAGTAGTGGGAGCTATAAATAGCCATAGGCCTTACATAGTCAAGTTCTGAATAGCTGTGTTCAAACCAACTACAGAAAATGTGTTCTAAGGATTTTTTTAAAAAGCAATGGTGAAACAGCCTTTTCTCTGCTGTTTGGGAGCTTAAGGTCAACAGATTGCAATCTGTTGCAGATGCTCTGCAAATGAAGAACCAGATCCACTTAAACTGACCAGAATGCTCTTCTACTAGCTGCTAATGGTGTGCATGTGGAAGAGGAAGAACTTTTAGCTCCTGCTCATATAGGGTTTGAGGGAGTCATTACAACTTCTACTCTAAAAGTAAACAAAAATAAACTTTTCCTTAAATAAAAAAATCACAAGTGTAAGATCAGCTGATATTTCAAAGTAACAAAGAATTCTCCAGTGGTATGAACTTGAACTTCTAAGACTGAAGTCCACAACATCTAGTGCCTAGTACCTGTCTCTACTTCAAAGCTGAACTTCTTCACCTTGAGTTAAGCCCCTGTTTTCTGCAGTAAAAGCTCCTTTATTTTAGTGAAGGAAAGAAGGAAAGATATGGAAGACTGAAAGCAAGCATCTCTTGCAAATGCATAGCATGATAATGGAACTTTGAAGCCATTTAGAAGAAAGAGCTTCTACATGTGGACCTTGCTGAGCATCTTGGTGTGTCCCAGCAAGGCTCTGTAGCTGAGATCTGGGCAAATCTTGCATTAACTGTAAGTGAAAATTCCTTCTGTAGGGGAGAAGAAAGTTGTAAAGTAGGGGCAACAAAACATGTTCAGCGGTATCCAGGAGGGTACACTGGTATACTGCTGGGAGGGAATGTAAAACTCAGTCAGAACTCTGACTGAGAACTGAAAGGCATGATGAGAGCTAGGATGACATGGAAGAAAGAGATCTAACAGCTGATGGATAGCTGTCGAACTACCTGACCATTGGGAAGTCTAGCATGTCCTAGCATGCTGGTGAATCTGGAGTACGAAGCATGCACAGGGAACTGCAAGGTTCAGCTCCTAACCGCTCCCCAGTTCCTACCTTGCTGGGCACTTCAAAATGGCATTCAGCTGCTCTTAGCTATTCCACACAGTGCTATAATCCCAAACAGGGACAGAATTGCTCTTCAAAACTGAAGGAGAAATGGAGGAATGGAGGAATAGCATCTGAAACCACCCTCTGCAGAAATTTTGGTGAGCACATCTGCTAGCCCTCCCCACAATAACCAAAATCCACTCCTCCACAGTTTGCTGGATATAGCAACTAGACAGACTGGAGGAGAGTAACAGAAGATAAGCTAAAGGAACATACCTTCTGCCTTTAGAATTTTCAGAGGAAGCAGGATCACAGTGATCTTCAGTGAAAGCAGAGCAATAGATTCCCCTCCACCCCCACAAATACATTCAGTGAAGAAAAAGTATTGACTACCTTCTCTTTTATTGTATCTTTCTACTCCGAAGTATTTGATAGTAAGACACTTTTTTAAAATATAGTTCGAACCATTGAAGACTCAGTAAAGGCTACCCCTGAGAGCACTGCTGCATTCTACAGCTTGCTTTTTACTGATCTGTAAGTCTTGAATTAGGAAGGTCCAGTTATATACCAAGAAAGCAAGTTCTAATGTTCAAAAATATTTGGTTTTGTGAAACCTGGAGGATCCTTGAAATCACATTTTACAAATCCAAGAATCTATGCTCTGAAGCATTTGCAAGGATCCTGCAGAGCAGTTCCTTCATGCCAATGGTGGGTGAAAGGGGTTCAGTTTTCAGGAGTGCTCAGTTATTTATCTGCAGATAAGCTATTCCTCTTTCTCCATATTACAGTAAGTAAGAACTTTAACAGGTAACTGTGCCTTCAAGATAGGAAATAAATAAACATCTGTGTTCATAACATTTAATAAAATGGACATCCGTCAGCGTGCTGCCTAAAGGAGCTTTATACAAATCAAAGAGGAAAATGTGTGAGAGGATGATGAAGAGTAATGGCAGAGAGGATAAGCAGAAGTATAGGGATGGAGTACTAATAATAATTTGTTTTGTCTGACTGGATCTCTTAGCAAATATTCAGAAGTGCTTAATATAAATTATACAGGAAAAGGCCTGAAGGCCTTTATGGACTTTATGTATGCTGCGGATCTGTCCATATCATGATGATCAGGAGCTAATTCAGGTACACGTCTATGTCCCAACATTGAACATACTAAGGATTTCTCCTTTCTGAAATATTCTTCAGAGGATGAACTCTTCTGATAGATACTCAATTAATTATATTTACTGGATGACAGATTGGAAGCCTCATCTTGTCCCTGGGCAGCCATATAAACCAGTCTGACCAAGTTCAAGAAACACCTGGAAATAACAAATTGGAGGCTGCTCCCCAAACTAGCATACTGGAGGCACAGGTCTTGTGGGAAAACAGACTGATCCTTGTCCTCGGAAATGGAAATCTGTAATAGCTAGACCTGCCCAAATTTTAAGCAGTACAGATTTGCATGGTAGCCTCTCTATTCGGCTAACAACTCCCTTTCTGTTAGTACGTCATCTTCAGCTGCAACTAAGGAATGCTTTCCCTGGCTGGATTCCCGTGCTGGTCACAGTTCCCAGAAGGAGGAGTCCCAGTCACTCACTCAGGCAGGCCTGCTGAGTAGAGGGGCCCAGGACCCCATCCACCAGAGCCTAGTCTAAGGGGTGGACATTAACAGTATGACGCTTGTCACTAGAGGTCCTGTAACCCAAGAGGAGTCAAAAGCATGACTGTCTTTAACTGTGACACTTGTTTTATAGCCACCTATTCCTTTTGATGCAAGTTTGAGATCATACACCTGAAGCTCCAGTGCTACCTGGTTTGCAGGGTTCCTCCCCTCATGTGACTATCTGTGGCGCATTCTACTCCTTTTCTAATCCAGTAAGTTGAAAATATTTAGAGGTACAGTAACCAACCCTCCCAAAGTTTTGTTTCTATCTGTCATTTGCATAACAACTAGTTTTTAGAAGCAGTTCTCTAGCAGTTTCATTCTAGACCTAAAATCTACTGTGGGTACTGCCTTTATATCATAGAATCACAGAACCATTCAGATTGGAAAAGACCTTTAAGATCATCAAGTCCAACTGTTAACCCAGCAATTCCAGGTCCATCACTAAACCATGTCTCTAAGCACCACATCTACACGTTTTTTAAACACCCCCAGGGATGGTGACACCACCACCTCCCTGGGCAGCCTGTTCTAACGCTTGACAACCCTTTTGGTGAAGAAATTTTCCGCAATATCCAATCTAAACCTCCCCTGGCACAACTTGAGGCCATTTCCTCTTACCCTATCACTTCTTACTTGGGAAAAAGAGACCAACCCCCACCTCACTAAAACCTCCTTTCAGGCAGTTGTGACGAGCGATCGGGTCCCCCCCCCGAGCCCCCTCCTCTCCAGTTCCCCCTGCCTCCCCCCTCAGCCTGTGCCCCAGCCCCTTCCCCAGCCCCTGCCCGGCTCTGGACACGCTCCAGCCCCTCAGCGTCCCTCTGGCAGCGAGGGGCCCAGAGCTGAGCCCAGGGCTCCAGGGGCGGCCCCGACAGGGCCCGGCGCGGGGGGACGGGCGCTGCCCCGGCCCTGCTGGCCACGCCGTTTCAGACACCAGCCAGGGCGCCGCTGGCCTCCTTGGCCACCTGGGCACGCTGGGGGCTCATGTTAAGTGGCTTTGACCAGCCTCCCAGGACCTTTCCCAGTGGGCCCTTCCCAGCCTCCTGCCCCCAGCCCGCAGCTGCCGGGGGCTGGTGTGACCCCCGGGCAGGACCCGGCATTGAGCCTTGTTGAACCCCATACAATTGGGCTTTGTCCCACTCATCCAGCCTCTCCAGAGCCCTCTGCAGAGCCTTCCTGACCTGCAGCAGATCAGCACTCCCCCCAGCTTGGTGTCATCTGCAGCTTGCTGAGGGTGTCTCGATGCCCTCATCCCAATTATCAATAAGGGTATTAAATAGGACTGGTCCCAATGCTGAGCCCTGGGGAACACCACTTGTGACTGGCTACCAGTTGGATGTAGTTCCATTCACCACAAGAAGAGCATCTTGGCCCACAATTTAGGCAACTGCTCAATTTGATAGCTTTACAAAGCTCTTAAGGCAACCTGTTGCATAGACTTCCTCCCAGCCACAGCTGCAGTAAGATTCTTCACGCAATAGTGCACCCATGGCACTAGACAGTGAAAACATTTTTGCAGAGAAATTGTCCCTTTTGTGCTCCCAGTTCCAACTCACCACCTAGGAGAAATTGGTAGAGGGCAGGAGGGGAGAGGGGAGCAACGTGCCTGAGGTGTGCAGGGTGGGTGGGCAGGTGGAAGAACAGGTGGAAGCGGCAGGAGGGCAGTGGCAGTGTGTGTGTGGGTATAAGCACATGCTGGAACACTTGCATATTCAGCGAAAAGCAAAATCACATCCTCTCACCTGAGCCATATATTGCAGGGGGGCCTGGTGGGCCTGGTGGGCCAGGTGGGCCAGGAGGTCCAATTTTTCCATAACCTGGTAAGCCAGGTAGGCCAGGTAACCCCGGTGGTCCTCTGGGTCCAACAACTGAATCCCCTTTTGGTCCCTATCAGTGATTAAAAGTACTTCTTTGAATGTATCAGTTTCACTGCTGTAGAGTCTTCACCTCTGGTGGCAACATTTTCTGAAGGTCTGCTACTGCACCAGAGGGGCATGCATATTAATGGAAAATTAAAAACTTGACCATGTACTAAACTAAATTCAAGAATTTAAATTTCAGAAAGCTTTTTGAAAGTTCTTGCACCTATTCCTGAGTAGCTGATACTTGCAAAACTCTCAACAGTACTCTCAAAGTCCTGGATCCCAACTTTGCTTGTGCTAAAACTACTTGCTTTGATGTGCTTATAAGAATTTGTCAGAAGGTGGAAAGCTGTAACATAAAGTGTGTCCATGCAGGGTGTATGTCTCATGACAAATGTTGGTTTTCCCTCCTGTGATCAAATGTCAGCTCCTATCCCTTAAGCTCTCCAGATGCCAGTCTTCCGGATCAAAAAGGCTCCAACTCTCCACATTTCCAGTTTAGCAGTGTGTCCTGAGCCTGAATGAGGAACCCTTTGCTCAAGATGGCCTGCATACATGGAACAGTTTTTGAACCCCAGACTAGGATAGTTCAGCTGCACCATCCAACTCCTTGCCAGTGTAACAGTTTCTAAATGGGGAGATTCTAAATTCTCAGCAACGTGGAATAGTGCCAGGGAGATTTTTGAAGGTGGGTTTGCTAATCTGACACTTTTCCCTCAGCTGTGACCCACCCATTCATGTTTCTCAGCACAGAATATGACAACAGAGTAATGCAATGCACACATTTGTTGCCAGATCCCAGGGATAAACTAGTTTCCAAAAAATTGGTGCATTTCATTCCAAAGCAGCTGTGGTGGCAATTACTAGAAGGTAAAACAACTAGGTAAAGATTAGACAGTGGCTGAATTTTATATGAATGTTCCAGACAGGTACACACTGGACTTTTCATTCATGTTTTTGGATTACTGAAATATAAAATAAGATTAATTATTTAGATGGCAAATAATTTTCAAATCAGCCTCTAACTTTATATAGCCTATTTTGGCATTTATGGGCATGTAAGTAGTAGTGTCACAAGTTATGTGTACTGCCTTCATTTCCAATGATGTAATAGCACAAATCTACATACTGATGTAGCTGTATCAAGACAGCTGAGCATAACATTACATCAATTTTTCATAGTAAATCAATTTTGTGCACAACAGTGAAGTGTCTGTGTTTATGCCTAACACAACTGTTTCATATTCACCTAATGGTTAGCATGAGGTTTTATATAGATCTTAGCATCAGCTTGATGTTTGCCTTTTTAGTGCCTTCTAAATTAAAACAATGGGTACCCACAGCTATTCCTATACTACAATTTGTGTGACTTACAACTAATCCTGGTCGTCCAGGTGGTCCAGGGGGTCCTGTCAGAAAAAAACCTCCATTTGGTTCTCCTTTTTCTCCTTTTACACCAGTGACTCCATTGTCTCCTTTTTCACCCTTTAAAGAAAATGTATTTTAAAACATTGAGCTGAAGTGAGATCAGAACTCCATGCACTGATGTTTTAAAGTTATATGAAATCTCTGAGCTTAATAAAGAAAAGCCACTGCTTAAAATCTTTTGGGCATCACTTCCTTCTTCAGTGATAAGGGATAGAAAGGAATGCTCTCTCTATCAAGGGTGTCTTAGGGTAGGAGCTGGGGGAGGTGGAGTTAGGTGGAGGCAGAGAAAATGCCTCTTGCTGTTTCCTGCTATTCTATCCAGCAAAACCTTGCTCTGTGCTGTAGCTGGAGGAAAAGAGAAAGTCAGAAGAAGCATGAAAGCCTGGCTTTCTGCTTTTCTCCATCAACAAGGAAAAAGCAAAGCAAGATTGTCATGAAATGGACAGATATTTAAAAGCATGCAGCTCAGTGAAGATTATGGTGCATTGGACAAAACAGACAGGCGGGGGTGTGTACCAGGATAACAGAAGAGACACCACACAGAACTGCAGATGCTTTGAACTGCATGTCTTCTGTCCATTGTTGATTATCAGTTAGCTTGGGGAACAGTAACTGCATGTCTTCTGTCCATTGTTGATTATCAGTTAGCTTGGGGAACAGTGATAGGTAAGAATTGATAAATACTCTCATTGTCTCTCTGTGCAAAATGAGCCACAGCAATTGTAGGTTCCACCTCACTTTATTTCCTTCTGTTTGCCTGGGGTTTTCCCTTCAACTTTTTTGGTCTACTTTGTTTCACTTTCTGAGAAATAAACATGTGAATAGAAGAGGCAAAGGATAAAACAAGAACGGCAGGTAGCTGCAGAAAGCCAGTAGAGATGGCTATGTATAGCCCCTCCTCTGACTTTTCTTCTTTTTAGTCTCCCACTAAACAGGACTATAAAGCTTTCTGTGAGGCATGCCATTTTGCAGAGATGAAGGACTAGATGAAAAATGAGTTCTTTGTAGCTAAAGCTGTAAAGCTATAGCCACTGCTCTGTAAGATCACAGAAGCCGTATAAGCTCTGTCATGCATTCAGGGGCACAGGAGTAACTTAGGTGCACTCAGCCAAGCAGAAACAAAATCTGAAATCCAGACGGCACTGAGTCCTTCAAGGAAACTGACAGTACACTGCTTCTGCTGGCATCATTACATGGTAACAAGACTCATTTTTTTCAGATCTTCTACTGAAAAAGAGTGTTGTTCACTTAAGAATATTTAAAATGATATTGCATTGGTATTCATTTTTGTCACCTGAAGCAGTCAGGAGAATAATGGAACAGAGAAAGACCAAACACATCAAGGTGTGGGTATACTTTCTTGCCCGAGATTCCAGGAAAAGTAGCTTCCATTACTTATTTTATTCAGTGTGTTTAAAAGATAAATAGTATTACACAGAACTGACACCACCGCCGCCCCATGTGTTAATTGTTGCTACATTTTTTATAGAAGCCCTTTAGGTAATGGATGTTTCTTACCTGAGCTGAAGGGAAACAAAAGTATTCATTTATGGCAGATAATTTGTATCAACTTACGTTAGGTAACAGAGAATTATGACTTACTTTAATACCACGGGGAAGGTAAAAAGTCTCAGTAATAAAGTTTTTTTTCTTTATGTACTACTAACATCTACTATCTCTATACTTGTAATAAACTTGTCTATGTAGCTGGACTTTAAGAAATAAATATGATTTGTAACTGCTGATGCTCTTACCTGTTTTGTCTATTTCACCATGCTGTGCTGTTTTATGCTTAATTTATATGAAAGTACACTTTAGAAAAGGCTTAACCGAATTCAAACACAAATGGGATAAAATTACCTTTATGCTATTAATAAAGTGGCTGAAATATGGTGGAGGCAGAAGTGGACCTGAAAAATGGAAGAAAATACAATAAATGACAATAATTAACTGTAATTTCTCTTTTTAAAAGCACTGCTTTGGATATTACTATTTTAGGAGTTTTAAGAAAAATTATTCACAGTAATAACATTAACCTTTTAACAGATATTTTTAGTTTGGTTTCCTAACAAAGCAAGGCTTATGTGCCCTGTCTTGTCTGTCACTCCTCCACCTTAATAATTTCTGAATCTGATTGTGAGTTTCAGACAAATATGAAAGCAAAGAAGGCTCAAAGATTAAAAAGTCCCAGTTTTCTGGAAAAAAAAGAACAACAACAAGAGCATCTGGGCAGAGGGTGAAAAAGAAGCGTCCACATTAACCCCTTTGATGGAAACTAAGGCAAAAGAAAATCTTCCCATATGTTTTGCTAGCAGTGGGGTGACCAATCAGTATTTGTGTTACCTTTCATGCGAGGACAGTACCATAACTGACAAGAGACTGTTACTGTGCTGCTGATGACAGAATAATTGTCCCTCAACAATTTTCTGCAACAAACCCCAATACCAGTATCAGTGGTTATACCACCTGTGTTATGTTGTCTGACAATGGTGGTCAGCCAAAGGTGTTAAACCAGGACAAAAAGTCTAAAAAGTCTTAAAATATTCTTTGTTTGGCATACGCTTGGAAAAAAATCTATTTTACAGCTGCCTATAATGGCTCAATGCATTTTCTTCAAATGTGTTTTCATTCATTTTTGAGATCTTTGGGTCCAAGGCTACGTCAGCCACAGGACCCAATCTCAGCATGCTCTCTTAGGTACAATTAAGTCAAGTAAGCATTGTATGTGTCTGTACTCTTGGACAGAAATGTATTCCCACTATGGCCGCTGTTTTGATTTTATTCAAACCCTGCCAATTAGAGCTTGCTGCAGTGATTTGCCTGGTCCACATGAGGGGATGGGGAACAGACAGGTGGAATGGAATGGTGTCCTTCTCAGGCATTGCTTAGTAATCTCTATCCTGGCCAATATCTTAGGTCTTTATAGGATGACCAGCAAACAGACTAGGCCTAGGCAAGGTGCATGAGATAAAGGGAAGTCACCACTCAAAATGGAAGTAAAAAATCTGTGGTAGGAAACCACTAAGTTCTACCTATACTAGTAGCTAAACTGCATTAGCCCAGTTCCTCAGCCCCAGGCAAAGCAGCACAGCTTCTATCCATACAGCTAGATGTCCTCACTCCCAAAGCATGAGAGACTTACCTATACAGCCTACTGCACCCGTCGCTGGCTTAAGCTGCCCCCCAGACCACCCTGGCTCTGGGAAAGTGTTACTAGTTGTAGGCTGAATCCAGGCCAGGAAACATGGGAACAACTAAACCGCAGAACAATTGTCCTCAGTGTCCTGAGTCAGTTTAGCTCACTGCTGTACACAGCCAGTGAAGTTTGCCTGCCATGGCTTCTCCATAGGCAAACCTAGCTCAGTCCCCTTCTGTAGACATTCAGTGGAAGGCTGGCAGGCAGTTCTTGACAGGACCTTTAGGGACCTTAACACTAGCCAGCAAGAAACATACTTTGTTGTGTAGCTTCTGCTGGTAGACCAGACAATTTCATTTCAGTTTGTTTTCGGGTTTTGCTGAAACAGACTAAAGGACTTTGCACTTCCTTAATCAATGGCAAAATCATGCCCACTCAACCATCAAAGTCACAGAACTTTGGTGACCTTTCTTTCAGATGCTGCTTTCAGATCGGGGAAGACAATGTTTTGTTAGTGGGTAAAACACTGGATTTTTGTTAGAAATTCTACAAGAGTGATACCATCAGTAAAGATGTCATACTTAATAAAAAGAGTTAAATGTTGCTATCCTGTGAATTAGATGCACAAAGTAACAGGAACTGTTTAAAGAACATATTAAAGAATATATTGGGCATCAATGAAAAACAATTCAAAAATTTCACGTACATCATCTCAAAGGCAAATTCTTATAATGACGTCATTGCTGGAGCTGGAGCAGCAGGGTGTGTATTAGCCAACAGGTTGGCTGAAGACCCTCTCAGTACTGTACTGCTTTTGGAAGCAGGCCCTAAAGATACCCTTCTAGGTAGTGAAAGACTCATGTGGAAGATTCATATGCCTGCTGCATTAACATACGACCTCTGTGATGAGAAATGTAACTGGTATTACCACACAACATTGCAAAAGCATATGAATAACCAAATTATGTACTGGTCCAGTGGAAGAGTGTGGGGTGGCTCCTCTTGTCTCAATGCTACAGTATACATTTGTGGGCATGCACATTATTATAGCTGATGGAGCAGGGAAGGGGCTGTGGGACAGGACTATGAACATTGCTTGCATTAAATGCAGAACCTGGGAGAGAACAGACATGTTCATGAGGGATAAGCCAGTACAGAAGAGAGAATTTTCTTAATTTCTGTTTAGGAATGGTTCTAGCTTCTTTTTACAAGTTTATTGATGACTAGGAAGCACTAACCACTTATTTTAAGGCATTGGATATTGGTCAGAATAAAAATTAATTAGGGCAATACAAGAAACAGATTTATTAGAACAAACAGATGTCCTATTAAAAATAACCAAAATATCATCTTCAGTGAACAGGACTATGTCTTTGGAACAAAGACAGAAATATCCATATAGATGTAGTTTTGTATTCATTATCAACACATTAGAGGAAAAAGATTATAAATATGGCATAGCAACATTAATTTGATATACTGCTTCTTCTGTTTCAAATTATTTCTGGCACTGACCAAAGCCTTATCTCAGTATATGAGACTTAAAAAAATGTATAGAAAAGGAAAAGTTTGGAACAGCAATATTTTCAAATAGATGCTTGTTTCTGTAACTATTTTTGAATGTGTAAGAATTAGCAATGTGTATCAACTTTTTGATACAGAAAAGTAAAACTTTGGTGAGAAGCATCTGTTATGATGCTCCTACAACCAGTGAATTGATATTTTTAGTTCACACAGACTTTTTATGAGTTTCACAAATAAAGCGTAGAATATTAAAAAGCTGGTTGAAATGGAGATCATCTAGTTCTACCTCCTGCTGGAAGCAGGACTGTCACCAGCAAAGTACTGCCTTGAAGTTAAAATACAGAGGTGTGTTACCCTGAAATAGGCAGCACTGGATTTTAGCCCAATTGGTTGAAAAAGATTGACAGCAAAAATGGTATTTCAGGAAGTGGACATGATGCCTTTCTAAGATTTCAAAAATTTCTGACCAGCCAGTTACATTTCAGTATCTATTCTGTTGTCTTATTCTTAACACATTCATAATACTCACAAATGTGCAGTACAGGTACTCCTTTTCAGAAGACATTTTTGATAACATTATGAACTTTGTTGTTCTGTGTGTCAGTTCAGCAAGGAACCTAGGTATAAGTCTTTAAGCAGGTAAGGCTGCAGGGGTATCAAAGTACTTTTTTTAAGTTAAACGGATTCCTTTACAATATGTCAATGGCATATCACATTTAGTATACCTGGTGGTCCTGGAGCTCCTCTGTCTCCCTTTTCTCCTTTTAAGCCCGGTGAACTGTGCAGTGCCCAGGAAGCTCCATTTGCTTTAGCACCTGCCATAAAAACATCACAAATTCACAGCAGAGACTATAGCAGTGACAACCAAACGACCAAAAGTGAGAGCAGGCTTTTCCATACATGAGGGGCATGTGGCTCCAGTCCTTATATGCTTGTCTCACTCTCCTCATGAACTCTGAAAAGCTGCCCGATTGCCCTCACTTATCAACCCCAACATGGGCAAGACCATCTCTCTCTTACAAGTCAGTCTTTCACTCCCCCACCTAATGACCTAGCCTAAGACCCTCTGAACAAATCTGTTCTCACTCTATTTGTGAACTGGGGCGAGTGTAGAAACCGTTCTCGAGTTATGGCTCCGTGTTTGATACCACATCTTCTACTACCTCCAGACTACAAACCAATATATGATAATATCTACAACTGTGAATGTCAAAAATATTATCATTTATTGTTCCTTCATCTCATAAAAACACTAATAATGAAGAAAAATCTCTGAGAACAGAAATGCTTTTAGCATAGTTTTACATCCAGGTGAGCTAAGGGTAGTACTGCACCCAACCACATCTGGATAAATCTTCTATTTTTCCAGATATTAGTCAACTTTTATGGTAACCTTACCCTATAAAATCTCTGGGTAAAACAATCCCTGAGTATTCAGGCTCCTTAGGCCTGATTTCTCTATTTGTTCTAACCGAGTAATTGCCAATATCTTTGCAAAACTCATGTAAAATAACATAATTTTGCCATGGCAACATGTTATAGCCACTTACTTTAGGTAGAAATGCCTTTGCAAGTGCAAGTGAGGTGGTCCTATTCTGACTTATGGGCAGGAAGGGTGTTGAAGTGCAATGACAACCAGATAGAAGACACCTATTTTGAAGTAATATTTAATGGTTCCCTGTCTGTGGTATCTTCAGCCCCTGCAGTCAGTCATGGTCTATGCTGGGAGTCAAGGGATCACTAAGAACAGTGGCTCTTTTCTAACCTGATCTGATTACATTTCTGAATGTCACAGGGGCAAGCACAGAAACAATTTCTTGCTTGGGTACCCAGTGAACCAAGAACTTTGGGCTGTCTGTGGGCATTTATTGATAGATCATGGATTCTTTGTTAAAAACAAAAATATGGACAAAGAAATCTTTTGGATCCCTGTGTGCAGGGGGAGACAAGCAATTGAGAGTGTTTGAATTGAGGAGCAGTACTGGACAGCCTAGGCTCTATGGGCTTAATTCTGTGGGCATAGCCCTGAAGAAATGAGGACAGTTTGCCAAGCACAAAGCTTTGGCTTTCACTTATAAGTGGTGAGTCAGTCATGCAGCAGTAGGGATTCAGAAGGAAAGCTCAGGTCATCATTATACACCATAAATTTGTCCCTTTACTGCCCTGAAACCCCCCTTCCATCAAAATTAACAAAACTTCTCCATCCTTGTGTCTGTTTCCCCCGGGTCCTCATGTGTGGAGTTTCTCATCCTCCTCCATTATTCTTACTTCCTCCCTTGACTGCCTGTCAGGTTTTTGTCCTAGCTACTCCCAAACCCCAGAAATTACTTTCTTTTCAACAGGCCTCACCTTTCTAGTGAAGGAGGGGATGAGAAACATTTCTTCTGTCTTGCCAGAAAATTCACCCCACCTCACAGAAAGAATTGTTAGTAACTTGTTTCTTTCCCTCAGCAACATTCTGTGGGACTCCAGCAGCCAGTATGTGTTGACCCTGCCTTTGGTAATTTTCTTTCAAGCAAAAAGATGGGAGCATTTTGACATTAGTCATTCAGAGAAGGGAAATGTTTTTCACACTTCAGTCAAACGCTGGAGGAATGAGACCACCTGGTTGCTTGCTGGGATACAGTATCAGGTGGACTTCAGAATCTGCATCTTAGGAACATTGCCAGAGCAGAGAGTGATAATTCAGCGCAGCCATGTGTGACACCTCTGCTCTGACAGAGGACTTGTATGATTAGATCCTGCAGAAACTGTGTTGCACTCCACAAGTTATAAATCTTAGTCTTCAAAGTGCAACTAATAGGCTCAGTTGTTCTTTGGTCTACACCTTAAGACTGAGTAAATATGTGATCTTACAGTTTCACCAGAAGAAGAAACAAGACCACTTTGGTTTTCCTCCTTTTTTCCTCATAAACCCAGTTACGCAATAGCCAAGAAAAACCACAAAAAGCTTAACTAAGAAAACAAAACAAAACAAAACAAAAGCTTAATTAAACCAAGGTACAAGAAAATAATTACTCACCATGGACATTAAGAGCTTCTTGATTTCCAGGGTAAGGAGTGCTCACCTACAGACAAAGAAATCTATTACAAACTATCCATACACATAACTGATGGAAATGCCTTACATGGTGTGACTGAAAAGCCTGGAGATTTTGCATGCTAGTAAATGTTATAACAATGCTCCAGTTTGTCAAAGTCTGAGTATTAGCTGATCAAGCTTTTTTTTCAGGATTGTGCTCTCTTTAGTAATGCAACATGCTTTCAGCAAGAGGGTAACAACATGCATTTTAGAGGCATCAGCAAATCCTGCTCTCAGTCATGCCAGTCAAGCATCAGAAAACTCATTCTCCAAGAACAATTCTGAATTTACATCACTGCATTTCAAAGCAGGACTTGATTTTTGACTAAGATAACAGACTGTGTTTGTACATTTTTCATCAGACCATGGCTATGCCTACTGCCTGATGTTGACCTATACTCCAGGTGCATTGAGACCACAATTGGGAGGCAGAATTTATTCCAGTCTCTCCCGTCCTGGCATCAGTCACCTGTAGCAGTGGGCATCCTACTTACCTCTACAGCCTATCTTCAAAATAGGGACACTGCAGCAATTAAAATATGGTGCAGTGCTCAGAAAAGGACAGATTTTAGCACTAGCTAGTACTATTTATATGAACCTAAGCAAGGATATGAAAAAAAAAAAATAATTGAAGGTGCTGCATCTGGCTAGTCCTGTAGTATTAGCTCTTATAAGTCTTACTCACATGGATAGCTCCATTAACTTCAGAAGTTCAGTTCACATGAGGAAAACTTGTGGGGTTCAGTCTGTAGCTCTTTCTCAATATTCAATTATGTAGGCATGAACAGCAGACTTCTGATCTATAAACTTGGATAGGTTTAGGAGATTATTCACAAACGTAGGACAAATCTATCCAGCATACTCAGATGCACAAAGAGGTGTTTATAAGTACAGGTTTCTATTACTTGTGCACATAAAAGTTACTGCTTTTATTCAGTTTGTAACCTTCTTGAAAAGTGACATTTTATTATTATTATCTGAAATGCAGCTAAAATAGGCTTGTATTGTTTGAATCATTCCACAGAGAATCATAGGTCAGTTGAAGGTGGAAGGCATCTCTGGAGATTGTCTAGTCCAAAGCAGGATTAGCTACACCAGGGCCTTGTCCAGTCAGGTTTCAGAAGTGAGGCTGACTAATCCATATGTGAATAACATACAAAAATTATATGGTAGTAATGGGAAGATTTAAGCGAGGAATTCAAAGAGGTAAAAAGATGGTGCCTATAGGTCGTAGGCCAAAACCACAGAAATGTCAAATTACCATAAAGTAATGTCTATTTATCATCAATTAACAGAAAGATCCATAAGCTGGGATACATCTTCCTTCAGCAGTAAGGCTAGGGTGATGATAACTGTCAATGCATTTAGTATACTGTAAGTCAAGAGCTGCTTCTCTAAAATAAGTGAAACAGAACTGGAATGAAAATTGGAGGAGGGGGCACAATACTATTTTGAGCTATGCTGTCTAACAGAAAAGTAGAGCAGCCATACCGCACACCACACTATTAAGGGGAGGACTGTGGCTGCCAAAAACGATCTTTTCCAAGTACCTAACCCACAACTTAACAGCACAATATAGCCCTAGGGAAAGTACTTCCAGGACTGAACTCTGTTCGCCATTCATTGTAGGGTATAATTTCCATGACACATGAAACAAAACCTGCATCAGGATCCTCTGAAAATATAAAGTCCATCTCCCTTCTTTTGATACTAAGTGTGAAATTGCAAGTCCTTTGAAGGTAATGGGGACTTTGCCATTCCCTTTGGAAAGCAGGGGAAGAGCTTCACCTGCTGCCACTCCCGAGGTAATAAATGCTTATATGAGAATACACGTCATTTGAGGGTCAGATAAAGAACATGACCTTTCTTTTCTGATGCATCTTTCATGCCATAATGAAACACATAGCAAGTCTTATTTTGGACAGGAGAATTGAAAACAGCTAAAAACATAACAACATGGAGACAGTTTTTTTATATACATCTGAAAATGTGTGTACATGTATGTATAGACATTAAGCTCCCCAAAGCAACTTGTAACTATGGAAACAGAAGGTGTTAAAAGTATTAGGACAACCAAGTGTTCAAAGTGCTTTAAGCAAAAAGTTCTAGTGTTTCTCGTTCTGTTACATATTTTATATATGACTAATTTTGGGTCTATAAACACTTGAAAATCTGTTATCTTACAGACTAGGTAAAACGCATCTCTGGTGCAAAGCAGAAGGCAGGGGGAGATAAGCTGCAAAGCTACCGTGGTTCCATATACAGCTACTTTGGTTATGTACTGTCATGGCCATGCGTTTTGCTAAAAGCAGGTTCTGTGTGTGACTTACTGGCATCTTGCAATGAGGTCTGGCAGAGACTGGGAAAACTGTCTATTGAAAACAGGAAGGGCAATTATTTTAATGAAGGTAGGTGTAATACAGCAGATAACACACTAAATAGGTCTGCTAGGCATGATGGGACAAAGCCTGGCACCTCTGGAGCAGAGAGCCCAGCTTGGTGCCCAGGAACTCTCACAGGTCTGTCAGCAGGTCCTGCTCTGTGTGTGAGGGACAAAACTCTTACATGACAGTGGCTCTGGTTAACAGATTTTTTCCTATGCATGCAAACAAGGTCACACACTGTAAACGGTGTTGCTTGAAACAAGTTTTGATGTTTCCTTTTGCAAACTGTTCCTAGAGCAGCACATTTCTGTTACAGATGCAGACCAGCAACTGATCTCCAGTTATACTTACTCCTTTGATATAAATTATACGTCCTGGAGGTCCAGGGGGCCCTGGGGGTCCAGGCAAGCCAGGATGGCCCTGTTTAACAGAAAGCAAAAGAAGGAAGATACTAGAAAGATCTTTTCATATACAATACAACTGAGCCTACAGAACAAAGTCCAAGGGACTCAGAGGGTCTTATTTAACCAAGAAGTTTTGTGTTAAATGGTTTGAGGGGACACTGAACATTCACACACTCTAGGAATCTTCTGGACTGCTTCCACTGTGTTATATTTCCAGTGGACATCTGGTAAGGTGAAGTCCCCCATGAGAACAAGGACTAGTGATGGTGAGATTTCTCCCAGCTGCTTGTAGAATATTTCACCTGCCCCTTCATCCTGGTTAGGTGCTCTATAACATACCTGACCAGGATATCTGCCGTATTGGCCTTCCCCTGACCTTTACCCATAAACATTCAACCTTGTTATTACCATTGTTAAGCTCTAGGCAGTCGAAACACTCCCTAACATGTGGAGTTACCCCACCGCCTCTCCTTCCTTGCCTATCCCTTCTGAAGACTTTATAGCCATCCCTTGCAGCACCCCAGTCACGCGAGGCATCCCACCATGCGTCTGTGATAGCGACTATGTCACAGTTTTCCTGCTGCATGATGACTTCCAGCTCCCTCTGTTTGTTGCCCACGCTTCGGGCACTTGTGTAGGTGCACTGCAGCTGTGGTATCAATCTCACCTCACACACCGGCATGCTGGCCCCAGACTCATCTCTAGCGAGCCTGGTTTTATCCCCTTCCTGCTTTGAATCTAGTTTAAAGTTCTCTCAATGAGCCCTGCTAGCTCCTGACCTAGGACCCTTTTCCCGCTCTGGGACAGGTGACTCCATCTGTTGCCAGCAGGCCTGCTGCCATGTAAACTGACCCATGGTCAAAAACCCCAAAATTCAGCCAGGGACACCAGGCCCCGAGACAGATATTGATCGGTGTGACCTTCCAACCACATGCGCCATCGTTCCCTACAACCAGTGGGACAGAGGAGAGCAATGCTTGTGCTCCTGATCCCTCAGCCAGTCACCCCAAGGCCCTGAGGTCTCTCTCAATCGCCCTCACTCTTCTTGTTGTTTGAGCACCATTGCTGCCCACCCGGAAGACCAGCAATGGGCATTAACCAGAGGGCTGTACCAGAGCAGAGACTTTTCTAGTAACACCCCTGGCATGGGCCCCAGGGAGGCAGCAGACCGCCCTGGGGGGGTGGGCCCCGTTGGCATATCGGGCCCTGCGTTCCTCTCAGCGTGGAGTCACTGATGACACCCACCTTTCTTTTTTTCTTAGCAGAGCTGTTCATGATGCGTGGGGTTGACTGACTCTCCCTGGGCAGCTCCTCCAGCCTGGCCAGACCTTCATTCACATCACCATATTCCCGGCTGTCAGGCTGCAGAGCCGCACACCTGAGGGCAGGGCACCTGGGGTGGTGGCTCGGCCGGGGGTGATGCCCTGCTGCCCCAGGCAGGGGCTGTTTCCACCCCTACCCATCACTTGTGTCCCCTCCAGCTGCTTGGAGGTGAGTAGGCCAGCACCCTCCGCCTCCAGTGATGTCCTGGTCCATGCATTTGTCTCAGCGATGGCAGAGAGCAGTCCCACTGACCTCTCTCTCCTTTGCAATCTTGGCACTCCTTAGCCTTCCTATGTCCCCTCCAGCTCTGCCACCAAGCTGAGGAGACTTCTCCTCCAGCCACACAAGCATCCCGCCACCCCTGGCAGCAGCGACAGGCTCAGGCGCTCCCTGCAGTGGCCTGGCAGCCATACATCTGTCCATCACCACATGCCTTCTGACACTGGCTTCTGTCCGAGGGGAAAGTGTATCAGTTTCCTCTGGGGGAGCCATGGCCACAACTGCAGTTCATTGCTGCAAGCCGTTAGGGGGATGGCGGTCTCTCCATGTCACCTGTGGTCACCCTCACCCCAGGCCCCAGCCACCCTGGGCCACAGTGGCCACTTGGCAGGGCCTCAACGCGTGTGAGGGTGTCGCTGGGGCACCCCCTCCCTCTGTGGCCACCTCGGGCCCGCAGGCAGCTTCCCACCGCCCCTCAGCACGATGCTCAACCCTGGTGGCAGCAGCAGCCACACAGGGTTTTGAACTGCTGCCTCTGCCCCAGCCCACCCTCGTGGGACCACTTGTATGAGAGCACTTCACAAGAACAGGCCTGCCACACCAGGAGCCTGGGTCACCACTTGTCATGCCGCAGTCACAGGCTGCAGTGGGCACGGGTAGGCTATCATCCGTGCAGTGCTGAAGCAGGCGGCCTCAGTGGGTGTCTCCTCATTAGCGGATCAGATGCCACTTCAGCATGAGGTGTTGAGGTGCTGTCTGTGTGGTGCTAGACAGCTGAGAGCCTATGGCAGTACCGCCACAGCATCGGGGGGGTGGGGGGGCATACTGATGGCCTCTATCATGTGGCCTTTGATGTACAGAAAGGACTGGCGACCCCAGGCCGCTGGCTGTTTGAAGCAGCTACGCTAACAGAGAATCACACATAGAGAGGTTACGCCCGGGAGCTGACACAGCCATGTGGGGCTGCGAGAACCAGATGGGCCCAGAAGTTGACTTTTCCATGATTGTTACCAGATAGGAAAAGTAGCAGAAACATACAATTATTTCTAGACCATTTCAGGTTTTTAGTCCTGTCACCATTTTAAAAGTGATCACATAAATCAGACTTTAATTAGGATTTTTTTTTCCAGCTAATTGCAAAACATAAGAACTTACGTTAAAGGCTTCACCTCGATCACCTTTCACACCTCTCAGTCCATTCAGTCCTGGGCGTCCCTGAAATAAGTAGAAATAGTGCAGTATGTGTCAGGAGCAAGCTCCTCTGTCTTTATACCACTTGTGAGCATAATACATACTGGACGTCCTGGGAAACCAAGTTCTCCTTTAGGTCCGGTTGGTCCTATTGGTCCCTGGACAAAAAAGAAAATGCAATTATGGAGAATATATGGTACGTATCTTTGAAATACATTTTGATTATTTAGAATAAGATACATAGTTTTATATTTGTGTTAAAAATGAGTCTGTGTTTGTCTACAGAGAACGCACAGAATTTCCTCTCTACTTGGTCTGCTGAGCAATCTCAGAAGCTGAGGCCTGCCTGTAACAGTCACCTCTGGCTTGGAAAAGACTGGGATCTGAAATGAAGTCTGAATTCTTAGGCATTTGTAGGGTGTGCAATTCGAAACTGAGCCACCATGTATCAAAGTAAAATGAAGTGTATCGATCAGTAGGAAAAAGGCAGCTAGTGGTGTATGCTTTGTGCATCTCCTTTTTCTTTGCTTTGTTTTTCTAATTATTTTTGAATCAGGCCCTATGAGGAAATGTCTGTGAATCAGCCTGAGAATTCATACAGTGCCAGGCTTCTACATGCCTCTTACCAGATTGCATATGTGGATTTATAGGGCTGGTGACAGTTGAAACAGAACAGATCCTTCTTTATACAAGAATGACTGACCCATCAG
The DNA here is from genome assembly GCF_023638135.1 of Falco biarmicus. NCBI lineage: Eukaryota > Metazoa > Chordata > Aves > Falconiformes > Falconidae > Falco > Falco biarmicus. Next base: position 103,393,081 of record NC_079290.1, read on the forward strand.
GCTCACAAAGATATGCAAGTGACAGCAAAAAGAAAGGGCAGGCAGATTGCCTGGGAAAAGTGGTCCAGGACTATGGATAATCTATGACTGGGCATTTGCAAGCATGCAACTCCTAGGCAGTCAGCAAGTGATCAACAAAAAGTAGTAAACCTGAGAATACTACAAACTTTAATCTGTTGTCAGCTTCCCGAAACTCAGCAAAACCACAAGAATCTAGACAAGCTCTTTACATATGTGTCAACCTTTCTGGTTTCATTTCCTTTTTTTTAGTCTGGTGAAGCAAGAGATACCCCTTCTTGCATTACTGGTTAAATAATCTCTGTCTATAGATCTCATACAGATACCACTTATAGGTGACAATTGACATGTCTAATCCTGAGAAATCACAGTACTTTCAGTGTTATTACTGCAACACTTTCTATTGCCTACATACCTACAATATAGTGATTAACATAGAACTATGCTGATGGAAGAAAGACACTAGCCATTGCACTGCTCATCACAATTTTGGCACATCACTTTAACGATAACAAATATTTGTTGGCATTGTGACTGCAACTTCAAAGAATAGCTAGCAAACAATCAAAAATGTGAGGAAATCCCCATCTTGCCACTCACTTGCTCTTGATTACTAAGGAAAGTGGAGACTAAGAAGGAAGAAAGCCTGTGGCAGAACTGAGTGTTTTTATTTACAGTCCAGTTCTGTTGCCATGTTACATTTCAGCTCAAGGCACGGAGGGAGCACTGGCAAGTGAAGAACTAGAAAGGTTGCAAGAAATATCCTGATGTTTTATACTTGAATGATTTACATACTCAGAGTTTTGCATCTCACCTGATCAGCAGAACATTGACATGGAAATACCATATAGGTTCAAATACCTGTCTCTTACCACTCTAATTTATGAATTAAACTATTGCCATATTGACAGAATTTTCATTTAACAAAACATTTTTGCTTTTTAAAGAGGCAAATATTTATCCTTTTTCAATGAAAAGTGGTGTACATTCATGGCAAATTTATCTGATAATGATGAGGTGATAATCTTAGCATCAAGCTGAAATTCATGGATTATTTATTGTAGTTTTTATCATGCTAAAACCGAAGACTGGATTAGAGATGAAATTCAGAAATGGTTAACACGTGAACATATTGATTCATGCTTCACCATTGTAATCAGAGCTTAAAGCTCGCTAACGGTAGCTGAAACTGTTAGAAGATGGTAGGACCTTTATTAAACTTCTATTTCATTTCCTGTTTAAATGTAATTCCTGCCCACATAATCAAAGCTAATGCTTGTGTCTAAAAAGCAGGCAACAGATTGCTGGTGGACTCTGACAGACGTGAACTTGAATATTGTGCCCCCAAGCTTTCAAAATGATTCAACCCACCCTTCTGTGTTACCATACCCAATAATGGGTTTTGAAAAAAAAAAAAAAAAAAAGAGAAATCCAAAATGTTGTGGGGTATTTTTCTATTTCACTTTCCAGTATTTGAGCCTTTAAAGAATATGCAAATCTGAGCTTTACTGAGCAATGAAGATGATTAGAAACAGATTTTTTTATTAGTTTAAATAAATTGAAGTGTCTGGATCTCATGCTTTAGCTGGGACTTTAAACGAACTTCAGCAATGCAAGGAGCCGACCATGCTGGAGCCACCTTTACTGTTTCTCTGTCAAAGTACCAGCCCACCCATGACAGATGTTAGCAGCTCCCTTGAGACAGAAGGCAGCAGTCACAGCTAGAAGTGCAAGAAGGAAGCAAGGAAGCCACAGGAGACTGCTCACCACAAAAGGAAATTTCATTTACAACAGCAGAGAGTTGATTTGGGTAGACTGACACTGTGGTTCTTACTAAGGGCTCCTATTCACTAGTGTGCAATGGCCTGCTTCACTGGCAGCGAACAGCATCATCAAGCAGGTAAAAAGGATCCTCATCACCCCCGTGGCAGGAGACTGGATTCAGCTTGTCTCTTCTGCTTTTGCTAATAACAGCACTAAGCTTCTGACTATCCCTGGCTCTCATCTGCCAGACCACTACTTCTCTATAGCATCTTCCAAGCTCCTGTGATGCTCTCTTCTGTCCAGCTGAAGTCTTGGAAAGGAGGGGAACAATGAGAAGGGAATGTTTTTTTGGTTCTAGAAACTTGTGTATGAGTTCATTGCACCCTAACAGCACAGAGGAACAGAGTCCCTGGCTACCTCAAAGCTGTTCTTGGGCCAGAGTCTTTGTGCAAAGTGGAACGCAACCATCATAATGAAAACTTTGGTAAGTTATGTTCTCTGAAGTCTGTGTATTTTCGCTGCACAGGTCTCCCACTGACTACAAAGGGATTTTTTTCTATGGAACAACACCAGAATGAATCATCCTCATTAGCAGCGATGATTAAACTGGAGTTCTGCACTATGAAGAGGAACTGGCTGAGCAAAGTCTTGAGACAGGTTCTGTGTGCCAAATTCTCCTGCAGTGTAATCACTCACACCAGTGCTGGCAAGAACTTCCTCTCAATGGCCTTGTCTGCATGCTGAACTATATGAAGCATCTCATGGCAGTACAAAAGGAGAGGTACACACAGAGTTTGGGGCTGGTAGAAAAAGGACACGTCATGAAGAATGCACAGCAACAGGATGAGAGGCAACAAACACAAGCTAGAACATGAGAAATTCCAAATAGATATAAGGAAAACCTTTTTTACTCTGAAGGTTGTCAAATACTGGGATGTGCTGCCCAGAGAGGCTGTGGAATTTTGATCCTAAGAAATGCTGGGCAAGTCCCTGAGCTAAACAGGCCTGCTTTGGGTGGTAGTATGGACTAGATGATCTCTGAAGTTCACTTCCATTCTAAATTATTCTATGAATCTACTTCATAGTGAAAGGATAGACTCATCTTGCAGTTATACAAGGAGGAGAAAAGGAACTCCCCTTCTGGTAAGTTAGGATATCCCCCTTAAGGTATTCTGATACATGGTAATTAAGAAAGCAGTTACTCAGCACACCCAGTTAGCCCTTTTAAAGACCACAGAAACTGATGGCAAAATCTCCTACACACCCTGGTGTGCAGAAATGACATCACCTAGTAATATTCACTTAGATACAACAGAGACCAGGCTACATCAAAAGCAGAAGCAAAGACACACTCAATATCCTTGAACTTTGGAATACTAGACTAGAAGGATTAATTTCTGCTCTGACCCTACTGAGTCTGGGCAACTGTTCTTATTTCATAACTAATTTATTGTGCTTTCATACAACACCCAGTCAAAAATATCAAGCAAGGTACCTGGAAGAAGGCATCTAAATCCTGATTTCGGTAAATGGTCTGACTCTACTGCCTGATTTGCAGCTTCCTCAGAATCCAAGGCAGTTGCAAATTGTTGGCACCAACACAAATTGAGCCTGATGTAGTCAGTTGTTTCAATGTAAATCATAGAAATAGAGAATAGTTTAGATGGGAAGGTGCAGAAGAATGGCTGCAGAAGCATGGCTTTAGAATCTCTGAAGATCTGCACAGTCCAGGCCTGGTATTAGAATAGGCCTGTAATGAGAATTGTACTGAAGTTGCTGTGCTGAAGTTAACAAGAAAGGCAGCCTTGAGCTATTCTTCAATCCTGAGACCAAGTAATTATGTTGTGCCAACAGGCCGTGGCTGTAACAAGCTACAGCTGCTGGGAAAGCAGGTGCAGGGCCAAGCAAGATAGGGACCGGTATGGGAAAATAGGGAGTAACAAACTACAAGGCTGAAGCACAGCAACACAATTAGCTACATGGATAGAATGCTTATTTTAGTCATGATAATTAGGGGTGTGAGAACCATGCGCGTTGAGAGACTACTAACCAATTATATTTCTGCTTTATGAATATGCATGTGTATCGGTTCTATATAAGTAGTGTTAGAAACTAATAAAGCTGAGCAAGATGCATAACTCATATTGAGCGTCTTCTTGACTCCGGCGAGCCCTTCTTCCAACAATTGGCACCCGAACGATGGGAAAGCTGGTAATTGCTGGAAAAACTCTGCCTTTGCATCGCGACGGTGGGCTTTGCAAAGTTGAGAGTCACTCTGAAGAGTTCGAGCAGGAAGACGTCCGTAAGGAGTAAAGGCGTCTGAATCCGGCATTGACGTTGTGCGCGGACCTGCACCGGTAAGACCGTTTTTCCCTCGGTAATGGAAAGGGAAGCGGCACTCACGCTATTAACTGATATTCTTGCTAAGTGAGAGGCTAGCGTGAGCACTAAGAAGCTCCATGAGCTCTGTAGGTGGGCGGCTGAACACGGACACTTAAAAGACCCGCAATTGCTGTTTAGTGTGACTGAGTGGCGAGAGGTCGGGGATTCCCTTTGCGATGCGATCCTTAGCGGCAGCAAGTCGGCCAAGGACTTGGGGACTGCCTGCCGGGAGGTCATAAACCATTTATGATCCCTGGTTGCGGAGAAAAAAATGGCTGTGGCTGCCTCAGACCTCCTCGGTCGGGAAACCAAGTCGCAGTCTACCCGATTATTTGGTCTAGGCGCTCCGTCTGCAAAAGGCACAATTGTGCCCATTAAAAAATCTGCGACCGAGCTGTTAAACCCGACACCATCTCCAGAGAGTGGCGCCGCATCGGGTGCTCTGCGCCACCCTGAAAGCTACCGAGAGCAGCCCCCCCTGTTAGATGAGGACGAGGGTACTACGGCGGGTCTGAGTGCGCCTCTGAATGAGAACGCGGAGTCTGATAAAGAAAATGAACCACATGCACCTGCCCTGATCCCCCGTCCCCGAACCAAACCCTCTGACCGGACCCTAAACCGCTTGCAGCAGCAATTGAACAAATGCCATCTGCCTACTGCTGGTCGTGATGTTCAGATCCTGACCCAGGAAGGTGTTATCCTCCACCCTGCCGCTCCCCAAAGTCGTTGGTCTGGGGTTGTAAGAGACGCTATATTGGAGGGAGAGTGGGAAGCTGCTTCTGCTGTTGCTTGTCCAGTGCAGACTACTGCTTTACCTGCTGGTTCAGCAGCCGCTGTGTGGAAACCTTTTGATTGGAAATTTATGCAGCAGCTGCGACAAGCCATTACACGATATGGATTACAATCTGAACCAGTCAAACACTTGTTGACTTATTTGTTTGACTCTGAAATCATGACACCCAGTGACTGTACTTCGCTAGCCAGATTGCTTCTTACACCAGCACAGTTCCCCGTGCCCCGCCAGCGTGCTGTGCCCCGCGGCTCCCCCCGCTCACCCGCCCACCCACTGCCACAGATCCCCCCAGCTGCTGGCGAAAAGGGGAGTCCAGAGTTCGGTGTGGAGCTGCAGATCGCACCCCCGCCGGTGGTAAGACCGCGTAGAGTAAATCGCAGCAGGACTCTACGCTAAATTCCTCTCTGTGAGGGGGGGGGGGCACTATGGAAGGCCGTGACGAGTAAATCGCAGCAGGGCTTCTCTGCGCTGATATCCTTCTGTGAAAGGGGAGAGCTCTGAGAAGACCACGATGGAATTAGACGCGGCAATTAAACTGTTAACTGGCATCCTCCTTAAGAGAGGGGAGGGTGTTACAGAGACAAAAGTGGAGACCTTAGTTCGCTGGGCATGAAAAAAGAATAAGATCCCTGAGCCTGCGTTATTGTTTAGTATTGCAGAATGGAGAGAAGTGGGAAATTGCCTCTGGGGTGGCAGTCGATAGTTAACACTCTGGAAATTATGAAAGCAAAAAAAAAAAAAAAAGTAGCAGTGGCAGCCATAGAAGCGTTGGGGAGAGATGTGTAGAAAAGCCGGTGGAGCAGAAGGGTGATTCACCTAAGCCTTCTCTCTTGGTTACACTTTTCGGAGTTGGGCATACTCGTCCTATGAAGGGTATGTCCGCCCCTGCGTGTTCGACAGTGCCGGAGCTTTTAGATAAGACAGCAGACAAACCAAAAGTTCTTCCTCATCCTGAAACATCATTGGACAGGTTTGAGGAAGAAGGCGGGGAGAAACCTTGTGATAACAATACAGAGAAATCCTTACAGGAGGTAATAGATAAATTAAGAAACCTGGTAAAGCGAGTTAAAATGAACCTGCCTACTACTTCAATACCTGTAATTCCTCCAGTTAGCCCAACTACCCCACCAACGCTGAACTCAAGAAAAGATCCAATTCTACAGTGTTGGTCTGGTGTTACTCGTGATGCTGTTTTGGAGGGAGAATGGCAGGTGACCAGCTCGTTATCTTGTCCAGTACTGATTAATAATCTTGATGCACATAACTGGGACATGATTTATGGAAGGTTAATGATCAGATTTTAGTGACGGGAGTGTTGCAACCTGCTCTTCCACCTTTTATGATGATCCCACAGATCTGGCAAATTGTTGTGATGGACTTGAAAGACTGTTCTGTCTTTTTCACGATTCCCTTACACCCTGATGACACACAAAGAGACTCAGTAATAATGATTTGCAACCGTTCCGATCCTGGTTGCATGGCACCGAAGCCAACAGTCCTCAAACTTGTTCACCAGAACAGCGGGCTGCCCTGAAAGTTGTGTCCCGCAAGATTCAGACTGGCTGGTGTGGTCACCGAATGGCAAATCATCAGTTATCTTTTTTGGTTTGTAACGTTGCCACTTCACCTTTTGCCCTTATTTTGCAAAGGCAAAAGAAAAAGGGGGAAAATACGGTGATCATTTTAGAGTGGTTGTTTTTGCCATTGCAACCCAGACATCGTATTTTAAGTCGCCCTGAAGCAGTAGCGGCCTTGGTGAGAAAAAGAAGAGACAGGATTGTTGAAACTGATGGGACTGAACCAGCAGATATCAGTATTCCAGTCCGTGGTGATGATTATGAATGGCTTCTGAGACATTCAACAGCCATACAGGAAGCCTTGATGGGCTATACAGGTGTTGTACACAACAACCAGCCAAAAGGACCTCTCTGGAAGATGATAGAACATTATCAGTGGATTGCGAGACCGTTACACTCAAAAAGACCAGCTGACAGGCCAACAGTGTTTACAGATGCAGGACAAAAGATGAAGAAGGCTGCGTGTGTTTGGCAATCCAATAATCAGTGGCAGAAACACGTGATCACCGGTGAACCACGGGTCAACCTTCAAACCTTAGAACTGAAAGCAGTTGTTGAAAGGGCAAACTGTACCCTGAAGGATTATCTTCAGAGACAGAAAGTATCGCAGGACATAGACATAACTAAACGGTTGACTAAGGTGTTGTTTACCTTAAACTCTCTCTCCCTTACGGAGGATAGAGAGGGACCACCTGTTGTTATACATCACCAAACAGCACGAGGGAACCAAACAACTACAGGTCCTGGTTTGAATGTTCTGTATAAAAATATGGCTTGAGGTGTATGGGAAGGACCTAATCCAGTGTTATTTATCGGTAGAGGTTATTTTTGTATCTCCACAGATAAAGGACCTATATGGGTCCCTAGCAAGTTTGTGCGACCTGTATGTCAAGATCAGAAGACAGAAGAGAAGACTCAGAGCGAGCAGACAGAATAAACTGTCTATGTTGTAAGGGATGTAACCCGTGGGTATTGTGCCGATGTATGCTATGTGGGGTAAAACGGTTCTGTAAGCCAAAGCTTAAATGTAAATGCTGTAAAGAGTGTATGTGTTTGATTAGTAACTGGGCATGAAACAAGAGAAAGCATACGACTAGTGTAATACCATGCTGATTGGAGACAGTATACATCATCAGAATCTGTGAAAGCACAGAGTTTTGGGGTGGAATTAAAAAAAAAAAAAGGTGGAAATTGTAGGACTAAACATGTTTAAGTGGTGGACTTGGTTTACGGTCTTTATGAATTTTTTACCCATTGGCCAAAGTATTTTTGACATCTTGCCTAGAACAAACATATGGGTGACATGGGCAAATATCATGGGGGTAACAGACTTTTGTTTACGTTTGCAGCAAGCAGACAACCCCTTCAGAACTTGTTTAATTGGTATTCCCCTGCAAGAGAGTGAAACAAATTTTGATGGTTTTTTGAAATGTTAAAACAGTGGATCTGACTTCCAATCAGAATGGTACACATATGAGTCCGAACGGGCAATTTGTTTGGCCTTCTATGCGTAATGCAGCGTGGCAGAAAATGGTTATTGAGAATTTGAATCGACCATATCATTTGCCATTGCAGGAGTTAGACCTATTAGGTAGCATTACGCCCGTTAAATACGTTAATGTGACTGCAACGGGAATGCCAGAATGCGAGGACACGGTACCACCACTTCAAGCTCTAAATGGCACTGGAGTAATTTGGTTTGGTGAACCGTGGCGACTGTGCCTAGCACGTCAGGGTGAATGGGAGTTCGATACAAGGTTTCAAAATTTAACCGGTTCACCTAATTGGGGTGAACTGAAAGCTGGAGGCTTACATGTAAATGTATCAGGGGGCTATCAGTTGCCACGGGGAGTCTTTTTGATGTGTGGAGACAGAGCATGGCCAGGGATTCCTTTGAATCCTGTCGGTGGACCATGTTATTTAGGGCGTTTAACTTTGTTTGCTCCACGTATGAAAGACTTATTGAAAATGACTCCACAATTTCATAGATCACGGAGGGCACTGCGCACCTTTGATGAAACATGTAATGACCGAGTCGATCTGCAGTCTGCAACAACAAATGTCTTAGCCTCCATATTTATGCCAGGAGTAATGACTGCATTAAACGCTAAGAATATACGAAGGTTAGCGTGTTGGGGAGAGAAGCAATTTAATCTTACATCACAGATTTTAAGTTATCGCTTGACATAGTGTTAGGCATGCTACATTACAAAATAGAGCTGCAGTAGATTTTTTGTTATTAGCACATGGACACGGTTGTGAGGATTTTGAAGGGATGTGTTGTGTGAACCTTTCCAATCATTCCATATCTATCCACAAGAAGTTGTCACAACTGCAGGGAAACATGAATCATATTCTTGTTGATGATAATCCCTTTGATGAATGGTTGAGAGGATTGGGCATAACAGGTTGGTTAAAGACGTTATTGATGGAAGGAATACACTTTGTTGTAATCATTACTGTAATGCTTTTAGTTTTTAGCTGTGTTTTTTCTTGTTTAAAGAGAGTAGTTTTTAACATAACCAACCAGGCCTGGCTTGTGCAAAAGAAAAAAGGGGGAATTGCAGAAGAATGGCTGCAGAAGCGTGGCCTTAGAATCTCTGAAGATCTGCACAATCCAGGCCTGGTATTAGAATAGGCCTGTAATCAGAATTGTACTGAAGTTGCTGTGCTGAAGTTAACAAGAAAGGCAGCCTTGAGCTATTCTTCAATCCTGAGACCAAGTAATTATGTTGTGCCAACAGGCCGTGGCTGTAACAAGCTACAGCTGCTGGGAAAGCAGGTGCAGGGCCAAGCAAGATAGGGACCGGTATGGGAATATAGGGAGTAACAAACTACAAGGCTGAAGCACAGCAACACAATTAGCTACATGGATAGAATGCTTATTTTAGTCATGATAATTAGGGGTGTGAGAACCATGCGCGTTGAGAGACTACTAACCAATTATATTTCTGCTTTATGAATATGCATGTGTATCGGTTCTATGTAAGTAGTGTTAGAAACTAATAAAGCTGAGCAAGATGCATAACTCATATTGAGCATCTTCTTGACTCCGGCGAGCCCTTCTTCCAACAGGAAGGGACCTTTAGAGATCATCTAGTACAACCCTTTGCTCAAAGCGAAACAAACTTCCAAATCAGGTCATGCCGCCAGCATCTTGTTCCACAATCTGCCATCTCTCTGAGCACCTGTTTCTGGGTTTAACCACTTTTATTGTGAACTTTTTTCTTTACATCCAATTGGAATTTCCCTTGCTGGAACTCGTGATCATTGCACTTGTCTTTTTCCTGGGCACCTCTGAGAAGGACCTGACTTAATCTATTCTATAACTCCCTTTCAGGCAGCAGCAGGGAGCAATTAGAGCTCCTCTCAGCCTTTTATCTTCAGGGATAAACAAAACCAGTTCACTCAGACTCATAAGTTATGTAAATTTCTAGCTCTGATATTTCACTGTCTGTTTAGATAGTAACAGATACATTTGTGCTACCAGAATTTAAATCCTGATCAAGTCAGTAGGTTGCAGCACCACATATTTAACAACCACATTATTTTCTGAAGGGCATTGATCATCCTGAAGCATGAATACTCCTTATCATCCCTACTTTGAAGGAATGAAAATCTAAACCAAACTACCTTTACATTTACAATTATCTGCAACACCAAAGCAAAATAAAAAAAAGAATCCACTCATCTTTGGAAATGTCTCACCATTGGTCCCACTGGTCCCACCACTCCAGCTTCACCCTGTTGAGGACAGACACGCATAGAGCAATGATGAGAACTTCTGCAATATCTAGCAGAGGTGGGTAGTAACAAGGTCACCAAACATTCTGGAGGAACACAACAGCTTATTAGCTCACCTTCTCCCCTTTTCTTCCTAATAGTTCAGTTAAAGATCCATCAGCAGTGATGATAGCTCCTGGTTCTCCCTTTTCACCCTGCAATTGTAAAAGTAATTTTATGGTGTTTACAAAGCATTTCTCAATGAATCAGAAGAAGAGGAAGCAGCATTACTGCTATTTGAAGCATGACATATTAGTCATACTGTGATATTAAACATGAAGTGGTATCAATGTAAGCTGAAGCTTGATTCTGGGGAAGAAAAGGGCTGATCTTTCTTAAATCATAATGAAGTACACTAAAAATATCCTGCTTCTGTAAATCTCCCTGAGATTAATAAGTAATTATTTTTTTTAAAAAAAAGACTTTTAATTGCTCTGCATAAAGTAACTATGTGAAATATGCTGTATTCACAAGAGATCTCTGCCAAAGGTGGACAGGCAACTGGTGTCTTCTTGTGTACCATCAGCTTAGATACTGGTCAGGAAATCCTGCTGGAAACGTAAAAACTTGACAGAACACTAAATGTCCTGATTTTTCTACCAGGAAAGCATGAATCGTTCTCTCTCTATGTCTGGCATGATCCAGCCTCATTACCTTTAATGCAGGCCAATTCCCAGCATTCAAATTATGACCCTCTGCATTCCAGTTCTTCAAGGGGTAATTCCATTGAATAATGGCACCACAACCAGGAATATCATTCCCCGAGTGCTGGCACATGGTTCCCACTCTGGATCTTTCAGCTGTAACATTCCTCCTAGCTCAGGCAGCTTAGTACAATAGCTTTCCCAAGATCTCTAATGGAAGAAATATGGCTTGAAATGAACAACTGCACTGCTGATTAAAGTGATGGTCCAGGTCAGAGCACCACCACTGAGCAGGAAGTGCTGTAACTCTGCAGGTTCTTAAATCTTTGGAGGATACTTTGGGGTCTCCCTAAGGCTTGACTTCTCTGACTATCTTCCATGAGATTTTATGGACCAGAGGCTGCAACAGAACCATCTCATGATTCTTAAAGCAAAATGATCCTAGGTGTCTATGCAGCTTCATTGTGGTTGCCAACGTCATCACTCATGAGCATAATCTGGTGTTTGTGCCTCAGAAATAACCTCAGAAAAATCACTGTTGCTGGTGAGTACAGAATATAATGTATTCAAAGTTTTGAGTTCCTTCCAGTGAGGACAGCGGAAGCCACCTCCCTCAGTAAACACTCTTACCCACCCACCCACCCCACCTCAAATCAGAAACAATCCAACTGGTTTTAAGGTTGAGCTTGATCATTTTATGGGCTCAATGAAAGAACAGGAATCCTTATGACAAAAAGGGACCAGTATTTCCAGCCTGACATGTTTCTGTCTGAGCAATGAAGATGCTGTTCATCTACAATCCCATTTCAAACTATAATTGACCATTTCCAAGCCTTCCTATTGCTTTTGAGAAAGTGAGGTCAGCTACTTACAAAGAATAAGCAAGAAGTGGTTTTGGTTTTCTTTTTGTTATAACTAAGATCGTAATAACTTAGATGTTCCTCTCCCCTGCTTCCTGCAGGTGGGTGAGAAAGGGCAGAAAACCAGAAAAAGAGCTGCAACATTTACAAAATAGCCATCAGTCCTTAGTCTCCTCTCAACAGCAATACTGTTGTGCAGCAATAAGAGAAGGGATTCTAAGCACTACCCAAGTCTTAAACTTTATTTGGGAATGGAAAACTGCAGTTTTCATTCTGTAGACAAAGTCCTCTGTGCCAAAGAAGGAAGAAAAGATGAATCATGGTTTTTATTTGGCCTTTTGGTTAGGATCCCAGGGTGTCAGCACAGACTATCAACTTGCAAGAAGAGGCCACCTCGTGTTTAATGTTCATGCAAACTTACTCTGCCAAGCGCATACTGCACTGCAGAATTTCAGCACAGGGGCAGGAATGTTAGCTCTCAGTGGCATTATATCAAGGTATTTTGTTTAGCACTCTTCCAATTTCCACTTGGTAAATATTTCACATGTACTTATTAACATCCCAACCCCTAGTAAAATTAGAATTATTAACATTTTAATGCTGCTAAGTATCTGTCATCTAATACATTTTGCAGCATGTACTCTTCCCTTCACATTTTCTCTTACCCGTTGTCCTTTGGGTCCTTGTGATCCAGGCAAACCAGTATCACCTTTGGGTCCCCGAGGGCCCTAGGCAAAAAACAAGTACATAAATCCATGGTGAGATCTGCTATGAATGTGGAGCTGGCCATTTTACCAAGTGTCATTTTCAATAACTGGAAAATTTGAACTTGAATCACTCTGGTTGCAATCTAAGAATTCTAACAGGACTAAATTGCTGCCTGAATCAAAGTATTCCCTAAAACAAATTTCATATAAGGAGAATGTGTTAAAAAGAACAAAACAAAAAAACTCTGATGTCTGTCATAGTGTAGATGATATATACATTCACAAAGAGAAATATGCAAACAATAATAATAGTGGAAATTCATCCCAAAATTCTCTATTTCCTCCCTACTCTATTCTCTCTTCCTCCACGATGATTCAGCCAGACTGATTTTCAACAGAATTTCTGAAGCTATATTTTTAACAGTACTTAAAAAAATATCATTATCTGAAATAGAGATTGCATGTTTGAAAATAAGATAATTTCTGCATCTGTTTTATGGTGAAAGCATTCGACTCAGATCAGATTTTGTTTCATGATCTTCCATTATAAGTGCATTCAGAAGCATTTTTTTTACCCACCAAGAACTAAATTAAAGCCTACATTTCTGCACTAGTGAAGAGGTAAAGAAAAAGACCTGAAATAAGGAAAAGAATGGTATTTTTATGTCTGTAGAAATTCTGTAAATGGCAGAGAGACTAAGAATTCATTGTGTAACTTTATAAATGTTAATAGCTCTTTTTTCAAACTAAAAGTCTTTTTAGGTAGGTTTTTTCCCCTTTCTTTGGCTTTCTGTGCAGTCCACAATACCCAGGACTTAGTAAACAACCTTCCATAGAATTCTGGGCAATTTTCCAGCTTTTTGGCAACATCATTTTTCAGTTTTCTCTTCAGTTATTCTCAGGCAATAGACAAAGGATCCTGAGACTGTATGTACACATCTGAACTGTAAAACAATCATAACAAGGGAAAATAATTCTATAACATTATATAGAATAAAAAAATAATAGTATAAACAATACTGTCTGAAGTCACAAGTCAGATAGTGTTTATATGTTGTGGCAGTCTTAGCACAAGGCACTTAAACGGGTCATAGTATAAGGCACCTTTTGATACTACGGCTGTGCAATGCTTACATGGTGGCACTTGTCTGTTAGTATAAAAATAATGCTTCCTAAAGGATAAAATCAAAAGGGTACACCTTACAGGGCTTTATTGTACTTTTGTAGTGGTGACAATAAAAGCCTAAAGAATAATACAATTGCACATACATATGAAGATAACTCCCAGAAGACCATTTGTTCCATTTGTTTCTCCTAAATGGCACAGGTCTTTTCCTCAGGTAGTCGTTTTTCATCAACTACATTTAGATTTAAACTACAGAACTGATTCCAAGATAAGCAGAAATATGAGATGTGCATATCATGGCATACTTCATTTCCAGCAGAGTTAATTTCTGCCGTAGCTGTTGATTCCAGCAAGACCTACAGTCTCCCATATGAAAATGTATTAGACTTTGTGTAAATTCTGTACAATATAAGATTTTAAAATATTAAATTATATTGAAAAATACTTAGTTAAATCCAAGGAACATAATACTTACAGGAAATCCTGGTAGACCTGGCTTGCCATCTGGCCCCTACAAAATGCAAAAAACCCCACTCCCTTAAAAAAACACATTACAGACTTGCAAAACAGAGCATGCATCCCTTCTTCCCCATTCACTGACAGATATCGTAAACACTTATTTTGGGACAGTTGTATTAATAAAAAAACATGGGTTTTTTTCAAACTATGGCTATGTAGAGTGAAATTCTGCTATCAGGTACACACATTCTGGTCTTCCTGGTTTCATCAGGCATTGAATGTGAGGGAGAGAACTGTGCTCACAAACAAGAAAACAGGTAAAATACACAAACAACAGTCCACAAATGAAACTAGCTCTGAAGCCAGATGCTGTGTTTGGGGGGGATTAAAATTTTACAAAGTGCAATATATTGTAGACTTTCAGGCAAGTTTGAATAGACTCCACAGCCTGGAAAAGGCAGATTTCTCTTTGGATCCAGTCCTAGGAATTTGAAATCATTACCAAGAATCATTTAGAATTTCAAATATTTAATTGAATTTTCAACATTTAACTGAAGTTTCACATCTGTTGCTCTCAGAATTTCCAGCTTTTCATCCACAGCTATAATTGATGTGAGAATAGTGTTCCTAGTTGTAGTCTCAAGCAGAACTGAGCAAAATACTTTATCCCAACATTTTACCATTTGAAAAACAACAATAGAAAAAAATGGAATACATGCTATTTAAATCTTGGTCCCTATTTTTGCATCAGTTCCACATTTCTGTCATTCAAAGCATATAGCTCAGATTCAAAGCTAAGCCAGTTCCTTTCTTCCAAACATATGCGTAAAAGCAATTAATTCACACAGAACTCAGTTCTGCCCTGAAGTGCTTCCACAGAGCTTTGTGCTGAAGTTAGTAGGCACACAATTCTAAAGCACAGGAAACTCAGCTCTAGCTGATACTCAAAAGGAGACACAGAAGATAGATCAAATCTGAAGACATAATAAAGCAGCATATACTCACTGGAGGCCCAAGCAGTCCTTTAATTCCAGTAAAGTTAAAAATTCCCTCTGTATCATTGAGCAGTAGCTAAAAAAGTGGTTAAGGAATGGGTTATTTCAAATACCAAATTAATTATCTAGGGCACACATACAATTTTAGGAATGTATAGACAGTTAAAGCATCTCTTTGTAACTATGGGGAGAAAAACACAAATAAGGCCATAGCGAAGGCTCCCTACTTCTAGTTTTTGTTATACATTTGGAATAACAAAACCTAGAATTCGTTTTACATTTATTATGTAAGGATCTTGTAATGCTTTCAAAACTTTAATTAACTAAATTTCATTTTTAATTTGAAAACTATGACACCAAATGTTGCAGCCTGAAGTCATTTCTCCTCAGTAAGATAAAGATCAAAATGAAGGTTTTATATTCCAATATGTCACTGGCATTCTAAGATGGTGAATCTGACCACACTCATCCTGTTGTAGAGTTGAAGTTGTAATTATGTTCTGGACGTGTCTGCATCACACTATGCAGCGCTGCCTTGCAGTGATTCCTAAGTTAGTTCTGATCATGCTGCTGTGCCTGCAGTCAGTGGAACTGGCTGGGACCCCCTAAACAGTATAGTCACTTGCATGTGGAGCAGCACCTAAGCTAATCAGCTCCCAGGCTCAAGAAGCCTGAACCAAGCAGTGCAATAGCAATGCTGCTGTACTGCCTCCTAGCCTGAATTAGTGACCTCAGCATTTCCTTGGGCATCTCTGCATAATTTGATCACAGAATCAGAATAATGAAGGTAGACAGGGACCTGTGGACATAATCTGGTCCAACGCCCTCCTCAGTGCAGGTCTAATTGGATCAGGTCACTCAGGGACTTGTCCAGTTAAGTCCTGAACACCTCTAAGGATGGGAATGCCACAATTGCTCTGGACAACTGGTTCCCCTATTTGAGCATCATCAGGGTACAAAGTTTTTGCCTATATCTAATCAAAATTTCCCATGTTCCAACTTGTGTTTGTTACAACTTATATACTGCCATACACCTCCAAGAGGAGGGTGCCTCCATCTTCTGTGTATCCTCTGGTTAGGTAGTTGTAGACAGCAACAGTCTCTCCTTAGGCTTCTTTCCTCCAGGCTGAGCAGACCCAGTTCCCTCAGTGCTCCAGTCACACGGCCATCTTGGCAGGCCTGGCTCCATTACATCAATATCCTTCTTGTAGTGGGAACCTCACAGCCGGACACAGTACTCCAGAACCAATCACAGGAATGCCAAGCGCAACTGTCAGTTAAGCCAATTTGCCACCTATTTTATCATTTGCTTATCCACCTCATAGGTCACCAGCTTGGTGATAGCAAGACTATGGAAGACTTCATCAGAAGCCCTGCTAAGGTCAGGGTGTACAACACCCAGTGACCATCCCTGGTTCACAGACAAGCAATCATTTCAGCCAGGAATGAATTGCTTTAGTAAATCCATGTTGGCTGTTCCCAGTCAGATTCTTGTCCTGGTGTTATGATTAGGCTTTCACTTTGGTTTCATTTTGATCCGTTATTGGAACGGATGTTCCCAATACTATATCACATAGTCATGTGTTAGAGTTCAGGACAGACAATATGTAAGTTCTTGGTCCACGTAATTGTTGTAGGTGAAAAGAGATCCTTAATCAGTTTGTCATTTTTTTCATTTCTTTCACTCCAACAGTCCCATTTTGTGTGAAAGTTTAGCTTTGTTTTGGATTCAGAAATGTGTGCAGAACCTCATTACAGCCTTGAACTAGTCCACTTGTTTAGCAGGCAAGCCATTTCAATATAAGGCTCTATGTACAACAGTATATTCCCATTCAATGTGACGAAAATCTTCTGAATTTCACAAGACTAGGGCAGGGCATGCCTTCAGGTGCCGGGGATTCACTTAACACATGAATAAGCACTTTGTCACTGAGGTATTGTGAAATCTGAATGCCTCTTCTGCAGATGTGCATGTGCAGATCAATGCTATCAGATCACAATCTTTTGCAACATTTGTCAATAATACAGCATACAAGAACTAAGTTTGAAGCTACTCCTACTTTGAATAGGAGGTTTGACCATATGGCCTCCAGAGGTCACTTCCAATTACGAGTCTCTGATTATTATTTTTCTAATCTAGTGTAGAGGAATTATAGAGGACTGTATGAAAAAATTATTTGTAAAAAGGTTGTAATAATTGTTAAAAACATAAGGTATGAAATGTTAAAAAAAAAAGAAGGGGGAATTGTAGAGGAATGAAGCTGTGTTAATTAGCATTGATAATATACAACTGTGGGTTGGCTTCAGGGGCGGCAGGTTGGCCGATGTAGATAAGGTGCAGCTGTGGCTGGTTCTGTTAAGTGGTTGAGAGCCAATGAAGAGAGAGCAGCCGAGGAAGAAGAAGCAAGAGAAGAAAGAGTGGGTTCTGGATGAGGTGAGGGCAAGGCAGTGGAGGGACTGGCATGAAGAGTGTGTTGGTATGAGGTGGTAAAAGATCTTGTTGCAGCTTGATAGTTTGGATAGTGCTGGACAATCTGGGATGTGAAGGAGGACACAAAAAAGAACAGACCTGCTTGGTCACATCAGATATCCTATCTATGCCATCTGATTGTGGCAGTGTATGGTCAACTTTCTGTACTTTGGGGTCATGTTGGCACCATGATTCACGCAGCTAAAGCCTTTTACTTTTACTGGGTGCTGCTCCCTGTCCTTGTGTTCTACAAAAACCACTGGAAAAATGTCAAATTAAAAGGGAGTTTAATTGCTGCAGGCAGCACTCCATCTCCCACCCTCTGTGAGCTCACTCTGCTGCATTGCTCCAGGGCTAGCGTGATGCCATTGGTCCCACTGTATTCCCAGCTCTGTATGGGCTGTTACTTTAATGACAGTAATAAAAGAGTGCTGCTGCTGCAATTGCTCTGCTTTATCTACAGCTGGTGGAAGAAATCCAGGAGCCCTGGGTTTACACTGTCTTTGCATTGTGGAATTACTCAGTATTCATTCTTTTTGGGCTCAATCCAAACTGTACTGAAGTCAGTGGAAAGAATCCCAAAGGCTTTGCTGAGCTTGGGACCAACACTTTGTATATTTTATAAACAGAGTTTAGCTACAAATGGAAATTGTGGTTGGAAGTCAGAAAACTGTAGAGAGTGCTGAAAAAGATATGAAAATAGAAGGTACAAGGATGATGAGAAGAGAAAAAGATTGCACTCTTCACAGCCTGCTCCAGGTATATATTTATCTTCCTTTCTGGATGTGCAAGCAGCTTTAATAGCAACAACCCAGCAATGCAGTTTTTTAACATATCAAATCAGTTCAGAAAGTGCTGACCACGAAGTAAGGACAATGTTGTTTTTCATATTTTCTTCACGGCTATGAAGAGGGAGAAACCATAGGTTTTAGCATGCTTGCCTGGGTTGGATTCTAAATAAACCTTCAGCTTCATATTCAAATGGCATGAATACACCCTTATTAGGACTACAGAAAGAACATAGGAAACAATCTTTTGACATTTCCTTTAGACCCCCAACATTAATCTTTCTCCAGGACTTTCATTCAGGTTTTGTACCTAAACTATGGAGGAAAAATGGTGGCAATAGGTAATTGTTTAAAAGTTTTAAATTTAAATACAGTAAGATTTCTGTACTGTATCAAACTGAATTGGTGAGATAAAAATCATAGCAACAATTAATATGGTTTACTGGTTATCGTGATACCGTGCATGAAAATGCACTAAGTATCAGAGATTATGCTCCAAAAAAGCAAATTAGCCCATATGGGATGAGGAATATTGTATTTTGGAATATCCAGCAGCAGCAAACTGAGGGACATTGGTTTTTAAACAGGACAGCTCAGAGCTGACTTCCCAACCAAGAGCAGGAGGCAAGAGAAGAGACAAAAAGGACTGCAAGCCTCTGAGACCCACGGTGTTGGTAGGTACTGGAAAAACCTGAAAATGACAAGGTTCCACTGCAGACCTCACTTTTATCTTACCATGTCTTTTCACAGTGTTGGGAGCAGTTCCTGAAGGGATCATATCCCCTCAGTTCACCTAGGGACCAGGTTAAATGAGGAGGAAACTAAGTTCCCCTTCCCAGTGCAGCTCAATCAATATGCTTTTGGCCAGATACCGGTGAGGCCTGACAGCAGTCCAATGTCAGACCTTAATATTTCAACAATAGTGAAACTGCACCAGCTCTTTAATTTGTTTTAATTTGATCAAGCAGCCTGAAATCTGTTTAGTTGTAGTCACACAGCCCTTCGTAAGAAAACTTCCAACTTTGATAGCTCAGTCCATCAGACTTCTGTAGCCCAAGAAGCATTGCTGTCTCTGGCTACACAACAGTTAAATGAGTGAACCAACAGACCCTGACCCGGGGAGCAATCTCTCTAGCTGCCCTGTGGTTCATGTAGATCACTTAATTGATCTCTGCTGCTCTACCCAGGTCAAGCCAATATCCACATTACAACAGCTGGTACTGATATTTATTTTAGTTCCGTAATTCCAATTGCAATTGATACTTGCAGTAGTTCTTTTCCTATCTGAAGCTAACTACAGAAGTCAACAAAATGTATTTGGATAATTTAATCTTCTATCTCAGCAAATGTATAGTAATCAAAGGTCCCGCTCTCATACAAACATTTGTGAAGTAGGTAGAACTCAGTGTTACACATAATGACATATACTTACACGTGCACATGTTCAGTCAACTGTATCAAAATCCAGCATACCAAGTCCTCCGATAAATCATCTGATTAACAACACGGAGGATTTGAAGCACTTGAGGATATATGGCTCTTGCTGTTCCCCCTCCCCAAATATCTGTTTGTTACAAATGTACATAAAGCCCCATATACTATGCACCCAACTTCGTAAGAGAACTTGCTTCCTAAACTCCAAGGTGTTCAGAGAAGGAAATGGAGTTTTGTATGGGTTGTAATACACCTAACGCAATACAGCTTCTACCAGGCTTTAGTTCTGTAAAGCATGGTGAAAGTAGCTCATACAGTTCTGGAGAACTCAGAGGCTAGGTTTCTTCCCTTACATAGATGCGTGGGCATAGTAGGGAGCTATGCAGCCTCCAGCTAACTACTGTCATTAGTTTGCTGTTAGCTTCAATAATCTTTTTACATTTTTTATACATACTGTCCTCCCTCTGAGGCTCTCACAGTGTTTTGTCAAGTATTAATGAGCTAAGGAACAACACATTCAGGTTCATTAGTACTGCAAACAGAGCTGTTTAGTCACTGATGAGAGCTGAGGCCCCGCAGTGACACCATGAGGGCAGGGCTGTGAGAAAGAACATGATTTTTACATCAGCATTTCTGTCACAGTTATTGAGGAACTTCCCAGAAACACCAACAGAAAAATGATAAAGTGTAGAGCTGGTTAAAGTCCCACTTTGAGCAGGACTTTTAACTAGATGATCTTCAGACACCCCTTCCAACCAACATTTCTGTGAATCTGTAATTTTGCTCATCCAAGATCTTGGATCCTAAGATTCTGTGTGGATAATAAGTAAACTTAATTAAAATACCCAACTCTTTTGGGACTGTTTATGTGGGCTATGGGATGGCAATTTATGCTATATTTGCTATCAGTAGCAGAAGTGTTACTGAAAGCCTAGTTGGTTCAGTCAACAAAAAATGTTGTATGTAGCTCAGCTTTGTGTTAATGTTGGTGCCCAGCTACCCCAGCACAGATTTCTCACCTGGGCACTTTCTCTTCTTGCAACCACAAATCACTCCTTACTGCTGTTATGTGGTTTCTGTGGGTCTGGCTGTCTCAGGCACCTTCAGCTCTGAGAGGTGAAGAACTTCCTGTAGCCACTCACAGCTCCTCCAGATCTCAATGTCATATCAAGCCAACCACAAGGATTTGAAATGGAATTAATCCTAATGTCTAGCCTTCATACTGCTAACTAGTATTGTTTTTGCAAAGGCTGATGTAGAAAATATACATGCAGCTAAAGGATATTAGGCAGTTTTGCTGAGCTTCAAGTGTTTTACCCTTTGATACTTTGGGCTGTTGCTTCCACAACAGTCAGTGCTCTGGTTGGTATATTGGAGACCTGTCAGAAAATGCAACCTATCTCTCTCCTACATACTGCTGTGTCTTGGGTGCTTGCTTTGTTAAACATTCCCAGTTTTGTATTTCTCTGTTGATTTTTATTTCATGTTCACAACCTCTGCAGAATCACCTGGACAGCTTGTGAGTTCTCAGTGTGAGCCCATAATTCTTGTATATAAGCTCTTCACCCACTCTCCTCCCCATTTTGTCTTTTTTAAAAAAATCCATTTGATATAAAGACATATCGAGATTTTTTTGTTTTGAGGAGTAAACTTATGACCTGAACATCAACAGCAGCATTGCCAGTTTGTTAACGGCTTGTGCCTTCTTCTCTGTAAGATGGGTTACAAAGACTTTAATGCTTGACAAACACACTTACCTCAGGTATTGCTATGATTGGTCCTGGTGGTCCTGGTGGTCCTGGTGGTCCCACAATACTATTCCCGTTCTGTCCTGGTTCACCCTATGTCAAAAGCATTACAGGTGGAAAACCCATTTACTAAGTACTACATTTCACCCAGGTTCCCGAGAAAGAATGAAATCCACACAACCTCACCTGCAGTCCTGGGTCACCCTTCTCCCCTTTTGGACCCTGCATGTGATAAGACAAATGGGTGTAAGTGATTTAAAAGGTAAAATTTTGAAAATGGGCTTTCTCTAGCTTCACAGAAAGCACAACAGTAAAATGCAGGTACAGAATGATCAGTCCCAGCGCTTTCGAACCACGGGTGGGGCCATCTGCTTTGAGCTCAGACCCTCTGAGGATTTGAAGCCTGAAAGCATTTCCCAGCACACTTGACAGAGTTCACAGGTGACCAGCAGAACGGGCACACAGCATTTGATTAGTTGGGGATTAATTCAACAAGCCTTTCTTTCAGTGCACTGAGGTCAGCCATGCCTGGCTGCTCCTTCCTTTTCCAGCATTAGCTGTCCCTGG
Organism: Falco biarmicus; assembly: GCF_023638135.1. Lineage (NCBI taxonomy): Eukaryota > Metazoa > Chordata > Aves > Falconiformes > Falconidae > Falco > Falco biarmicus. The sequence goes on from NC_079290.1 coordinate 103,415,196, forward strand.
GATGGCCCAGTGGCCCCAGGCAGGGGAGCACAGGTGCGTTATACAGTCGGTTTTCGGGCAGGTTGTTTCCAGACTTGCTCAGCCCCTCAGCACAGCTCACTGTAGCAGGGAAGCAGACAGCTTCACTGCCACCAGTGAGAGGGAGGTGGCAGGGGACAAGCTGTGGGACTTCCCGGCCAAAGGGCTCTGCAGTCCTAGCAGCTCTTAAGCATCAGAAATACATTAAAATCACCTATGAGCCTGTTAGCTTCTCTTTTATTAAAAGCAGAGCTGATTTCTGAATAATTAAAAGCAAAAGGAGCATCAAAGAATTAGAACTAGCCTCTGGAGATGCCAGATGAGGGAGGCAAGGGCAAGGGACACCCTGCTCCCATGCTTGGTGTCTGAGGCAGCTGGTCTGGGTTAAGCAGGACAAACCCAGCCCCAGCTCTCCTGCACTGCTAGCCAGTACTGTTAGGGCTCCTGGTGACCCTTAAGCCCTAGGCTTGGGAGCCTGTGTGTGCTGGGTGATCACAGATGATGACAGCCCTACTCACCACATCTCCGGGTCGTCCAGCAATGCCAGGAAAGCCTGGTTTTCCATCTGTACCCGGCATTCCCTGCCACAACAAATACACTGTCATTCTCTCAAAAGTGTATCCAGTTGCATGCAAGCAGGAGGCTGCCGCTCTTGGGAGTGACACAGATGGCTCTGGATGGGCTGACCACAGGGCAGGTCTGTGGGGCCTCCGTGGAGTCAGCATCATCTCATCAGTCCTCTGCTCCCTCCACTCCTCCTACTCTTTCCCAATTCCAGAGCAGTTTTTTTAAAAAATGCAGCTTCAACCATTCTTCTCTGCTGCTCTCACCTCCACTTAGCAAAAGGTCGGTTTCTGTTGCTTTCCCCAGGTTATTTCCACCCTTCAGTTAAGTGACTCCCAGGCTGGAGGATGAGGAGGAAGAGGCATTGTATGCACATGGGATTTGGTATATGGGGCAAAAAGTTTGATAGCCCCTGCTTTAGTTTAATGCAAGACTGTATATTGCTGCTAAGAATCTGACAGTTACTCTATTCTATGGGGAAAACAGGTTTCACTCAGTAATGACAACGCAGTTCACCCAGAGGAAAATGGATAAAAGAAGACTAAATTCTTAAAGGACCAGATAAAGAGTGAACTGCATTTTTTGCAGCTCTTTTTCTCCTTGTCATATGAAAGTGCAAAGGAAATGACACAGAACAGCCTAACAATTCATTCAAGTGACAGATTAGCCCTGCTTTGGTTTAGTAGTGGGGCTATTTTTTGTTTGTTTGCTTGTTTGGTTAGTGGGGGTTTTGGTGGTTTTTCTTTTGTTGTTGTTGTTTGGGTTGGATTTTGGGGTTTTTTTTAGAAGAAGGCTGTTTTAGTTCTTGGTTTTTCTTCTGCTTCAAGAAAATATATTTGGGCTTTTACAGTACATAGTATCATGAAAATCTAGTAGACAGACAATTCCACTTAAAGGTCAGCTCAGTAGCTGTCAAAAAGATAAGTGTAAGCTATGTCTTGGAAAACAGACAAATGAGGAGGTGGGTGAAGGATATTGTAGAGGCTTCTAAAAGCAGAAAGTGGTTAAGGACTCACACTTCTAACAGAAGAAATAGCGACCATCAAATGCAAATAGCTGGAAGAGGTTCACGGGATGTATAATTAAATTGGCAGAGCACCTTGCACCAAGGTCTTGTAAATTGTAGAAGTTTGCATGAGTTCCAGGGGAGACATCAAGTTTACTTGAAGAGATCTAATTGTGGTTCAGACACCATTTCTAGCTGAGAAAGTCCCCGACTCATAAATTGCTGGAGTCTAAGAAGTCACTTAGGAGAACTATGATGCAATACTTGGCCTTTCATAAGGCCAAATTGCACCTAAGCATCTGCTCAAACTGTGCATGCTTCTGACATAGCTGGAGACAGGATGCTAGGATAGATGGATGTGACCCAAAAAAACCCACTGAGAATTATCTAATAGTCTACAGCAGTGTCTTGAAGAACGACAGAGTTTCAAAGCATCCAAAGTCAAATGGTCTTCCCTGCGGCATTTCTGGTGTGATAGAAGAAATCCAAATTAATAGTCTGTAGGACACAAAATTCCCTCTCTTCTTATGCCTTACTACAGAAGCACCAGCATAAAAGATTTAATGCGTCCACTTCATTAAGCAATATATTCTCACTGTTATTTCTATTTTTTGCTTTTGATCAGCAAAGCATGTGGTTCAGGAATAAACACTCCATTTGTCAAAATAACTTCTGAAGCACTCTGATTTTCATTTTATAGACGAGTGCAGGATAAAAGGTGTCTCTGAATGCTAATGGGACTTAGGCACCTAAGCAACTACTGGGATTTAGGCACCTACCTGACTAGTAAAAATGGTACTTGGGACTTAAGTCTCTTCAGTGCTTGTGAAAAATTATATGTTTCTATTTGGAGCAAATGTAATGGGGCAGAGGAAATAACCTTGGACCAACAGTATTTCTCAACAGTATACTGCCATTTCAGGCATGCTGGTACCTGCAGATCAGCCTTCTACCATTACAAATGCTGAATAATTTCACCAATTGATTCTCCAAATAAAATTTAATTTGGAAGAAAAGATCCAGGATAGATGTTTTACTGTAAAATGTATCCAGAGGCATTCTTATCTCTAACTCACTCCATATTTTAAGAATATAACTCATTGCTCAAATACAAGAGGACTAAGATCTTTTTGAATCTGAGGACTGAAGAGATAGATCGATTATTTTTAACTAGCACTGTAATAACTCCACTTACAATATATGCATGTGTTTGAAACGTATTCATCACATCAACAATAATTATTACTGGAACAAGGACCGCATAACAAAGCACTTGTATGCATAATAATTAAGAAAATAACACATAGTCTCAAACAGATTAAAAAGAAGAGTTAAACAACTGTCCCGTGCATCAATGCATCAGCTTTAATTATGCTGACAAATATCATGGCAACACTCAAAATATGTAGAGCAGATGGAATTTATGGCAAGCAGAGTCCTGCTACATTGTTGTTTTTTTTAAAATAAACAAGCAGATGCTGTTAGAAGACTGTGATAATACTCTCATAAATATTCAGCAAGCAGAAGGGTAGACTCATGATCGCTTTTATCTCGTTTCCTAGAGCAACTCTTGATTTCAGTGCTATGCCAAACGCAAGTGAAGCTTTTGGTTTTGTTTTACTTATTATTATTTTATTTTACTTTATTTCATTTAATTCTGTTTTATTTTATTGTATTTTATTCTATTTTATTTTATTCTATTCTATTTTATTTTATCCCATTTTCTACAAGTCGCAGCCCCGCCCTCTGCTGGCTTAGGCCTGCAAACGGCAGGAAAGTCAGCCGGGGCTGCGGGCAGCGGCACAGCTGCAGGCAGGAGCCCGAACCCGAGCGGACCGGGGTGGTGCCAGTGCCTCCGCCCCGCCCCCCGCCGCGCGAGGCAGCGCAGCCCCGGGCCCGGCCCGGGCTCACCCGGAGCCGCAGCAGCGCGGGGGGGGGGGGGGGGGGGGCAGGTCGCCGCCGGGGGCACAGGCGGCGCCCCCAGGGAAACCCCCTTTCCGAAGAGGAGAGCGAAGCAGGGAGCACGGCAGCCGCAGTGCCCGAACCTCCCTGGAGGCATTTAAAGCTCCGACAGACGAACGCATTGCTGATGCGGTCTGGGCCTGGCGGTAACGCCGCTTGGGGGGCGGTGCTGGGCTAGGTGACCTCTGGAGGTCCTTCCAGCCACCGCTTCTATAATCTTGCACCTCCCGAGCGGTCTGGAGGAGCCTGGCTGCCGGTGGTGAACAGGTTCTAGCACAGAAACAGGCGACAGCAGTAGTCTCTGTGCTGGGCACCGGGCTGGGGTCCCGCACGGCCCCCGAGCTCTCCGCGGGGCGCAGCCGGGACTGGGCGCAGACCGCAGACCGCAGACCGCAGACCGCAGACCCGTGCCGTGGGGAGGGCTCCGGGGGGCAGTGCGAGCCTCACCGGGAGAGGAAGGAGCTGGGGGGCATGTGGGACTTAGTTTTTTATATAAGCTTTGCTGATACTCTTTTTGTCCTGGCGAAAAGGTAGACGGTTGCACAAAGCACCATGGCGTCATGCACCTGGGGATTTAAAATACAATTTAAACCATATTTTAAACAGAAGTTACACTGGCTCCTGACAAACGCAATTCCACTGAGAAAGGGTTCTGATTTTTCCAGATAAGCCTCCCTGGGCTTTAATATGCTGACAGAGCAAGAAATATTCATTATTGACTGAGTGCATTAAGAGAAAGAAACAACTGAAGTTTTAGATCAAGTTAAATGAATTCCCCACCTTTGAACCTGGTGGACCAATGTTGCCTCTTTCCCCCTGAAACAGAGACACAGCAGGGCTCAAATATCAAACTGAACAGTCATTACAAGGATTTAAAACAAGTATGTTACTTTCCTTACAAAAAAGGGGACTGAATGGAGTAAAATGATTAGCAAAAACAGGGCATATTTTTGGTAAAGTGATGCTTAGCATGCATTTGTGAATTGGTTCTGTGGGCTTAACCTCCCACTTCCTACCCACACCTTAGAGTTTCTGGTCACCACACATAGTTTTTGCCAAGCATCTACCAAGCCACGTACCCGAACCTTCGTTTTGGTGTCTGAAACCAGCACATGGTAACATTCCCCAGATCTACCAATGCCAGAACAATCTTGTGCCTCCACAAATGACCCACCATCTTCCTTCAACACAGTTAACTCAGCTTCCCACAGACCACTGCTCTCCCCATCCACTCAGCCACAGAGCCATACCATGAGCAATGTACTGAGTACTGCACTGTTCCACCTTTGGGACTAATTCTGCACTACTCTGGCTCTGAGCAGACATGATTCCTTGATTTCATTATAGACTGAGAACATGCAATTTAGTTTATTTCATTTGAGATGGAGAATATAAACAGGCCATTGCCTTAAATGTTGTTTATGCTTATTGTCTTTTAGGAGTGCTTATACTCATGAATGCATGAATACTGTAGACTGGTTTTTACCGGAAACAGTTTTTCATGATAATAAAAGTGAGAGCAGAATTTGGATCTGTACTTACTTGCTAGGAAAGAGAGAAAACCTCAGTTACAGCAGGCCTTCTTTTCACAGATCTACTAGCTAGGATATTTGTAGGATGAAGGATGCATGAAACATAACTATACCTTAAACTCATGATGCATTAGCTCTTGGGTTTTGAAAGTGGGCGGTGGTTGTATTTTGCCACTGTTGCCTAGTGGAGTCATTTATAACCATGAAAAGTGGGTGTAAAATTCATTCCCATGAGAATGATAGTGTATTATAACCACTTTATATTAATTTTGCTCTAGTGTACCTGATTTTGTAAGATGTCAGGCAATAGTATGTTCCTTTCTCTGCCTTCGTGATCTTTGGGATGAATGACTTAAGATTAAACAACTAAACTCTTAGTGTAGGCGGCAGTGAAGCCTCTTGGCCAAGGTCTGTGACTATCTTTTCAGTCCCAGTCCAGTTCTTAAATGCTAGGAATCATGCTACCTCCATTTCAGAAATCTTTGTGAGACTTGTTTTCACAATATTTTAGAAACAAAATTTCTAATTAAGGGCAGAGAATAATTTTTTAACAAAAAAAATATGTATTTTTGGCATGGAAACTCAGCACCTACTCCTGTCCATAGAGCAGCATGATGTGAGAGCACATCTATTCTAGCCAGTCCTTTGCAGTATAGTTCACTAACACATGCTGTGCAACCACGTGATTTTTTCGCTGCCAAGGAATGTTGTCCTCCATCGTTAACAGCAGCAGTACCCAATGAAGGGCCTTTTTTCAGCCCTATAAGCTGAGCTCTACAGACTAGACGTAAGGGACTGGGCAGATCTTGGATTGCTGCTGTTCTCTGACACAGATGCATGCTGGAATGTGCTGGTCAGTGACCAGTGCTGTGTCTGTTTGAGTGTAAATTTTAGGAAAAGAGGATGGGGGCCCCCGCCTATTGGTTTCCATTTCCTGTTCTCTCAACGTTGCTGTCAGTTCCCAGGGCAATGAAGACTTCACATTTCTGCAACTCCACATTTAGGGAGCTTGAAAAGTGTTGTCATGCTGTACTATTAACCTGACTGGTACCTGAGTTTTACGCAGGAATAGAAAGAGCCTCCTCCTGCCTAAGGCCCCATTCTGCGAATCTGACCTTTCTTCCTATGGTTTTTCATCTCTCCGCTTCTTCCTCATGGGTTACTTAACCAACAGTGGCACCAAAGAGGTAAAATTCAGTCACCACTGAGCTCAAACCAAAACCAAGGCAAAGCAGTCATGACATCCCCCTTCTTCCCCCCAGCACCTCCCAGAATGTTTTCTTATCACTTTCTGGGATCATGCCTGAAGGCCTCTTCCTGCAGGTTTCTCTTTCAACAGCATACATGTAATCTCTTGGAAACCAGAGTCATGTATAAATGAGTAACAAACTACCAAATGTCCTAAAAAAATTAAACAAAAATGCCATGCTACACCAAGTGCCCTGGAATGTAATGGCCCAGCTGGAATTTAATAAATGTTACAGTGTGGATGTGAAATAACTCTATTAATAAACATTCTGGGTGGATACCCAGGGTAAATGGGAACAAAATTTGTCCTATCCTTAGTTGGTATGCAAATGTTAAACAAAAGCTGTTTTGTTAAGGCAAATGCTGGGAATATAGAAATAAAAAACATATGCCAAAGCAAAATAGGTTAGTTTTCAAGTGTTCCTTGTTACATAGAGTACCTTTGGTCCTAATGGCCCATGCTGTCCATGTCTTCCTGCAGAACCCTACAAAATTACACTGAATTTACTGGTAAATCCATGTAGCATTTCATAATATGTTTCTCAGAAAAACACCTAATTCATAACCACAATTGTTACAAAACCAATGCTGGAGACCAGTAGTATCAAGAGAGAGTAATAAAATGCAAGCATTTTTTTTTTCTAACAAATACTGCCTTGCTCCACATTATCGTGCAACAATCTAAAGATTTTTTTTTCCTACAAATATATAATATTGTCACTGCTTGCTATACATAATTTTAGAAAATATTAGAAATAAAGTTGTTCAACTGCATTTGTTGCAAGGGATTGCTTTCAATTGCTTACAATTTTTGTAATTTGCCTCCTTGGCTAAAATGAAGATATGTTACTAGTTTGGAGGCAACACAGCATTGTCTTGCCAGTTCAAGTTTAAAAGTAGCTTGAAACAAACATTTGGGCATGCAAATTCCTCTCCTGCCTCAGTCATAAAGTACCATTGTGACTCTTTTGATGGTAAAATGAACACCACTTTGTTATTGATCATTTTAAAAAGCTGAATGAAAAAAAAAGTTTTCAACAAAATGACTGAGTTGTCTTCATTGAGAATATGAAAACAAGATACTAATAAACCAAACACCAACAAAACTTTACACTGATCTGTGGAAGAAAGAGAATCGAAATCTTGGAAATGATTGCTGAGCCTACAGGCAAAATAAAACTGATACTTTTCATTCAAAACATAGCTACTACTTTCTCATAGGAAAGTAATAAAAAATTCAAGAGATACAAATTTAGTGCAGATAAATGTAATTTATGTCCTAGCAGCTGCTTTGAGTTACAGCCCTCTTAGAAGAAGATGCTCACAATCAAGAACCTCTGGAGTTGTCATAGGGTGTAAGTGGCTCATAATACTTTTCATGCAGTACAAGTAAGAATGTAGAATCATTTTCATGATTACAGGGCAGTTTTTATGTGCCTCATGTTCTGAGTCAAGCTTTGTGGAGTGACTAAGCAGTAATAGGAAAACAAAATTCCAGGATTTTGTTCAGCTGCAGAAAGACATTTTTGCAGTGTTCATAGATGAGTGACTTGGAAACAATGCCTGTTATAAAACCAAAACTGAGAGTAAGGCGGCCCTTTACACTGCTCAGAATGGGCAATTTTGGCACTGGTTTTGGACATCTCATTTTGGACACTAGCTTGCTTCATCTAACAAATTCTATTCTTATTTTTGTAACTGTATTTTTTGTGCCACTTTTTTAGTATCTAGGAAAAGATGTAAGAGCGGGCAAAGGCCTCCAAGCTATTAAACTGAGTCAGCTGTAACTTCAGTGACTCACAACTTTAAGCCAGCATGGTAAAGAGCTTCTCAAACTTGCTCCTGTCTCCCGTGTTCAGTTTGTTCCTGATGATTCATGGAAACACAAGAAACAGGGTTGGGCAGGGCCTCTGGAGGCCACCTAACCCAGTCACCCCCTTGAAGCAGAACCATCACCAGCTCCCAGTCAGGTCAGTCATGTCTCTGTCCAGCAAAGTCTTGAAAACTTCTGAGAACAGAGATTCCACAGCCTCTCTGGGCACATCACCCTGGTTCTGCACTAACCTCCTAGTGAACAGGTCTCCTAAGGTTTTGCCTGAACATCTCAAGCTGCAAATTGTGACCCCTGTCCCTTGTTGCACTGTCTGGCACTGCAAGGAACAGTTTTGCTTCATCATATTTGCAGCTGCCCCTCAAAGACTTGCAAGCAGCTATCAGATCATGCCCTTGTCTCCTTTCGGCCAGACCGAGCCACCTGAGCTCCTTCAAGCCTCTCCTCAGTGGTCACGCACGCAAGGGCCATGCCAGCTGCACAGCTTTCTGCTGGGCTGTCTCTGGCTTCTCCACATCCTTCTTGAAGTGGGGTACAAAAACCAAAAAGGATTCTGTATGTCAATGCAGCCTCACGAGCCCTGAGTAAAGGGTTATAATAACCACCCTGTACCTGTTGGCAACGCCCTTTCTGATGTGCTCCAGTGCCTGGTCTGCCTCATTTGCAGCAATGCTGCGCTGCGGCCTAGCATTCAGTCTGGCCACAGTCAGCAGCAGCAGCACTTTCTCAAACTTGAGCACCAAAGCTTATTCTGTTAATGCTAGGCTTTGAAAGTCTGTTTCTTTTGGAGTGAACAGAGGGCCAGACTTCTGAAGCCCAAACTAGAACAATGCCGACGGCTCTGGGAGGAACACTGGGCAATTGCCTGCTTTGGGGAAGGCATTATAGGCTGCAGTTTTGATGTAATTGCTTAGAATGAAGACAAATCTAAATGATCTGGTAAGTCCTGACGCATTGTATTCCTATATACCATATTTGGTGTTTTAAAGTGGCCCATACAAGCAAAAATCTCCCAAGACACGGTGACGGAGGAAAAAATATCCCTTCTTCTGGGACATTGCTCCCACACTATTGGGAACATTTTTTTAATTTAAAAATGGTATTTCAGATTATGCACATTTGACTATCAGACTATAACATTTCAGTTTCATTAGTATATATAATTCATCTTCATATAGAAGAAGGGCATCTGTTAGGGTAGAACAAGAAATACGAAACCACCTATTTCATCCTTTAATCTCTCAAAAATATACTGGAAGAGAATGTAAAAATCATCAGCTAACAAGGTATCAGAGAAATATAATGCAAATTCTTTGGAGAACACAGGTATTGTAATGTCATTCTAGAAAACCTGAATCCAGTGCAGTGACTCCAAATCTATAGCTGACTGGGGCTATGTATTTCACAAAAGCAGAGAGGACGCTTTTGTTTTTGAAAAAAAAACCAAACAAAACACCCCAACAACAAACAGCACTCCCCTCCCCAAGAACATCTACTTACCTTTGGCCCTCTTAATCCTGGAATGCTGGATTCACTTAACAGGCTAATGGTACCTGATCCTTCCATGTCCTAATGGAAGAGAAAAGATGCTACAGAATTTAAGAATTTATCTTTTTTTTTTTTTTTTTTCTGTCTCTTTATTCCCTCAACTGTTCTGTTTTCTGGAGTCCTGTAAAAAAATATTAAAAGATACTGAACAGAAATATTTTTATCTTTTCTCATTAACCTTTTTTTGACCAATTCTTGATGTTCTGGAGATAGGCTCCACTCAAATGTGATAAGGGCGTGTTGATCTTCCTTACAGAAACCCTGGCCTTTACAGTCTTGCCAGTTTGACACCATTTCTCCAGCTCTTCAGGCTGGACAGTGTCAGGCAGAAGTGAGATGGCATCACTGTTTTAGGCACGTGCTATGTTTAAGCATGCTGTAGCAGTAATTTTCTGTTTAGCATTTACCTGCCACCTGGCTACTGACATACTGTGACAATGAGTAAGGGTTACGTATACTGATTTAAGGCAAGGAGAACTTGCAGGCAGTTTCTTAAGAGCAGCAATCATTATTCAAAAAGAAAGGTCCTTCACAATTATCACAGTTTAATGTTGAAACCCTTCCTAAAATACAGTGTACTGAAATGAAATTGAGCAGAAAAAAAAAATGTTCTATCACAAAATTGCAGAATTAATTATGTGGTAGGGATCTCAGAGGCTACTTAGTCCAACCTGCCATTGAAAGCAGCATCAACACTGGATTCAAATCAGGGTGCTCAGGGCTTTGTCCCCTCAGGTCTTGGGACCTTCAAGAGACAGAGTTCTGCAGCCACAGCAAGCACCTGTTCCAACATTTGGCTGTTGTCAAAGTGAAAAATATTTCACTTCTATGAATTCAGGACCTCCTCTGTTTCAATTTAGGACTGTTGTTGCTCATCACTCTGTGCACCACTGTAAAGATCCTGGCCATGTGTCTTCTCAATAACCTCCTTTTAGGTATCAGAAGGCTGCTAAAATGCTTGAGCCTTCTCCAAACCAAGCTCAGTTCCCTGAGTCTTTCCCCCAGGTCATGTGCTCCAGCCCACTGACTATTGTCGTGGCTTTCTGCTGACTTCAGAAAGGTGTCTGTGAAGTGGAAGACCTTGAGAGCAGCATTCATATTTCCTGTGGAGATTTTGTAGGGGTTTTAAAGGACACTACACAGAAAGCAGCAATCTCTCTCCAGCTCTCACTGTTCTGACCACGATATTCCAAATCCATGGCAGAACCAGGAGCTCCCAGTGCCAAAGCAGCCAAAGCAATAAAACTGCAGGCTGCCACAATTATCTGTTTTACCCTGACCCCCACCACAGCCACATGTTCCTACCCCTTGCCTTATGCCTAATCTAGAACTCGTCAGACTGTGCTTCAAACCGTCTGGATGAACCATGTCAGCAGGGAACTGTTTGCTTGCTTTTAGCTGCAGTTTTAAATGCAGCTATGCTGGCTTAATTGTTTCCTTTTCTGAAAAGGGAAAAATCTTGACCTTTGTTTGCTCTGCTTCCCTGCTCACAGCCATACAGGCTTCATTTTCACCCTCTGTGCCCTGTGTTAAATCCTCTCACTTTCCCGTGAGCCACTTTATATCACTAAAATGGCAGAAAATACATTACTTTTTGGGGGTGGGATGGTTCTCTAAAGTTTTAATAAATTAAATTGGCTTGTGGAAGGATTGATGGAACACTGGATGTCAGTGCATGTGAAGGGCAGGCATGTGCCAGGAACGGCTGCAGATGGGAGGAAGAGCAGGAGCAAAGCAGAATCTACACCTCTTGGTGGCAACGAGCCCTTGTGTCAGCTTATCCTGATTAGAGGACCCACACTCCTCGCCTGCTTAGCTATCTGCTAGTTACTGACTGGAAATGGCTCAGATTACCATAGGTCTGATGTACCTTTGTGATGCTATAAGGGAAAGGAAGACCAATGAGATCAGCTTAAGCTGCTATGGAATAACAACCTAGCGCCAAAGTCTGGAAAACATCAACTGATCTGACTGCAGTGAAAAAGATAGACCTCATTCTTTTGCCCTTTTCCACCAGCTCCACGAGAGCAAGAACAGGAGAAGCAGAAGGAGCACATGGCTGGAATCAGGTCTTTCCTTTAGGGGACCAAGGTGGGAGACACTGAGTCATCAGGTGGCCTCAAGTCCTTTTATGCAGCTTCACCTGAGACTGAATGTTACTCAGGCTTTCGTTGTGCCCCTCTATCAGCTGCCAGTATATCAAATATAAACAGAAAATCTGCTGATATTCTGTTTATCCTGTTTAACCAAACACTCGTTACTTAGGGTAAACCACAAGCTGTGTTTCTGGGTCCTTCTTTCCCTTGCCTCCACTGTGCCAATTTATTTTTCCCTTTAGAAGAGCACTTGATGCCTGCTTTATATAACACACCATCGCTTTTGACATCTGCATGTTTTTAATGGGTTTACCAGGTACCTTCTGCAGCTCAAACTGTTCTTTTGGCAAGCATAAGTGCCAGCAAACCCCATGCCATTTGGTTTTTGCACATAGCTGATCACAGATGCTAACAAGTGCTAACAGGAATGCTTTACAGAAGCAGCCTTACAGCAACAAACAGACTGCCAAGCAAAAGGTAGTGCTGCCCCATTGAACCAGCAGACCACAGCGCTGCCTTAGCAGATGGCAGGGGTGGGCATGCAAAAGATCAGCTAAACTAGCAAGTCTGTTAACAGTAGTATTCCCCTCTCAGGGAAATGACAGCCATGCCAGTTCTGTTTGGACTAGATGAAGTTCAAGATGAAGCCAGTCAAGATAGTGTTGCGCAGTCAGAGCTGGGATCCTTCTGTGTCTGTGTCTATAAAAGTGGGGACTTCCAGTTTTCATCTCTCCTGATCATCTGCTAACTTGGCTCCTCTGAGACTTAGGTATCAGAGGTGGCAGAGTCTGGTCCTAAGCACCTACCTGCAGGGAAGCTCTTTGGTGTCAAAGAGAGGCAAAGCTGGCTTCCACTCAAATGGTGTGAATGGGGAAGAGTGGAGTCTCTCTTAACACTGGCTCCTCAAGGGTCACAGAAGATGGCTGTAAGTCAGAGAAGCCATCATCCTGGGCTAAAACTCAGACCAGGCCTAAGGACGAAGATGTGGCTTGCTGGTAGTTCTTATCTCATCCTGAGACGAGTGCATATTTATTCAGGTGAGACTCTGTACCAGCCTTTATAGCACACCTAAGTTAAGAGAAGGGAGTATTTGTACGCTTAGGCTTTGTGCTGTTCCTCACTAACAATTGCCATGCTGGCAACTAAGAACTTGCTGGAGAGAGTTTTTTGTCCACTGACATCCACTGACAGCAGTGAAATTATTAACCAGTAGTGTATATAGTACAACATTAGTCAGGCATCAGAAATCAGAATATGTCTCTAAACAAGTATTAGTGGTCACCTCTGCATCTGGAGTACTTAAAGTGTCTCTGGAGTGGAAATACAAAAGGGGTATTTCTAGAGGAAATACAAAAGGGGTAGTCTAGATGCGAGAAGAAATGTGTGAGTAAACTGGTATCTTTTAAACACCACCACTTCACTGCAGCTGTTCTGCAGATGGCCAGTAGCTTTGGTCAAACATTGCTTAATGCTCTGATGAAACTGCCCTCGGTTTCTATGCAAAATTGTATTATATCCCATGATATACAAAAAGGAGAACTCTGGAAAGACTTTCCTGAGCCAAACAGCTAAATTAGAAATGAAAAATGCCTGGAAAAAGAAAAAAAGGGAAGACTCATATGTGAATACTGATGTAGGCAATTTGTCAGCCTCTCTTCCCAAAGATGTTAATTGGAGTAGCTCTAGCTCTTGATCTTGAGTGTGCTCCCCTTGCCTTTCTGTATGCGAAGCCACTTTCTGCTCCAAAGAAATAATCTAAATGAGTTCTCAAATGACACATAAAACTCAGCTTGAGTTGGCCAGATCTTGTATTTTAAAGTGCTCAGGATATTAATTTCAGGAGTAGAAAGAGTAGCATCTACCCTTTTTTTTTTTTTTTATAATAGAACCTTTTTATTGTGAGTAGAACGGACCGTGAGGTCAGATGTCCAACATCTGTCTCTGTATTTACACATTACATATGTGACTTGCCTTAACTAAATTTGTGGCTTCAAGAATGACAGCGTAAGTCATACCTTAAGGGGGACCTGCAGTTCAGTTTTAAAGAATACTGGCAGGTCTGTATGTATATTTAGATCATTGCGCTAAATTATTTAAATGAAAAGAAAGTGCTAAGGAAGTTTTCCCTGGTCATACAGTATTTGAGTATTTATATTAGCAATTATATAAGCATCAAAAATAGCACCTGTTACTACCAAATAGTTACATGAAAATTGCCCAAAGAACTCTATTACTTCCATGGTCTAAGCATGGCCAATTATATGGTCAAATGTAAAAGGCATTGTAGGCTACTCCTAGGCAAATTTCAGTCTAGAGCAAATGACTTTATCTGTCATCAATTCAGCCTTAAATAGCTGTAAAATATACAGGTGATAATGCTGCCCCTCCCCTGAAGGAAGCAGATCCATAGCTACAACAAACCCCATAATAGCAAAATACCTCAAATCCCATATTGTAGCTTAGTCCTGGAGGCCCAGGAGGTCCAGGAGGCCCAGGGGATCCAGGAGGTCCTGGAGGTCCAGGTTTCCCAGGAGACCCAACAGCTCCAGCTTCTCCTTTGAGGCCTATTGATCCAGGGACTCCAGTATCACCCTAAAATAAAAGGTCAGTCTATTGGTATACTGAACATGCCTAAGTAGATGCAAGTAAGTATAATCATAGAATCATGGAATGGGTTGGGTTGGAAGAGACCTTAAAGACCATCTAGTTCTGTCCTCCTGCCATGGGGACACCTTCCACCAGGCTCCGAGCCCTGTCCAGCCTGGCCCTGAGCCCTTCCAGGGATGCAGCACACCCCCCGACCATCTTTATGGCCCTCTGGACCCGGCCAGGCAGGTCTGTGCCTCGTGCTGGGGGCCCCAGAACTGAACACAGTACTCCAGGTGGGTCTCATGAGAGCCAGGCGGGGGGAAGAATCACCTTCCTCAGTCTCCTGGCTACACTTCTTAGAGAAGTATGTCAGCCAGCTGAGAAGCCAGGCTTGCTGACTTCATTAGGTTTGGCAGTAATAATGTTTAGGGCTTCTCAGCCCTTTTAAGTGATGTGCTGTATTACAGTGACACTGTTATCCCATAGAAACACTTCTTTTTTTTTTACCTTTGGACCAACAGAACCAGGAAGACCTCGATCACCCTGTAAAAGAAAACCAATCTTAATTACTTACAGTAAGAACACGAGATAAGCAACAAAAGCACAGTTATGGTATTAGATTTCTGTGTTGTTTAATTTGATGTCATAATATCCTTTACATGAAACATTAGACCTCTTAGTCAAAAAGAAAACAATCTGTAATTCAGGCGTTATGGTAACAAACCAATAGCTCTCGTCTAGTATGCAGACAGTATGCAAACTTGTGTCTCAATTATTGCTGCAGATTTTAAAGGTCTGGAGCACACAGAATTAAGCATTGCAGGTCACATCCTCTTGCTTTTGAACGTACATGTCAAAACCCTCATGGGACATAACAGAAGCAGAAACTGATCCCACACAAGTTGTCGAGGGCACCGTCCCAAACCAGGGGCATGATGAGTATGATTTTAAGGCTCCTCTGGAGCAGTCAAGCTATTTGATTTGCTTTTATACACTTCACTTAGATACTGTTTTTTCCACTTCTAGTTCACAGAACAGACAGAAAGTCACAGCATGCAAATACTTCTTTTCCAAATTGCACTGAATCTAATGAAATTAATCGCTATATTGGCAGGCTCCTGTCCTTACTCATTCAACAGAAATATTACTTGAGTAAGATCTGAAAAAAATGAGTAAGAACCAGGAGTAAAATGCTAACAATGTTTTCTTCCAAAAGTAATGGCAAAAAACCACATCAAAATTCACTCCAAGGAACAAACTGAGTTTACTTTCAGTGCATCCTGCAGATTTTCCCCATAATCTTCTCTGGATTATTTGGGAATGATGATTAAAAATAAGGTATTGCAATATAGATTAATCAAGGTTTTCAGAAAAAAAGAGTAGCAGAAATGGAAAAATCCTATTTTCCCAAAGTGCTGAGGATTGTATTGAGCAGGTGCAGATATGTAGTGCTTTGTTTCTAGTTACGGGGTTTTTATCAAATATACACAATGCAGAAAACAGGCTCAGTGAAGTGTCCTTTTTTTTTTTTTGAGGATTATGCCCTTTTTGAAAATTTAATCTTTATTCCAGTTGCTTCCCTTTCCACATCCTTCTCTTCTTAAAATATGTGGATTAGATTCAGTTTACTTCACCTAGACTTATTTCTATTCTTAGACTCCTTTGCGTAAAACACATACCACTGATCACAGCAGATACAAGAACAAATTTATAGCTGTTATCTCTTTTTTATTTCACTGCTTGCCCTACTGCTGTACTGCTTATCACCTTACTGCGCTGTGCCCGGGAACATCCTGATAGCAGCAGTGGCAATGCGCTGGGGCTGGCAGGTGGCCAGGGCATTGCTGCTGTTCCTGTGCTGCTGTGCTGGACAGGCTTGAACTCCAGTGTGAACGCGAGTCAAAGGGACTGTGACCTGTGGACGAGTCCACGCTGCAGCAGGTATACCCCTGGAGAGACTGTGGTGCACAGATCAGGCTTCACTTGGAGCAGGTGCACCACTAAGGGACTGCAGTCTGTAGCTAAGACCAAGCTGAAGCAGGGGCAAGGGAAGGAGTTTATTGCAACATTAAACCCTATGGTCTCGTCCACAGGGACCAGGGGTGAAGACTGTAATGAAAATACCTTTAAATTGTAAATTGGGATTTGAGTTGCATGTTGTAGTAATTAACGTAGCAGGAACCCCTTTTTGCTAGCCAGGCCAGGAGCAAGGGGAGGAGTTCATTGCAATGTTAAACCCTATAAACTGACCCAAAGGGTCAAGGGGTGGAGAATGTCATGGAAATATTTGTAAATTGTTGTAAACCATTATCTGAGTTGCACGTTATAAGAGCTACTATAGCAGAAACCACCTGAACCAGTGGAGGACAAGCCTTACAAGAAGCAGTGCAGCAGTGACCCGACCTGAGCCGGCTTTGGGGCTCCACACAACACACCACCTCTCCTGTCCTGAGTGACCACCGTAACAGGTGGAGCCCAAAGTCATGGAGCTTGAAGACTCATCCGTATGAGTCCAGCCATGACTGCCTTTTTAGTGGTGAATCACAACAGAGTAGCTCATACTGCATTTTGCATGTTGAATGCTGCACGAAATGAGTCTGTACCCAACAGGGAACTCTGGGTTTCTGAACATGCCTTTTGAGATCTGCTCTAACATGCCATTAGCAGCTGGGTTCAGTTAAACAAATACTGAAGCCAGCCAACACTGTGTTGCAGGGACAACAATTTATGATTTTTACAGCCTTAGAAATGACAAAGATTTTCCACTGAAGTAGGAGCAAGACAGACATTTAACTTACCTTTTCTCCCTTCTGTCCTGGTGGGCCAACCACTCCATCAAGACCAGGAGGACCCTGAGGACCCTGTAGATGACAGTAAATCTAAAGCAGGTACCAGTTGAGAGCTCAACTCCTAGCATATGCATCTAACTATTTTGGACCAACTGATGATCCAGCATTATGAAAGACTAATGTGTAGCACCTAACACCATTAAGTTCTAACATTTGTATTTCTTGTCTTCTGACAGTTTGGCTGTGTATCAAAACAGTATTTAGATATATTTTAATAGAAAACTATGTCACACAACCACAAAATAATAAAAAATAATATAAACCAACATAATGTAAATATAATGTTAGCATGCAAAATAACGGTGCTATCCAAGCAGATTTTGATGGCACTGCTCCAGATGGGATGGGGTTGAAATCCATGTGTACTTCAGCCATCCCCCTTTTGGTAACCTCGATGCCAGGTGAAAGCTAGCTGAGAAACCGTTCGTTTTGACTAAGTCAGAAAGTGTCCCAGGTTTTCTGTGTGCTTCAGTTTTGACAGGAAAAATGTATATTTACATCTCCACCCAATTTCCTGCATTATATCCATGATTTAGCACACATTTGAGCGAGCAGCCAGGCTGGGAAAAACTGGCTTTGTAGGGTCAACCAGTCAATACAGGTACTAAAGGCCAGCCCACAGTAACTAGTCATGCAAGAAAGGGAACAGTTGCACACATATTTGCATGGCCTCTGTTTTTAAAATCAGGTTCTGAAAGCTTTTAACTAAGTTTACAGGTGTGCATTCTGGCCTCTGAGAATCTTTTACCTATTTTTTATTCTTCTGTTTTGGGGAAGGATATAAATGGTTGCAGAAGGAGATAGAAAACATTTTTTTTTCTGGTCTTTGCAGAATGGTCTCAAAGGCCTCATTTTCCCTGCTCTCCTTACTTTCCCCCCACTGTTTTTGCCCTTTGGATACATTGTGTGTGACGGAATAACTAACTGATTCTTTTTAATATTAAAAGATCAACAATATTTTCAGAATTTTTCAAATATTTTCATCTTGTATTTTGCCATGATTACATAGACAGAGGAGGATTAGAAAAGATGTTGGACTAATGACAATAATTGTTTTAAATTTTAGTGACTATTTCTCCTATCCTGCTTAGTAATTTTAAGTTTCATTGCTCTAAAATTGCTTGTTTCCTTTACAGCTTTTAAACAGTCTCTCTGATGTCGCTGGCAAGCAACACCTGGAGATTTCTTATCCACTTCAAGATGTTCATGCATTTATGAGCTACTTTTAAAAAATTACCATAGATGTCCCTGTTTCAGCTGGGGTAGAGTTAATTTTCTTCTTAGTAGCTGTTGCAGTGCTGTGGTTTGGGTTTGGTGCGAGAACAATGTTGACAGCACAGTAATGTTTTGGTTGTTGCTCGGTAGTGTTTACACCACGTCAAGGGTGTTTCAGTGAGCAGCTGTTGGGAGGGGGCACGGCCGGGACAGCTGCCCCCCCTGACCGAGGGGTGTCCCAGGCCATGCGCCCTCATGCTCAGCATGTACAGCTGGGGAAGGAGGAGGAAGGGGGGACATACGGAGTGATGGCGTTTGCCTCCCCAGGCCCCCGTCAGGCTGGAGCCCGGCTGTCCTGGCATGGCTGAGCCCCTCCTGCCCGCCTGGGGGAGTGGGACTGGGAGTGGGGAATGGGGAATGGGGAGTGGGGAATGGGTGTCTCCTGCTGCTTCGCTTGTGTGTGCAGCTTTTACTCTACCTATTACACCGTCTTTATCTCAACCCATGAGTTTTCCTGCTTTTACCCTCCCGATCCTCTCCCCCATCCCACTGGGGGGGGGAGTGAGCAAGCAGATGCATGGGGCTGAGTTGCCGGCTGGGGTTAGAGCACAGCAAAGTGATTTAGCATACTTCATTTTCCTGAAAGCACTACAAGAAAAATAATCCTTGGCTTTATTCAGTGTCAGTAAAAGCATCATTACTTTTTATTTATTCTGGTCCAGATTCACCAGTATCTGTCTGCCAAATGTACATCCTGCTGTGGAGTAATGTGCTATGGTTAACTAGACATTTATTTGGGTGGAGATTTTTTTTTTGTAAAAAATGTGCATAAAATCCAAGGTCTTCAATTAAAAATATTCTGCAGTGTTGCTATGAATTATACAAACTGTAAGCCTTAGAACTTAGTGTCATAGGACAGAAGCAACATTAATGTTTGTGCACGAACGGGTACTCACTTCAGGACCTGGTTCACCAGGAGCTCCATCCTCCCCTGGGGAGCCAGGAGATCCTACACCTGCATCAGGTGCTGGCTTTCCGGGAAGACCAGGCAGTCCTGGGGGGCCCGGTGGCCCCGGAAGACCCTGGATAAATCAGCAGTATTGTTAGAAATGGCCCAAGCCAGCTTCACCTGCATATGCGTGGAACCAAAAAAACTCACACAGACTGTTCAGGTTCAGAAAACTCTCAGCTTGGGTTACCATGCCCCTTCTGCTTCATTAAGGACCAATTACACTTTCACAGATACACTCCTTACACACAGTCAGTCTGAGCTCCTCCATCCCTGCTCTCTGAACTGTGCCACCTCACGGCCCGCGACAGCAAGCAGGAAGCTCAAAACCAAAACAATTCCATCAGCACTCTGTAACCCAGTACGGACCTTAGAGATACTCCAATGATTGACCTAATGTTAGGAAGCTCAACCAAGATGAAATCAAGGGACCACTGAACAGAGGGAAGCGGTTAGTTTTTTCTCTATTCATTTCAAAGGGTGTCTCCATGCTATTGCTGGAGCACTGAGAATCTGTACTCATGGTCAAGACCTGACTGTTCTTGGTGCTGTAAAAATGACCTCTGCTCCAAAGATCTATCCTGCATGGGCATAAGTAGATCTATTTAAATTGAACAAAATGAACGAAGAATGTTACTTTAGGAGAAATAATAAGTTTGCAAATGTTCTGTCATGGCCAAGTCCATCCTTGTTACCGATTGCATTAGCAAGCAAATATGAGCAGCTTGAGATTTTGGCACATGGCACTGCAAGGCAAGAACTCTTTAATTCTGACTTAGGATCATCTACGGGATTCTGTTAGGAAGATGGTCATCTTGGATTTTCAGTAAAGTCAACAGAGCCTTCTGCAGGGAGCCTTTCCAAGAGTCTCATTAACTGCATAGGGCATCTAAAGAGGCTAGTCTCCTAAAGTAGGCGAGATAATTAATGTTCAACACATGGCAATTCCCTTCTGAAGAGCCTTGTAATAAGGTATTCAGCACTTCAGAGGAAAAAACAAAGAAACAGAAAAGAAGTCTTGAGGCAGAAATCAGTCTGAGAGAATGAAAAATATCATTAGACGTGTTGAAAAACAATGGCCTCGGAATGTTGTAGCATTCTGGAGTGCACAGGAGGCAGCCGGCCAGGGAGTTCATTCCTCAGAAAGTTGCAGTATTATTGATGGATGAAAACAGTTTCTAATTTCAGGGTGGAAATGCTCCATCCCAAAGACTGCATAAAAGATTATCTCTCACTCCATCTAGATGGATCAGTAAAAGCCTTCTCATTTATGTCCCTTCATCTTCAGCCACTTGACTTCTCATTTCCCTAGCATTTGTCTCTAACTGTGGATGGAAAACCATATTATTTGCAACTGTAATACATATTTTATAGATTGCTACTTGGATTTTCAACAGGAACATGGTAAAAGTAGATCTGGCTGACTGTCTAGAGATAGTGGGTGAAGAAGCGGCTCAAGAACAAAACAAAACATAGAAAATAATTTCAGATCTGGCAGCAGGTTCTACTTCATAGATACTATTTTTCCCCCCAAAAGGCACACCGTTCTGTCAGCATGTATAGGAAAGATAGCCTCTCCCCTGAAAAGAAGAGTCCAGCAATGAAAAGGTAGAAAAAAAACCATGCCAAATGTTTCATCTGCCACTCAGCAACTCAGAAGCGGAGTAAGAAAACCAAGCCAGGTGTCCCATGTTTAATGCAGAGCTGTGCTCGTCTGAGTACTGTCTCTCAAAATATGTCAATTCTGTGAAGGGAAAGCATGAGAGCAACACACTGATTCAGTCCTTAAAACAAAGCTCACTTGAGGCCGTTGATACCTAATGCTAAGTGTGGCAGAGTAAGCAAAAAAGTGAAACCAGTGCTTACTGTCCCACTTGAAGCACTGTTTACCGAGCCCGCTGAGCCCCAGCACAGCCGAAAGCTCAGGAATCAGCTGCATCCCACAGCACGGCTACCACAGCCTCTGGCATGAACTGAAACTGATGCTGACCTTCCTAATCATTATGTCTACAAAATGAACTAGTTTTCTAGATTGTCTAGCCACTTAAGGTCTTCTGAAGCTGAGAGACACCTCCAGGAAAAGGATGAGGTCAACATCTAAGGCAGCGACTGCTTTGACTGTCCCAGTTTAACCGGTGGCCAAGGATGTGTTAACAGCCCAAGGCTCAGGTTTACCTGGCATGAATGTTCCTTCCAACAACGAAAGTCTGGTCTCATGTCACACAGCCCAGAGAACCTCACTCAGGAGCACATGCATCAAAATCTTTTAACCTCCACTAATCCAAAGCACCTCTCCCTGCCAGCCAGCCTTGACGTGACGGTGTTACAATGCTTCACAAAGGCAAGGATACACAGAAGTTCAAATGACCACCAAAATGGCCCAACAGTGGGAGCTGCAGTGTAAAGTATTTCATACAGATATACTTATTTTTCAGAACATGTACTCCAAATTAAAGAAGCATAGAACAGCATCATTCCCATCTCTCTCCTCTTTGCTGTCTCCTCGGAATCAGGTTAACAGCATTTTTCTCATTTTAAAAAGTCCTCTTGCCATTATTTCTTTGCTGTCCTCTTTCTTTGTCACACTTATTCCCTGATCACATACACTTAGGCCTTTTCAGATCTTGACATGAAACTCTACAAAGCATTTCTGGATGCTGTGAATTAAGCATGTACACAGGTTGCATTGTGAAATGCACCTTCTACAATCTGGATGAGTAAAGTAAAGCTCTTTCTTATGCTAATGAGAGATAAACATCAAAATATACTTACTCTTAAAGTCTCAGTCTCTCTGTCAATGTCTCCAGAACCCGATTCTTCAGGTTCCAGTCTATTCTGAAATTAGAGGAATCATGTTTTAAAGTATTGCTTCTAAAGATGACAAATGAAAACATAACTTGCCAATTACTGCAAACACACTTATAGTCAATATCCTTGCAGCAGACTGTCACTGGTAAAATAAATTATAATACAACAAAAAACATTTCAGTCATGTTTCTGATGTTCAACACCATCTTATTTTGTAGACAGTCAGCTCTGTATTTACCTGCAGATGCTCTATGAGTACAGTGATAACAGTCCTGCAGGACACACGCTATGTGACTGTTTCAGTGAACCGAAAATGAAGCAATATCTCAGACAAATTTTAACTTTGGAAAGATACCCGTCAACATGAAGAATATCCTAAAATGCATACCTAACAAGTAGCCATTATTTCCTAGAATGTGCCCCTTAGTTCAAAAGCCAGATTCTGAGATCCCTACAACTGGAATCCAAAGAGTCATTTTAGAAAGGGAAATTAAGATACTAAAGCATTTTCTACAATGTGTTTAGAGAAGCAGCCCCTGGGTGAGAAAAGCTGTGGGAGTGGAGCAGCTTGCCCCAGCGGTCCGGAGCTGCCTTGCTGGTCGGCACCGGCGTGGCCGAAGAGCACAGCCCTTTCTGCGCTCTGGGTTTATGCCACAGAAACAGACTGGTATGATTTAGCAGACCCGAGATCAGGGGAGCATATAACCCATTTCGGCCACTGGAATATGTTGCAAACTACCTTGTTACATACTCAAAATACTCAGGGTGACAGGTAGTTTTGTTTAAAAGTCCACCACAGCACTTGCACTGGTGTCAGTGGCGCGCCGTGTCTGCATGTAAAGTCACTCCCACACCACAAATTGAAAATTCAGGCCAGAGTCATCCTTCAGCTGCATACACATGCACCCTCATGGCAATGCTGGGAAAGGTCCCAGTACAGGAGAGAGATGAATCTGAAACATACTCTTTACCACTCCCTGAACACTCAGCGTTCAAGATACGAACACTGTCACCACGCTGCTCTACGTTGTAGTACTTAATGACAGCAAACGTAAGTGACTGCCAAACCATTTCTGTGTTCAGTAGCAGGAAGAAATGAATAATTCAGGTTTATAATGCCTTTTTGAGGAAATTTTGTCTTTTTCTCCTACATATTATTGCTTTTGCAGGGGAGAGCACACACATCGACTGGCTTTTTAAAAGGTGAATACTGGATGTTTGTGTAGATTACAGTACTCACACCCTTTAGCCAGACATTTATTTGCATTTCTGCATGTGTGTTTTAGAGAACATGGTTATGTCTGTGGCAGTCAGGCTACTTTCCCAGAGAAAACCTCCTGTTCAGTTCTGAGCTCCTTGATGGCAAGCCCAGCTCAGTGACAGAAAACCTCACTCACTAATCCTCCAGAAGGAGCGGGTGGTCCTGCGGGTCCTGGGAGTCCAGGGGGTCCTGGCAACCCCTCACCAGGATCACCCTAAAACAGGGACAAGTATAAATCAGCAAGCATTTAATCATAGCAATGCAGAGCAGAGTTTTTCAGCACTAGCTACAATCCATGTGGATTTCTCATCACAAGCCACCACCAACATGCCTGCTTAGATGCTAGGAGCAGAGCTGAGCTTTGTTCGTTCCTGAGACAAGCTCCCAAGAAACATGATCTTTGCGTTGGCAAAGGAAGAAAGGACTTTTTCCTTTCCGACTTCTGCAATGAATTTGCAAATGTACAAGCAGCATTAACAGTGTTAGTGTATATTTCTTATCAGAATAACGTTTTACAGTGGAACTTGCATTTTTAGGGTACATTATATGCCCCACTCCCCCCCTAAATAAATATGTAGAAAGTGGGTTCACACCATGGTACTCAACAAGTGAACTTCTTCGTTTTATTGCTGCAATCTGTAATGCTTTTCCCAATACCATGTCATGATTATTTTTCTCTGTACTGACCTTTATCTACTGCCAACACAATGAAAGGGCCTCTTCAGAAATGTGTCATTTTCTCTCATAATTACTACCATCTCTTCTTCTTTGGCTTTATTACATCATCTCTGACATTTTGCTGAGGTTAGTTTTAAGTGCTTCTGCTTAAGCAGTTTACGATTTTTATTAAATTTTCTGCTCGATTCCAGCATTTTTCACTAAAGTCAACAGCAGAGGTTCTGCCTCAACTTTTTAAATCTACACTGGAAGTCTTTATCATGAATCTTTTAATTTTCAACTATTATGTCCCTTTTTCTGGAGAATTCACTACATGGGATTTGGTCTTTGTGTTTTGAACTGTTTTGGGAGAAGGATGTGCCTCTGCATCCCCTAAAATGTGGCCAATAGGATCATACATAACCAGCAGACCAAAACACTGTGATTGCTTAGTACGCATGTTGTTTTCATCAAATGATTGGCACTCATTTAATTTCTTTTTTTTTTTTTTTTGAAGTCTTGTATACCTCTAAAAATGATTGAGCCCACTTACATTTTACCCGATACATCTGACAGAGGGAATGCCAGGAGAAAATACCGTGTCCCCCTCTCTCTCCCTGGCTGTCTCACATGCCTTGCCTTTGGCACGCCGTAGCCGCAGCCCACGGCTTGGTCAGTGCCTCAGTGTGCGTTTTGAACATTCTTCCTACGTGGTGATCCTGGTTTCAGGACAGATGTACGTTTAGAGGGGAAGCAAAAGCAGTGTCACTGCTCATATCCCAGCGCTTCCCTCACCATCGGGAGAGAGGAGCTCAGCCTCCCCTGCCCAGCGCTCCCGTGGGCGCAGCCCGCTGCCCACCCGCCCGGGCACCGCAGGGCCGCCGGCTGCGAGCTCCTTCCCACCTGCGCCGGCGGCCAGGGGCCAGGGCGCTTGCACCCGCCTGCTTGCAGGGGACAAGTCACAGGGACACCGCTGCCCCGTCGCCAGCCTCTGCTGGTCTGTGCTGCACCCTCCCGCCTGCCGGATCGTTTTCTGGGCTTATCAGCGTTGTCATTATCTCCTCTAAATTCATATATTCAGTCACACAGCAGGAAACACTGAATTATACCTGCCTCTTGGTCACTTGCTCTTTATGCTTGAGAATTCATTAGATAAATGTATGCATTCGTTTCTTTGTTCCCTGTGGCTTTGTCAGATGGTTCCTATAGTGATACTTCAGTCATATTCACAGAGAATGTGTTTGTTTAATCTGGGGCTATTTTCACTGTCTGCCAGCATGCTCATTTACAGATACTTTTCATTCATCTTAACATACCCTTTGGGTTTTTTTCCAGTGATTATTACTTTAGCTCCTGTCAGTGGTTTGTGCTTGTTTTCATGCAGTTTCTTCCACTGTGAGTGTACTGCAAGGAAGTAACCCCAGCTCTCACGTTTGGGTCACAGTCATTTCTAGGAAGCCTAACTGCATCCATTCCCGAAGAGCATCTCATGGCTGTATCTCTGTGCTGCAAGGACCACAGTGAACAAGTGACGGCCACCTCCCCACCCGCCACTGACATGCAGCACCCCATGCATTCCCAGCTTTCCATTTTCAATGAAATGAACCATAACAGGTGGATCTTGCTACTGTTCCTCAAGTTTAAATACTATGCTGAAAAAGTGCTGTCTGCCTTTACAGAGCATAACTGGTTCGGATTTTTTGTGTGTGTGCACAGATCAAACCTTTAAGTTTTGCTCACTCTACCAACACAACAGGTCCTAGGAAATCACGCTGATTGGGCTAATGAAATAATTTTCTGTACCACTAATACTTTAAAAATTATTCACATGTGTAAAAGAGGATCAGAGCAATGTCTTCTTGTTTGCCCTGCTTTCTGCTGCAGGAATTGGGTCTGGTTAAAGTCTCGCCAAGAAAAAGTTGTGCATATGAAGCTGTCAGCATTCTTTAGTGCTTCTGAACATATTGTCAGGATTTTTAGCAGCTGCTCTCTAACTTATCTTCACAATGCTTCTTTGAAGTGTCCCTTGAAAATATTATTTTTAAAATGGAAAACAAAGCTTGAGCCTTCACTAAAGTAGCCGTGTAAGTAATCAGGAATAGACTACAGGAGTCTTTTGCTTCCAGATATAGCCTCTGCTCACTATGGCTAAGCTGCTCCTCCTGCTGCCAAAATGATCGTCTTCTGGTGCCTAATCAATAAAATAAGCTGAGGACCATTCCCTGGCTCTGAGGTCAGGCAGAACAGGCTGGCTGTGTTCACAGTTCTTAGGTTCTTGGCTCCGGGCCTTTTAGACATACATGTTCAAAGCTAATTTTTTTTAGTATAGGGGTCTTGTGCAATTTTCTTGAAATAGCATGAGAATAATACTGCAACCATCAGCATGATGAGTATTTGAAAGTAAAAAGCCTGCTGGGCTAGCACGTCAAATGAACAGGGTCAGCCTCTGCACAGTCCCATCTTGCAGCGTACTGGGAAGAGTTATCAGTCGATGCCAGCCCTGAATGATGCTGAGCCACCATCTGAGAGGTCTATTTGACACGGGCCAAAACATTGTCTGGGAGCGTGCTTGCAAGCCTGACCTGTCAGCAAGTCAGTTGGTTGCTGGGCCGGTTTCATTTGGTGGTACAGATGTAGCAGACGTGGCTGGTGATCAAATGGCAACCTAACAACAGCTGCAGCTGCAGCAGAAAGCTTCTTTTGCTTATTTGCACTTTGCTCATAAACAGAAGAAATGTAAACACCCATAATCTTGAAATCTTTTCCATTTGCTTTGTTTTCATTAAAAGCAGACTGACTGATTTTATGGTTTACTAACATGAATTATTTATGTCAGTACCAAGCATCCTAGAAATAACGCTGGTCACAAGAATGACCAAAGCAGACTTGCAGGACACTTGGGAAGCCAATTGTCAAATGATGTTTAGGCCATTTTTTCAGTTTTTTCACTGTGTGATTGACAAATACTATAGGGGAAAGTGAGCCTTTGCTAGAGGGGCTATAGTTGACAAAGTGCCTGAGACCAGTGCCAGCTCAAAAGCAAGCATGAATCACTGCCACCAGTGGGGCTGTGCAAGAAGGTACCTTTCTTCTCAGAGACTGCCGTATCACACATTACCAAGTGATATTCCTGCATATGCTGTCCCAGTGATGGCTCTCCAAGAGCAGAACAGTCCATGTTTCACCTCCATGTGCAGCCAACTCATGCAAAGGAATAGTGAGTTGGCAGACTCTTGTGTCCATGTAGCTCTGGGGCAAAACCAGCTTGCCCTCCCACAATACAGTGAAGTGCTGTTCTCTGGATAGTGTTGTCCAAAATGGGCAACTGCCATGACATTAATTCCTAACAATTATTGTTCATCAGTCAAGAAGTGAAGTCATCCCTTGCAGAATATTTTTCCTTGAACTATACCTCGCCTTTGAGTTATACCAAGATATACGTATAATTAATTATTAATATTACATATAGAATTGTTACTATTAGTAAAACCCAGAAACTGTATACTACTATTCTCAGTGGAGTTTGTGTGATTTATCTTGGAAGCACCAAGGTGGTTGGAAAGTGCTGTAGAAAATCGGTCTCTGTTGGAAAGTGACTGACTTGGTTACCCATTTTGGCATGATATGAAAATATGATGGAGGTTAATCAGAAATGAAGGAAAAATCATCTCATAATGCCATCAGGAAGAGTGTTGTAGTATTTACCTGATAGCTTATAGTACTGAATGCCACATAAGTCATAGTGGTGACATTCACTTACAAACTCAGTAGTCATTTTGAGGGACCCGTTAGAGTAGGGATAGTTTTAGGCATATGACTGCTGTAAGTCAGCGCCTGATACTCTTTCTAGCTTTGGAAACCTTAGCTTGGTCTATCTTGCACTCTAATAGCACAACGAGTTATGCCACATTACTTAAGAGTATGCTACTGTTGAAATGTGTCCAGAACTGCCGTAGTATTTTTCAAGGGAGATTAATGGCACTGCGGTTCACAGGCACGTCTTTCAGTACCTGAGCCATTAAACACGTGGGTGATACCATGCACCAGCTGCCAGGCTGCCAGCAGGTTGAGGGAGGTTGTCCTTCTGCTCCACTCATCTGAACTACTGTTCCCATGTTTAGGTTTCCAGCACAAGAAAGATGGGGACATATGGAGCGAGCCCAGATAAAAGTCACAAAAGCAACTGAAGGACTGGGGCTTCTGGCTTACGAGGGGAGACTGAGACATCAAACTATATAGCACGGAGAAAATACATCTTGGGGGGATCTTGTCAACTGTTAATTTGGCACTTGGAGTTACTAGCTGAAAGTTACTGCTTCAATGCTAGGTTTATCCATTCTAGCTCACTTCATCTCAGAAATTATACAAGTTGTTACATCAGATGGTTTAGCTCTTATTTCAATTACGTTCATTTCATCAGAGTGATACCACTATACTGCCTCTGTTAAATCACCTAGCCAGTGGAGTAAATTGTGTATAACAACTGACTTTTCTTTACTAAGTGTTAGATATATCTTCCCTAGCTCGCCTGTGAAAGCCCAACTGTTTCTACCACTGAAGTTTATTCATATTCTTGAAAGATCCTTATGAATCTGTTACGGCTACCCTTCATGCAGCTTCATGGCTGAACAGCAGGATGTTTACATTTTTCCTGTGATTCCATACTATTATCATTTTTTCTCTCGGAGCATACCAAATCAACACGTGTCCAAGCATAAATGGTATCTGACTGATTGTCAGCTATTAACAGGACATATACCTTTTCACCTTTCAGGCCTGCTCTTCCTTTTGGTCCCGGCAACACCTGAAGTCCTTTTTTACCCTAAAAGGAAATAATTTTTTTGATTAGACACTATATCGTATGCAGGTTAAACAGGCTGCAGAGCCAGCAGCTGCTGCAAGCCTGTGGGATCACAGCCCTCGGCTAGCAGTGCGGGAGGAGCGGTGGGAGGGCAGCCAGCGCAGCACCCAACACACCCAACGCGCCCGCACCCCGCAACGTGGCGGTGCAGCCTGTGTGCTGGCTGCAGTGGGCACGCCGGACAGGCTGCACCTGCGCTGCACAGGCTGCCAGCTGGGCCACAGCGCTGGTGACAAATGCCTTGAAAATGATAATGTTCCACTAGAACAAATAGTAACAGCTGCCTGAAAAGTCCTCCTCAGATTTTCTGTCTCTCAGCCATCTACTTATCGAAAAAGTAAGAATGCCTTCATTTTTTCCAAAATTTCTGAATATGCTCACAGGAGGTAAATTCTGGGCTAGAATTCTGCCTCTTCCCCTAACAGCTTTCAAACTATGAGAAACTGGACACTTAGAAGAAAGCTACCTTTAATATACAGAAGCGACAGTCAACAGAGAACAATACGATGTATTTGTAACAGGCTGCTGCACACTGCTGCTCTGAGTGCACCAAATCCTACCGCTGGTGTTAGCCTGTTCCAGCCTTCTGCTGAAACCTTTTTTACCTTGGCCCACCTGAATATATTCAGTTCCTACCCAGGAGGATGCTTCCTGAGGACACACATCTGACAAGGAACGAGTCGTGCTGCATACGTTTCACTACATTTGCCACTCTAAAATTCGCCAGTCAAATTAATCCCAAATAACTATTCTATATATGTTCATCTTATCTACACGGAACACTCATAGGCTTTTCCTACAGAGGTTTGATTGTTGGCTAGAAAGAGCTCCCACCAGCTTTAAAGTGAGTGCTATCATGAAGTGGTGCTATTTATGAATTCAGTTAGGACACTAGAAAAAAATTCAGAAGGCAAAAAAATTGTAGTTTCCCTAATGGCATTTTGGGAACCTAGACAGCTGTGATTACGGAGTCTGCTGCTGAAATTTTAGGGCTGTACTAATTTTAAAGATGGGTTATATAAGCTCATTATGGAGAAAAATGTGTCTGTAAGACTAAAAGCTTTTTTTCTCCTAGTATTATTTTTCCTGTAGAGTAACTGGTATCAAGTTTATAGAAAAGCAGCAAACACATGGCCAATACAAATCTAGTGCATACTAATTCTACTGCTGAGTGAAGCCCCATCAATCCAATTGTAAAGTCGCATAGGTATATGCAAGATCAGAACCCAGGTACACTTGGACAAAATACTATCTATAAAAAATACAGGACAATGGTTAATTTAACAAGATACAATGAAATGTCTGTGGTAGGAAATAGGACACTTTTACAAGGATTTGTTTACAAGGACAAAACAATTGCTTTTGAAGCATTTGAATTACATCAAAAGAATTTTCTATGACATTTCCCCATTATTTTGGTCTCATAGAATTTTCTTTGAAAATGTTCTGCTTGAAAGTAGTTAGACTTCTGTTAATACTAAAGATGTAAACCTCTTGTCCATAAACACCCTAATGACACTAACTTGAGTTTAGGCCAAATATTTGCAAAAACAGATACATTTCTCTGAACATATCAATGCGTGCAGGCAGCATTCATGCAGGAGTTGAATAATGCATCCTATGAATGACTACTGAATTAGCTTCCTAATATCTTAAGACGTACCCATTTCATTGGGGTTCAGTTGCAGGGGACGGGAAGGGACAGAAGCTCACAGCAGTGGTGCACGCAGCGCGCGAAGGGAGGAACTGGCATGGTAAGGGCGACAGCCCCTGGCTGGGAAGGTCTCAGAGAGGGGAAAGACACACAAAGTGGAGGCAGTAGATAATGAGGCAGGAAACAAAGCAGCCAGGTAGTAAAGCATCAACAGAGGACAGATGCGCAACAGCAGCTGAGACATGCATTGAATATGACAGCTGGCATTCATTACCATGCACGCTGCTGGGTGATGCTTCACCACGGAGGATGCATATGCAACCTGTCAGTGGCTTGTGACGACCTGAGCTACAGGCAGGAGTCATCTGGAGAAGGGAGGAAGGAAAAATACAGGAAGATAACAGCAAATATAATAGAAGAGAAGGGAAACCAGAGGAACACAGAGAAAGGAAAGCAGGAAGTATGAAGCGGAAGGAATAACTGCACAAGAGGTGAGGGGTGAGAGGTACATCTGGAAATTTAATTGCAGCTGAGGTTAGGAGCAGGCAACGTGGCAGCATGTGTCTATGAAGGTCAATGAAGCATTTTGTTTTGCCCTGGAAGACATCTGGGTCATACAAAAGAGTATGTGCTCTTCTGGAAGTTCCTCTCTGCGGAACAGCCAACCTCACCTAAGCTGGGCTTCTTGAACAGCTGCCTACAGCACACCATGCCTCTTACTTTTCTTTGTAACCAAGGAATCAAAAGTTTCTCTTAGAAACCTGGGTCCTACACTCTTGGCAACCTGAGGAAGTCAACTGCAGCACCAGAGCTGCCTTCTAGAGAGAGGGTACAGTGAAAGCACTTTGCTGCTTAAGCTTCAATGTAGCAGAGTCTCTGATAAAAATTGTTGGTTTTTTAGTCTTCAGTTAACCGAAACATGTATCAAAGGGTACATAAGGGTAACCCATTTTTACCAGGAATGGCCTAAAATAAAACATCTTGGTTGGAAAGGTAAATAAAACATTGTCACGAAGAAGAAAACGAAAAAACAAAAAAACAATTAGCCACAGCTTGATGTGTCATGCTGTGACAAGTAACAAACCAGACCCCTAACAAATCCCATGCCACAATGTGATCTGGTCTGCACCTCTCTCTACGTGGATACATCTTGTGCTGATGGTTCAGAAGGATATCCCTGGATGCACAGAAGCCACCGCAGGAGGTGTGCAGGTTGTGCAGTCCGGCAGCTTTGGCTGCCTTCAAACAAGACAGCAGGCAGGGTGTGGGCGGCGGAGCACTGCAAAGGCTGCCCCAAGAGGGGGGAACTGGCACTCTAAGAACGTTGGTATGTTGCCACATCAGTTGTTTGCCTTGTGCTTTCTGATGATTGTCTCTCATCAGGCCCTTGCATAGCAGCTGGTGGACATGCAAAGCAGGTACGACACTCCTGGGTTGGTTTGGTGGGGCGAGAAACCCACCCTGTACAAGCATAACTGATGACACTGTGTAAGACTGTGGAGTTTCAGCCCTTTATGTACATGCAATGAATGACCATTACCCTTTCTAAAATACATGCATTCTTTCGAAAGACATAAAATACTCACAGGCTGACTGTGCTGCCCAAGTTTCCCTGGACGTCCAGGAGTTCCTTGATCTTTTTTCTGCACATCTTCTACTCCTGGACTTCCTGGAGATCCTGTGGGCTTGTCCTCTCCTTCCTGACCTTCCTGGCCCTGAGTAATTAAAATGTGAAACATGAAAAAAAGTGCTGCATTACTTTTCCCATTTCTCTTTCTTTTCCCCCCTTTCTTCCCTCTCTCCTAGAACCCCTGCTTTGTTCAACACAGTCAGAAGCCTGTGAGGCACCACACAAGCAATATCCTCCATTCAACAAAGGCAGTCCGTACTAGAGATCGTTCATTCAAGTACAAACAAATTGCTCACTGAGCTGGAAAAAAATGAGCTGGTTACCTAGATGTAAATTCCCATGGTCTAATTTCATACCTGCACAAATCTGAGCAGTCTAAATCAATAATGTAGGTTTGAAAAAGACAAGTTTCACAAACAGTTTGTCTGGGAGAAAATTGTGAAAGTTAAAAAGATGTTTAGGAAAGCTTTAGCCAACTCCCCTGAGATCTACAACTCTAACAAAAGAGGGTTACACACCTGGCTTAGTTAAAAAGGAAAGTTACAGAAGATGAAACAAGGAAACTGATAGCAAAGAGTAAAAATGGACAACAAGCAAGACCAAAGGATTGCTGAGCATCAGTATTTGGTCAAGAGAAAGTAAGAATAATAAAAAGAATAATTTAAATACACCAGAAACAAAATAAACCCCCTCAGTGGTGAAGCTTGGGCACTAAATACATCTTTAAACAAAACCCCAGTCGGTATGCCACACACCTGAGAAGGAAGCAGGACTTTCACCTGCAAGGTGGTTACTGTAAGACCAAGATGCCTGCTTTTAGGGAATAAAAATCGTGGCTTTTATGTTGAGGATTTACCCTGGTTATTTTGTTTGTTTCCCACTTTCTTAAATGCAAAACACAAAAATGCAAAACTGGAAGAACAAATTTGTTTTGCTAGTCAAAAATCTCAAGCCCATCTCGGTGATGGATACAAACTTCTGCAAAGTGTCAGCACCTTTCAGTCTGATGCCATGAGAGGACATTCATGAATTTAAAAAGTGACTTCAGTTTTGGCATGCTGCTAAGATGGGATAGATGAAGGTACCAACTCAGAAAAACACCAAAAATTCATACTTTTTCCTGCTCTTGGGGCAAAAAGATAAGGCATGTGATAAACCCATTGTACAGACCTCCTCTTTGCTTACTCCCGGCAAAACACTAGCACCAGAGCCACCTTCTTCTCTTAAGATTTTCTGTGTGACAGTGGTAGACTCACTGTTGCCTTGTCCAGTTTCCATGACAGCTGAAGCTAAATAAAAAATCACTTATTAATGAGAGACAGAGCAAAATAAAACCCACCCAGAGGTATTTTATCAGAGCACAGATTCTGCAAGTTGTATGAAAAAAGAAATTATTTAGATTATGACCAAAATACATGCCCGAGATTAATATTAGTCATGTTATAACTCTGAAAATGTTAAAAGGAGAAAAAAAAAAAAGGGAGAAAAAGTGAGAATATAGTTATAAAGCAAATGTTTATTTAAAGGACAAAGACTCTATTGCACCATCATCTTTGCCTCAAGCTCTAGTCTAATGGCTGCCTATTTTTCGTCTGCATAAGAAAAAATAAGAGGTATACACAATTTCAGCATACTTGAGGTATGTATAAAATGTAAATGGGAACATTGTCTTTGGCCTTGTTAAGATAACTAGCTTTACTTTTCTAGGGGTGCACTGACATTTTCTTACCAGTGGAGGACTGGGCTCCCAGTGCATTATGCCCTGCTCCTGTCACTGTGCTGCCTACACTTGTGCCCAAGACACCCCACTGGTGCACCAGGCAGATCCACAGCCTTTCCAGGGAACAGCAGTAGGATATAGCTGTTCATTCAGGGGTGGTATTCAGTTCTACATGAAAGGCTGTGCTTCCCTATAACCAAAGGTTATCAAATTAAATACTCATCTTAAATTCCTTTTAAAGGTGCCGCGTGGCTTTAGAGCCAGCAGCACTGTTTGCAGAGGAATATTTCAAGAAATGCCACGCTTCTTGCTGAACTGAGCAGAATGGAGAGTTTTTCTCCCTTCATTCCCCTTGCCTAACACTTGCACTTTACTGGCATCTTGTAGAGTATTACAGCAGCAGCTCCTCAGGTCAGCTACTTTGTTTTATCCATACTTTTTTTACGTTAGAAAATATAAACCATAGTTTTGTGGCTGAAACTTCCACACTATGGAAGGGTAAATCTGTTCTCTGTGTGTTTAACAATGATTGAGATAAGCACCTATATGGAGTGAAAAGTGGAAGACATGTTGGAAGGGTGGCTGTGGTTGCTACCACTTACCTTTGCTGCTGTTAACACACTGCAGCCTAACAAACCGCAGTCTCACAGATCAAATGCTTGATGTGCCAATTCTTTTCTAAGAAACAGGATGTCCAATACCATAGGATTTTCCATTTCTGGCAGCAATCAAAATATTTTGACAGTGGCTTTTCGTGCACAGGAAAATAACAGACTCAGACCTAGAGAATGAAGATGACACCACCGCCCCACCACCACCACCCCAAAAAAAAAAGAGGCAGTGCCTTGTTCTTTACGTTTAGCTGTTTCAGGGGTTTCTTCTGATCTGTGATTTCCAGAGAAATCATTTTCTTCCAAATAAGACAATATAGTTGGGGGTGCTTCCACTGGCTCAGCCAATGTATCTTCAGGCTAAAAAAACCAAAATCCCAAAGAAATGTTTATAGAAAAGGCTTATCACACATTTTAAAGCAAGAATCAGCAATTGCCTTCCTCAAAGCATAATAATCAAAGCTACCACATTTATGAAGCAAAGCAGAAATCCAGATCTCTCCCACTTACATCTCACCAGTATCTGTCCTTATTCTTATGCTGCCCTTAGAAACATTAATTATCATTGCTATAATAAAACCTGAAATTTATTAATGGCCAATATATACACCCTCTTTCACTTACAAGTTTTTTATTTATTTCACCTTCTGTTTCATTCTTCCTCATTACAATATGCATCTAATTTCTACTTATCAGCAGATGTCACACCCATTTGGTCAAGCTCTTGAGAAAAATCAGCACAACCACCTTTGAACACCATTCCTCCAAACCAAGTCATGTACACCTGAAAAACCCACAGAGCAGGAGAAAAATGCCATGAATGTGAAGTTATCGCTGTAGACCTC
The DNA here is from genome assembly GCF_023638135.1 of Falco biarmicus. Lineage (NCBI taxonomy): Eukaryota > Metazoa > Chordata > Aves > Falconiformes > Falconidae > Falco > Falco biarmicus. Next base: position 103,450,710 of record NC_079290.1, read on the forward strand.
AAAGCCTCGAGCTGGCTGGTACCCACCCTTCCCCGCGCTGGCGATGGGTGCACAAGAGGGGGCCATTGCAATAACCTGCTACCAGCTGCATGTAGGCATGTAAAGCGCCTGCTCCCTACTGGAATTAGAGACCTGGAGAAGTGCTGTCTTGGGACAGTGAGGAGATTATTTCATTCAAACCTCCATTTTCAATATAAATTAAATTTAAAAGTTATTATGTTGCCATGGTAACTTGGAGCAGACTTCATGGGCCAAGCATCCTGCCCCTGAATCAGGCTAAGATGTGCAACATGGCATAACAGGGCTTGCTGAAGTCATTCCTGAGTTGTCAGCAAAAGGAAGACAGGTCGCACCATTAGCATGATTTTTATTCCTCTGGCTTTGTATCCTTATAAATGAGGAAAAGCTTCAAGATACTTACTGTTATTAAAAAACACATTGAAAATAGGCTTTAGGGCTCCATTTGAACAGGAAAGGAAATTTTTTCCACAGCAGGCCAGATCTGATCCTCACTATAGCTGACAAAAGTACTTCCATTTGATTTCAGTTTTATTTACTCCACTTGAGAAAGGAAAAACAATGCTTCCTCTGCTCTTATTTCTCTTATAACCATATAACTTGTTCTTGACATTCCATGTAGAAATAGTCTGATTAACCTTCAGAAACCAATAATTTTTTTTATGCAGCCTGTTTATCTCAACCATAGTAAATTTACAGTGTTAAGCTAGTCAGATATTGCAGGGGTTTGTGTTTTAAAATTCTTAATAAGACTGGGTCTTGCCTACTTTCAGGAAGGAGGGCCAGCTTTTCCCTTTAAATACAATGTGCAGTGACTTCCCTCTTCTGATGCAGAATAACCAGTGCTTCAGATGAACAGTAGAAAATAATTCACACAATTCAGAATGTGCTCAATTGCACAGTCTATAAAACATTCCTGATGTTTATTTCTCACTGGGAAGATAAATAAAACAACAGTAGGACAAAGATTTAAATGCTTCATTTTGAGAAATAATTTTAAAAAACTACAAGATGGAAAAAAAACCTCACATAGTATTAGTATATGTCCCAAACCTAACTCTATGCACTAGAAAACAATAGGAAAAATAGATATTTACTCAAAGATAGTAGAAAAATAACCTAAATGTCACACTACACTCATCAGAATGTAAACTTGATACATAATAGTGATTACCTGTCTGATAGAATTATAAGCATCAGGATAATGAAAAAAAGTACAATTATAATTTAGTGAAGCAATTGGAAAAAAAAAACCACAAAAAATCTCTTGAATTAATCCTAATCAGTTTAAACATGAAGACGTAAAGTTTAGACACCTGTGGAATAAAGAAGTATCTAATAGCCACGCTCAAAGGTTAGTGATCAGCATCAGCAGCGGAGGTGAAAGGATGTGTCCGTACAAGAGTGGCAGGGTGGGTATCCCTGCTGGTGCACACGTGCTCCCTGGGCACAGAGCAGCGGGCGAGCGGACAGGAGGTTACGGGCAGGCACTGCAGTATCTTCTCCTGCCCCGCAGGAAATACAGCAGCATGCCACTGCCTGTGGGCTGCCTTACAGAGCGTATTTATGTACAGAGCAGCAGTTGCACGGGGACGGCTGCTCAGCAGTCAGCGAAGCTCCGGGAAGCACTAGGTCCCTTCGCTTTCCCACCTGCAGCTCCTAATGAATGGGAGGACACAACAGAGGACAGCCAGGTATGAGCTCCTGCAGGACACTGAACTCGGAACAACTGCCTAAAAGCAGAGCTATAAAAGGTTGTTTCTGCCTTTGTGCATAAAACCAGATTCAGCTTATCCTCCTGCTGTTGTGCCCATCTCAAAACTTAGCCCCAGAAAGGAATGCTTCTTGGGAAATTCACTGAAATTTTCTCCAGATTTTCTGTGCTCTGGTGACAAGGGAAAGGCTTTGTCACCTAGAACCGTCTCCTTGTAGTTTAGGCTGCTGCTTTGACAGTTCCTAGCACATACCTCCCAGTTCAGACACTGAGGATTTTCCTCCCTCCAGACAGGTCCAGAATTTACAGAAAGCCCTCAGTAACAGGAGAGAGGTCTGAAGGGGGTGCAGCAAGCACGGGGATATTAATCACTGCCTCTGAGCCGGTAGTAGAAAGAGACATTCCATAGTTACTCTGCGTCCTCTGATGCTTCATTACATGCTGTTTTTTCTTATGTACACATTCTATCAACACTCTTCAGCATTCCTTAACTGGGAACACAATGGATTCCACATTTTCTGGGAGAGAGCTACAGAGCCTGAATACTAAGTGCTTAGACTGTACATGTGATTTTCCAGGCACATGGTAGGCACCACGCCACCCAGTTTGTCAGGAAGCAGAAAGGATGTCACGGAAGGATCCACACCGTTGAGGACAAGCCTTCATTCCGGGTCTCTGTAGGAGCCCAGCATGTCTCCCCAGGCTCCCTCTGCCTTTTGTGTTCAGGGTGATGTTCAGAATGTAAGAATGGAATTTTTTGAATGTAACCTCTGCCACCAGATGCACAACACCAAGATAAAGCTTGTGTAAATATGACTTATGAGTCACTCCCTTGGGAAAAAGCAACTTCACTGTAACTTTTTCCATGATGGAATTCATTTTCTTATGCTAAAGACACATCTTCTTTGGTATTCTGCCCAGCCATAGGGGACTTGAAAAGACACAGAGAGAAAATGGCCCCCAACCCGTGTCACTGAGCCAAGAGTCACACAGGCTGCATGGGCACAGGGTAGAACTTTCAGTTGGGAGGAACCTCTCGAGGTCACGTAAGCAGATCACTCAGGTAGGTGGATCCACTCAGCCATGACTTTGTTCAACCAAATCTTGAAAATTCGAAGGACAGAGGTTTGGTACCCTCTTTGGGTGACCTGCTCCAGCGCACTATTACCCTATTGAAAAGTTTCCCTGAAATCCAGCTACAATGTGCAACTTTTCTTGTCCATCACTACTGAGACAAGCCTTGTTCCATGGTCAGTTGTGTCACTGTGTATAAAGGGGGGTGTGTTACGTCTATAAAGACCACAGATTAAACAATGAGGCACTATGCTACTGGAAGGTAAAAATCTGTTGGTGGATTTTATATTTAACTCTGAAGGAAGAAACATGAACAAATACAGAATACCAAAGAGTAATATGCAACCCAGAACATACTTAAGAATCCCCTTAAAAAGGATTTAGAACTTTTTATATTTCTTGTGATCAGTGTATGGGTAATAAAAAATTAGCTTGAAAATGGCAAAGCTCATTTGGAACATTTACTCTAAAGCCAAAAGAACAACCCACATCATCACAGACCGGCCAGCCTCACTTTGATCTCTGGGAAAACCATGAGGCAAGTCCCCTCAGCACACATCGCTAGGCACTTGAAGAAGAAGAAGGTAACTAGGAACCATCAGCATGGATCTATCAAGGGTAAATCATGCCTGACCAACCTGACCACCTTATGTGACAAAATGACTGGATTAGTGGTGAAAACAGTGGATGTCATCTACCTTGATTTTAGCAAGGATTCAACACTGTCTCCCATGATATCCTTGTATCTAAGCCAGGACATGACAGTCTGGACAGGAGAGCAACAAGATGGGTAAAAAAATAGTTGGATGATTGAACTCTGAGTACAGTGTTTAATGGGACATACTTATGGGTCCATCCTGGGACCTGTTTTGTGTGACACCTTTACCAATGACCTGAGGAGGCAGCAAGAGTGCTTGCTCAGAAAGTTTGCAGATAATGCCAACGTGGCTGTTGGAGGCACATCGGTTAATAAGGTCAAGGGCAGGACTTGCATCCAGAGGGACATGGACAGGCTGAAGGAATATGCCAACATGAACCTCATGAAACTCAGCCAGGATGAACACAAAGTCCTGCACCTGGGATGCAATGGCACAAGCTCGAAACAGCAAACTGGGTATGAACCAGCAGCATCCCCTGGCAGCAAAGCAACAGAACTACATGTTAGTAGGTCTAGGAAGTGATTAGCCCCACTTATCCAGCACTTGTTCACATCTAGAATATGGTGCTTGGTTTTGTCTGCTATTACAAGACAAATATAAAAAAACTAGAGTGAGCTCAGCAGCTTACAAGACAAAGTGCAAGTTCCTCACAGTAATTGCCTTTTGAGGAAAGGCTGAAGAAACTGATTGTCTTCAGTATGGAGAAGAAGGGGCTGACAGGAGACCTACTGGCAGCCTACCAATACCTACAGAGGGTTCATCAACGATATGGAGCTAGGGTCTTCATCATGGTGCTCGGCAGCAGGACAAGAGACAACAGGCACAAAGCCAAAACAAGAGGTTCTAACTGCATATAAGGAGAAATGTTTTCACCAGTGAAAATAGACCAGCACTGGAACAGGCTGTACAGCAATGCTGTTGCAGTTTACATCCTCAGATGTTTCAAGAACAGGCTGGAAAAAGCACTGAAAAGCATGATCTGACCTGACTGGTACCCCTGTTTTGAGCAGGAGGTTGAACTAGGTGCCCTTCCTTCCAAACGGAAATATTCTATGATCCTTGATTGTATTTTTATGATTGTTAGTTCATAAAGATGTAAGGCTAATGAAACAAAATGGGTAGTATTGTTCCTGGGGAAAAAAAAAATAAAAATCACACAAACCCAGTGCTGCGACACACATGCAATGGCTTGAACACTTGTGAAGCAGCAATGAAAATTGTTGTTTCCTACTTTTCCTTTCTTGCAGAGTCTTTCTGACATGCAGAGTAGTTCAGACTATATTCCTCTGAAGATTCCGATAGCTAACACATGCCAAGGACAGTTTTTGGCTGAATAATCAATTAGCAGAGAATTTACATGAGAATTCTTTATGAAGAGACACCTCTCTACAAACATTAAACATTCCTGTTCTGCCGATTCACTGAGGCCTTTTCTCCTGATTCCCAAGGCCCATTAAATGGCAATATTCTGAAACAGTCCAAAGAATGCTATCCATTTCCACTGCACAATACTGAACTTCTTAGCAGAAAAATACAAATTAGAATATGCACCATCAACATTGCTAAGTGTCTTTATTCAGAGATTGCATTTTCAAGTATGACCTTTGACTTGTTTCATTCCAGCTGAGCATAGCAATTTGCTTTGAAGTGCTGATTTGGAGAGTTTGTTCAGCTACTTTTCAGAGAGGAAGATAAATAAAAACTTTCTCAGAAACATCTGTCAGTGACTGTACTGACTGTTACACTGTCATTGTTCCTCCATCTCCTGTTTAATATTTCTAAAGAATATACCCATTAAAACTCCATGGGCAGTCACCCTGAAAGGCATACAAATCCCAAGAGTCATTTGCACTTAGGTATTTCTAATTTGGCAATAGCATAAAACATTTTGCTAAAGGAGGCTACATATTTATTGACACAGTGGTACAGCCTTTTGAAGTCCCCAGGCATTTTACAAAAAATGTGTATAATCCAAGGAAATACTTTCACATGAAGTTCTTGCATTTTGAAGAAAAGAGTAATTTACTGGCCTTTCAGGCTTATGGTTAGCTTTCTCAGAAACCTTGTATCATCATCCATTCTGTGACTGGCTCATACAAAGAGTTACTGTAGTAGTAACTGGGACTGCACACAGATTCAGTGAAGACTGCTTCTACACAGTCCAAGAAATTGATAATCTGCCACCAAAAGAGTGTCTGTAGAACAAAAAAGAGCTATGAAGAGGCTTGCTTCTTTCTCATTTTCTAAGGGTGATAATCTGTCGTACATACATATTTGCTTTATTAACATTGTGGGGCAGGCCTTCAGAGAAAATGATTTGTGTACTTAAAGCATGATTCAGTTTCTCAGATAATCTTAAAAACGTTTTAAAGAGAAAACTAAAATAACATCAAATCAGATAATAATTTGTGGAGAAATTCAAATAAAGTAAGTGAAAGTATTAAAGCTGAATTGAAAAATGTTTGCAATGCTATAGTCATTGATGAGCAACTGTGTCTTTTGAGAGGCACATCAGGAAGAAGTATACCTTGCCTCTTTGTTTGTGACAACCACAACTCCATCATTACCAAATAATAAATTATATTCTGTAATACTTTTTCAGTTATATTTTTCCTTTGGGTGTTGATTCTAGCTTAGTTACAGAATTCAAGTCAACTGTAAGCAGTGGAGTCTCCACCCCTGAGGTGACCCAAAACTCACTGCACTGAGCAACCTTCTGTACTTGACTTTGCTTTGAGTCTGCTATTCTGTGAAAAGCAGAAGGCAGGCCAAAAAGATATTAATGAGATATATGTAGAAGGCATGAATATTAATAATAAATCTCTTTTCAAACACATCAGGAGCAGGAAGCCAGGTCAATACACGATGAAGCTGTAAAAAGAGTGCTCAAAGAATTTTAAGCCATAGCAGAAAAAAAAGTTTTTTGCGTTCATGTTGACCATGGCAGAGTTAAAATTCCTGCAAAAGAGTATTCTTGGGAAACTCAGCAGAGAATATGTCTAAACCTGCAAGTGTTTGTAAGAAAAGGGTAGGAAACACACTAAGTGAATGGCAACAAGTCATCAGAACCAAACAGTATTCACCCACAAGTTCTGAAGGATTCAACAATGAAAGAGCTGAAGTATGTGCTCTATGAGGTAAATGTGAGCATGGTTTCTGTAAAGTCATTTCTCAAAAAGCTACTGGTTTTCTCTAAAGGAATCAGTGAGAACTTGGATAAAAGAAAAATGCTTGATATAAGCTGCATGGAAAACTTCATTGTGAGGAATGGACAGGAACATGTCAGCCACACACAAAAAGGGCAGGGGAACACAATGTGATAGGAATCTCTAAAACTGCAAACAGTATGGCAAGGAACAATCATTTACTCTGTCTTCCAGCACAGTAACCACCAAATGAGAGCTGCAGCTAGCATGTTCAGAAGGGCAAGCAAAAGGTGAAAGTCCTTCACAAAACATGTCATTAAATAAGCTAAGGAACGCTGCAGCACGAAGGTGAGGATGGTAAAATTCCCATGGGTTAAAAAAACAAAGCAAGAAATTCAAGGCTGAAAAACTCAGCTGAGGTCCACCAAACACAAACAGATACAGTCTTGGCTCAAGCATTTCCTGAGATGGAAATTGTTGCAGAGTAAAAGAGTATTCCTAGTAAGTGTCATATCTACGCTCCTGATCTGTTATTACACTCTTCCCAAAGCAGTGATTGCTGATTGTTGTCAAATACACCAGCCTTTTGGTCTGGCACAGTGCAGTCACTCTTATGGATGGGTGCATGTTGTTCCCACTTTGGAAGCTGCCACATGTGAAAAACTAGTGACAAAATCCATACCTCACTATCTAAAAAAGTACTATTAAACCAGAAATGTAAAGCAAATAAATCAAATACCTTTACCCTTATGGGAAGATGAGAAGGCGCAAGGACTTCCTGTGTCTTAGAAATACTTTCGTGTTCTTGAATGCTGCCATTACCACTGATGTCCCCTGAAGCCTGTGCAAAAGCATGATAGCAAGTTCATAAAAGTCAGGGGAAAAAAGCGTGGTCTCCAAGGAATTGGCTACTTTAATGAAAAAAGCCTTTTTTTTCCAGTTGATGAAGCCTCAGCGTCATTATGGCGTTAACTTATTTCAGTACTTACAGCATTTCATGAAAATGACCCTTCAGAAAAATAAAAGGCATAGTTCCTTTTCTGAAAGGTGTTATAGACAAGAGAAAATTATACTTTTTGAAAAATCATTGGTTTATGGGCTGTGTAGTCAAAAAAAAAGGTTCACACGCAGATAGTTTTAAGTATGATACTATTTTCCCAAAATGACAGACATTTAGCCTTATGAAAAATGTCTAATGGCAAATGACTTTGAAATCTCTGAGGCACTGAGGGTAGATAAAGAAGTAATTATAAGAATACTCACATATGGATCATCATCTTCACAATGATCTTCAGTAGCCCTTGGGTCAGATTTGATTGTCAGATGTTGAATTGAGCCCTACATGAAATAATAAAAACAGTTTAAGGAAGTAATATTTTAAGTAGCATGTGTGTGAAGGGGTAGGTGGAGGGGTGGGGATTAAACAAATCAACAAAAAAAGCCCAGACTTTTCTGATTTGCTTGGAAAATGATCTGAAGCATAACATTCTATGATAATAAACCAGGTTGGAAAATGTAAATATGTCCTTATGTTTTCCTTTTGCAAAATGTAGAAAAAATCAAAGCTGCCAGAACACAATGACTCTCGTGTCCCAGTGACAGTACAATTGCCACACTATACTGTCAGAGTCCCAGCCGAAGGACCTAGTCCGAGTTCATGTCCTAGAGTCTGTGAAGTAGTCTGCTTTTTCTAGTGAAGAAGTGCATTGCAGCTGCAAAAATGGTATGTGTGAAACCGTAAAAAGGGAGACAAAGGATGGGAAGGAAATACCCATAACTGATGAAGTAGGTCAGGCAGAGAACAGCTTAAACCTTTTCAAAACAGAAAGGAGATGGATTTTCTGATAACAAACAGTCCTTTTTTCAGAGTTACAAACTGTATTTCTCAGTCAGACATGCTGAAGGAGCAGCTACAATTTCATTTTAAAAGTTCAAGTCTTATTTCTTAGATTACAAAGATTCAAAGTGTTTTAAGAAACGTTGGAGGATGCTTCCTTGTTATGAAGCCTCAGTTAGGCATGATGCACACGTAGGCAGAATGACAGGTATTCAGATCTAGAGCCATCTCACCCAACATACATGAGCTGCCCCTTCCTGTTTTGCTGGCTGCATTTTTTGTTGTTGTTGCTGTGCTTTTGTATTTTCTTTAGAGAAGAGCCTGAAGAAGCTGGCAGATTTAGTCTTTATCTCTAGACAGACACAGAATACTTCTCAGTCCAGTGACTTCTCTTCGGGGAGCTAAAATGTTCACACCATGCAAGGGCATCTGGGTTGTGCTCTGTCTGCCAAGTACGACCACAGGCACACAGCAGATCTGCTCACACAGGGGTATAGAAAGCCTGAGCCTTGGTAAGGCAAACTGCAACAACTGTTGAGATGAGAAAAGCAGTATGCTTTGCTGTTACTTAATGGCACCAAAACCTGCAAACTCCAGAGGAGGAGCAGCTACCGTTCGTATGCACTGCTATGTCTGTACGCTGGCTCTTTCCTCTCTGCAGCCATCCTCTCTCCCCACCCTAGAAGTATTGGGGAATTATAAGCAAGAAAGTACTTTTTAAGCAGTACTTCTGGTGGCTTCTAGAAAATTTCAGAAAGGAACAAAACCTAAGATTCTATCCTTAATGCTCCTCTAATTTCTGTACCTTCAAAAACCACAAAACTCATGCAGTTGGTGCTTCCTGAGTTTGCAGGCAATCTGAAATAGCTCTGTGAACTGAACCATCCTGTTCTTCATCTATTCATCCTGTTCATCTCAAAACTTAATAATGAGCAACTCAGATACTGAATGGCACCAGACTAACTGAACAGCTCACTGAAAATTTCTACATGAATGGAGGCACAACCAGACATTTAAGCCATCTCTCAGAAGTGATGCTTTGTTTTCACAGTATGAGTGAATCACATTTGGAGAACACATTTTTCTCCTCTTGCTCTAATCTGTATCCCTGGCTGGTGAAAGAAGTAAAATGGAGAGCTTTAATGTGTCCCAGGTGTTGCTGCTAGTCAATTACTCCAACCAGGGAACAGGCATGGCCAAGCCTGCCATGGCAGGGACAGTGGGTGTGAGGTACTGTGTTCCCCCTCCAGGGCTCTGCCTGCTGCTGCCTTCCCTGCTAAAGCTGGTTTGCAGAATCTGGCATCATCACTGGTTTAGCTATACTTGGTTGTTGTCTTTTTTCTACTTTTCTTTACAAGCACCAGGGCTAGAATTTCCTTTTGTTTCCATAAAATCTGATGATAGCTATGTCCTTTCATATCTGGCAACCAGAGCCTTAGACTCACAAATTCCCATTAGCCAGAGCAAACCAGCAGCTGACACACATCCAGGGTCATTTGCACCATCAGCTGTGACTCGTTTCTATTGTGAGCAATCAGTCTAAACAGTTCTTGTCATACAAACAGAGCTTGAGGAGGAATCAACCATTTAGTTTTGCTACCCAAAAGCAATTGTGACATAGGACACATGAAGAAATAAAGGCCTAAGATGTACAGTGCATGTCACAATCAGTAGTACTGAAGCCACCAGAATACTGGCTGAAATGTGTGTACTCGATACAGCATACAGAACAGCCTGTCACAGCAGCAATGCCTTAGAGTGTAACCCACCATGCATTCCTGTCACCATCTTTACAGATTGATTGGTGCTAATCTCAGCAACTGATCTTTACATGTGTTTTCCAGGTGGGGTACCAAAGTAGTCTCATTTTCTTGAATGTTTCTCATTCTTAATTACTAATCAGGCAATCAGACTCATAAATTGAGTCATTCCATCTAAGAAAGGTAGCACCAACAGGCTGTTTTCCTACATTCCCTTTCCACCCCTATTTGCTAGTAATCGATATACTCCTGTAATTCTAGGTGCTTAGACTAGTCAGATAAATGATACAAGTACATCATCCTTGTTGCTTACCAGATGGAGCTCACAACTTGCCAGTACACCTGAACTTTGGAAAGAACATCTTTTTTTCCCCTAAAGCAAAGGATCCACTCAGTTTTGTGCTGCTGCTTTACTAATTTAGGGGAAGAGATATTAATCTCACAAAATATTGTACAAGTTTTGAAGTACAAGAACAAGACATAAAAAGTGATGTTTCGCTTCCAATTTGACAATGATTCAATCTCACATGTATTGATAGCTTCCACATTCTCATCTTAAAGCTCAGTGGCTGAGAATTCCAGCCAGCAAGAAAGATGCTTGCACTCAGCTAAGAAGGCTTGGGAGCCTTGTGGTAGTGGTTTCAGCCCATTCTATTTCTCTGAAGTAGCTGATAAGCTTAAGTAATATCTTCCAACTTCTTTATCTTTAATGAGATCATTCTCTTCCTGATGTTGAATGCGAAGTAAACACACCTAGCTAATAAGGGTTTAAAATTGTACTTCCTATGAAGGTATTATTCTCAGAAGTTCAGCAAATGGATACTCTGAAGTGTGCCCTTCGTTAAAAGGCCATATGAGTTTACGTGATATATTTACCTTGAATTTTTTAGTATTCAGACTGAGCACTGAGTTTAATATCTGGACCATTAATAAACTTCTGAGGATTGCGTTTGAAGCCAGAGTTTATGTATCTGCACTGCCTGAATCCTAGCCAGATATGAAAAATACAAACTATGTAATTTGTAACCTCATTTGAGATATAATCATTTTAAGCAGACTTTCTTGGGTAGAGCATACATGCATAAAACACTGAGGCACGTGAATTTATCAGACAGGACTTACTGTGAACTTTTCCAGTCCTGTAGCTCCTGCATTACCAACAAATATCCCAGAGCCAGATTCAAATACTAAGGGTTGAGCTGACCTTTGAAACTGAACTCTTTGATACTCCTCACAGTCCATGAACAAAGCAACATCATTTCCCTGAACAGTCACTGTAAACCTATTCCACCTGTTGGTCATCACTGGCACTTTAAATGAAGCAGCCTCTCGGGACACATGGGAACCAGGCTCCGTGTAGTACATAATTATTCTCTGGGTGCTGTCATCAACCGGTGAAAGTCTCATTCCCAGGTAAATAGTTTTCTGGAAGGCATCTGTTATTGCAAATAGCACTCCTCCACGATCACTGTTTGGTTTCACCGTAACTACGATAGCGAAATCTCTATAGAAAGGCATTGGTACTATAGCGCTTGTCAGTCGACCGATGTTAGCATCTGGACCAAAGCTGTATGCTGGAAACCCTCCGTAGCCAGTGACAAAGTAGACAGATGGAGGAAGAGGAACTCCTATTAACTCCGTGAGGTCAAGATGTCCTTTTGAGCCTCGTTCTGTAAAGTGTGCAACAAAAAACACATCATTTATTCTTGAGGTGCACAGCCCATTTGATTTTAATGATTTCAGAAAGATCTTAAAACCTGTAATGCAGTTACAACAACAGTAACATACTTCTAATACTTTAGGCCCAGTCTAGTTAGTGCTTAAACACATCTAGCCAAATACATGTGTCATACTTTGTCCTTTGACTAACTGACATTACTCATATACTAAAGAAAGGCACATGTAAATGTTTGGTGAAATTGAGTGGCAACAAGTAGTTCCTGCAACATGTATTTTACTTCAGCTGTCCATAAACTACAAGAAGTGCTGAATGTGCTTGCAGAGTGGGTTCAGTGAAGACTGAGTAACCTTTTGTTTTCTCAAATAAATGGAGATCCTTTGCCCTCAAAGACAGCAAGAGTTCTCTACAAACAGCATGACAGTTTCACAAATACAGGATAAAAATTAAAATTTATTTAATTTAGCCCTTGCAATTACCTGCTTCTACAACAGATCTTAGATTTTATTTATGCCCTTATTCTCAGATTTATCTCCTTAGTTGCACTGTGTACATAACAAATACTATTCAGCGACCAAAATTCAGTTTTGAAATGAGAGCATTTTTGCTTTGGCAAACACTCAGAATTAAGTATCTCCGCCAAATATGCCCAGAGAGACAACTCCTTCCTGGCAATGAAGGAGCAGTAACAACAGCTAAGTATCTACAACCAATTTTAACTAGAACCTTGGGAAGACATGCTCTAGCAGCATACCAGACACAGAACTACCAATTTTCTCCTTCTAAGAAGTAAAAACAAGCAAAAGATACTATTTTTAACTGTGAGTGATTCAGATCTCAGTCTACACAGAGCTCCACACAGATCTAAAGGCTTTCCTCCCTTTGCAACTCCTCTAACCTTACGAAACTTATAGTTTCTAATTTTATGTAAAAGTCTCAATTCTTCTTATTCGTGTACATTTTCACCCTTTTGAGAATATTTATGTTATGCAGAAGCAAACTAAGTGCTAGGGTATGTCTTAATGTAGCTACATCATGTAAAACTACCTTAACTCAAACTCCAGCTCACCGCTAAGTAACTGCTGGCTTTCTCAGCAGACATGAAAAAAGATCTCAGTGATCCAAGCAAGTCAGATTTTTAAATCACTTTCTTCATCAAATGCATCCTAACCCCTTTCTACATTCTTCTTTGCTGAAAATCTTCAGTTCCTGGGTAAAAAAAGAGGCTGTATTTGGAACCACCGTTGTGCAGTTCCTTTCTACATCTACCTCACACACCAGCCTGCCACAGGTCTCGGATTAAGTCCATCAGATAAAGTGGTGAGGAAAACAGAGGTCCTGTGGTAGAACAGCACAGATGAGGCAAAGTCGTGAAACCTCACTAAGAACAGATAGAATTTGTGTCTTATACTTCACTTTTCCCCCTTTTACCACAGCAGGTGTAAATACCCTTCCAGACATAGTATCTGCGCTGGTGAGGGGTGAGGTTCTTCTTTGTACCTCCGCATCCTGCCATCCACTGCTAGTATTCTCAAGGTCCTTCCTTATGATGACATCTCTGCATCAGGGAAGTTCCTTGAGGTGTCCCCAGACAGCATTAAACAAAACTGCTCAGTGGTAACTTACAAACAGTAATTATAAACCTGAGATCTGGCACCTAGAGTAGAGTCTTCGTATCTCTGTTGTCTAACAGAGCTTATACACAACACTGAACAGCCCCCATTTCTAGCCAGTACACTGCACTTCCACACAACCTAACCTCGAAGGTGGTATAAAGTATACTAGCATATAGGGTTTAGAGAACCTACCACAATAGAGTCAAAGGCTACAGGATTACCGGCGAGAACACTGGTTTCAACAGTGTACATTTATCCTTGGTTTCACCACTAGAAAATGTATTAGAGGCAGAATTCAAAGGCAAGGCTGTCACCCCTGACAGACAGAATTACCCATCTTAGACCTCTTTTAAAACATACAGTTCCAAAGGCCCATGTCTGAAAAAAAGGAAAGAAATATTGATGTCAATTCCTTGGAGCAAAAGAAAATTATTAGCACTGTGTGGCAAGACCAACCTGTGTTGCACTACTGCAAAATAAAGACACTGCTGTTCTCTTCCATGCTGTGGGAAGGTGGTTGAACTGGACTGTCTCAACTACATGAATGTAAAGACTGAAGCTGCACATAAAGGACTGTCGTATTTGGCCCCAGCTACTCAATTTTTAGCCATAATATTTGTTCAGCTGATATTTTAAGGATTGTCACACTCATTCCATCCATCGTGTTTTTAGCTAGAAATGCCTTTTAAAGCAATTATTCAGGTACATCAGCTGCCACATTTAGCCAAATTCAGCTTCAACCTAACGAACCTTAATAGGTACATAGAAAAGCCGGAACAGCATGCGCAAGCAGGTGTTGAACGTAAGAAGCCAACACCTCTGTAGGCAAAGTCATGGCGACTGGTTTTAATGCAGCCGAGGCAGGGCTGGGGATGGGCACGCAGTGGGTGCTGCCTTTGAATGAAATTACTGCTTTCCCTTTCTTTTAAATTCATAACTGAAGTTCACCTAGTGTTTCCCCCATCCCTCTTCAGACACTCTTACCGGAGTTGCTGTCCACAATCCTGCCCGTGCTTGTGGCACGCCTCTGCCCCGTGGCAGCCGGCTCGGCCCGCTGCGAAGAGCCCTGGTGCCACCACCGCGCCGCGGGCAGCCCCCTGGCACGGTCCGGTAAGGCAGCGGGATAAAAAGCAACGTCCTACGAAGGCTGTCTGAGCCAGACCAGGCTCGGATCGGCCAGTGTCAGACACCGCTGTGTCGGCTGCGAGCGGCCCCAGTCGCCCCTGACTCGGCCCGGCGCAAGCCCCTGCCGTTCGCTCGGCATTCAGAGACGGCCGGCAACCGTAATGGAACGTTACTTCACACTGGATGCTGTTGTGAGGTGCAGTAACAAATTTTTTTCCCTGCTGCCAAAGTCTATCTGTTTTGCAGTTAACAAGAAATATTTACAGCAATAACATAAAGCAGAGGAAGATTTCCACATCTGCAAGTCATAGAATCATTTAGGTTGCACAGAGTGAATCAAGCACTGCGAAAAGAAAAGAGAGGGAAACCCGCCAACAGGGCCGCAGCTGTGCCGAGTGCTAGGGCCGAGCCCGGCCCCAGCGCTGCGGGCGGGGCGGGACGGGACACGCCGCGCCCGCCCCGCTCCCGCCGCAACGGGCCCGCCGGCCAGCGCCGTGCTGCGGGAGCCAGGCTGCGCCGGGGCCGGGCCGCGCATCGCCCGCCCCCGAAGGAACGCCGACAGCAACTCCCAGTGCGGACGCGCACGGAGCGGCAGGGCGCAGGGATCTGCGCACGGCCCGCCCTCAGGTCCCGCCCCCCCGCCCCCGCCTCCGGCCCCGCCCCCCTGCCCTCGGCCCCGCCCTCGGCCCCGCCCCCGCCCTCGCCCCCGCCCTCGCCCCCGGCCCCGCCCCCCGGCCCCGCCCCCGCCCCCGCGCTCCCGGCCCCAGACCACGCCCCGCTCCGTGCCCGCGCCCGGTCCCGCCGCCCTCTGCTGGGCAAAGCGCAGGGGCGTGGCCGCCCCGGAGGCGGCGCTCGGCACGCGGGCACGGCGCAAGCAGCAGGCAGTAGCCGTCTCTTACGCATCTCACCTGCTCGGGTAAGCTTTGTCCCGAGAGGGTGCTCTCAGGCTCACCAGCAACAATGTTGGGGCTTCCGTACAAGCCATTTTCCAGGTTTTCGGATCTAGTATTGGACTGTTGTCTTACGTGTTGTTAGCTGCTTGCCTAGAGAACCTTCCAGATACATTTCTGTGCGCATGGCTTTTTGTACATAAACCCAAGGCCCTTTAACGTGTACTTCTACTCAGTGACCTGTTCACCTTCGATGACAGCAGTCTGTGTTTAAAGCACACCCGCTCCTTCAGGCCACAGCAGCACAGCACGCCTGACACCACAGAGTGCAGCAGCTGCTGCCCCCCTGCTCTCAGAAACGGGCGGGGGGCAGAAGCGGGGAGATTTACTGATCCAACTGCAGCGGGGCGGCACAGGTAACCAAGCTGTCAACAGCTGCTCGGCCCGGGAAAGCCTCATGGCTTGGCCTGGATTCAGGTTTGGACAGTTGCAGTGACTCACCCAATTCCGTAACAAGGAACCACCGTGTGCCACACAGGTGTAGGTGTGCATGGTGGTAAAGAAGAACGAGCTTATGGATCTGGTACATCCCCAAAGGATTAGCACAAGAAAAGGGAATTGGTCTTGAAATTACACCTTTCAAGGGTAACCAAACTGCTCAAAAGGCCTCATAAACAGAGTATGAACCAGGTGTGGAAGGAATATAGCAAGTACAGAGGAAAGCGTCGGGGGCTGCAAGGTCAGAAGGAGAAACAGGACTCTGATTTTCATACGCACGAGTGCGAAAAGAAAAGGCAAATTGCTAAAGATGCCCTCCACAGAAAAAGACAAGATTTCCAAACTTGCAGGAATGCTTCTCTGTAAAAAGACCTTCAACTAAACATACACACACACCCCCCAGCAACAACTTGCCCTCTAAACACTGCAAAAAATTTACCAAGAATGTAGAAGCCTTCCAAGAGCAGCACAGCAGGGCACAAGCAGTCCAGGAGACCTCAGGAGTGCATTAGTGCTAGCCTAATTAGTGCTAGCTAACTAGAGTGCTAGTTCCAGTGGGAACTGGAGGTGACCCTGGAGCTGAGGCAGGGATGCTGGGCCCCGTACTTAGAATCAGGGAAGAAGTGGGAGATGTGAAAACTGAGGGCAGGCCTTGCTGTAGTGATCGTAAGAAGATGTTCATGATACGATCTCAGCATCCTGAGAGGGTGGAACAAGGCAAACAGTAGCTTGCAGCCCCAGACCCCTGAGGAGCTGGCTCCAATTGACCCTACTTTGAGCAGGGGGGTTGACTAGAGTATCTCCAGTGGTCAGTCAACTTCAACGATTCTTTCACTTTATGAGTTTAAGCATATTTATAATGCCATAGTAATAGTTTCACTGCCTTCTGAAAGTGGAATTTTGAAGCAACCTGCTATTGTAGTATTCGCACCAGTATTCAAGCAATCAAAGGGTGACAGTTCTTTAGAACTGTCATGGGCATGTAGCAGATCTGTGTCTGACGGCACCAACAATTGCTCTGAATACAAAGGTACAGGCGAGGGACAGGGGGCTGGGGAGCTCCCGAGTGGGAAAGGGCCTGGGGGGCTGGTCAGAGCCCCCAGCGTGCCCAGGTGGCCAAGGAGGCCAGCGGCGCCCTGGCTGGTGTCTGAAACGGCGTGGCCAGCAGGGCCGGGGCAGTGACCGTCCCCCCGCGCCGGGCCCTGTCGGGGCCGCCCCTGGAGCCCTGGGCTCAGCTCTGGGCCCCTCGCTGCCAGAGGGACGCTGAGGGGCTGGAGCGTGTCCAGAGCCGGGCAGGGGCTGGGGAAGGGGCTGGGGCACAGGCTGAGGGGGGAGGCAGCCTGGAGAGGAGGGGGCTCGGGGGGGCCCTGATGGCTCCCTACAGCTGCCTGACAGGGGGCTGTGGGCAGGGGGTCGGTCTCTGCTCCCAGGGAAGGAGCGACAGGAGCAGAGGGAACGGCCTCGAGCTGCGCCAGGGCAGGGTTAGGGTGGGGGTGAGGGGACATTTCTTCCCTGGAAGGGTGGTCAGGCACCGGCACAGGCTGCCCGGGGAGGGGGCACCCGCACTGGGGGCGTTTCAGAGAGCGTAGATGTGGTGCTTGGGGACAGGGTTTAGTGGTGGCCTGGGTAGTTTTATGTTAATGGTTGGACTTGATAACACCAAAGGTCTTCTTCAACCTAAATGATTCTATGATTCTATGATTACTTCTCTGTGCCCTGTCAGATTACACTGATGGAGCATATAGTTATTGGGCTATTCTATTCTGGGATGTTAAGAACAGCAGAAGTCTAAAAACTGAGTTTTTCAGAAATCTGATTGATATTTTGTAACTCCTGCCAACTTCCAGTATTTGGGGCTATGGATTCTTTACCCACTCTCAAGACTTCAGGAAGGCTGATCAGTGGCTTTAGCAACAGGCACCCACAAACATTTTCAGCTTTGCTGTTACATCAAGAGTCACTATTTTAATTACTTCCTGTCTAACTTTTATTTTCTTAACTGACATCATGCTTTGAGCTGGTGGAGTGCATGCACTCTCTGATTGAATCAATCTGTCTTTCTCCAGCCCTGGAGGGACAGATTGGACAAGAAACAAAACCTCCTTTTCTCCACTGCCTGATTGGATTTAGATGACATTTGCTGCTGGAGAGTTGGCAGCTGTGCACCATGGGTTGTCTCTGTGAGTAACTAGCAGTAGTTACTAATAACAAGAGTAGTACTCATTTTACTACTCAGTTGAATAGCCAGATTGGATAGCAGATGTACCACAGCACTTCATCCCAGACAAAGCAAAACCGCTTGTCAGCACACAAGAACGCTTGTTGTGCTGCAGCATCATGGTATGTCTAGACGTGTGGAAGATTTCTATTTAGATCAATCTCAGGTTGAATTAGTGAGCACTGATTTTCTCCCTCAGTATCAGAACTGCTGTGAAGCACAGGCTGTTGTTGACAGCCTGTACCCTGCATAGGAACAGAGCTCTGTGCAGACATATTTAGTATCTGCTTGTTTATGATAAAATTGTCCACCGCCTTTCCATTCCTGTGCATGGCTGAGGGAGACACTGTGCAGCAGGATCACTTTGCTCCTTTGTACATGCACAGTTCTGGTCTCAGCAAACTGCAGCAAACAAGGTGTCATCTGCAGCAAGCTCACTCAGCCTGTTGCGAACCAGGGGACGCGTTCACATGTGCTATCTGCTGATAAGTTTTATGGTAGGTAATTGCTTACATCCATGAGAACAACTGCCCTTACGTGACAGAGGAAGGCGCAGGAATGTGCAGAAGGCTGCTCCACAGACTTCTTTATCTTGTTCCACAGCTCAGTTTAACACTGAGTCATAAATGTTTTCCCCAGCTGGTACACAATATAGGCACAGTATCAGATCATTATTTACATTTATTTAGATTTCAGTCAGAAAAATATATTTTAAGGATAAGTTTTTGTGTACTTTCTCACAATTATTAATTGTTAATATATTTGCTAAATAATATTTTGCATTTAAACTTCAAAAAGTGCATCTAATCCCATTCTGCTAAAATATATCATTTATCTCAGGGAAATAAATGTTTCTCAGTGGAGGTTACTTCTTAGAACATGGGTAACACACTACTGCATCCATCTCCCTAGTACTACCTCAAATGTGTTTTGTCATCACAGCAGAACAGTTTGTTGATCTTTAAGATCAAGAAGGAATCAGAACTGTTCAACAAGTTTGCCTGAACCTTAAATTTACAGTGCATTCTGCCCTGTTAAAAAAAAAAAAAAAGGTCAGATTTTCCTCAGAGACCTAGCACTGGTTCTGAAGTCAGTAGGAATGTTCTCATCCATTTCAGAGGATGTGAGCTTTGGTCCTGCACTACTTTAGTAATGTTATCTTTAAGGCTGGGTGGAACAGGAGTTAGCAGAATATGGAAACAGAATGGTAAAGCAGGGCAGAGCTTTATGAAAGTGCTACGCACATCTTCTTCTGAAAGCAAACAAACTACAAAAGCTCCAGCTGTCTGACCTGTGGTTCCTCTGGCACTGGGCATCGCCCACAGTCACCGCAGCATGACAGAAACTAACTTCTGTGGCCACAGAGTGCCATTCATGTTTCTGTGTGTCCAGTGCTGGCACTCAGCAGGTCACAAACAGGAGCCGCCTTTGCTGGATGTGGAATTACTAGATCTGACCTGATCAGGTGTCTGCAGAAAATTACATCAAGTTCTCCAGTAACACGAGATAGATGAGCAGCAGCTTCTTTCTCTGAAACACCTGGCTCTAGGAGGATGGTTCAGCCCTGGAAGATGACAGGGCTGTTTTTGAGATAAAGGCTGCATGACTGGGCTTCGCCGAGTTAAAGGCTGTACCCGTGGCCACACACAGAGCCATAATCCTGGCCACGGTACCTGGACAGAGAGCGGCAGGGGGAGGGAAAGGGAGAAGGAGAATTATCTGGAAAAGAGGTGCGAAGGGGTGGGGTGCTCTGCTGGTACCTGTGTCGGGGAGAACATGGAAATAGGCTGGGGGAAGGGAGTAGTCCCCAGGGGGATCAGAGGGACCGATGCAGCAGAAGCCCCACAGCCGAGGGGTTACTGGAGGCTCAGGAGGGCACTTGGGGTGAGCAGGAGCTCAGCTGAGAAGGGGTGCAGCACAAGGTGGCAGGACAAAACCTTATGCAAAAGTATAAGTTTAAGGAACTTAACTATTTCTTTAGAAATACAGAAGCATATTCCACCTACTTCCCTGTGACAAAGCTGGTACTAAAATGGGCTTTGGGCCATTCTTGTGCTGTGAATGATGCGAAGTTGCTGCTGCATGCAGCCTTGCTCAGGCAGGGCAGGTGGGTGTGTGAGAGGGAAAGCACAAGCTTCGCTGGCATCCACCCTCCTAAGGATAACGGGACAAAGCCCAGCTGCACGAGGATTATGAGTCTGTACTGAACGTCGCAGCTGCCCAATGGTATCTGCCAGGGCAAGCCGGGACACTGGCTTTATGAAAATTTAGGTGCGGTATAAATATGTGAACTGCGGTACAGGCCATGTCATTGCCAGCCAGAGGGACAAGTGGCCTTCAGTGATCAAAGTAGAGCAGGAGCTTTTGCATTTCACCACTAGGCAGCAACACAGCACTTCGTGAATTGGACTGGAGTTTTGGTTTAGGAAAGAACGTGTCTTACGAATCACCAGTGTCAGCTCTGCTGTGTGCGCTCTCCTACAACTAAGCTAGAACATGTTTTAATTTCCATTACATTTGCAACAAAACAGATGTGAATTATTGCCTTGCCCTATTTCTTTCACAATGATCTTGGAAATCAGACAAAATACATCAAACTAAGTCTGCTGTGTATTTTCTTGGGGAAAAAAGTTTACATTGCTGTTCTTGTTTTCCCTTCCCCTCTCTATTTTTTTACCTTGAATTTTAAGGGGGAAAATTCTTGCAAGGCTGTGAACAACACACTCATTGCCAAAATATGTATTTCTAAGATGAAGACAGTTCTCCTTGGAAGTGCTGGGAAAGCCATCTGACGCTTTCCTAGATTTAACAGTTGTAAATGCCAGCAGAGTGCCTGCCCAAATGTGGAAAAATGGACACCTATTTAAAGACACTTACATAGTCTGGCACACTGACCTCGATATAAATTCTCATTCCATATAAAGAGATTTAATGGGAAGCCAGGACAGAGAACACTTAATCAGCAGTTCCTGCAGTTGCTCCTACTGCCTTTGCTAGACCCCATCCATCTCTGCTACAAGGTTCCGTCCTTGGACCTGGGGCATGAGAAGGATATGAGCAGATGGGAGTTGTGGGTTACAACTCACTCCATGAAAATTAGAAAATTAGAAACCTTCACCCAGAAATGGTCCTTTCCTCTTCACACCTACCACACCATATCTCTTAGCTCAATCAAATGATCTGAAAAACTACAGCCTCCCTGTATTTCCCTTGAGTCACTTAGCACACCTTTCCACTTCTCCTGCAACACTGTGAATGACCCAGGTTCTCTCTCATGTCAGAAAATCCTGCCCCAGACCACCGCAGGCATAGTCAGTGCTGCTATAAGAAGGCAGGTGTCATGCTCCCTGCTCACACCACTCCCACGACATCTGTTCCATCACAGCATCAAAAGCCAGAGCCTGTGCACCCAGTGAGGCTTATGTTCGGGCCAAATGCCTATGCTGCCTACAGTCTGAGCTTGCAAGCAGAGCCACAAGCCTACCCAGGAACAGCCGAGGGCAAGCATTATCCCAGGCATGGCTGGAGAGGCTGCCCGCGGGCAGGCATTCAGTGGCACAGGAGAGGAACAAATCGCTGATCTATTTGTATGGCTTCCACAGTCTGGCACGGCCTCTGTGTGCGGAAGGCTGATACGTCTATAGGACATCATCAGAGCTTTAGGCAAAGCTTTATGAGACTTTCCACTGATCTGAGAGTGGAAAATCACTTCATTCTAGGTCAGGTTAGATCAGAGCAGAAAAATAGAAATATTGCAGTAACTGGGGGTTAGGTTTTTTGATGTTTTGGTTGTTGTTGTTGTTGTTGAAATTAAGGGCTACAGATCTATCAAGGTAATGAAAAATCGAGGATTTTTTTGTGCATCATTGACTCTTACACAGCACCTTGAGACCTGGTGAACTGTATTCCTCTCAGATGACTAAGCTATTCATTCTCTTACATTAATTAACATAAATTGATACTTGTTAAAGTTACTAAAGTTTTACTTTCAAGTCCTTAGAAGGACTTCCGTTGTCTTCCAGGAGCATCCCTTTCATAAATATTCTTCAGTTTATGTACTTGACATTTATTATTGCTTTTTATTCTTCTAAGTATATTCTCTACACTATTTGGTTTAGTAGCTGAGAGATCTGATATTACAAAGGGCCAGGATTCAGGGAAATTGAAAAATGATTGTGAGGTAGATGATATGGGAACAATAAAAACTAAAAATATGTCTTGTATTGGACATGAATATTTCTTACAGCTAAATGCTTTTACAGCATGGATGTACCAGTAAAAATGTAGAAAAAAATACCCAGCCAATATAATCCTACTTCTTCCATCTTCCTTTTCCCAAGAATTTCATTTCCCAAGAGCTACATTACACTACTTTTATATCTTAGTGTAAATCACATATGCTTTTATTATGCTCATGTTTTTTTCATTTCCCCAGTGAATGCACTGAACAGATTAAACAAAATATCTTAAAAATGTCACTTCTGGTACAAAAAGTTCTAAGTTAAAATCCTGGCTAAAGCCCTAAGTGAAAGACCTTCTTGTCTTAAACTGACTCATTAGTATAAATGATCACATCCCACAGCACACTGTTAATGGCAGCCTAGGGCCAGAGAAAGCTTCCACAGTCAGAAACTGTACAGGCGAGTATAATTTGCAAAAGCGCACTCTGCTGCAGTGGCAAATTCCGCCAGGGACCAGGAGGGCCAGACCCACCAAAAGCTTTGCTTGATTTTAGATACACTTTTGTCAAAAGCTCAAACCACCTTGTTGATTTACATTGTGTTTTTTCTCTTTTTGTAACAATACCAGTTTCCTAAATGCTGACCAACTTCATCTGCCACAGCTTTCCCATTGAAACTTAGGCCAAGAAAGCCGGGAGAGAAATAAACATGCTGTTCAAGGGCTACTTTTCACCTCAGGATGGATTTTTTTCAGTAATTGTCCCTTAACGACGGATCACAATTACAGAAGCAAAAGCACCCTTTCATCTTGCTTACTCGGTTGGATTCTGCTTATTTAGTTTGATTTTCTCCTGACACTTTAGACTAAGCTGGGAAAACCCCTCTGTGCAGGAGCATCTTAGCTCGGGGGACCCTCCACTGCCACCCCGGTGCGTGGTGCCTGGGGCGTGGTGCATGGTGCCTGGAGTCTGGTGTGTGGTGCGTGGTGTGTGGTGCCTGGTGCGTGGTGCCTGGTGCCTGTTGTGTGGTGCATGGTGCGTGGTGCGTGGTGCCTGGTGCCTGGTGCGTGGGGAAGGAGCTGGCTTCCCCTTTGCTTCTGCTCCAGCGCAGGGGACATCAGCTGGCCACCCTGCACAAGACCACTGGCAGCACCAGGGGTGCCGAGGCCTCCTTTGGACCAGGATTGTGCCTTCTGTTGTCAGGAAAGGGTGAGCACTTACTAAAGCTTTTCCAGCTTCTAAAACGCTTATGCAAATGCGCTGGTTCTCCAGGCAGTCCCTCTCTTGGTACAACAGCATTTCTCCTGCTTCCTCTGCTCCTGCTCCATCAGACTTGTAAGCGCCCGATGGCCATCAGGCCCCTGTGTCTGGGTCAGACCTGGTACATACAAGCTCAGACTCAAAGTAGGCTCAGAAACTGTTGCACAGACACATGCTGCAATTATGTGTGCCTCGCCTCCTTGTGAAACCAGGTTAAACTCAATACATCCCTGTAACACATGCGTACAGCTCTTCCCTTGACTGCGAATACAGCAAGCTCTTTCTCTCTTCGGCTCTGTGGAGTAACTGCTGTTACTACTCAGAAACCACAGATTTCCCACCACGGACCTCACACATGATCCCGTGCAACAGTAAACTAAGAAAATCTGATTTTAGCTACATGACTTCATAAACAAATATTTTGCAAGGCACTTATTAGGGGAATAGTTATCTTCATTAAGAAGAACATGAAAGTTTCCTTTAGAAGAAAATGAAGTAAAAAGTAAGTTTAATTGAACTTAGCATAAGATAAACTAATGGGATGCCAGATATAGGTATTTCAGACTTTGCACTCCATTCATATAGATGGAGTAATTCAGTGTCATGACTTTGCTTTCACCCAGCTTCAGATGCGTACAGCCTCAGGCACTACATTACCTGTGTTTCGGGGACTCTCTTCACAGCCAGAGATACTGCAGGTTCAGAATAAATCCACAGGTATGGGCTTATACTGGCCTCACTGCTAGCTCTGTTAGATATCACCAAAAAGGCCAATATACTATGATAAGTTCTACAAACAAGATTTACCATGGGTTTTTTTTGTTTTAACCCCACACTTTCAACCGAAATAATACCACGGAACACTAATAAACTGCTGATTTTTTCCAAAAATGCCCCATGCAGAAGTGTCGGAGCTCTGAGATGTTCCATGTAGCTGAAGACAGAAGCCTGTCTGCAGGGTATGGCCAGGTTTGCAGGCACAAATCCCACCCTCTCACTCCACCCCTATCAGCTGCCATCATACAGCCCCAGGGGCAGTCTCATGCAGCAGCTTCAGAAACTTGAGAGCACTAAGACAAACTTTTCCTTTGATTGAAAGCTACATTTCCCTTGTGCTGTTTCCAAGCAAGCATGTCAGAAGCAGTGTGACAACGTCAGAACAACCGCTTGGATCAGCTATTTCTTCAATGCAGTTCAAAATTTTAATCAAACTGTAGCATGTAAGTAAGAATTTATATGTATGCCAAAGCTTGAGTTTGGCATTGACAACATTGATTGCTGCCTGGCAACTAAATTGGGTAGACTAGATCCTCAGTAAGATCACTGACTCAAAGTCAAGTAGTAGATAATACATTTTCCAACATGCTAACATTCATTTTAACAGCTCTACTGTCATGTTTAATTATTGAACTAATTCTTTTGTCTCTTGAACTTACTGCCCACAAGAGCAGCTCTCCACTTCTTGTATCCAACGTGGTTTAATCAATAGATTATGTCTAGAATAACTGAATCATCTGTTAGATTCTACCCAGATTTTAAAGTTGAATGACCAAAGGGAAAGAAAATGAACAACAACAACTTTTTTTTTTTTTGCCACAGTAAGAATATATTATGTTTTACATGTGAATAGCCAAAAGTAATTTGATTTCCTCCAGCGTAGGTAGAGAAATGCAGAACTCTTATTTTTGGTGACTTACATTTTTAGTTCACTCAAATGTTATTTGATCCAAGAGCTGGAAAAAAGACAAGAAGATAAAAGTAGCATACAGCAGTTATTCTGAAGTCTTAGCGCCTGATACACAGTTGAAAATCTCTCCCAGATAAGTCTCAACTGCATGCTGTCCCAAACTTGAAGAACATAGCTGATTTGCATCTGTATCCAATATTTATATATCCATTTAAAGTGTGTTGGCATGTTGGCTTTCTGCTTTTAAAAAGTCAGTTGACAAAAAATGTACTTTTGGCTTAAGTTTCAAAGGTTACTTTCTCAAGGCTATTACAGTTGTGATGAGAAGAAAAAGTAATGTCCTTAGAATTTACTGCATTTTTGTTAATTCTCATTTGAACAGAATATTCAGAAAGTAAAAAAACAAACCACAAACCCACACAATAAAAACAACCACAAGGTTGTTGGCATTTTTTGGCAATGATTATAGACTTTGCTCTTTATTTTCATTGTCTGAACCCTCATTTGTATTGTAAGACACTGGTTTCCTCAGTTTCACTGGTGGTGAGCACAAATGTGTGTTAGTAATAACACAACTATGTTGCCTAAGGTTTTAATTACGTCCGAACTAAAGCACGCTCTTTGATGTGTCAGGACTTCAACGGAAGTCTTCAGGTAGTGGAAATTACAGCATCATGCAGGCTAAAGGCTAAGCTTTCCAAGCCCTGAGCAGTGAGTTCTCCAGACCCTTTCAGCTGTCTGCCCTTTCCTCCACCATCAGCTGGAACCACTTGCCTCCGGCGCCATGCCACATGTAGTCAGATATGATTTCACCTTTGGTCTGACTTTCTACAGCAGCTTCTTGACAAAAACACTGGACAAAGGCATCCCATCCGATGCACCATCAAGGAGGCATTTTTCAAACCTTAGGCTTTTTGGAAAATACTACAGGTAGCGCTGCAGCCCTATTCCCTGATGACATACCACAGCTTAGTCCTGTTCTGTGGCATATGCTGTGCAGGCCACGACCAGCCCTCTGAACAGCAATGGGCTTGTGAGACCAACAGGCATCAAAGTCTTCGGTCTCTTTTGAATGTGCTGTCAGTCTCGACAACAAAAATGTCACAGTAATCTTCCAAACCTCTACCTCTCTCCCATTCCCTATTTGCATTTACACAGCTATCAGGGAAATGTAAAGAGAACAGGATCTAGGCATTCCATCTCTCTTACCAGTCTTTGTACCAGAAAAGAAAATTAAGCTTATACAGGGGTTTTGGTTTGTTTTACAAACTGTCCTAATAATTGAATAGTATTTCCCACATGCACATTTTTGAGCATGCACTAATAGCATGAGTACTCTGAAATCGACTGAGATAACCTATTCTTCTGGCCAAAGGATTTGAGAAATAAGTATGTTCCATAACTGAGAAGATTACCCTCCTTGCACACATGTATGCATGCGCGCATAAAACGTGATTGTGAAGGGAGAATATAGCTTCAACTAAGGTCACATTTTCAGCTTGACTTCTATGGGAGAAACCTAGAAGCTGATGCATCTGGGTATAGTTTTGCTAAAGCAGTTTACATCTTGATAAATCCATTTATTGGAAACTCCACTGTGAAATCACAACTCATCCCTTGGAAAAATGTATCTTAAGAAAAAAACAGGTACCAGAAAATATGATTAACAAGAAAGAAACAAGTGGAAAAATCCAGAACTGTCTCAGTCAGTCCTCCTTTAAGGTTAATGGTTCAACAGCCAAGCGTGGGTTGCTTAGGAACAGAGTAGGTACAGCTCCTACTTCGAGTACCTGCACTGATTTTCCACTGGCATCCAGTAGGTCATAAAAGCCCTGTTGACCTCCACAAGTTCAGGTTCATCCCCTGAAAGCTGCACATTAGGACTTACGGCAGCACTCAGTGAGCTTTGATCTTCTCTTTACATGCTACTCCACATGCAAAATGCTGCAGTAATAAGGAGCACTCAAGTAGCAGCAAAACCATGAGGTAATAGGTTAAACTTGAAACAGTTCCAAAACTTGAGGAGGAAAGATTGTTTTTAAATCGGTTTCTTGGTTCTCAAAAGCTCTGTAGTTGTTAGAAAAACAAAGTAGTGTAACAAATCTTCAGACGGGGTGAATTACAGTAGTTCTGCTGCTTTCAGTACAGCTGTGACAATTTTATGTAATATAGCAGTTACCCCCAGTACCCAAACTGAGACTATGCAAATGTGGAAACATATGGTTGACAGTAAAACCAAACTTCTATTCACCAGTTATTTCATCACCCTCGTGTTTAATCATCATCCCCTTGTTTAAATGCTAAATATGTTCCACAGAAACATAAATTACAATTTTACATGATCATTGCAGCTGAAAGTATAAGGTATAATCAGAACATTAAAATTTACAATACGGAGATCAAAAGTATCAATTTCCCCACAAAGTCCCCAAGAACTTTTCCATAAAGATTAACTTCCTTGTGAGCCAGGCCAGTTCCCAGTGGTCTATCTGGCAGCTGCATCGCTTGTTTTGGAATAACACCGAGGAACTAGCTGATAAAGCCTGTGGGGTCCTATGTAAGGGGGTTTTATGTTATTTTAAAGTAAGGAAAATAATCAAAAAATTATCTTGGCTTATAGAATGCAACTGCAGAACTTCAGACTCAACAGGGCAAGACATTTATCTTGGATCTGACAGGATGTCTCCTTCTGCAACTGAAATTTTGTGGTTCTGTTACATGACCGCGTAGCCAAAGTCACATAGTTATTAATGCATTTGGCTACACTCTCCTATCTGGTACGTGAACATCTGCAGTGGCCTGAAGTGACCTAGAAAATTCTGATGCGCAAGAGAATAAAGGCGGGTTTTTAAAAAAACTGAGTAGATATCTGGAGTCGTTTCCCAGTGGAGGGGTCTGCGCCTGTCTGAAAGGGAACCAAGAGCAGGCTAAACGTTCTGACCTGGATGAAAACCAGTGTTGAAAAGAAATACCAGCAATACTGCCAGTAGCTTTACACTCCTGTCTTGCTTTGTAACTTTTGCCGGTTAATAGTAACTGCTACTAATTAATAAAAGTAATAGCTACTTAGTAATACAGCTCATGGCAGCAAACTGTTAATAACAAACAACCTCCTTGTGAAGCAGTTTTGTATTTGAATGGCAACTTAATATATTTAGTTAAAACGGGGTGGATGTTTTCACCGTTGTCCTTCCTTTTGTGCCTCTTCTTTGCCTTCATAAACACTTTTTCAGAAAGTGGCACCTGGTCCATCGGTTCAGTCATAGCAGCAAAGAGTTCATATTGTGCCAAAGGCTTCTTTATATATATACATATTTTTATGTATATAGATCTATCTATATATACACACACGCGTGCGTGCACACATACATGTTTTCCATAGGACATCAGGAAATGTGGCTGCAGAAAAGAGGGCTTGAGTCCTTTGAAGCCTCACATTTCTCTAGCTATTAGAGACAACTTTCTCCAAGGAATGTCAAGGACCTGACACACAAGACCTTACTATTATATTCTTGTGAATTTATCTAAACCTCAGAAGGGAGGGTGCAACACGGATGGCACCAGGCTCTTCTCAGGGGTGCCCAGTGACCGGAGAAGAGGCAGTGGAACACGGGAAACCCTCTGAGCACAAGGAAACACTTGTTCATGGTGAGGGTGATGGAGCACTGGCATTTGTTAGTCAGGGAGGTTGTGGACTCTCCATCCTTGGAGTTATTCAAAAGCCATCTGGGCACAGTCCTGGGCAACCAGCTGTAAGTGCCCTGGGTTAGCAGGGGAGTTGGACCAGATGACCTCCAGAGGTCCCTTCCAGCCTCAACCATTCTGTGCTTCTGTGGTTCTGCAACTAAGAGACAGGATTACAACAGATGGTCAACCCTACCTTTAGAGTTCCTTCACCCTTTACCTCCACCCAGAACTGGTTGTAACAGTACAACGGTAGAACGGTTGTGCAAGTGTCTTGAAAAACAAAGGGAACGGAAAGTGTCTGAGCACAACATTTCGGAGAAGTTAAAATCTTGAGAGACAAAAAAAGGTGAAAAGAGACCCAGACAGGCCACATAGTAATATACATTAAAAATAATCTATATCTGATTCTAAAGTATTTATTCTTCCCATTTTTTCTTATCCTTTCATTTCAAAATAGTTTTCATAGTGTAGAGAGCCACTGATTGACTTCCCACTTGGAAGTCCCATTTTATTTTCCACAAAACACGCCACTAAGGAGACAGTCTAAAAACCAAAGAGTGAGTAACTCTTGCTGTGCAAGCTGCCAGAGGGCTCAGGTAGTAACCATGATAGCTGGGTGATGCACCAAGGGACTACAAGCCTGTACCCTGCTCTCAATCAATGCTGCTGAGATACGTGTGTGTGTATATATATACACACACACATGCACATCTTTTTTTTTTTTAATTTAACTTACCTAGTTGTGACTTTGTAATAATAAAAATTTTCTTTTGGGGACTACATGATCCGAAATGCACAAGTATGGCAAATTCATTCAAATTATGCAACCACTCTGCAATCCCCACAAACATTAACACAGTATGTGGTGGCAGAATTTTTTTCTGAACAAGAGCTGCTCAGTCTAGTTTCGAAGCAGCTCGTGATGGCTGCTAACAGCAGGACCTTATGCTGCTTCATCCAGCTTCGCCTATGGGGCAGCTACAGATACTTCAGACTAAAGATTGGATACTTATTGCTCGTTTATTTTCATTAAGACAAGTCTGAAATAAAGACCTGTGTTTGTACTTAGTCCAGTCATGCGACAGAATGAAAATACAAGCCTAATTCTCTGGCATGCTTTCTGCACCCAAACGCAGCGAGCACCAGGGAGATGTGGAGCACTTCAAGGAGGAATGGTTGGGGTTTGCCCTCTTGAAGAAAAACAAATAGTGGACACAAGGCAGAGGAATAATATGCTGAAAAAGTGAGGGGAAAAAAAGCACATGCCCTCCACAGACAACTGGAAAAATCACATACTTCCCTTTGGAAATGAAAATTTATTTTACTGATGGGTCATTAACTGCTAACAGGACTGTAACATGTACTTACCACAGCCACCAATGAAATTAACTTGCTCACTGTGCCATTTTTGAGTGGAAAGGAGACGTCAGACAGGCCAGAAAAGTTAGTTCAACAGGCACTGCAAATGCCTGGTGAACTCTGATTACTTTCATACATCTATTTTGTCTGTTTTACAACAGCTTTTTTAATTAGCCTTTTTTAATTCATGAAGGCAACACAACAAAATTGTTACGATACACAAGTAATTCTTTTGAGAGATGTATTGATGCACATTATCTCATTGTGAAATAAAACATGAAGCCATGCCAAATGCCCTTGGATTATAATTCTGGGATAGTTTAACAATAAAATAAATTCAGATTCCAAGGTTTCTGGATTTCTATTAAAACACAATCACCACTTAATGTTAAGGCAGCATTTTCTAGTTTAGCGTCCTATAGACTGCCTTTACAGTCTGCCAGGAGCTGCTGGTCTCCTCACTGGTACTATAAGGCCAACATGGCAGAATTGAGCCTCAAGCATTACGTTGAAATTTGTGTATACCTGGACTGCCCAGCTTGGGATCAGATGCAGGCATACAGAAAAATTTCATCTGAACCAGTAAAACGTCCTGCCTGATTGATACCAAATAAACACTTTTTCATGGCTGGATAATGATTGTGGAACCACATTTTTTTTTGTGGTTCATAATTAAAGAAGCAGAATACATTTCTACAGTTTATTACTAAAATTTTTTTTTAAATCCATTTAAAAATCTTCCCTGTTTTTCCAGCACATCTTAAAATATGGTCCCAGAACTTTATTTGATGATGTTTCAGCCATGTTTTAACTGAATAGTTCTATAAATTGGACAGCTCTGGGAAAACACACTTGACCTGCTGTCGGCTGGGGTGGCCAGCACGCCTAGCAAGGCGGGGGGCACTGGGGGTGGTGGGAGCGGCGCTGGGGGCACACCCTGAGCTCGGCTGGTGCTGGGCCACATTTATACTCCATCGAGGAGTTCTCAGCTTCTCGGGCGGCCAGCGAGCAGCTGGGGGGCACAAGGAGCTGGGGGGCACGGCCGGGATAGCTGGCCCTTGCCAGCCAGAAGGGTACTTATCTACTTCAAAACCCCAACACTTACTCTACTTCAAAAGATATTGATCACACTATTATTCTCCTTTCTCATAATATAAAAAAAAGTTCTTGCATCCATCTAAACATAGATACACTGATGTTATTCAATGACGCAACTGCCTAGAATGGATTTTGACATCTTCCTTTAATCCACACATGTAAAATTGCCTACAGGTGTCCCCTCCTACGTTACAGTGTGAAGCAGAGAAAATGACGAACCACCAACTCTGTACATAAACTCTCCAGACTGACTCTTCTTCTATGCACCAGTGTATCAGTGAAGACTTCCTAGTCTGTAAATACTTCAACCATTTTTTCTATGATGGAAAATGAATACAGTAATAAAAAGATGCTTTATGACCATCCTAAAATAGAAAAGTGGAATATACCGTTTGGGAGGAATAAACAGCAATTGCCTCTTTCATTAGTCACTCCATATGCAATGTAATTATCACTTCTATATAAATAACTGTGATATATCTTTGTCACTTTTTGTGGTAGATGTGGAAATATTCCAATATTTGTAACTCTGACTTCTAAAACATGTATCAGTGATTCCTGTGTAGGGGCATAATAAGAAGAAAAGTAATGCCAGGTATGTGTATTGGCATATCTTTATTCCCAAAGCATAGTTTGATATTCCTTCACAGCCTGTTTAATATCATAATTACCTTTAATTCACACAAGCCTACTTCTACGTGAAATTATAGATCATTCAGCCCAGTCAGAGGATTTGGTCCTGACTGCTGAAATTATTTTACATAGCTGACAGGCTCTCAGTCTTTTGTTCCATATTTTTTTCTGTTGAAAACTTTGAAATCTAAACCACGTCCACAGAAGATTTATACATTACTCATATTACTCCATCATTTATGTATTGGTGTACTAGGAATATTTCCAGAGTTCACTCTCTTCAGTGAATTAAACATCCTCCACTACAGAAAAGAAACAACGCTTTACGGAACACACACAGTTTCAACTTTTAGAAATTTAGAGCTAGGGAAAGGTAAATTGAAACTACATTTGAATACTTGTGACATTTTTCTACTTAATTTCCAAGAGGATCCCAAGATGAGAAAGAAAGCAGATTAATTGTATGCCTAAACATGATCCTTCTCTTTTTATTTCATTCATGGTTTTTGGACATCATACATATTTATGACAGTCATGCTCCTGACAAGCAATTTTAAAATTCCCTTCTAACTCTTTGTTTAAAAGGTGAAAATGAATGGGAATTTTATTGCTTAGCTTCTGAATTAAATTCACTTACAACAAAATGTGTTTAACCCTCATAATGAAGCCCAGCAAAGTGAATATTAATTGCCTGTCAGCATCATATCTAAAACCTGATTACAAAATAAAAGGATTTTTTTCAAAGCACACACTGCTTGACTGTTTTCTTTATATGGACTGCTCTAGTGGCTGTCTTTCTCTTTCTACAGTTTCCTACATTCCATAGGAATTTCTTTCATTCCATACATTGATCAATGGAGTTACTGTTTGAATTACAGCAGTCTGGATTCACAGTTTGTGCAAGATGTTTTTCTAGGTGCAGATCTTTAAAAAAAATCAGCCACTGCCATGTTTTAACAATTTTTTTGTGCAGCTTCATTTCATTTGTCCCCAGCATGCTAAGGGTTACAAGAGGCCATGAGGAGTGAAACTATTTATTTTAGAATCATATTTCATAACTCTCACATTTTGAGGCATAGATCTCACAAACTGAGAGCAGTCAGAATTCTGTGCTTATTTAATATACTTTTGAGACATGCATTTCACGACAAATTGTTTTGCAATGCCAGTGAAATGAGTATGTAATGTAGGAATATCTGATTAAAGTATAATTTTAAAAGTAGCCCCTTGAAACTGTTACTTCACTTACGAATCTAAAAGTTCATTTTCCATTCTTTTCTCTTCAATGCTCACACCAGAACTACCAACGATAATAAAACTAGATAGAGCTCTTGCCTCTTCCTTAGCCATACGCTACAGACACTTGGCCAAACGCTACACACACTCAGCCATACAGACCCCCGAGACCAAAATCCAGTGTCACATCAGGGCAGAACAGGGTAACAGTGCACACAGACGAGAATGCTGCCAGAGCTGCTTGCAGGATCGTCTTCCCCAGAAGCATTACGTTTTGCTTTCAGTTGCCAGGCTATAGGCAGTGCCATGTACATCAACCAGTTAGAAGTGTTAAAAGAATTTTCTCCAAAGAGGGACATCACATCTAGGAAGTTCAAGGCTAAGGAGGCAAAGCCAAAGCTGTTCTGATCTGATAATGGTCATGAACCATTTGAGTGGGAAGCTGGAACAGATGATCTTCAGAGCTCCTTTACGTCCAACTAGCATTTCCATGATTTTGCTTTACAGGTGGACAATCGCCTTTTGTAGCTGCCATTGCTCACAGCTACGGCACTGTGAATATTATTGGCATATTAAAGGTGCCTAGGAGGTAACAAGTCTGCCCAGAGAACTTCGAGGCCACAACGTGCAAAATTCTACATGCCCTTGAAGTCAAGAACCTGTTCCACTGATTTCTGAAGGTGTAACATGCCTTTAGAAAAATCTTGGAGAACTGGAAGAGTGGTAGACAGCATTTTCTTTTTTGAAGAAGGCACTTTAAAAAAAAGGTCCATAGAAAAGTAAATGAGGGTGAGAGGGAGGTTTAAGCAGCAAATGCTAGGAAAACAAGGTGAGTAGGAATTGCAGTAAAAAGGAAACATGGAAATGTCTCCAGCTCCTAGAGTGCTATGAAAATCCCTGCCATTAATTTTATGGTAAATATCAATACTGCAAACACCTAAATGTTCATATAGCTTTGCTTGCCAGGCATTTTCCATCCCACTCATTTTTGTGGGCACCATCCTGGGAAGTTTGGAAGAACTGCTTCTCACGTTCTGCTTTGGTCAGTTTCAGGAGATACTGGATATTTTCAGGCCTCTTCTCAAGATATCAGTAAGCTGCAGGATGCTGTCTTTTAGACTCTGGTGCAGAACAGCACTTAGAGACATGCCTTTCGGGACACACCACCCCACTGATGCCCTCACACTTCACACTGCAACACAGCCAACGGACTGGCAAGGAGGATTATGGAGCCTCATCAACGGATAATTTGATGTTAGGAGTTCCAAATATGACAGAATTCCGAGAAAAGTCTTGGATTTTGCATAATTTTCCCCTCATTTTCTTCACCACTACCTACTTTGCCTTGTAGACCACTATATACATGTTGCTGCCTAGTAATTAAACAAGCTACCAATACATCTATTTTGGCTGTCCACAGCAGCCCTTTGCCTCCTGAAGCTATACCTTCCTATACCTTCCAATGACACCTAACAGGACCGAGCCAGGAGCTTTCTGTGGGACAGAAAGAAACACAGGGACAAACAGCAACAAAGCTAAATGAACATATTTCAAGAAACAATGTATACTGCGATGTCTGCTTAAGTATGATGGCTGTTAGTTGTCAAATCAAGACACTAAACATATTATGATGCAGTATATACATATGGGGGGGGGGGAGGACTTGCTACATACTGTCACCTGTTCAGCTTCTTTAGTACCATCAAGAGAGAATAGTATGTCTAGAAAAGCTGTAGTTCCTCTCCCACCCCAAACAGATCTGCTCTTCCTAGGTGACTGATTTTCCCATGAGTGTCTCAACAAGTCTTAAAATTTTTGCAGGGATCACTTTTAATTATGGGAGCACATTCTACCTGAGATGTTCTGGTGAGTTTGCTGCCATACCATTGCTGCAGGTAGTTGTTTCCCTTAAAAAGCAATTTCTGTTTGGTTTGTTTAGCTTCAGTGAGGTAGTTCTGGCTCCTTCCAAGGCAATTTTGAGCTTCTGTTGGTCTTCTTCCACTGTCGTTCCCCCAGACATAAGTGACATCTCTTACTCTGTAGCCCACAGAAATCATGTAGTGTTTTCTATTGAAACAGCTTGCCTAAGTAGAACGCTATATAATGACAGACTGAGAAAACAGCACTTCCTATATAGGAATCAAATGTGCACAAGAGAGATCCTCTGAAGTTTCAATGACACTTTTTTGAAAAATCAAGTGGAAAATACTTGGCGCAAATTGTTCTCCACCATCTTCTTCACTTGGGGGAAGTGGTAAGTGCTTCTTTTTCACATATTCCTTTCTTGTATATATATATATATATATGTATATTTGGATATAGAAATGATGATTCTATTGTCAGACTGACAGTCTTTTGGTCTTCTGTAGTACTCGCCACAAATCTGATGCAAGACTTTTCTGAGCTAACAGTGCTATTTGCATTTTGTCTGCCCATATTGCACATACTCCAGTGTCACTTACAAAATAATGTAATCCAAATGGCTTACTCTAAGCTTTATCTTTCTCAGGCAAACAAAGCCTTTGTGACTGAGATCTACCCACAAAGTTGTTGGGAGCTCTACCTTCTGCATTAGGAGAGCAGTACCCACATGTACGTTGCAGTATGGACTCAAACACTGCAATCTGGACCCAGCGAAAGACAGGCATTGATGAGCTGGAGCAAATTCAGCAGACTGCTGCTCTAAGGCAGACACTCCGGTCCTTTAATTATTGCAGTTGCCCTTTACTGGACTTGTCCAGTATGTCCATGTCTCTGCTAAACTGGGAAGCCCAGAGCTGGACACAGAGCTCCAGAGGTGGCCTCAGCACCAAGAGGAAGGGAAGCATCACCTCCCTTCTCCTGCTGCCCGCACTGTTCCACACACGGCCCCCAGTGCCCGTGCCCTTCCTTGCCACGGGGCACCCTGATGGCTCATGGTCAGCTTGTCCACATGAGCCTCCAGGTCCTTTTCGGTAAGGACTGTGTTGTTTCACATTCCTTACATGTAAATACATAAAAATTAAGGTTTGCCCATTTTAGTCATTCTTTGGGAGAATTCTGCCTGCACTCTACTCTCCACAATGTCTGCAACTTCCCATGTTTGGGAACAGGAGCTACTAGAGATGTGAAGATTACATGGATAGAATTCACCACAGTCCAGATTGATGGCTGATTTTGTTGGTTTTTAAACCTGCTGTGATTGTGGGATGTGGCCAAATGGGAAAAGACTGTTTGGTAACCTAGAAATAGTGGTGGCAAATAGCCATCCTCCTTTAAATAGATAACATTAATGACAACTGAAATATAGCAATCAGATTTCCCCAGACCACACAATTCACCGTCTTTCTGGCCAAGGCACACCGTGCAAATTGGCAAAACTGCATGAAGTTGGTCAAACGTGAGTTAGCACTATGAGAAAACCCAAACCAATCCACAGCTCACAAACCAAAGGAAAGTGGAAGAAATCTCAGCCAAAGGGACAGACAGCCTCCAAAACAAGTGTTTGATTTGGAAATGAACATGTTAGAATAAGAAATAAGCTCTTTGGAACTCCAAATATCCCAAACAGAAACAGCTCCATCAAGCCTTCCCTTCCAGCGCTCACTCACTGGAATGGCACCTTGCCCCCAAAACCTGTGCTCGTGTCTGTGCCCACCTGCTCGAACCCAGCCAGGGAGGGACCCCTGCGCATGCGGGTGACGCTGTGCTGTGCCAGCTGCCCCCAGCTGCCTGGAGCAGCACTTGTCGCTCTCCCCAGCCACCCGCTCCCATTCGCAGCACGGGGGGGGGGGGGGGTGGTAACTCAGCACCTGCACCAGGCCACCAGGATCAGGCATTGTCCTTAGCATACCAGAAATGAATCACAGGTGAAACATTTTAATTAAATTGATGCTTGTTTGTGGGTACTACTGGAAGCACCTGGAGTACCTGGAGCTGTGGGTTTTCACGCAGCAGCAGCTGCACAGGGCACAAATGGAGCGACAGAGCTGTGGTGCAACCTGTGAGTGGGCACGGCAGTGCCCCAGCGATGTGTGTGCACTTAGGTACTCAGGAGACCCCTAGGACTTCCTTCAAGAAATTTCTTGTGTTCCATAGCCTACAGCTGAGCCAGAACATAGAAACTTAGGGGGTTTAAGCCAGAACACATGTAAGTATTTCAGTACAGCCTTTGTCAACAGGGCAGGTCCTTCAAACACCGTTTAGTGGCAAATGCAAGCACAACTGAGGTTTCAGTTCTCTTCAGACTATGGAAACCACTGCTTACGCTGGGCTTCCAGCATGAGCAGGGTGCCTTCAGAGGGGACATGAAAACAGCCTTTATGACATGGTATACAACCCAGCTGTTTTCCCCTTCTGAGGCCTCAAAAAAGGTAAAAAACATCTTCTGTTGCCCGGCAGAGTAGCTTGGCAAATAGGTAGCTTATTGTCCAGAGGTGTTACACAGAAAACTAATCCAGTTAGAAAAGTGGGTAAATGGAACAAATTGACTAAATCAGGTTTGTTCTGCTGGTGTTACCAATCTCTTTGGCTGCTCATACAGATGACCCTGACTGAACCCAACTGATTTTCTACAGTAAATTAACTATGCTTTGCATGGAAAGGCATTTTATCAGCTATGAAATCAGGCTCAGCTCCACACTAAAAACATGTACAACAGCTGCCTGAAGACGCCTCTGAAAGATACACAGTGGCTTCTTCAATTTAGACTCAAGTGCAGTTTGATGATGTCCAAATGCTCAGCCTGGTACAAGAGGATGTAGCGTCATCTCTGTTATGTTTACGAAATGCTGTGCTTGATATACACCAGCATTCCTGTAATTGTGTTCTGTCTTAGGAAAGAGTAGACTGAGCCATCCATGTCACCACCTAAGTCATTGTGGTTGTACACATTTAACACTGAAAGCACATACAGCAGTTACTTGATAGAAACAAGTTTTTAAATGTATGTACGTATTTATTTACAGCCATTATGTGGGTTCATTGTGAAGAGAAGCTCAGGGCAGCTGCTCCTATGAATGACACCAGCTCATCCACAGCCAATGATAGTCAATAATTCAGGATTCTTCCATTAAACTCAGCAGGTCACGAGTGCAAAGTTTATGTCAACAGCCTAATGACAGCCATTCTGTGTACAGAGAGCCAAGGAAAGAGACAAATATTTACTTTATGTAAACTATGGCTGAGCATGTTACTTAGGGCAAGAAAGAGCTGTTCAGCTTAGCTAATAATAAAACCCAGATGTCAATGAGAAATTTGTAAGTCTTCTTTTAGTGCACATAAGCAAAATGCAAACTGCAGAACCACATAAAATTATAACAGTTTCTTTCGACATTTTTT
This sequence comes from Falco biarmicus, assembly GCF_023638135.1. Classification (NCBI taxonomy): domain Eukaryota; kingdom Metazoa; phylum Chordata; class Aves; order Falconiformes; family Falconidae; genus Falco; species Falco biarmicus. Next base: position 103,489,402 of record NC_079290.1, read on the forward strand.
AAAAGCATGAGCTGATTGGAATGCCAAGAACTGAAAAACACTGATAACTGCCTAGATAGCCTGGAAAAATAAAATGACTCTGCAAGAAGCTAGAGCAAGTCGTAGGGAGGACTCTATCATTCAGACTTCAGCATGGTTAGTACTTGGATTTTATAAATTCAGCTCTGTCCACAATCTGGGTACCAGCATGTTCAGAACCATGTTCTGAGCAACTTTTATTCACTAACTTACAGTTGAAGATGCAAAGCAACATGGAAAAAGTACCCAGGGTAAGCAATGTAAATCAAGATACTTTCTCAGATGTAATTAAAGGCCCACTACATGTACCACAAGCAATACCAGGCAGAATAAGACAGACTGCACTGCTATGTACAGATAGATACGTGCCTAATTGCTATTTGATTAAAGGAGAAGTGACAAAGTAATTTGTTAAGACTCCACCGTATCTTTAACCCTCCCACACGAGCCCAGGTAGAATACGGTACTATGTTTCCACAATTTTCATGAACACAGGAGAAAAAATGTGAAAGCACACCATAATTCAAATGACACTGCATTTGGGTGAAGAGGAAGAAAGCATATTATTCCTTATGGTTTTGTACATGTGCTATGCAAGCTGCACTGAAAGGGACTAAAATCTTCCAACAGAGTTAGTAAAAATTCAGAATTCTAACTCAGGAACTGCTGAGACTTCAGAACTCCAGTTTCACTCTAAAGAAAGGTCCAAGTATTTCTGAAGAGTTTGGGTGAAATAACAACTAAATCCCATCAATTTGCAGAACATGCAACAGAATTTTAAAATTCTGAATGAAATATTTCAATCTTTTTCACATTCTATCACAATGCATGTTATGTAATTTGTAAATCAAGCTATATCAAACCATTTTAACAGGCTAAACAGATGTGTTTTAATCAAGAAGGGGTTTCAGCTGGTGCCGTGAATTAGTAACTCATGATTTTAAATACGAAGTTTTAAATACTCTGTTCTCTTGTTTGTCCCATTTTACAATGAATGCAGTAGTCATTCTAGGACTTGGAAATGAAAGCAACACTTCTACTGAAACAAAAGGCCCAACACGAGGCAAGGTCACTGAAAAGGTAAACTAAACCCCTGAAGTTCTCGAACAGTTTCAAAGCCTGCCATCTGAATTTCCCCCCTACATTTCCCCACCATCCTTTCAGCTTGTTTCTTCCTTCCCACTAGGAACGGTCCATAATTACATAATTTCCTCAAGGCTTGGTTGAAACTCTTATTCTGTTTGAGAGCTGATCAAAATTTTCTAATTGATCTTTCTAATGTCTCTCAGAAAGACCTGGCAAAGCTCAAGCCCTCTGCTGGAGGACTCCTGAGGCGTTTGCTTTTATCTGCACCCTCCACCACTGGTGCAGTTTGGTGCTCCCTGGGGAAAACAAGAAGACCATGCTGTAGCTGCCTCATTTCATAACAGCCAGCAAATTCACTGCCTCACTGAACAGATTGGCTGATTGGCAAAGGCAAAGATGACAAACTTTTCTCATCTAAACTCTCTGATGGTCACTGTTGTGTTGGTAGGGTTGGAAAAAAGTAAGTTGCTCCTTCCCCATCCCTCAGTGAATAATTTAATCCATAAGCAATTTTCTTGACGTTAGTTAACCAACTCAAGAACACCTCAAGGTATTTTCTTCCTTTTGCATATAGCCTGTACGGCAGTACAGCAGGAGGCACCTGCACTGCTCCTCTAAAACCACGTTTACTCATTCCCTCCGGGGAGGCTGAGGAGAGGTCAGCTGTCAGAAGAGCAGTGCAGCAGTTTGCTGTGGGCTGGAGAATCCTGGAAAGCAGTCATGTTAAGGGCACAGTGACAAAACGAACACTGGGTAAGCATAAGCTTAGCAGCAAAAAGCCAAATACCAGAGAGTCAATTCATCTCCTGGTGTCACCAAACATTTTCATTTTAAATACACAGTTTATTTCTGTGCACTTTATTACTAAAAGGAACTGTGGGAAAGGAAAAAGAGGTTATTTCTGCAATAGTTAGACTAAAAGATTTGAAGTATATACCTATTGACTCTTCAGTAATTACAGGGAGAATTTATATGGTTCATGTATCCACAGCACCAGAAAGAAAGGAAGATTATTCCTATTTCTAGCACTCAACACCTGATTTCCGGAGATAAAAGCATTTAAGCCAAGCATCAGGAAAATATTGCTTATAACATAGTCTGATGTTGTGGATCAGGAAGCACAACATACCTATCACATCAGGCACTTAAAAATCAGATAGTGGGATAAAAAAAATGTAGTGAACATTTGAAAACAGGAACTTCTGTATTAACAGAGGAATGAGGAGGGAAGCATATTGGGCTAGGATGATCATGCAGGAACACGTGCCCAGAGCAGTCTCCGAGTCTCCAGAGATCTAAGGAGGCTTGCATAACCCCACCTGATCTTCATTCATGGTAAAGTCGGGAGTCTTTCAGCAGTAATAAGATGACGCACAGAAAGAAACTGTGCTGTATCAGTAGTGGTTGTCTTTCCTACTTCTGACTTCTGAACTGACTGTCAGAGGGCAGGGTACTTAAAGAACCAGAGCTTCAGGTGATAGAAACTGGCACAGATTGATCAAAAAAGAAACTGTGTCAAATAAATATTTGTTCTTTTTATGGCTGTAGTTTTAATGAGCCTCTGCTTATTAAATGTAATGTGCCAAAATTTGGTTCTCTCCTGTCCAGATCTCTCTCACTGTACTGTCAAGAACACTGTATATCGTCAGGTCAAGTAAAACATTTTTGCCTGATGCAACAGATTTATCTCTGATGCCTATACAGTATATTGTGTTTCTGTCACTATTCAGGCATATGTTAACATTTTCCTCATTCTAATAGCTGGTACCAGTTTGTTTCCTCAATTAATTATCTGTAATACAACATTACATATTTCTCATCTGCACTTACAGCATTTCTTAGTGATAACTAATCTGTGGCTTCTTCTCCTACTGAAATAACTACCTAGAGCTTCAGCTCTTAAATGCACCATCTACTCTATGGCAGTTAAAAAGGAACAAAACAGTCTGAGTAACATTAAAGTCTTCATGTGCAATACCTACTTCCCTTCAATAATTTCTGATGCTCCTATCACACAGTAATCTAGGGGTCATTTAAATAACAACTTCAGACTATTTTTATAAGATAGTAAAAAAATCCTTTCTGACATAAGCATAATTGTTCATAATGGAGAAGTAATATATGAAGCTTTTTCACATCTCCCAAAACTACACGTAAACTTTTAAAGCAATGTTCTCTCCCTTTAAGCTAAACTTGAGGCTATGCCTTCCACAGATGCTGCAGGATTTAGCTCTGTCACAAGAACATATGATCTGCAATCACAGGAAGACTTTCACTGAAAGTTCATAAAGGCTGGGCTGGTAAAACTAAACCTTTAACTCGAGAGATCTGAAAATCACAATTTGCCCAGATACTTACCAGGAGAAATCTCTGTGCACTGGGACACACATCACAGCCGTGTCTGTGCTCACACTGTGCCTGGCACATTCCTGGTACCTCCTGAGTGACACATACATCTATCCTAATTGCTTTTTGCTACCTTTCTCTGATGTGATACACCCAAAACCACTCAGTGTTCTCCCCTCCTTTGAAGTACTTTCTGTTGCTTATTACACTATGAAGAAATATTGAGTGAGCAGGCACGACAGGCTGCCTTACAGCTGGGGAGCCAATATATTTCTTTTCCCTTTTCCAGAATGAATGGCAACTTGAGCTCTTTAACTCACGGCAGCTTCCCTACATGAAATGAAGAACAGTAAGCAGCAGAGAAAATGAAGATCTGAAATGCAGAGTCTTTTTCCATACTAGGAAAGCGTCTCTTAAAATTAACCCTTACTCTCAATTTATAGATGTGGTTTGGAGAAGCCTTACCTTCTATGATCTGAGCAGCTGAACCAGCACGGAGTGAGCAGCCAAAAAGCAGCAGGAGCAAGCCCCAGGTCCACCAGGCATGCCTGGAGCAGGTGTGCCAAAAAACAGAAGGGGTGGGGGGTAGGAAAGAATGAAACCAAAGAGTGTAATACAGAACCACACGGGGAAAAATTAAAAAACAAAGCAAAAAGTAAAATTTAGAAGTGAGACTTCTTACCATGAGAGCATTTTTTGAAAGTCAGTTGAAAGACCTCAAATGAGGAAAAAGTTCAGTGCACATGGGGTTTATGTCTATGAAAATAAAAAGTTAATAAAAGCGGGAGCCTGCTGCTTCTCCTCCAGCATCCAGGCACAAGTGGAACAAAGGCAGCTCTCAGGCGCTGTGACTCACTGCAGCTCACTGCTCCAGCTCTGAAATACGACTCCGTGCAGACTTACTTTCCTGCCAGACCACTGCCGAAAATCTCATACTTTATTTATTGATGGACACTCCTTACTGCTGTACATCATCCCACGTTGTCATTATCCCGTTACTGTCTTTAACTGCTGTGTACCCTGAGCGACAGCAGCGTAGCCTCTCCAGCTCCCCACCCCCACCACCTGCCCCCAACCTCCAGCCCCCAACCTCCACTTACTTACCCGATAACGCATGACTCAAAACATCCTTCCTGCCAGCATTATATAGCCAATGATAAGCATTCTTATATGGAATGGGACGTTCTCTGGCCATTGTAACCAAACTTTAACAGGAGCAACTTTGAAGAGAGGAGCAGGACAGAGCAGCCCCAGGTACCCTGCAGCCCCACTGCCCAGGTCTCCTGTCACCTGCAGAGACGTTTCGAACACACCCTCTTCTCCGACAAACAGTCCAAGTTTAATACTCCTGTCTACAAAGAGTTACACCCTGCACGTAGATTAAGAGTGTGTATCTAGTCTACCTTAGCAGCTGTACATATATGTGCCTGCTACAGAGATCCTACAACTAAGCAGTTCTAATAGTTTCCATTAAAAGTGTTATTTCACCCCTCCCTTTAACTTCATGAAAAGCCTTTTTTCCACATGTAGTTCTTCAAAGCCAGTTCTTGCTCAAGGAAGAATTTTTGCAAAAATAAGTTTGCGATTAATCAGACAATATTTAGGTCATAAGATTTTTAACAAAGACTGCAATTGTCACTTTTGGACTGGGAGAGGAGGGAGCCTGGAGAGCACTGCATATGGAAAAACCTCGGCGGGCTCTTGGTAGACCGAAGCTGGCAGGTGCTGAGGGTTGCTTTAGGAGATTCAAAACTAGATTTACCTAGGATGGGGCGCAGAGGACAGAGAGGAGTAAAGATCTCTGCAGTAATGAAAGGACAGTCCCAAGCAATAAACAGAATTAAGAAGAATTTCATTGCACCACGAATAGAATGCTTGACTTCGGGGGTTTTGCTTTGTTGACTGTTTTTGAGGAGTATTTGGTGTTATGTGGTTTGGTTGTTTGGGGCTGGGGGGGTATTTGTTTGGGTTTTATGATTTTATTTTATTAAATAAGAAAAACTAGAATCTTGATTCTGCCCCAGACTATCCTCCTAGGTTAGAAACCACAACAGGTCAGCTCTCCTCAGGTATATTTTTAGCTGAGTCCCAGGTCAGCATTATTCGCTATCCGCCTTCTGCTTAATGATAAGGAAGCAAGAGATCAAACTATCTTTTAAAATTTCTTATTATAAACACACATTGTTTCATCTTCTTCAGTGGACCAAGGCCCCCCTTTTTTCTCTTCCATAGTACTATATCAGGGCTGAAAAAAGTTTCACCATTCATTGTTTCTACATCAGGCTGTCAGCTCTTTCCTTTCTCTCTCCCTGAAGTTTCTCCATTGCTATCACCACCAGCAACACTGCTATAGGAACACAGTCTGCAACACTTGTGCAAATAATACACCAAAAGCATTTATTTTATGCCTTTATGTAGGAACACTACGTATATGTTATCCCAGGAGAAAACACTAGGGTTTTTACGTGTTCTTGTAAAACATATGTATTTACAAGCCTGGCTCACTTTTCCATTTTTTTCAGGTATTCTTTAGCAATACTACCAAGAGCCATTATTAGCCCTATAAAACTATTTTTTAACTTGGTTCCTTCTTTCAATAGTAATTCTTCTGTCCCTCTGTACATCAAATGTCAGAGGCTCACCTGCATAATGCGTCCTGTTGAAGTATAGTTTTTGTGTGGTATATATGGCCGAAATACATGTCTGCTTTTATGTCTTACAGTAGACTAACATTTTAGAGACAAATGTATGATCAGGCTCCAGATTTATAAAATTGAGGTGACTATGTAGCAAGGATTTTTTACAGTATAAACTGCAAAGATTTCATTTAAAAAATAAAATTTCTTCTATTGTTTACAATTGGATGGATTTTTCCTCTGATTTTAGAAAACCCATAGAAGAGAAGAAGTAGCACCTCTCCTTCTCCCACAAGTAATACACTGTTCATGCAGATGATCTACATCAAATTCAGCTGAGAGAGTCTTTTGTTTCCTCTGGATATTTTAACATGGATGTCTGGCTACTGGGTAAAGGAAGGCAAGGCAAAGCATGTTCTTGACCTCTGCATTCCATTGGTTTTACATGGACAGCAGTGGAGGAATCCCGAAATACAAACAGCGTGTTACCCTCACTCCTGCAGGGCTCTGAGATTTCTTGAGTTTCTAGTGTTCCTCGCAGCCCTAAGGATCACAGATTACTGCCAGGCTGGCTGTACCTGCTCTGCCTGTGTCAGGCTCCCCATGAGGGCAGTGACATTTGTACACATCCACTCAGCTTTTATCTTGCTGTTTGAATCGCCCTTTTCAAACACAGCAGGGCTCCTTTGAATTAAGTTGTAAGTGCTTTCCTTCAGCATTGGCTACAGATGTCTCCAGCTAAGCTGGTGTTTTCCTGCTGGTTAAAAATCTCCATTTTCCAGGCAGAAGTTTTGTTTACTTTCCTCAGCTCTGTCAACCGATTGCATTCCATAAGATTTGAAATGGCAGACTACAATTCTGCCATTGCAGTTCTTCCTCATTCTCTGAGTTAGTCTAGCTGAGTGTTTTATATTTCTGATCACCTCTTTGTCAAGAAGTTTGTGTTTTTCCTCCCAACTGCAATGCCAATTTCTTAGCTGGACATTTCTAGCCTCTATAATCATAGGATTTAAGAACGATAAGACTATTCTTGTGCAAGATAAGTGTTAGAGAAGCAGTACGCACCAAGGCCTGAGTGAGTTAAGAACCATGCTAGAAGAGAATAAAAGATTCCTCTTTTGTATCCCTTGGCAAGGAGGCCCGCGGCTCAGTCGCGCCTTTCATAAAGACGACTCTGCTGCTTTGTTTTCAGTTTGCATCCTGCTGATGTTCTTTGACACCTCCAAGTTCTTGCACTCACAAGGGGTCACCTCTTCACTGCCCATTCGGTTTTCTCCATGCTCCTTGTGATTCCAGAATCTTCTTTTACATACCCCTTCCTCTCATTGCCTTTCTGCACTGAGTGTCAACTTGCATGGTCATTTCTTGTACTGCAGCCACCCCACACCTCCAGCTACCTTTCCAGCCTTTCTCAGAGTTCCTCTGTTCACTTGTGATCTTTGGTGGAGTCAGGGGAACCATAAATGCACGATGCAAATAACCCCGAGATTTCTTGAGTGACGTAGCAATGTTCTCCGTATTTTTTCCTAATGAGGAACACAACTGGTGTACTTTCTTGACTGTGGCCAAGATAACATTTTCATGGAACTCTCATAAGCTCATTAATTTGCTCCTAAGAGGTAACTATGTATAATTAGGATCCCTCCTCCCTCTTCCAACACATTTCTAACAAATGGAAGAAATTAATTTCATCTACCATTTTATTCTCCGCTCATTAACTCGCAGAGGATCCATTTGTAATTCTTTATAATCTACTCCAGTCCTTATTGAAAAAAAACCCTCACCAGCAACTTAACTGCACAGCAGCCATGTAACTGCTTGCCCTCACTGGGTAAGGCAGGCAGCGCGGATGTCTGCAGAATTACAGCAGTGACCTTTCCCTGCTACAAGGGCTGGCCGCATGTGCGTCACCTTTTGGCCTCTCTTTTAACCAACTGATCATGCACAGTACTCCTTGTGCCTCAGCTTCCTGAAAAACTGCTGTCAGTCTTTCTGGGTACATCATTTAAGTGATGGATTGCTTCAGGATATGCCCGTTCATCCAGAAATGCTGAACGGCATTTTGGCTTTGAATATCATCAGCTAACCACGCCTCCACAGCTGCTCCCATGGTGGCTTGGTAATACACTTTCACAAGCACAACAAATGCTTCAATACCCTGTTTTCTGCTTTTTCCTGCTTTAAACAACACACCTTCAAAATAGAAAGTTTTAGAAGTCTATAAATGCTGGGTTTAGTATATATTTATGAAGGAGTAAGAGTGTACATTTATGTACCTGAAGACAGGCATGTACCATACCCTACAGCAGAGTACAAATTAAGGTCACAGAGGCAAAGAACTCTGGCACTTTCTAGCTCTTTAGTGCTTCATTTCACATAATTTGAATGTTTCTGCCTACTCTACCCCTCCCTCACAGTATTATAAAAAGCACTGGGAAAAAAATGTTAAATCTTTCACACAGCTGGAGCTGTCTGGCAAAGAAGGCAAAGGGGAATCGGGGACCTGAAGCTTGCAGCAAAGCCCTGGGCAGAAAGGAATCGCCCATGAATGCTTATGCTAGAACGTGGCTTTTAGAGGGGAAGAGACCAGGTCTGTGGGAGACACAGATGGGTATGGGGGCAATCAGGCTAGTGGGAGGATGGATGAGAAGTGTTCCCAAAGGGGAACAGGGCTGAGTGAAAAGCCTGGGACAGGAGGCTTGGTGTGGGTGAGCCCAAAGCCGAGGGACACAGCAAGCCAGCTGGGAAGCAGGAGGCAGGGGAAGTCTGGGGGTGCTACTTCACACTAGGTGGCAAGGGAGCCAAGAAGTAAGTGTTTAGACATACATATTTCCCTTCTACAAACTCAGTCTTCAGCAAGGTAGCATGACTAGAAGAGGAAAAATGCTGTGATACTTCTGCTATAACCAAGCACCCATGAAACCTGCTAGCAAAGCTTGTCTTGTACCATGTACTAATAGCTCAAGCAGCATATGCTGTGCATTCAGTTCTTCTGACGGCACATGCGACTGTCAGTATGCCCTTATCAAATTTTAAGTTTGTATTCTAAAATGCAAAAACATTAGAGCTATTAACTGATTATTTGATGGGGTCACAAAAATTACCGTTTCCAAAACTGGTGGAACTGTTTCTGATAGAGTCCATGGTGTTGGCATGAGGCACAAAGCCAGAATTCAAACTGGTCAGTGTTCAGAAACTGAACAAGCAACTGAAATTATTCAATACAGTGTGTGGGACAACTGTAAAACCAAGCATAAGTGGATGTTCCGCTTGTAATTTAAACTCACTTGCACTTCAACACTGATCCTATTGCTATATTAAATCAATTTATCATTAGCAAAGGGTGCATAGTTTTAAAGCATATTTAAAAAATAAGTCTTATCTATATTAAGTACATGCATTGCACTGAAAGGCTCCATTCACACTAAATGTCATACATTCCTTTTATATGAATAAACCCAGAAAAAATTATATGCAGCACTTTTGCCGTCTGTTTCCATGTTCAGCTGAGCTGAAGAAAGATTTTCTCCTACACACACAGACATGCACGCGCACACACACGACCTACCACAGGGTATAGAAGGTAAAAAGCTTCACCAGAATCCCTCTCCCCATTCTGTGCAAGCTAACTTGGCTCAAATATTTTCCTTTTAAAAATATTCATAAAGTTTGACTCAAGGAGAGACCTCATTGACTACTTTTTAGACTGCCTCGAGAGAAACTAGTATAAAGCATGCTCCCCTATACGCGGGGACAAATCTCTTGTATCACTGGTTCAAATGAAGCAGGGGTTCTCAGAAATATAAAATCCTGCTTTGTAAGCCCACCACAATGTGTTGCAAATGCCAAATCTTTAATCACCATTAGATTATTGTCTCAAGTTTCTACATTATAAATCATCATCATAACATGGTCAGGACTGATAATCCACCTTCGCAGGTAAAAGGAGTACAAGTACTTTGCTTAGATAAAAATTAAAAATCTGGCCTTATTGAAAAAGGTTTTCAGATGCCTACAGTGCAAGGATATTACGCAGCATACTTGCCCTAAATATACATTTAGATCAAGACCAGGATCAGCATGAGACCTGGTATTTATAACATGCATATGATAGCAAAGAACACAGCAACATCTTTTTTTTTCCAGATCTAGTTGTTACACTCAGAATCTCATTTATGGGCAAAGACGCAGCACACCTCTCAAACTGTAATAAATAAACCCAAGAACGTGAGGAGACATGGGATCCACCTCAATAAGCAGGGCAAAGGTATCTTTGCCACCAGTATGGCTGACGTGGGAAGAAGGAATTTAAACCAGGAATGGCAGTAGAAGGACAGAGTTATCAGCAGCCCTGTGAGGGAGGGAGGGACAGGGCTGACAAGCAAAGGGCATGGGGCAATGCGTCAGGAAGGAAACACAAAATCAGCAAAACAAGGCTTCAGCATGGTCACCTCCAGCATTTGCAGGTAAGAAAATTACTGGAAAACCCCAGACCCTTGCTGGCAAACCAGGGCTTGGGGGTGCCTCTCTGAGGTGCATGTACACTACACACATAGTGTGAGGCATAGACATGGTGAGTCATAGACCTGTGCGCAGCTGCAGGGCCACAACCCTGTTGGAATTGCAGAGACATGGTGGGATGCCTTACAGGTCCTCTCTGCTACCCACGGGCTGAGGGACGGGATCCTTCCCCCCTGCCCAGCACCGGTGAGGCCGCGCCTGGAGCCCTGCGTCCAGCTCTGGGCTCCCCAGCACGTGAGAGGTACGGGCATGCTGGAGAAGGTCCAATGGGGGGCCAGCAAGATGACCAAGGGACTGGCGCCTCTCTCCATGAGGAGAGGCTGGGACTGTTCAGCCTGGAGAAGAGAAGGCTCAGGGGAATCTCATCCGTGTGGGAGGGTGCAAAGGGGACAGAGCCAGGCTCTTCTCAGGGGTGCCTGGTGACAGGACTGGCGGTAGCAGGGATAAACACGGGAGGGTCCCTCTGAGCATCGGGAAACACTTGTGAGGTGACTGAGCACTGTCACAGGTTGGCCAGGGAGGCTGTTGAGTCTCTGTTCTTGGAGCTATTCAAAAGCCATTGAGACAGACACAGTCCCGGGCAGCCTGCTCCAGCTTCCCTGGGCAGGAGGGCTGGACCAGATGACTTCCAGATGTCCCTTCCCACCACAACCATCTGTGATTCCAATATTGTTAGTATAATGGAATTTTTAACAGTCTAATTCAAGGATCACCATTAGTCTTCATCTAATTATTGCAGAAAAAGAATGAAAAATAAAGCAGCTAGGGTACTTACATACAGGAAAAGATGCAATAATAGCAATAATATAATTAAAAATTTAACAGACATATTTCTTAGCTTCTACCCCTTTTCTGGTGTTATGCTCACCCTTCCACTGCTCCTCTGGGTGCTAATGTCAGTGGTTTCACTCTGGTGTTGTCCATGGGGATGAGGTCTTACAGCAAGTTGTCAGTGTCTGGAGTCCTTTTCTGGGAGGAATACTATATTCATGCTGTTCCTTGTTGCTCCCCTCTAAGACCTAAAACACATTTCCTCTGCATTTAGGTCTTTTTTTAAAAAAAATTGAAATAAAATCCACACTTGAGGTTAAAATCCACACATAAAAAGTGAAACCAAGATACAAAGTAAAGCTAAGGCCTATTCAGAAAAAAAAGCCATCACATACTAAGCTGCAATGTTCAAATAACAGAGATGGAAGAACAGAAATTCCTGATCTCATGAAGTATGACAGGCACAGTTCTCACCAGTTGTCAGTGGAAAAATGTCAGTCAGACAAGGCCACTGTGTACTATGGCTACATTTGCTGGCAGGCTGATCTAATCTTATTTGTGCTGTAGAAAATATATTTCTGATGAACATCAAACTTCACTTCCAAAGTGACAAAACTCCATGTTACAGGAACTCAGATTTATTTGGCAACACAGAGTAGCAGTGTCACAAGGATGTCTGAAATAGATTTCTCTTCCCTCTTCAAATCTCCTTTATCCAATAGTTCAGCTGCCATTATTTTACTTACAGAAAATTAAGATATCCAAATGTCTTAAAATTGGAAAATATTTGTAATGATTAGGAGAATGAATTATAACCAAAACCAGAAGTAATCAAAGCATTGTCAAATCATCTTCAACAGTCTGTTGGTAAATTATTTAAAAAAAAAAGTCTATACCACCTATTCATAAGACTAAAAGGACATAAATAAAAACTTCCAAAGCAGAAACTGCTTTAAATAAAAATGCCAATTTTTATGTCTTAAGGCTCACTTTTCAGTTTACAGAATGGAAAAATTTTTTTCAAGAATAATTTTCTTTGCGATTATCATCTATCAAAGAACTTTAAAATTAAGGACAGCACACGACCACTGTATCTGACATCACATTTCAGCAGATAAATGCATTCTTTGCTCTTCTCCAAGTTTGTCTGTTTCTGCTTCATCAGCGCATTTTTGGAAAATTCTTTCCAAGCGGCAGACTAATGTAATTTTGTGAACTGTTCTCCCTCTCCTCTAAATATAGTGCATTCTGCTTTCCTTATTGCCTGTTGTCCCATCACAAATTGTGGTTCTTCTTCCGATTGCTTTCTGGCTGAGACCTCTGGAATGACTTGAGGTTAAAATCCTTAGGATTCAGAGGTTAAAAAGGAAACTCGCCCACAGGTAGTAAGGCTGCTATTTAAGGAAGCAAGGGAAAGAAAAGGTAGGAATTTAAGTACCAGAAAAAGTAAACACACAATGCCAACAGGACAGAAAGAGTGCTTATGCTGCCTGTGACTGTCACAGGGTAGCTACCGCCCACGGTTATGAGACAGAAATAAACACATTACCCATGTGCTTGACTCTTTTTCCAAAATTTTCAAAATTTAAAATTAAAAGTTGGTTATACATCTTAAAAAACAAGATGTGGGTGAAATAAGCTTTGAGCAACAATATGATTCACATGTTTTAAGTCTGACTCTTTTTTCACTGTTTTTATTTTAGGAAGAGTTGTTTGGCACACAAACGCACCCATTTATGCTTTTTAAATAACTTGTTCAAAATGAAAAAAAAACTTCCTCCCCCGTCCCCAGGTGACACAGGGGCATGCCTTCTGACACACCAGCAAGGACCACTCAATGCTGCTGCAGCAACTCACGCAGATCAAGGCGAGGCTTGTAACTAGACGTGATTCTTAGTAAACAAACTCTTCTTTCCAGAAACAAGAAAGAAGTAGACATGCTATTTACATGCCCAAAATCTCTGCCATCACTAGTCAGACTGTCAGGAACATACCAGACCTGCGTATAAAGCATGAGGCCCTGGCACTGGGACCACCACGCTGCAGCCCTGCCTGTTGCCCCAGCAGCCACGCTTCCTTCTCTTTCCAGGCCCAGGCTGCAGAGCCAACGCCGGTGGCGCAGCTGTCTCCTCCAGCCATCCTCAGTCGTACCTTCACAGCCCAGAGTGCATGCTCCATGCGGCTGGCCAGCAGCAGCTTCTGGGCCACCTGCCTCACATGCCCAAAGAGCGTCAGGGGTCGTTCCCGCCAGCCTTTGCACAAGCTTAACTCATCCGCATCAGATGGACACGATTCTCCCCGGCACAGCCTGGGGCAGGAGCACTGCCACGTCCTGTTCTGCTGCCCATACGCCACGATGCGCTGGTGACCATGGTGCTGTGAAGGGCAGCAGAAGGAGAACAGTGTCCATGCATCAGTGTATGCATCGCTGCTAAGGGGCTCTGTCAAAACAGCCTGTAAGTGTCATCCTCAAACATAAAATTAAAAGGTTACCTTCACCGGCTATCTCCTGAAACAAAAAATTCCATCATCCAAAGGTTTAATTGTAGGTTAAAAAGAAGAAATTATCAGTGACCAAAACACTTCTCTGCTTTATCCAGATAAATTGTGTAGTCCTTGAATACATATTTGGACAAATAAAAGTGCGTCTGTTTCTCTTACTGTCTTCAGATAGATGCAGGGTATTTTTCCTGATTTCCTAAAGATTTGCATCCTATACCCTCTATCTGAACAACTCACCCCCTGCACTTGCTGCTTCCCACCAGACCTCCCCCCTGCCCTCCTGTGCTGCAGCAGCTGGTCTGGTGCATGTGCACCGATGGACCCACATACATTCGGAACAGACACAGAGCTCAGTTCTGCCGCCTTCATATCAGCAGGAGCACCAGTGCAGGGGGAGGGAGAGCCTCATTCTGCCGCAGCCATGAGAACCGCTATAGGGATAGGAAATGTCTGCTCTGCCAAAAGGGTCTAAATTCTCTTTCCTGCCCATCAAGACTCCCACTACCTGTAATTGCTGTGATTGTTGTTAAAAAGTCAACTTAAGCACTTGTTTTCTTTTTTCTCACTTTGCTGCTGAGATGCAATGAGCTTCAACTTGTTTATGGGTTAAAAACAAACTACTTTAAAAGCTTGGCTTACCTTTTGATGCTACAAATGCTTTCTGCCAGATGCATTCCTTGCTTCCTAAAAAATAAAAAAATACTTAGAAATAGGAAATGAATTAATGCCATACCCACATCCTCCACCTGAATTTTTAGGTCTATTTATGATGACCTTTATCTACCAAATTCTGTGTCGTTATTTGCTTCCTTGCTCAATACACAAATTAGGCAGTGCTAACTCACTCAGCATCTGTTTTATCCCTGCCTGATATATGGGCTTGTATCACCTGAACACTGATCAGACTCTGTCTCGAATACCATGTCATCATATTTCATTGCTTCAGAAACCAGGAACAGTGAAGAGAAGCACATACTAATCTCCTGTGATCCTGAGTCCCACTCCCCTCGCCCACTCCAGCACTGTCCCACCTGACAACAAGCACGCTCTTCTTCCAGCTCCCAATCCCTGCCCACGTGTCCATGTTGTCACAGACCATAAACCCAGTTTCTGCCCCATTTCATTCCTTTCAACCATTTCCCCCACTATGTTACCCCATCCTGCTGCCTCAGGGGCTCAGTTGTTCTCTGGGCTCTGGAAAGGGCTGACTCCCTGCTCCATGCAGCAAGCCCTCTGAGGAGGAAGCCCCGTCAGGAGCCTGCTCCTTCTGCTCACCCTTCTGACCCAGCCCCAAAGTCTGCTCAGAGCAATGAGCCAAGAACAGACAGACACTTTCAATATTTTAGCCATTCGGTTCCACTAAGGGTGTGAAAAGGTTAGATACTGATGGATTAAAGTTTGCATAACTTCTTAAGATTTTCCAGAAGTTTTTTTATCAGACATTATTGAATTATTTGAAGCTTTCCATATAACACAACCTAAGGCAGACAACCTGTGTAGGAAATTGTAGGTGCTAATTAGTCAAAGCTTAGCAAAATATGAAATATTTAAGGTCATGAGCCAATACGGTGAATGCTGAGCACTTCAACAAGCAGTTCTCAACACAAGCAGCATATCCCTAAAGCTTTCTAGAAATCTAGTTCGCTTTCAGATGGGGCAAAAGAAAATCGATTGTTATTCAATTTCAGCGCTTTCTGTCAGTTTTAAATTAAGATGTTTCAAGTTTCCACGTGTTTACATGATAGCACTGAATGAACAAAACACCTGTAATCAGCCTCAGAGGGAGGTACAGCTGCTGGTGCGGTGCCCTCTGGGATACTGGGATACCTGCTACTGGAGTAGAAACTGGGTGCTAATACTTGAACACTGTTAGTCACTCCTCAAGACATCAAATATTAGTTCCTTACCCATAACACATTTCAAGAAAAGCTAACCTTTTCATACTGGTGCCTAACCAAACCAGCTGATGACATTCCTGTTTTCTTTCCATCATCCCTGAAACCTACGTATATACCTTTTACTTGGGTTTCAGGGTTTCCTTCTAACTGTCTTGCTTAGCTGGAGCAGCCACAAACCTCAGCTCTCACACAACACCTGTGTAAAAGCCACTTCTTTGATGTACTGGTTACATAAAAACACCAACAAAAAGAAAAAGAAAACCCTTCAAATTATGTGCTTTGCAAAGAGGAAGTCAAAGAGGGGGAAAATATATTTTTGCACATGTTACTTTTACATCAGTCAGGATCATGCATGAGAGGTATGCACTGTAGAGCAATAGAGGAGGAGAGTAGTTTTCTTCTTCTTGGAAGAAAAAAAACAACCAAAACAAACAAACAAACAAAACCCCCAAAAAACTGCCACCAAACCCCAGAAGACTGGCTTAACAATCACATTTGCTAACTAAAGCAACAAAATGCTAATTTTCCAGAATTTTATCCTTCTCAGTCCTGCACATCTAGCTTCTACATTTTCCTTAGTATTGCCCCGAGCAGTACGTATCAACCAGTTACACCTGCAACGGCAATGAGAGCAGGATGGGAAGTGCCCAGATGAGAAGGGCAACCTTACAAGAGTAGTTAAGCGATTTACTTTGAGACAATTTTGACAGCTGGTAATATACCAGCAAAGAAAAAAATCTTATTTGGATATCTGGCACACAGGTGAACTTACAAAAAGCAGAAAACAGTAAGATTTTTCATTTCAAACTGAGTGCATTTAGTAAGGTGTGACCAATATGCAACTGACAAGAGAGGCTATGCAGATTTATGAAGTCCTTCCGGAAAGAAGACCAAGGCTACATGCTGATCACAGAGCTCCGGCTCTTTTACGCAGGAGTTTTCCCTTTCCTTTAGAAGTGCTACAAACAGCAGGAGAGAGGGCACTGAATAAGCCAGTTTCTGGCCATCGTAGCTGCTGCTGCAGAGCACAGGGATTGTTTCAGTTAAGGTTTGTGTTTACAGAGGTGACTTCTCAAAAAATCCCTGAAGTTTTGCATTCTGTTTTGTTGTTGTTCCTAGTCCTGATGCATATATTTTTAAAAAGGGATTTTACAAGCACTTGTTTGCACATCTGGATGGTAGTTGTGCTAATAAAGAAACTGGTGTTTCCTTGGCTCCAAGAAAGTATAAACAAAGGAGAAATGGAAAAAACAAGTAAGATTAACAGAGGCTTCTTTTAGCACAGCCTCATTTTAGCTTTCCTGCAGCACTGTAATCCAATGCAGATGTTAGTTTGCCTCATTCTTGGCCATGGTGTTAGATGAACTTCCTCTCCTCAGTAACATTTTCTCAGGGATTTATTATTATCCCTTTGTTAGTCTGCCCATAACTTGTTCATTCCTTTCATGTGACAGCGAAAACCCAAAATGGTGAGAAACCAAGCTACATATATGAAAGAACTGCAAGACAATATTAACACTATGTAAGAGTAAATATAATATTTAGGTGATTAAGCTATGAACAATGGTCTCCGCTTTTGTTTTATCATTTCTGATAGTGGTAATGACTCTTGTTTATCAAGTCAAAACAAAACAAACAGTTATATAAGAAAACAAGAGAGGTGGAGCAGTAGTAATAAACCTAATGGCATGAACAAGGTTTACATCTAGTAATAAATTTACAAACGTGCTTTATCAGAGTTTCTTTAAAAATAGCCTAATGCATTAAGCTCCTAGACAAATGATTTTTACTCACAACATGAGCATGTCTAGACACAGGAGGATGAGTAGCATCTGGTTACCTCTAAATTTGCTTTGTAACATTGAAGCCTGACCTGTTGCCAAGACACAGCTGCTGATAATAAGACTATGGAGGTGAAGCCAGTACTGCCAAGTTCTTTAGCGTTCAAGTTGTTCTTCTTTGAATTTAAAACTTTCCCTTCAATTTGATGCAAAAAAGGAACAGCCTGCCGGGGCCCTGAGTGCATCAGTAGGCACTAATTGCTCTGCACAGCCTCATCGGGGGTCTGGGGCTCTCCGCACTCCCTGCCGCCGCCCACCGTGCCAGGAGCTCCACCGGGGTAAGGCTCCAGGTTTCAGTCTCTGAGGAACACTGCAGCTGTGCCCGGCCATGCTCTTGCCTCTCGTAGAACCTCCTGGACAGGCTGTGGACCCATGTTGCAGTTAGCTCATCTCCTGGATGGACCTACACTGTGGCTGTATCTCCAGCCCTGGCTCCATTTGTTTCTGGCGGGAGTCCCCCATCGGACCGTGGATCTGAGTGATTGCTTTGCCTGTCTGAGACCTTGTGACCCACACCCTGCTGCGCTTGCCCAGCTCGGCCGCTGATAAGACAGTGTCCTGGTCAGCAAGGTCCCTGCCTCAGCGGCGGTCACTCTCGGCCCCTGGCTCACCTTCCCTGATGGAGCAGTCAGTCCCAGCTGCTCTCTGACAGTGACTCCAAACAGCCTGTGCTGGCGTATCACAGTTCTATCTCCATCACTGTTAACTGAAAATGCATCCAAGTGTTGAGAAAAAAATGCAGCTGTTAGGGTATTTTAGGAAAATGCCCGTTTTGATGAAATTCTGTCGGAGAAAAATACAGTTAGGAATCATTAGGAATCTACAGTCAGGAATCCTTGCTCTAAAACTACTTTAATCATATCTTTTTCAAAAAAGCTTTTATTTTATGAAAGAAAAGGAAAATATTTTACCTAAAGGAAATAGTAATACTAATCTCTGCCTTACCGATTCTTCTTGAAAATACTAACTTGAACCCTGAAGCCCAGAATCCCATCTATTCCTTTTAAGTGACTGGGCGAAAAAACCAAAAAAATCACATTGTGACCATTCTAGAGGTTTAATAACACAAATATCTGTATCCGTCAGGGGTTGCCAGATGTGGTACCCTGAGAGAGGTGAGACTGTGGAAGCGCAGTGTCCCAGGGTCCTGCCCAGGGTGAGGCTGCGCCCGTATCCCCCGTGGGCACAGAGGCCTGGGTGATGCACCAGCGCATGTGGCCAGCCATGCGGCTCAGCACAGAGGGAAAACAGCGCTGCCACAGAAACAGACAGCACCACCCTGTGCCCCCGTGACTGATTAGGATGGAAGCCCATCAGTGGGTCGTGTGCAGAAGTGTATACATGGTATGTTCCCCTCCTTAGGCACTCAGGTCTCTCCAGCAGCTGGCCGTGATTCCTTTGTCTCTCCAGTTGCTGGCACCTGGACATACCGCCTCTGGGGTCCACAGCCCCTGGTTGCTGGTACTCAGACTTACACACACACTCACACGCTCACTGTTGATCCATCCATTAAGTGGCCTTAAGCGCACAGCCTAGCTGGGTGCTGTCCCGTTGGTCCCCTGCTCTGTCACTCGCACGTGGAGACACAGACATGCAGACGGTTCTCTCTGACAGCTGGTCCAGAGCTGTGACCCCCCCAACAGCCAGCCAGCCAACCCCTGACCCCGTGGCCTCTCCAGTGTCCAGACCAGACTTCTGGTCCCCACTCCAGCTGCTGCTATGCACACCGCTGCACACACACATCCACGCAGCATCCCTTAAACCAGGAAACAGTCAGAAATAGAGTTTAATTAGAAGACGCACTGACTGCACTGGCCAGGAACAAGGCATGGCCAGAAAAACATAATGACATCTGTTTGCACATCACCAGTGCCTTTTTTCCCCCTTACCTATCTATTTTCCCATGCTTGCTACTCCCCAAACCACTGATTCCCACACCTTCCTCCACCTTTAGTTCTTCCCTTAAGCAATCCCAAAATGCTTCTGCCTAGCATCCCATAATGAGTCCCACACTGCTGTAGGCAGTGATATCCTCTGCCTGTCAGGTAGCCCTGAGAGCCTCTGTTGATGGTTTCATGTACAGTGTACACCATCCCGTGGCGCCCTGGGAGTAGCTGTGGTCAAGGTTCTCCGTTCCCCCTGGTTTGGCTGTTGGAGCCCTGCACATCAGGACTCAGGACTCTCTCATGCTTAACGCCCAGCTCACTTTGACCTTCCCAGATCATTTTCTTGGAGAGGTGATTATTTGTGCTAAACTTGGTTCTGAGCTAAAGTCTCGCTGACACACCAGCCTGTGCTGTCTGCCCAGATGATCCCTGCAAGTGAGATTGCCTGGGCAACAGTCCACAACTGTGCCTTTCCCTCACTGTAGCCAGGAATTTAGGATTCTTTCATCCAATTCTCACAAAACTTGGAGCAACAACTTTGAAGGTCTATGCTTCTCCATCGAGCTTGGCTGAAATTGCTTAAGTCAGTCATAATTTATTGGCAAATAGATAGAAGGAGTATTTCTTCTATCAGAGGACAGAAGGAAGGTGTGGAGTGGAGAAGAGAAAAATCAGATAGTTGGGCAAAGAAAAAGTACTGTGCATAAGCTCCACTTTCCTAGAAAAAACTGGTTAAGAGCATAAGGCACCCAGCTACTCAGATCTGTATGCAGAAGCATTAGCCAGCAGCTGACAGACTGGGAGGGAGATATCAGGCTGGAGGTGCAGGGAAAGCTTCTAGCAAAGGGAGCCAAGAACTAGTGCCTGGGGGACAGGCAAGGGCAGAACAGCAGCAAGAAGGATTTGCCTGAGCAATGCAGTGACCAAAAGTAAAGGAAACCCAAGACCACAAGGACCCACACTGCTCCCCGCGAGCCACTTGCCATTAAATAAACCAGGTCTTTTATCTCCTGCTGCCCGTCTGTAGTGTAGAAAAATGTAGAAAACTAATCTGCTTGAGGCCCTACTTGTACCAAATGGTTGGAACAAGCCAACAGACTAGCTAAAAAATACAGATGTGGAGACACACACAGCATGGCACGCACACAAAAGTAGGAGGATTGTATAAGCCTCATTTCCTTTGGAGGTTCTGGGATGTATTTGGAATGTATTAAAGGATTTGATCCCGATTCTTGAAAATCTCTTAACTGCAACATTATTTCACAAAATAACAACTAACAAGCCATTTGGCTCCTTGCTACTCTGCTAGAACACTGCATTCTGCGTCTTTGAAAGATCAAGAGGAGAACAGAGAGAAACCAGGACTTACATACCCATTCCTCAGTATCTTATAATTAACAAACATAGCTATCTGAAACTGAGGACAATGTCCCAGCACACCAGTATTTTCAGATTGTCTTCACAATCTCAAGGGTTTTGATTACGCCCCAGAAGTAGCTGTTAGTCACCAGGACTTCTGATACCAGAGCTATCAAAGTGCAGATAAGCAAAAGAAAAACTGATATTTTTTTTTAATGACTCCATGAGGAGTTGCCACTGTCACTGTAAAGGCATTTGAAAGTGCTTCACCTTGGTTCTTTGATAATCCAGACAAACATTTATCCTCAAAGTCCATATCTTGGGTGACATTTTCCCCACTTTTCACCATATCTGGGAAAGAAATGGATTGAGATATGTTATCATCAAATCATAGAATGGTTTGGGTTGGAAGGGACCTTAAAGATCATCTTGTTCCAACCCCTGCCATGGGGACACCTTCCATCAGACCAGGTTACTCCCAGCCCCGCCCAGCCTGGCCTTGAGCCCTGCCAGGGATGGGGCACCCACAGCTGCTCTGGGCAGCAGGTGCTGGTACCTCACTGCCCTCACAGTGAAGAATTTCCTCCTTATACTTAGTCTGAATCTCCCCTCTTCCAGCTGAAAGCCATCCCCCCTTGTCCTACTGCTTCAGGCCCTTGTAAGAAGTCCCTCTCCAGCTTTCTGGTCAGCCCCTTTAGGCACTGGCAGGCTGCTATAAGGTCTCCCCAGAGCCTTCCCCAGGCTGAACAACCCCAGCTCCCTCAGCCTGTCTGCACAGCAGAGCTGCTCCAGCCCTCTGAGCACCTCCATGGCCTCCACTGGAGCCCCTCCAACAGGTCTGTGTCCTTCCCATGTGGGGGGCCCCAGAGCTGGACACAGCACTCCAGGTGGGGTCTCACCAGAGCGGAGTGGAGGGGGAGAATCACCTCCCTCAACCTGCTGGCCACACTGCTTTTGATGCAGCCCAGGGTATGGCTGGCCACCTAGGCTGCAAGTGCACACTGTTGCACTATGTTGACCTTTTCATCCACCAGAACCCCCAAGCCCACCTCCTCCTCCTCCAGGGTTCTCTCAATCCTCTGCCCAGCCTGCATTGATACTGGGGGTTGCCCTGTTGCAGCACAAGCAAGCTATCAGGCTGCAATAAGACTTTTACCATCGTTCAGATTCTACTGTCCACACTGTTTCTCCTTCCTCCAGAAGTCAGACCACGCTCCTACTCCATCCAAGCCTCAGGGCTATTCAACTACCTAGCAGGACCAAGCTACAGCTGCACATTGTCCATGTCAATCAACCCGCTGCCTTCGAGGCAAGGCCACAGCTGCATGTTATCAGGGCTCATCAACCCACTGCCTTCATTCCTTTACATTGTCCCAACCCAGGTGCAGGACCTCACACTTGGCCTTGTTGAACTTCATGAGGTTCACACAGGGCCACCTCTCAAGCCTGTCCAGGCTCCCCTGGACAGCATCCCTTCCCTCCAGCATGTTGACTGCACCACACAGCTTGGTGTCATCAGCAGACTTGCTGAGGGTGCACTGAATCCCACTGACCATGTTGCTGACAAGGAGGCTGAACAGCACTGGACCCAGAACGGACCCCTGAGGACTGCCACTCGTCACTAGTCTCCACTTGGACATCAAGCTGCTCACCACAACTCTTTGAGTGCAACCGTCTAGCCAAGTCCTTATCCACCGAGTGGTCCACCTGTCAAATCCCCGTCTCTCCAGTTTAGAGACAGGGATGTTATGCAGGACAGTGCCAAAAGCTTTGCACAAGTCCAGGCAGATTACATCAGTTGCTTTTCCCTGATCCATCAACACTGTTACCCCATCACAGAAGGCCACCAAATTTGTCAGGCATGACTTGCCCTTAGTGAAGCCATGCTGGCTGTCACTGATCACCTCCTTATTTCCCATGTGCCTTAGCACAGTTTTGAGGAGGATCTGCTCCATGATCTTGCTGGGCAGCAAGGTGAGACTGACTAGCCTTTAGTTTCCCAAGTCTTCCTTATTTCCCTTTTTACACACAGGCATTACATTTCCCCTTTGCCAGTCAGTGGGAACTTTACCAGACTGCCACAACATCTCAGACATGATGGACAGTGGCTTAGCCAATTCATCCACCAGTTCATTCTCTCAGGACCCATGGACGCATCTCGTCAGGTCCCACAGACCTGGGCACCTTCAGGTTCCTTACATGGTCTCAGACCTGATCTTCTCCTACAGTGGGTGATGCTCCCTTCTCCCAGTCCCTGCCTTTGCCTTCTGTGACTTGGGCAGTGTGGCTGGAGCACTTGCTAGAGAAGACCGAGGCAAAAAAGTCACTGAGTACCTCAGCCTTCCCCATGTCCCAGGTAACCAGGTGTCTCGTTTCCTTCCAGAGAGGGCCCATGTTTCCCCTAGTCTTCCTTTTATCATTGACGTATCTACAGAAGCTTTTTTTGTTGCCCATGGTGTCCCTGGCCAGATTTAATTCTATCAGGGTTCTAGCTTTCCTAATCTGATCCCTGGCTGCTTGGACAGTTTCTCTGTATTCCTCCCAGTCTGCCTGTCCTTGCTTCCACCCTCTGTAGGCTTCCTTTTTGTGTTTGAGTTTGTCAAGCAGCTCCTTGTTGATCCATGCAGCCTCCTGGCTTTTTTGTCCAACTTCATCTTTGTTGGGATGCATCATTGCTGAGCTTGAAGGAAGTGATCCTTGCATATTAACCAGCTTTCTTGAGTGCCTCTTCCCTCCAGGGCTCTACCCCATGGTGCTCTATCCCATGGTACTCCACCAAGCAGATCCTTGGAGAGACCGAAGTCTGTTCTCCTGAAGTCCAGGGCAGTGACCTTGCTGCGTGCCCTCCTCACTGCCCTAAGGATCTTGAACTCCACCATTTCATGGTCAGTGCAGCCAAGGCTGCCCTTGAGCTTCACATTCCCCACCAGCTCCTCCTTGCGGGTGAGAACAAGATTCAGCATGGCACGATACCCGTCCTTGTTGGCTCCTCTAGCACTTGGAGAAGGAAGTTATTGTCAGCACATTCCAGTATTTGAAACATCTGAATTTTAAACTTACTCATTCAAATTATTTCTCTTTTTGAATGTAACAAAATGAAGAATCAGATGTTCACTCATCTGTGAGGGCTGAAGTATCTTACAAAGTGATCTTTCCAGTTATTTCAGGAGACTTGGGTAGCGTGTCATTGTAAAAACTCTGAAACACTCTGCAAAAGTGTGACATATTTACATTTCAAACTGCCAAGATTTCTGTTGAAAATGCCATGCTGCTTAAAGATGGAAAAATTTCCAAGAGATATTTCGATGTCATCCTCTACAACTTTAGTGACAAAGAAACCTTGACAGAACATGGGAGAAATGACATGACTGGATATGAAATGCTTCCTGAACAGTTAGTGTCAGCAGTGCCTGATAAAATTCATGAGGCAAAGGAAGATCATTCGTCATTCTTTTTGTATAAACAGACTCTGCCTTCTTCTTAGTCATTGCTTTTCAAACAGATTATGAAATCAAAAATGGACATAAACCCCATTAACTAATAGAATGTTCTACACAACTTTCTCAAAGTCAGTCCTCCCCTGATGCAGCACAGTTTGCTGACCTCCTGCAGCTCTGTACCTCGGCACCACAGCTTCCCAACCAACAGGCACTGCCCCAGGGCAGGATACTGCCCGCCTGCCCCAGCTCCAAAGAACAGCCACAGGCACGCTCCCGCCAGCCTTAGATCTAGAAGGCTTGTACCCTTCCTCTGCAGCCTGCTCTGGGCTGAGGCTACTGATGTACCAGGACACAAACCTGGCCCCAAACTCCGTTTAGTACTGGGTACTGTGCCCTGCAGCACATCCCCACCATTCCTGAACACTTAACATTGGCCACCCCTCTTTGTCCAAGCTGCTGCAGAAACCACTGCTTCTGGGAGCTGCCCTCCAGGTCCTGCACTCAGATCAGAGCATGTTTCATATAGAACAGTTGACAGAAGTGACTCAGAATGGCTAGAGTTGGCTAGCAGCAACTATCTCTAGAATCTAGCAGGCATCCTGAAGAAGAGCTCATAGAAGTTCTCTGAAGCTCCCATATGTTCCCTCAGGATCTAGGACATCTACAAGAAGAGTGAGGACACTGCATCACAGGTTGCAGCGCCAATTAGCTCCCTCCACGTTTTGCACTCCAGTACATCTGACTCCTCTGTCTGCCACCCAAAACCTCACTGATTTTCACAGACTTCATTAAAAGTAGGCTGTTTCTACAGAGTATCTGCATGAGCCAGGAAAACAGGTGGAGCAGAAATGCAGAATATGGTAGAGTAATGCCTGTGGAGCAGGAGACAAAGGCCAAAAGCATGAGACCAAGGCTGACAGTGCGTAGCACTACACAGTTATGCTAGAAATGCAGCTTCCTTGGTAGACAATGTCTGATCCAGGATTCATGCTCCAACATACAGTTTGAATGTAATACAAGCAATGCCTGCAGTCGCTCAACTGAAAATATTTGACAAGGGTGGCTGTGGCTGTCTCAGTTGCAAGTCCATTCTGCTGTTGAGTATAAACCAGACCTCAACAGGTTTAGGAGTGCCAACATAATGATGTTTAGCATATTCTTTGCAAACATCTTGTGTGGAACTAATATGAAAGTTTTTCTAGAGTAAGACTCATTTATCATTCCAATATTTATACATTCCTACATTCTCTGGCCTTCAGCACTAACAGGACCTGAGAGGGATGCATGGTGCTCTCCAGGATATAGAAGTTACTGCTGACAGTGCGTACTTTCCTTTTTTTTTTTTTTTTTTTTTTTTTTTGCTTCTGCAGCTAAGAAGAAGTCCTAGCTATTCCTTAAATTTTAATGAAATTGTTGTGCCACAGCATCTAGAAATCCATCCTTGTAGGTGACAATTTTGGTCTGGACAATTCACCACATTGAGACTATTTGCTGAAAAGCAAAGGGTGACAGGAAAAACTTGGAAAATTTTATCATATATAAAATAAAAACCTTAACCTGCTGTACCCAAAATCCCATGTCACATTCCAAATACTGAACCTGCAAACAAATTAGCCATTTTAACCATAATGCAGAAAACATACAAGTAATTAATCAATGGATTCAAAACCTATAGTCACTCTTACCTGGGGAATTTTTACTATTCTCTCCAGAATACTAAATTTGGATAAATATTTGGATTTTATACTTGTATCTGATGCTTAGAGTATCAACCAAAGCAGAACTTTTCAATCCTATTTCCTACCAGTGGAAGAGTATTCCCCAAAATACATTTGCAAGACAGGATTTTTTGGCAGTTTTAGCTGTACCAAAAATAAACTTGGCATTGCTTGTTCCACGGTCCGGTGCTCACTGGCTGTGCCTCCCACCTCGTCATTACTGGAAGTCTTGATTCAAATAACCAAAACCATTACACCAGACACTAGTCTGAAACTAGTGAGCAAAAATTTTGTAGAGTAATTAGGAGTACTGTGAAAGAGCCAGGTTACTGCCGGGGCTCAGGCCACCGCAGATTGGACCTCAGCAGCGAGTCCCAGGCAGCCCTGGTGTCTTTTACTGTTTTGTGCACACAGCGGCTCTGGGAGGGAGTGTGGCTCCTCCAGTGGCACTCAGGGCTTTCTGGCTGTTAAACAAGAACAGCACACAGATATGTATAAAACATCTGGTTCATATGCCAGAAGTAGGTATTCAGAATCCTGACAGACTTCTAGTTTCATTAAAGTAAGAGGAGAAGCTAAATTAACTTTACACGGCCTTCTGCAGGAAATAAATCCTGTGCTGGCAGAGAAATCACAAGGAATTCATGTACTTTCCACTTAAAAGAAAATGGTTGTGTGCTTTCAGTACACCGTATATTTTTGATTAAGGAAAATAATAGCAAAAATATTCACGCAGCTCAATGAGCATACAGCCTAAAGGCAGGGTCAGGGTCCTGGGAAAAAAACAAGCTCTCCCACTGCTTCTCCCCATCACCCCAAAATATTTCCTGTCCACTAACGCCATTGACACTGGCAGCCCCACGGAGATCTGGGATCAGCCAGCAGTAAAACTGACCCAACAAAAAATGCATAGTGTCCCAAAGACTCAGGCAACTGAAGACTCGGAGCAAGATCAGTCAGGTGGAAGGCAAGGACAGGCATTCACAGCCAGGGGCAGCAGATGGGCAAGACCATGACAGTCAGCGCTCAGTTTGACTTCAGCTGCTGTGAAGCCAAAGCCTAAAAATGAGATTTTCCAGAGTATGATTCTGTCCATGGTCTTTCATCAGCTCTCACACTCATCTCACTTTGGTGAGCTCACTGAACTGGCAAAGCATTATTCCATCCATGTCTACTGCGTTTGTTTTCTACCAAGTAAGAAAGAACATTTGGCTCACTGCATGAAAGTTGAGAACTGGGGTCAGAAAGATGAGTTTGTATGGATGTACAGCCAGAAGTAGCAGGAGAAGGAGGGAAAGACCACTTGCTTGATTGGCTTTATTTTGATCAGTTTTGGACACCACAAGAAGCCCATCATGCTGTAAAAGTCTTCCCCCACATGTGAGAGATAAAATGGAGACAACACCACAAAATGTATTAAAATTTAAGCAGATTCTTCCATGCTAGTACTCCATCTTGCACTGCATATTTATGAAATGAATAAGTACAGTAAAATGAGAAATGAACTGTCAATTGTTTCTTTTTGTCCAGTGAATCTAGTCAGTCAATTTGATTCATGCAATAGATTTCACCCAGAACTTACTCAAAAGCCTGGTTGTTTATCAGGAGCAGGAAATACTCCATTCTGTATCTTTCTTTTCTTAGTTTCATTTGCAGACACGGTTTCACTTGAGTACTTTTTTTCTTATATACAGTGAAATATTGATTCTGCTCAGAATAGTGATCACAGCTGATCCGTAGTGTGACCTTACCCCTAGTTATACTTCTGATTTCAGACTGCTTTAGTTAAGACTTCCCTGTTGGATTAGTATTAGCTGTTGTTAAATTATTTTGCTCATTTAATAATGGTATTTATATTTAAGAAACAGATTATTGTGGTTGCGATACTGGAGATTTAGGCAAATTGTATTGCTATCACAGCAATACACATATTTTTTAAAGACAAAATTCCAACTGCCATATCCTTCTATGAGACATTTAGTGGAAGAGAACCAGTCAAGAGTCCCACTGTCTTCTTCAGATCCTAAACAGCTTGAAAAGCCCCTGGATTTCCTGGGCCGGGAGGCATAAAACCCTGACAGAGATGGAGGGAATGTAATAATCAATGGAATACACCCTGGATAATATAACAGATTATATTCCTGCATTCTCAGAGTTCTGGGAGGAATTAAGCCTGGTACACTTGCAATTTTTCATACATCTGGAGCATCACTCACATGTTTCTCGTGGTTTTATTGATTTTTTTACTTTTTTTTTTTTTAAAAAAAGTGTAGTTTCAAGTAAGTGAGAATTTTCTGTGAGGAATGAGCTACAAATCGAGACCGTGAAAAGCAGCACTTTCAGCTCAGCGGCTGAGGTCAGTGTTCCTGCGCTCCCGGTGCAGGGGTGTCGCAGCCTTGCGACGCGGCCCTGAATCGCACGCGTGGGGGTCAGACCCACAGCCGGACGCACGAAGCCCGCGTACCGAGTGCGAAGCTGCCCAGGCCTGACGGACTGCGGGGCACCGGGACTTCTGCAGCCTGAGGTGTGGGGAGCCCCCTGCCCTGCCTGCTGCTGGCTGCGAGGGCTGCGGGCAGGCGGGGGGGCTCCGCGGGCGCTGGGGGCGCTCCGCGGGCGCTGGCGGGGCACAGCCCGGCCGCTGACCTGGGCGGGGAGGGTCCGGGCCGCCCCTGTCCCTGCCGAGGAGCCAGCCCAGACGGGGGCAGCTCCGCAGCCGCTGCTGCTGCCGGCTGCTGCGTCCCGCTGGCAGCGGCGCCCCCAGCGCGCAGCCCAGCCCAGCCCAGCGCCCCCCCGGCCCAGCCCGGGCCAGCGCCCCCCGCAGCACGCCGGCGGGCAGCGAGCTCCTCGCCCGCGCAGCCGCCCCGCTGCGCTGCCGCAGCCGGCCGTACCCCCGATACGCTGGTGCCCAGCGCGGACCCCCGCACCGGGGACCGGCCCCTCTGCCGCCCCAGCCCGCGGCGCTGCCCGCCCTCGCGTGGCTGCAGCCACGTCCGAAGAGGCCGACGGGCCCCGGCGGCGGTCGCCCGCGGGCGGGGGTGGCCGGCTGTGTGCGCGGGCCGGTCTGGCGCTGAAAAGTTTCAGGTAAAAGCACTTCTGCGTATTTAAAAAAAATACTTCTAAAAAAAAAAGGATTTGCCCCGTGATGCCTTGACAAAGTGATTTTTAACGAAAACACTTAGCTGAAACAGCCGTGACCGGCTGTACTGGGGACAAGCTTTGCCTGAGCCAAAGCCGCAGGGACGCGCGGCCGCACGGAGGGCCGGGCGTGGGGAGCCACAGGGAGGTTCTGAAGGCCAGGCATCGCCCCCAGAAAACAGCCCTCGGAAGGGCAACGAGCACCCTCATGCAGGCTCAACGCTTAAGAAAACTGTCAGGTTTTCTCAGCTTTTACTTCTTAAACCCCAGCGTAACCCCCGCGTCGCTGCGGCCCCGCGGAGGACCTGCTCCGACCCGTGTGCTGCGCTGGCTATGCCGGGGGCGGGTTTGAGCAGCCTTCCCCCGCAGCTCGCCATCGGCCCGCGCTCTGCGGCACAAAGAGGAAAGATCTCCGGGCAACGGGACCCGCCACAGCCGATGGGGTGCCCCGCGACAGGGGGTGCCCCCCGGCTCGTCCTGCCGCACAGGAGCAAAGTAGTGCACAAGGGCTGCCCACCCACCCGTAAACACAAGGTCTCTTTCACTAGAGCACAAGGGTCTGGCATAGGAATTTACTTACCATAATGCAGACGCAGGTCCTGGCCCCTTTGCATAAACACCACACGCAGCCGCACCAAATACGGCAACAGTGCGCAGAGCGAGCGTGCTGTTCCCTTATTCGGGACCACGTGTTACCTATGTATAAAATATGTCTGTCTATAATATTATGCATTAATTATTATCATGGTCATATATATGATCTTATGTAATGAATAATTAGGGTAAGCTTACCATGTTAAATAATTATACTTAAGCGCTCACACCTCTGTATAGGGCATATTAATTAAAGATTCATTCATACAGGTGTTTGCAACCTGAAAAATCCAGGCCTATGAGTCAGGGCCATGCAGACAAGAAATGCAGTGATAAAATCACAGGCGTGGGGGCTAAAAGTGTTTCTTGGAGATCAGCTCTTCCTGTGGATCTACAGAAGCGATGACCTACAGCTGAATATATAGGTATAGATATACATTCTGATAGAGCATCCAGTTGTTTTATCACTTCTCAGGGACTTGATGTATTTTCTGGATCTGGGTTTCTAAGGCAAACCTCAACAGGAAAACCAGATATTGTTTCTTAACTCAGTATATACTAAAGGAATGTGAGCACAAATCTACTTGTCATTTTTGGCAAGGAGTGAGAAAATCCTCACAAACAAATCGATGCTGTTGAATATATCCATTATTATCAAGAAGTACATCAATTAAACTGATAACAATATGCCTGCATCTTTTTGCTGTCACACTCCAGTCAAAGATTTAATACAACAAAAAAATATACCTAGCTCAATGTTAGTCAGAGTTCATCTTGAAATAAGCAATAGCCAAGTATGGGTTTTCTTTGCATAGAGACAGGGAGGACATTGCAAACAGCGTTTGAAGACATTAGGTCTTCCTCCTTTGTCCAAGGCTTATCGTGGAGAAAAACTGTCTTTTTCCCTGAAAAAAAAAAAAAAGAAATTAAAAAAAAAAAGCAGATGAGTGCAAAAATCAATCAGAATCTACAAGATTTTTTGAGACAAGGACTTTTTATTAGGAAATGCAGCCAGAAGAGGACACAGTAGTCAGAGCCTGCCTCGCAGCCTGCTGCTCAGGGAGCACGAGACAGCATGCTAAGCAAGAAGCCTTTCCTCCATTTGTGTTCCACACGAGGGAAATAAAACTGTTTTTCCTGCAGGGAGGTGAGTACAGAATGCACCTCCCGGTTTCCTCCATGGGCACAAAATCTGAATGTGGTAAAACCTTGAGTGAGCCCCATGCCCGTGTGTCTGCTGTGTGAAATCCCCCCCGACTCAGCTTTGGCAGGCCCAGCATATTTCAGCGTTAACTGCAAGAAACTGGTCCAGGACCGGTCAGCTGCATGCGTGAGAGTGAGCAAATGTAGTGGGTCGTGGAGCTGATTGCTTAAAAAAATTCTGGTTTTTGGAGATATTCCATAAGCAATCTGGCCTAAGTTGGTCCTGTCTTGAGCAAGGAGTTGGACCAGATAACACTCACAAATCATTTCCAGTATAAATTCTTGGAAAAGTCTATGATTCCACAGAGGCTTTTGGAGGGAAGGAGGACTGTAAAGGGCCATTCACACTGCCAACGTGCACTCCTGAGGTATGGGCAGCGAGAATCTCTCAGCAGGAGACCAATACCAAGCCTGCCTTTCACATGCTCCTCAGAAGATCCCCATTTGGATCAAGCGACTGTCCTTGTAAAGCCTATCCCACAACCAAACAGAGACCAACCTTTTCTGGGAAGTATACTTTGCATGTCTGGAATGAGAGAAACACCGAAAGCAGATTAGGATGTGTGTAGGCTAGACAGTAACAGGCAGGAGGAAGAGAAGCTGGGTGGATGGCACATGATGCATGGGCAGGAGGGGCAGGAGGGGTGGACAAGCCCATACCCATGAGGCATAATGGCTAATGTTTCATTCCTGACATCAGTGTGCAGACCAGGCTAGATAATGTAGAGCTCAAGGATAAGACAGCTCTCCACGGCTTCTATCAGACCTTGTACCTTTGCAAAGTGTTGGTCTAGCAAAGCCTAGGGTGTAGAAGTGCTAGCTTGACTGTCCGGGAAGATATGCAAAGACAGCTCCACCTAAGGACAACATTGGGGTTTTTTCTACTTGTGGACTCTGGCATTCCTAACTCCGGCACACTTCTTGAAAGACCCCCAGCAGCTGAGACTGTCTTCCACCGGCACGAGGGTGCCAAGGCACGTCCCAGCTGGCATCACCTGCGTGGAGGGACAGAAACCACCAATGAACACAGTACCATCAGGCAGGTGTGCCTATAGGGCACAGGGCAAGAAACCATGTTGTGATTAATTAGTGTCATCCTGACCATGACATCACTGGCTGCCAGGCCGATTTGAGCCTTCTGGCAAGCCTAATGTAGCTACTACAGTGGCCAGGCCAGGATTTCCCCTCCATTGTTGGACCCCCTGTCCCCCTTAGCTGTTTTTATAATACCTGAGGTGTGTTTAAAAGCATGGGTGTTACAGAGGTATGACGGTTGGTCTCCAGGACACCCACATGAATGCTGCCTCAGAACGCTTTAGATAAAGCTAAAACAAGTTGCTTGGAGCTATTTGACAGTGAGAAGCAAGGCCAGGAAGAGACTGTTCTAAAACTGGGAATGATCTAGCTCAAGCACATCAGTCACATGTTCTGATTTTCTTCTTGGGAAAATCCTTAGTATTATGTGGAGCAAAGCTGGAAAAAAAGAATGTAGTAAGTCCTGTGCAAATATCCCCACCAAGCATCCACATTTTATTTCAGTAACTTAAAAATATATTTTCAAATATTATGAAATGCAATTTAGTTAATCCCTTCAGTAAGTGTTTGCTGAGTACTCCAGCCTCCCAGTTAACAGCTGTGGGTGACTAAAAAGAGGAAAAGTAGTAGAGCTACATATTATGCTACACCTACATACTATGCTATTACAACCCAAATGGTAGAAGAACAAAGCTAACAAAGGGAAGCAAAAATAGTATTTACAGGCTGAAGAATTATCTTTTCCACAGAGTGGAACCCACAGGCACCTTCAGAGAAGTGAAAAGTGGCTCACCTCCCACTTATGAATCTGACTAATTGCCTTCAGAGGATTCCCAAATCCAGCCAAGCATATGTAGAAAGTTTTACATTACACAAGAATCCAAGTATTTAAGCTATTACAACAGCTGCAAAGCAGGTTTGTAGGCAAGCCTGTGCTCATCTGAGTTCTGTTCTGTCCCAAAACACAGAAACAACACTATGAAGTACATCTGAGGTGGCATCACCCCATGTAGCTTTAAGAGGCACATGCCATCAGGCAGGTGTGTGCTCTGATTGCACTAGGGCTGCCTTAATGGCCCTGAGCAGCCCCACATGCTCCTCAGCCATCCACCAGCACTGCTCAAGCCCCTACCTGGGTGTTGCTCTGCCTGAGCCGTGCTTGAAGTCCTGGCTCAGCTTTGAACCAGCGCTGTACGTAGCTTATCTGCTGGGTGGTCCCCTTGCCTTGTGCCCTTGCCCCCAGTCCTGCTTCTGGCCCCGTCTCTGGGGGCTTGTGAGCAGATCCTGGATCCAATGGGTCGCTTTATCTTGTTGGGGACCTTCCATAGACCCTGTTCTGGGCACCCCGTACTACCTGCTGTGCTCAGAGCCTGTGGGATTGCACCTTTGCTGGCACCAATGCCTGTGCTGTGGTTGCCCCCTGCCCGCAGCTCATCCTACTTCGCTGGGTAGTCCTGCTGCTGCTGCCAGGACCCAGGGACTTTGGGATGCCAGCCCGTAGCGAAGGGGTCTGGGCTGGAGCTGTTACCGGGGTGGAACTGTGGTCCCTAAGCCCCTCCTGGCACTGGTGGGCAGCGTTTGTCTGTGAAGGACTGTGCCCTGTTCCCCGCTCTTCCTGAGAGCCTTTAGGCTGGAAAGTGCTGGGGTGCATGGGTCTGTGCTCAGCCCAAGTGTAACGAGGGGGGATGTGGCGGTTCTCAGTATCACTGCTCTGAGACAGGTATAATTCTTCTGAAAACTGAGGGCAAAGGTTTCCTTGCTAGAAGTCTGCCAAACCGTGCCTCTGGCTCTTCCCTTTGTGCGCTGTTGGCTCCCTCTGGGTTCCCCTGCACGCAAAAATGTGCCTGTGTGACTTCATGAGGTGTCTGGGACTGCACTAGTTTATGCTGAATTTTCTTTGTTTCAGATGTGGTATCCGGGGGCCAAGTGATTTGTTGGCGTGATACAGCTCAAAGCTGGCTGCACCCCATGGGGAAGAGAACTGGCTAAACGAGGAGCACTCATAAAGTCCCAGGCAGGGCCCTAAAGAGCGACATCCAGGAGCGGCGCAGCGGTGGGTCTGCCTGTATGCCCCCTGCCCGCCCTGCTGCAGGCACGCGGTGGTGGCCCCACGTGGGCCGGTATCTCCCAGCACTGACAGGTGGGTGCTGATGCCCCCGCAGTGACGCAGAAGTAGCAAGGGCCACAGTGTTCTGGTCCGCACAGACTGGAGTTAGGAGCCCGTGTGTCATTTTCACCCTTGAGTGAAACCCCCTGAGGTGGAGGGAAGGACCTCTCCCCCAGAGCGGAGCATCTTGTGGAGGTCATTGCCTGCATGGGGAGCGGCCTGCGGCACTGGGGTATTGCATACGGGGGGAAGAGAATTGTGGCATCATGTGAATCTTGTTATGGGATGTCTAAATGGAAGGATCAAAGGTGAGGCAAGGCAGGGACTAAGATGGCTTGAGGAGGAACAGGTGTGGGAGAATGGAGGGAGAAGTGGCTCAGAGGTCAGTTGAGTAAGCCCATCACTGCTCAGTACACTCATCTGGCTGAGCCATCACCATACTCTGTCCTGACTCACTACATCCCGTTCCCAGCCATTTTCTGCATGACTGTGCTTGATTATGCATGTGAATGCTACCAAACCTCAGACCAGCCATTGTTTCCATCTGTTGTGACCTGTGGGGTCAGCAGTGTTACCAGTCCTGTGGAACATGTGTGCTCAGGCTTGCTACTGTCTGGACTCAGGGACATGGAGCAGCATCAGGTTTGCATCTGGTGGGCTGGGACAGCAGGAGTCCCCCGGGTTCTGAGGCCTGCCAAAGTTAGCTACCTCCTAGCATCCTCCTTAGAAAAAGATAGGAAAATGAGCTTGAAGGGTGGGTGGGGGTGGGTGGTTTTAGCTCTCAAGTCAAAGATCGCTGCTGTTCTCACTTTTTTGAACAAAGCATGAGCAGAAGGTTAATGCTTCTAGGACAAGTGTATCAATTCTGTTTCTGACTACTCATGTTTTTTGTGAGAAACCTGTTCACAGTTCCTTCAGAAAGGAGTAACCTCTGATGTGGATAATGAAAAGCAGATTGCTGGTATAAAAACTTACAGAACTGCAGCTGGCTGTTTCCTTATCAAAGGAGCCATCAGTCAACACAAATCTTTTATTCCATTTAGGGCTAGGTTACGCTCCCCAAAGGTTCAGTGATTTAGTTATATGAAAACTTCACAAAACTTAACGTTCAATTTCAGAAGTGTTGTTCTACATCACATTTAATATGCAATCTACAAACAAGAATTGAATGTTAGAACAATAATTGGCAGCAGGTTAATGCAGAAAAGAGGCCTTCCAGAAAAACAAATGCTGTTCTAGTTCCCATGGCACCATCTGCATATTTGTTTTATGTTCCTGAGAGAAAAAGAGGGAAGCAGAACAAATGTTAAACCTCCCACACAAATTTCTCAAAGTAATATTATTATTCCCCCTAAGAAGCCAGCCTTGCTGTCAGACTGCTTTTTCTGTCATTTCCAAATGCTTTTACTGAGAAAGGATAATAATTATCCAAAATTTAAGTCAGCAGATTTTTACTCAAATAGATTAGCCGCACACTTATTGAAAAATCTTCTACAGTCATTCATCTAATTTGCACGGTATGATTACCACAATCAGAGAGACTAATATATATGCTTGTGTAAATGGGTTATATGCAAAATCATCACCTGTACGGGAGAGTTCCTGGTTTGTAATCAGCAATCTCAGTATTTATTCATACAGTTGACCTCAGAATTTATTTCTAAAAATAGTCACTTGTGCAGATTTTTTGTTCTGCACCTTCCAGCGATGTTGTATGGCTTCTGGTGTACTACCATACCTTTTTCTTACCAGTTCTGGTGTCTGCTTTGCTTAATTCCTTGGGCTGAGCAAGAACCTTCCTAGATAGGTCAATGATTATTTTGTTTGTTTGTTTCTCTTGCATGTGCGTTTTGGGTTTTTTTAGGATTTTAGTTCAGCCAAGCTTATAGGACTTTGGGGAGAGGAAATGCTGTCAAAGTTCCTTTTATCATATTTTATTTGTAAATATGTTTTATTTAGGCTGCAGACCGTAGTATTCCTAGAAACTAAATTTAAACTTGGCACCTAAGTAGTGGTACCACAGGTGCTTAAACACTGAAAGAAGGCATACAACTTATCAGATAAAATGTTAGAAGGGATATACAGTGAGGTAATTCAAGAAACAAAGCAACAAAAGCAGTACAATTAAGTCGGTACCTGGAAACACACCTTAGCTTCTCTGTGTGCCCATCACAGTTTTTCTGTTGTTTATTTAGATTCCATTAGAAACTCAAGCCTTCCCTGGACTAAGTGGAAAAGGAGCTGGTGGAGCAGCTCAGATGAGATGCTTTACAGCAGAAGTGTTAACTAGTCAAAATAGCTGCTTTAAACAAATCTACTACAAGAAAACTCTTTAGGCAGTCAGAGTCTTTGGACTCAGGTCCTTTAAAAACCTAACTTGGGCACCTAACTTTCAGCACAGAAGTAGTCTCCTGCACTGATGAGGAACTCCAAGCAAAGGACTATACTGAACTACTCCAGATAAATGCTTTTCTGAATTAGAATGTGTCAAAGTTTTTGGATTGTTCCCAAATCATCAACCCTTCCTACTGTAAAGCTGCTTGCCCACCCACAGATGTTTGTTTCACCAGCTCTGGTTGCCTCTAAGGGCACCTGCAGCTGCCTCTTCACAATCTCCACAGGCTCTATCTGAGCAGAGTATGTCAAGGGACGGACAAACCCGTATGCACTAGTGTCTTCTTTAGTGCAGGTGATGCGTATTTGCCAAAGCAACATGAAGGTAGTTTTTAGGAGTGTTTTATGTGTATTTACAGACTAGACAGAGTTAAAGGCAAGGTTACAAAAAACCCATAGCTTTATACCAACAATGTAGTTAGGAAAATAATTGCTAGAACTGGAAATAGTCACAGGAAGTTAAGCGATACTACACCTTAATAAGCAGTTAAACACTTGGATTCTGTTTCAAGGTCTGTTGTATATTTCATTTGGCCAGTAAAGCTGACAGGATAATCTTACAGGCATCGGATCCAGGGCTGCCCTTAGTGTCTTTGTGCCAAGACAGCTTTTTTCTGAGTGGGAAACATTAACTGGCACATCACTCCCCGCTAGGTGTACTTCTGCTTATGGTACCTCCCAGCAATGGTACTTGTGTGTTGCAAACATCAGCCTTTAGAGTGAGTGTAATCAAACGTTTAACAAAGTAATTTGATAACTTCCCAGTCCTCAAAATAAAGGTGGTTCTTCCAGGGTTAGTCTTTACTCTGAAAAATGTGTTTTGGAAGCAGAATACCTTACTGGGTGGCTCTGGGGGCTGCCAGCACAAGAGGTTGCCCATGAACAACCTACTTGGGTGCTCTTCCAGCAATGCAGGGTGAAACAAAGCACCTTCCAGTGGCCACATCCTCGGGGGCGCAGTGCGGGCAAGCTGCCATGGTGCTCCCTGCCTGGGGCTCTGTCTGAAGAGCTGCAGTGGGCAAGTGCAGGGAAGCTCCGGGCTACCTCTGGCTCTTACACCTGCTCTGTGGACCAAGCCTGATCCCAAAGCCTTCCAAAATCAAAAGAAAGACCTAAGCCTTGCAGCGACATTAAGGGTCTTTCAGTCAGACCAAAGAATCACAGAACAGCTTGGGTTGGAGGGGACGTCCAAAGGCCAGCCAGTCCAACCCCCTGCAACGATCAGGGACAACGTTGGTTGGCACTTCTCACCACCAGTGCACTATTTTAATAAGATATCCTGTTCTTTGAAGAATGTAGGGGGATGGATTAATATTTAGTCAGCCAGTAAGTCTGTCTGACATACACATAAAGGTAAGAGCTACTGTAGATGGTTTATTTCTCTCTATCTGTTATTATAAGCTGAGTTCTACATTGAAACATAGCAAGCTCCTATGTGCAGTGTCAAGACACTAGAAAAAACGGGGTTCTCCGGTTTTATTGATAGCAGATGGTAAAACTGAGTGGCCTCGGTTTGTGTTTTGTGTATTTACGCATGGCCCCGAAGCCGTGGTGCTCGTATCGTGGCTTGACACAAGGCCACATGTTTGCAGGTTTTAAACTGCAAAAAAGTTTGCAGGGTTTAAGATCACGCCGAGCAACATTCAAGCGAGAAGTTGCACCTGCAGCAGAATGCGCCATGACCCTGCAGCAGCACAGGAACGGCAGCATGTCCCCGGGCCCCTCGGCAGGGGGGCACAGCCCTGCCGCCTGGGGCTGGGGGCTTCCCCACCGGCAGGGTGGTTTTTGAGGGCTTCACACCTGCCACGCTGAGGAGGCTAAGTGCCAGCCTATCCCTTGAAGGTTACTGCCCAGAGCAGGGCAACAGCTCCATTCAATGATTAATGGTTACCCCAGGTGGATTCGTTTGGTGATCATCCTCTCTAGCAGCAAAATTCTTTCAGGCCATTTCCCCAACAGCTCCTTTGCTGCTTCTTCCACAGAGTTCTGCAAGTTGTGCACCAGTGTGAACAAGCTAGCAAACTGCTGCAAGGAATTAGAATGGTCGGCTCTGGATGGAAACTTAAAACATGTTTGCAGTCAAATCACAGGTAAGAAAATTGGAGTGATGAAAAGATAAGCAACTTGCCCAGAAACGTGTTTGGAGTATGTCAGAGCAAAAGTGTGAGTAGTGGATTTCTTTACATGGCACAGAACAGATGATAAAAACAGCAGGAAGAATTATGAAGTAAATGTAATTTTTATTAAGTAAAAGGAGAGAATTATTCCATACAAAGTATATAATTTCTCCTTAATGGACAGAACACCAGAGCTTTATATACAATGTTTTTTACTCAAGTCTACCCAGAAGACTTCACTGGACCTGCAATCATTGTTCTAATAAAGGTTTGTTATGTGTGAAATACAATTTCATCTGGCTTGAAGGTGAGCAAAGTAGTGCTTCTTTAATGATCTGAATTATCTTTAAGCTCAGAGATGTTCCTTAGAGAATTCAGTGTACCAGCATTAATATTTATAGACAAAGATATTTTGTCTCAGACCCAGCAGTTTTGACATGCAACTGCAGATGCCTGATTTAAAATGCATGCATCTGCATCCTCATTCTTTATCAAATTACCTGACACTTTTTAGTGGACCACATCAACTTCATTGTCTCACAAACACTATAACATATAAATGAATTAAACACAACCCCTCTGTCGATCTCTAGAAGCTTCCTTTAAAATCACCATATTGTTCTCAGTGTCTGGCCTTGGCTCTCCTACCCTGGGTTCTCATCTCTTTCTAAACTTAAAATTATGAAGTGCAACACTGCACTGACAGTGAGCCATGAAATAGGATCATTTGAAATGAATTGTGTATTTCCACAGGTCCAAAGTTTTAGATGGTTACTTAAGATGCATTTTAGAAAAATCACTGGTTTTGCATAATTTCCAGTGGATAAACTGGGTAATAAAAGCCTTCCTTCTTCAACCTCCTCTCCCGCTATTTTGAAAATCATGTCATAGGATCTGGATCAGAAATGAACACTTTTCACTGCTTGGAAAAAATATTAGTCACAGAAATATCTCATAAAATAAGCAGTGCTCAGCTTGACAAAGCGTCTGTTTGCTTTTTGCAAGCAAAAACCCCCAGGATTTTACTTTGCTATTTCAGGATTACTTAACTGTTATAAAATCCTATGTTCCACACACTTTAATGTGCTATGCTGAAAGTCTTTGCCTTCACCAGGCTCAAAATGCCATCATCTATGCCTATAGTGACCTAGATCCCAAATATTTTTCTAAACCCCTCACCCAGCAGATGAGACAGTTAAACTACAGTATAAAATAAATTCTGCCATAGTGTGGAAAACTGGTTTTCATCTTTGGATCACATTCTGCGACAGCTTCTTTTTATTTGGCAGAACGTTTTGTAGTCCAAAAGCTCTCTTCCAAAAAGTCCAAAAGTGGTTAAGCAGAGAAATTCTAAGGAGCTGCGCTGCGGTACAGCTAACACCACGTTCTGAAGCGGGATCCTCTCGGCAGCAAAGTGCCCCTCGGGCTCCCGGACCGCTGTCAGCATCCCCTGCGCGCGGCTTGCGGCAGCTCAGGCTCTGCTGGCCATCTAGTGGCCTGGAGCACGATTAGAAGCCATCCGCTAAGAACGAGGTAGGACTTTGTGCGTGCCTAAAAATAATTGTTTTAATTTATGGTTACGTTTGAAAATCAAAGAATTGTTCTGAATTGTACCTGGAAAAGAGGACTATTCCCTCAATATAGCCATTAACAGAGCACGGAAAGAAAAAGGAGGATTAATGCGTGGCCACCAAGTCTCCTGTGGGAAGAACAGCGGCAGACGCTGCACTTTGAGCACCTAACAGAGCTGCACTGACTTGGGGAAGAAGGTTACTCTGAGGACTCTTCATATCCAACGTTTCCTTCCTTATAGCAGCCCGCAAAATCCGTAAGACAATCCAAGCAGAGTACAAACATTCTTCATCCGCCTTCATTAAAATAAAACTGTTTGCAAAAAAAGGCTAAACAAGATTCCACAGGGGAACATGACCATGTTTTTGTTCAGCAGAAAATGTGCGTACTTCAGAGTAGATGGTCATTAAATACAAGATGGAAACAGCTCAGTCTAGAACCTCCCAAACACCCTCTTCCAGCTGCATAGCCTCACCTCAAGGCTGTAGTAAAGCCCTGCATTTTATGTTGCCTAGTTTAATTTATTTTTACTCTGATATAAAGGAACGTATCATCAAGAGAAGTAGCAGAAAATCCCTCCAAAACAAACACAACCTCTTTGAGAGCGATTATCTTAAAAGGTTTTAGAATTTAAAATTGTGTTGAACTAAAATTCCCCAAGAGAAAAACAATCAAAAAATGCAAGATGCCCATTCTATGCAGGGCAGTACTTTCCACACAATGGGAAAACAGGGAGAAATAAGCCTCCCTTGTGTTTTCTTTCTGGAATTACCAACTCAAATCAATCACACATCAGAATTAGTAAACTAGGATCTTAATAAAAGATTAAACTATTGTCAGCCATAGCACAAATTAATGTATTAGCAAAATGGCACATACTAAAAATGGTCTTTAAATTCCACCCAACTTTCAGAATGCCAGTGTGTCCTAGTTTGAGTAGAAATACTTGAGTAAAGGTAAACTACATCTCAGATCAAGGAATAAGGAGGGGAGTAGTAGTAAACTGCAAGAACAGCTGGTCTTCAGTTTTTATAACCTTGATATAATCAATACGTCTGCAAACAAGCAGTGCTAGTAAGGTCTGCTTTTGAAGCAGAGGGAAAGTATACACCCTTCGTAAAACACGAACACCGTGCAGTACGTGGAGCCCCCACAGTTCTTACAGAATCTCAAATACAGACCAGAAGGTAATTCCATGCTTTTGCATTAATTGGAAGTACACCAGTATCTATTAGATGGATCAAGGCAGGCACGTGTAATATACACCTGTATTGAACGAACACTCCTTTAAAGTCTCTACATCCTTTACTTCAAAAGCCACAAATCCACTGTGGATTAGAGGCCGTTTAGGATTTTGCCTTTCAGTAGTCGTCTTATAGCAAAGTTTCTTCCATGTACTAGTATTTCCAAAACAATGATTGTGAGAAAAATAGAGCACACAATTGCAAAGGACTGAATTTGGTACAATCTTCTCCCACCCCACCCCCCTTCTTTTTTTGGGGGTGGATAGGGAATAATATTTAATAAGTTATTTTCAAAAGCAATATAATAAACAGACACTTAGGCTTAACAGACATTCTCTTTACGTAAATACAGGTGCCATAATAAAAACTTACTAGCACTTGACAAGTTCTGTACAATTTTTTAATGCAGTTTATAGCATTCATTAATAAAAATAGCTTGTGACAAAAATCTTTCATCTCATGACTGTATATTAAAACATTGGTTTAAAAGATACAGACAAGGAAGTAACAAAATGCACTATCATTGAAATACTTCCAATACCAACAGCTAGGAGGCATGCATTAACTGGGTATCACCAACTTAAATCTCACTGGTTTATGTTCCTTTAAGAAAAAATAAACTTCTAATCTGGAAACTCCCCTAACATTTCATTCTTTTAGCTGACTGCAGATAAAAAATACTTGTAAATACAGAAGAAAAAGAAGAGTTGACAGTTTTGTAACAATTATTATATAGGATATATATTTATCATATAAAAGTTGACTCTGTTCCTTTAGGAACCAGATGCATACATTCCCTAGCTTTTGCAGTACAAAATATTTTTTCTCCCCAGATGATTTGCAAATTTTATGTCATGTTTGTAAAACAAAACGGAACTTCATGCACTTTAAAGAACCTTTCTTAATGCATCGTAGTTACTCTTCAGTGAGAAACCATGGTTGAGAAAACACAGTCCACTCTAGTTCACATCCTTGCAACAACAGAAAAAGCAGTATTACAAAATACAATTAAGTGAGGTCTTGATTTTAAACTTTTGAATCTGATGTAATAAAAAAAAAGTAATACTTGATATTAAATTTCCATATAAAGAGTTATCAGTATAAAAGGTCTGGGCCATTGCTGAGCACTTCAAGTCCTTCCCAGTTTCATGCTTGTTCTTTCAGAAGCAATAACAGATAGTGCATTTTATGGCACAAATATCAGATCCAAAGACTGAATTTCTATTGCTATTACAAATATAAAAGAAATCAGAAGTATAAAAACTGATGCATGAATAGAAAGTTAATGATTAAGAAATAAGGAACAGAAGGCTGTCCACTTTTTAACAACTGACTTCTAGTAAGAATTTTTTACAAATTCCTCTTATTGGCATTTGAAATAAAGCTTTTGAAAAATAGGCTGTAAAATTTCTGAATTGTTTATTAATGAATGTTTTGAAAAACCAGGTTAGGCATTCCAGGTTTTTTAAGGTGTTGACAATCTATTTTACAGACACACATAAGTTTGTACACAGTTTGTATGAAAAATATGTAATTTTCAGTATTAACAATACAGACAAATATAAAACAGTGGAGTATCACACACAGTCTGCAAGTTTCTTTCTTTCTTCAAATTGTTTGTCTACTGCAAGTGAAAGAGCTTGAAGAAATGTTGTCATTGTAACACTGGGGGACTGAAAGTAAGACAACACTGCGTTAAGACACACTACAGCAATAGGCATACATAATTTTTACATACAAATCACAGTATATAAAAGAGAAATATTTGACTTCCATGTTACAAAATTTCCAAAATGCTACAAAACATGAAACTGCAGGTTTATTTTAAACAAGCTAGCATAGTAAAGTCATAGTTAAGCTATGGAAAATGAGTCAATCACTACTACTGTGGATTCACTTCAAAAGAGATTTTTAACAAATTAATATTATAAATAAAGTGGCAGAGAGTTTTCTTTCAGCAAGAAATTATCACAGAACCAATATCAATGTTCTCTCACAATTAAAGTAGAATGCTGTTGGACAGGTCAGTCCCCCCGTCTTCTTCAATCTCATTTTACATTATGGGCAGCACAAAATTGTTTCAGTCTACAAAGCCACAGAAACATGCAATTTAGAGTAAAAAGATGGTTTAGGCCCAATCTTTTACTTCAGGCAGTGCCCAAATGTTTCCCACCTGTCTCAAAACCAAATCAAA
Organism: Falco biarmicus; assembly: GCF_023638135.1. NCBI lineage: Eukaryota > Metazoa > Chordata > Aves > Falconiformes > Falconidae > Falco > Falco biarmicus. Next base: position 103,533,019 of record NC_079290.1, read on the forward strand.
ATATAATGAATAGAATAAACTTACTTGAATATAAAGCGCATGTGCTAGGAAAGGAAGTTTTCTCAGGACCCGGCCACTAAGACCTTCACTTCTTCTACAGTAAAACAAAGATAAGTCCTGCTTAAATGCTAAATATCCACTCTTAAAAGACCACCTTTCCTTTTTCTGTTTCTCCCATAAGCTACTCTTAAAAACCCCTCAAATTACAATTCAGCAGGTCACTTGCAGCACCTTTAGCAGAAGCAGGAAGTGCACAACTTCAGCGTATGGGAGGCTATACAGCACAGAAAGGCAAGGGTACAGAAATGGTATTGTCACATTTGCCCGGCTACACTTACATCATGCCCTTCACATCACTGTGCCATATCTCATGAACTTGGGGGAATGTTTACACTGAAAGGGTATGGTACAGATACAATCTTCCATCCACTCTTGGAAGGACTTGAAAAATCCGTTTTGAAGGATGGACCTTAGAGCTATAGCTTATCTCCCTCTTCCCACCATCTACACAGAGCTTCCTTTACCTCACCAACTTGTTACGCCTTCCTACCTCCTCCAAGCACCCCTCCGTATGTAGAACCCTAACCTCTATGCCTGGAAAAACTCACTTTTACTCCGCTCTTCACTGGTCAAGACTGCATACTTCAGAAACAGAAGGAAAACATACTTTCCTGACTTTAGGGATGTTATTTTATTTTGTTCCATAGGGACCAGCACTTTGGAAAAAAATATTATGTGAATATCATTTTTATTGTTTCAGGAATTGTTATGGTGTAGCGAAAGACTTATTTGCTCTATTAGCATACTCAGCAAATCATAATACTCTCCATTTACACTTCATTCGTTTCCCCTTTACCTCTGTCCACTTACATCTTGATGGTAAAACCTGATTTAGTAGATTGCAAGGCATTCCAAGATACTTCCTTAGCAGGAACTAAGGCCAATGCTATTCCCGCTAAACAGTGTTACAATTCACAATATCCACAGAAACCTAAAGCATCTCACTAATCCCACCAGCAATCTGTCAAGAGGACTTCAAAGGGCAGAGCTGAAACCAGAACCAGTACTAAGCCAAGCCAGACCTGAGACTAAGAAATGTTGGCAAGTCCTAATCACTTCCACTTTTTGTCCCCTGAAAGGTTCTGCACTAACCCTAATAGAAAAAAAATTGAGATGTTTTAGAACTCTAGCCATTTTGAAATTCTATTAATTTTATACATCATCCCACAACTCATTATATAAATATATATCCATATAAAATTTCAGAATCTTACCTTGAGATTTCTTTTAATACTAGGCTTAACCTTGACACATTATTTTCTACGAAGCCTATCATCTCTAGCTCTCTGAGTGTCAGGAGCTGCTGTCGAGGATATATTATTTGACACTAGAAAGAAGAGTGATACACTGTCGTATGAAAACCTTAAATATATTCAAAATTAAATTCTACAGTAAGAGTGGAAATACAGAAGTAATGAAATTTGTGTATTTTTGTTATTTAGGTAGTATGATTAAAACATGGAATTTATTAAAATAGGACATTTTACAGTCTTGCTTTCAAAACATTACCTTCATCAGTTCTTCCAAGCAAGAAAGATATATTCTAAATATTGCTGCAGTGGATGGAGGTCCAATGTATTGCTTTATGTCAGCCCTGTCTACAAAGGCCATATCAATTTTCTCCGTAATATTTGAAGTAGTCAGAATAACGACATTGGGATACCTTCAAGATAAAAGTAGATTTTTAGGTCACATGTATAAAAATTATCTCTTTTTGTGACTGGCAATTTGATACCTCCCTCCTTCTGATTCAAGCCATTTCATGCAAAAAACAGTCATACCACTCCTGTCAGCCAGCAATTACAATAAATGACCTGAAGCTCTTGGCCAGTTATCACCGATCTATTTCAATGCATAGTCTCTTTCAGCTGTTTCTCAAGTGTCCATAGTTTGTCTAAACCTATTTTAGACATGATATACATTAACCATCTAGAACCCACTGGCACAGTTTCTGCCACCCAAAAAAAAAAATTATGAAAAGACAACTCATAAATGTGAACCTTTCATCTATATGTTTTTCATTTTAATTCAGTAGAAAGTATATAGTTTAACTGGCAATGTGACACATTCTAACCACAGCTGACATTAGAATGAGCTTAAAACAGATGTTAACGTCTCCTTGCTCTAAGAAATACTGAAAGAACATTCTTAACCATAGACATTTTTAGATGAAGCCTGTGAACTCTGACACAGGTGGCTTATGCCGCTTACCTTTAATGAGCCACAAGACAGGCCCAAATACTAGGGCACCTTTGTTTCTGTGAAGAGCCAAGTACACGCCAAAAGGGAAGTGGCAGTAATAGAACAAAAGATGGTATGCTGCACGGAATCCAGCACACCAAGCCATGTGTTGTGCAAGTCTGCTTTAGATTGACATCCAGAAGCTGTACATAATGAACAAATTCTTCATTGATCTTATTCTTGTCTCTGCAAGCAGATACCATGACCACCTGTCCTGTGTCCCTCCCTAGCTTTAAAGGAAGTATACCATCTGTAGATTTGATGGTTCACTCAGTTACATGCAAAATGTTCTGCTGGATTACTCCTATTTCTTTTCATGATTAGCACCATTAACAAAGAATAGTTCACTAACCAATTTGATTTAGTATTCCAAGTAGGAAATAAGAATTAGCAAGAATCCTGAAATTGCCAATTACCTTTTGCCGTTGGAATAATATGAGCTTACCTTTTAATCTGATCTATTTGTGTCAGTACAGCATTCACCACACGAATAGCATCTGAAGGCTCTGTGCCTGCCTTGAAGGCACTGCGGGCTGCCGTGAGGCTTTCCACCTAGAAAAAACCAAACCCACCAGTGAAAAACACAACAAAAAAATATCACCAAACACTAAAAAAAACCCCAACAAAAACATAAAAGACTGCACACTTGAAGTGCTGGTAACAAGCAAATAACCCAGAAGATACAATTTCAGATCCTTGTGTCTGGTATCTAAAACTTCATCTTCAAAATCTTTTGCTAAGTAGGAATTTACAGAGACAGGGAGAGCAATGTCAAGGAAGCAAAGTATAGTGAGTGAAGTTCCTGTTTAGACAGCAGAATGGAGGCTGGTTTTCACTTTAATTAAATTTTGGGGGCTGGGAGAGGGACAGAACAAACACAACAGAATAATGAATACATTGAATTTAGAATGAGCTCTCCCATAGGACTCCAATATAACAAAGCTTAATAAAGCACATACTTAGTAAAGTTGCTTATGTATGCAAGTCTGAAGAGAAGTTAGACTATGAACGGAACCATAATAATGCTTTTTAGGGCTTTACAACATATGAGAGAGCATAATTAATTTGAAGTTTAAAGCAATACTCCACTTTTAAACACAGAGCAGCAAGGGAAGTTCTGCCAAGGAAGGTTTTGCTTCATTTTCAGCTGTAATTTGCCTGCTAAATCACACTGTGTTCCTCCCAAATCTGCAGCAGTCAAGATTAAAAGTCACTCTTCTGCATAAAGTTATGTAACATACAAAAGCATTAATATGCTTTTATTGTTCTTTACAAATGAGCATTACCACAGTTCCCTCCCATCACTTTAACTTTTGCTAAATTTTATGCACATTAGTGTTATCAGAATCATACCTCATCAATCAGTACAAATACAAGAGCATCCTTGTCATCAATTAACTCTTGAATCTTCTGGAACATCTTGGTTACAAGCTTGCCACTCTAGAAAGACACCATACGCATACGTTTAACTGTTGCCTTACCAAACAATTTTTCAAGCCTTACCATATTTAAAGACGGAAATATCTGTTTTTTTAAAGTAACTTTCTAATATAATTTCTATTTAGGTGCTCTCAAACACAATAATTATTCTGCGTAATCTTCAGTGCACACACTTATTTTATGAAACAAGCTCAACAGAAACTGCAACTTCTAAAAAACAAGCTCTACTTCATTAGCTACATCAATACATACCTCAGAAAACCATTTAGAGAAAAGGCTATGGCTGTTTATCTCAATTAACTGTCCATACCTATACCTAAAGTATGAAGGGAGAAAGAAGTATCAACTCTATGGTGAATAAAAGTTAGTGACATCATTAACTTCCATAAGTCTCATTCCCTCCATTTCAACCCTGGAATTCTGTGAATTAATACTTTAAATTACTTTTCAAAATATAATACCTGTTTTGAGTTTAAGTGTCATTTCCAGAAACATCTCACTAGAAATCTTTACATTAAATTGCTATCAGAATTCCTTCATTAGAACAGGTGCTATTTAAACATACTTTAAGTAACAGTTACCTTGCTAATGGCCTCATTCTTCTGTTCATGTAAGATTTTGTTCAGTATCGCATGAACACATAAAACATGAAGCTTATTTACTTAGCTTTGCATGGATATCCTTAGGACAAAATATCTCAGCCACACATTATGTAATCTGTGGTTATCGTCAATTCAGCTTGGGCTAGAGTCAAGAGTACTCCAATATTTACACATTATTTATGTTTCACCTAGTATTTTATATAACATTCTTTTATATAAATTTATATAAAGTTGCTATGAAGTTTAAGGCTAACTCGTTACTTGTCTGAGATACAGACTGACCTCTGCACACTGTGGCATCCAGACAATCCAAGTACAACACAAATGGGTTACAAAATCACTACCTACTAAAAATAGGCTTTCTCGAACATGAAGATACAAATAGCAAGCTCGATACTCTGTGATCCTTTGTCCTTTAATATTCATTGATATACAATGTGAGCACAAACAAATGACTATATTGCCACTGGAATTTGTTTTACATACCTGGGCACAAATAATTACATATTTTTAAAGGCATTAAAATATCCTAACCAGCTTCTCTATCAGATCAATTTTATTGCTAGCCAGGTGCACTATGAAAGAACTATGAACATTAGCACTTGGCATCTTTTACCTGAAGTCAAATACTAAATACTTTTGGGCTACTGAAAAAGAACAATGAACAAAGCAGACTAATTAAAAAAAAATTATCACCTGGATGACAGTCGAATTGTCAGCTTCTGAGCCAATGCTTTACAAAGAGAGGTCTTCCCAGTTCCAGGAGGGCCTGGTTTGAAATCAAATCCATACATTACATAGAATCTGCATCAGACTGTTAATGACATGTAACATCTTTTTAACTATATTTCATTACAGCACTAATTGTAGAATAAAAATACAGCAGACAATGATTGCAAATACCGGAGTATCTTGAGAATATATTTTGGGAATGTAGGACACTACAGTCTACAGCTGAGCTTTGAATTTATATAGTTTTCAATTATTAATACAGTGTAATAGTCTGCATGCAGGCATCATACAGTTAAAATACTCAACAGCCACAGAAGCTAAGTGTATCACCCTAGCTATGCTTAAACTTGTATCTTCCTGAAACATACTCTAACATGCAAAACAGAAACACATCATGCGCAGTTTGATCAGCTGTCCACTTTCCCAGAAACCTCTACCACAGGGCAACCCAGACCATGTCAGCAAGTATGCTCTGGGACAAATCTTTTGATCTGGCTTGACATCCTATGGGAAGGGCCTCACAGACTTTCTCCAGACAAGTACAAGCACAGTTAAACAGACTCTTCATAGTACAGGAGATGTGTAGCTAAACAACTACACTAAACAAACCGATAACGTCAACCACTTGACAGTAGTTTCATGCAGTCAGTACTGCCATTACAGCATAAATATGTTTTGCATTGCAACAGTTGCAGATTTCCCAGTATTAAAATCTTCATGATCACAGTAAAGAGCTCATTGCTCAAATTAAATTTATCTATCATGAATATACTGTTAACAGTCTGAAATAAAGTTTTCCAAACAAAAATGTCCTGCAGCTTCTAAACTGAGTTATAACTGAGAGTTATAAAGTATAATAACAGTCATAACAAACATTTCCATTATGACCTTTTATTTTTGAATACTATTCTTGATGACAACAAAATTGTAGTTAATCAATAGCAAGCTGCAGTTTGCAAGAAAATGGATTCAGTTGATGTTAAACTCGTTTATGGAATAACCTCCACAGTAAGCTAGGACTGACTGAAGATTACGGCTTCACTGAAATAGTAATAACTAAATTCATGGGAGTATTGTCTTCGTGCTTGGCAATAGAACACGATGTTTATAACACAATTTACACAGTGATTTCACAGTTTCCTTTAAAGTTTTTTATAAAGCCATAATTAATTTTTTTAACACTGTGATAGAACTGTAAACTAAAATACGGCTCCTAACGTCCTCAGTATCTGCATTACTTTTGCACTTTGTACAAAAAAAGAGAAAGGATATCACTTAAAAATTAAAATAAAAAAACCCAGCTACTGTCACTGCATTGTACATTTCAGAATTTGAATTCCTGCAAAACATAACACATCTGAACATTGATTTGATTATGACGTTACATTTAATCTGAATCCGCTGCTTTTGGATCATCTAATTTCACTACATAGAAGTGCAATACAAGGTTTTCCAGAAGGAAAATATAAACAAATGGCCAATGAATCCACTTGGTTTAAGACAGATAATTTTTACCATGAAGCAAAATAACTCTGTTCCACGTTATCAGGTTGCTGTCAACATTTTTGTCAGAAAATAGTAGTGTTGTCATCACATAATCAAGTAACTAATTGAAGAGGAGAAAAAGAGACACACAAATTAGAGACATATCAGCAAATACAATTATAAACACCAGCAATCTCCTAATTATGTCTATTGTGTAGTCTTAACAAAACAAAAAAAACACGGGGGGGTGTGGTCACGTCTTTTAGTCATAGGCAAATTCTCTTTCTGCAAACATTGGAAATTAATTTCCTTCCTGCCCTCAGGAAAAAGAATAGCATGTACAGGGCACAACTGGAGTTCCAGAACTTTTACATTAACAGATTAAATGCTTAGAGGAAGTGAAATTATTTTCTTTTTCCCTCATCCTACTTATAGTATGCCTTTAAAACACAAACTGCCCAAGCATAGAAAGTCAAGACTCAAACTCCAGGTCCTGCTTAGCAGTTGTACACCTATATGTGTGTTCACTTTGTAGTCAAACCACCAAAGAAAGCATTTCCTGTCACATTTTAGTTCCTTTCTACTGAAGCACTTGTATCAGCCACTGTAAAGAACTTGCAGATTGGTTATCCTTCCAAATAAGGGAAACTGCACGTACTTCCCTGAGTGCTTGCTTCCAAAAACAATGCTACTTCATTTCAGACTCATCTAGAATTAGGAAGTACTCTTCAACAAAATCAGTATGAACCTCGGGTGTGAATCTATACTGATTTTTACCAATAATAACACCTGATACCGTATTATTTTCTGATGCTGTTACCTGTAATGTGCTTTGGATTCATATGTGTTCATATGACAATACAGTAGCATTCCTGCAGTATCTCATGGCCAAGACGGAGCAATTATGCAACAACAAAAACCCAGAACTTCATCCAGCATGTCTTTCATTGTCATTATATTGACACTGACTATACTATTTTGAAAATTCACAGCAACCATTTCAGTCTGTAGAACCCAACCATAACCAGCCAGTTCCATGGTTTAAAAAATTAACATTCTGCACAATTACTTTTACAGAAGTAATTCTATTCTTAGTCATTAGAAGCTACCACTTTTTTCTACCAGCATACACTTACAGTCAACAGCAATGAACTTGCTGTTATTTAGTACATCAGTAAGTCTAATTAGTCTTGTCTTTTCACAGATGATTTGGAAAGCAGTTCCACTAATTTAACATGGATGTGTTAATCGGTGTTTACCTTATAAATGAACAACTACCATCACTAGAACGTTTTGCTATACTATAGATGGTTATAAAGACTTAAGTGAGAATACTGTACCTAGGGTATTATAAACAAGATAATGAATTATTTATTTATGTCCAAAACCTTCAGGTAGAAGCATTTTTATTTTAACAAGCATAATAAACATCTTGGTGAGTGCTGTCACAAAAGCAACTAAATTGAATCACTTGTGGTGTTTTTACTAACGTCACAATTACTACATTTCAGATTACAGTTCTACAGCCTCTGGAAATTGTAATGTTTGATGAATGCACAGAAAGTTCAAACTAGAAAATGACCCCAAGCAACTGTTTTGTTTCTTCCAAATGTCTTACCAGCATTCAAGCGGGAGCACACTCACTCGAGTCAAATCATGCAATGTGCATTTGTACAGTTCTGGCTGATGTTACTGCTAAACCAATGAATTGTCTAGCTGCTGCCAGAAATACAGTTAAACCCCTGTTCTGTTCCGCCTAGCCTGCACCCACCACTTGTTACATGACCATCAGCTATGGTCACAGCGGACCAATTAACGGGACAAAAAGCAGGTGGAAATTAGCCCATCACACAGCAAGTTGAACACTTCCAGTGATTTCGTTTCCTCCATTAGTTTACTGCAAAGTAGCAAGAATGACAGTAGAAGGGAAGCACTGCAAGTCCAGCTGATAGCAACACACTTCCCTTTTAGCTATAGCAAGCCACCAAAATTGCCTTATCATCAAAAAAAACCCACACCAAAGAGAAAACAGATCTTTTGGAACCTTCAATGAAGAAATAGAGAATCAATTTCAAAGAATGCTGCACACTTTTCTAAGCCTCTTTGAAATTATTTTTTTCCACCAATTTTCTTCTCCCCTTCTAGAAAAACATGCAATTAGTGAGCCTTAAAACAAGGTGCAGTGTTTTAATAAAATGAATTTCTACCCCGTTCTACAGAACATTTATTGCTTTCTTCATGCAGGCAGATGAATATGTCTAAAGCAAAAGTGGAAATTGAGAATTTTTAAGCTGCTACCAAAGCAACGTCTCCAGCTGTTAAACTTCTGATTTCTGAAAAATAAGCCAATGCATATGAAGAAATTCTTTATGATTTGTGGCATGAGTATCACTGAACGCAGTTTCACAAGGAAACTCAGATTTTTTGCAAAGCTGACCTCACAGTAGCACATATTGACAAGTATCTCAGATACAGAATCTCAAAATATCAGGTCTGCCTTCTTTTGTTAAGCGTACATCAGAAAAGTATGTAAGTACCAAAAACTATATAGATTTTTGGAGCTGGTGATTTCCAAATAACTTCTCCACGGAATACAGCATACTTCAAACAGGCTACATTTCAATTCTTAGGTCTCCTCAAGCAATTTTAATACTCATTCATCTGCAACTTACGTGTGATTTTACTTCAGTGTCATATATAAGACTTTCCCAAAGGCCATGGAATTCAGCTGCAAAAGCAATATAACATATACCTGTTTAGGATAAATCAGTCTGGGAACTTTTAAGCAGCCCAAAACAGTTTTCAAATCAGTCTCAACTAAAATTAAGGATTAAGAACAAGATCTTTTCCTCCAGATGTTTTTCTTGTAATGCAAGCACTACTTTCTAACAGACAAATTCAGCAGTTTCACAACTCCTGTTTTCTCAAATAATTTTAAGGAGAAATTAATCTTCTTAATTTCTTAACACGAAAGGAAAAATAAAATCTTTTCCATCCTCAAGAGTGGATGGATCTACAGTTCCCCAAGATAGAGAGCTATGAAAAATTGGGGTGGGAGGAGGGTTCTAAGTCCAATTTTATCATTCAGGGGTTTTGGGGGTGTGTGGTTTGTTGGGGGGTTTTTTGGTTGGGTGGATGGGTTGGGTTGGTTTTTTTTAACATCAACATGTAGAGGATGAAAAAAAGCACATAGCTGAATAATGCATAAAACCCTAAAGTTGTGATATGGGTATCAATCAGTTCTGGCAGTTAGTTTCTAGCTTTCAGCAAAGAGAAGCAGGGAAGTCTCAATGATTATAAACCACAATAATATGGGAGTAATGTCAAAGTATCAGATTGGATTCTTCCTGAAGAGAAGCACAACATATAGTTAGGCTTTTCACAACATGGACAGAGCAAGAAATGTCTCAGAATCACTGTCTCTCACACCCTTACATTTCCTCCCACGCACAGAATACAACTTCCCCAAGCACAAGTTAGCTACAGAGATGACACGCTATTGCAAAGTAAAGCCTTATTCTTATTTTCAGAAAACACTCTAAGGACTCTAAATCTCTTTCTTTGATTGTTCCAAATGTAAAAGCTGCATTGTCTTGGGGGCCAGAAGCTAGATGCAGGCTCTGGAAAATGAATGCTTAAACTGATGAGTTTCTTGTGAGTCTCCAAATAAAAATCTGGAATGCAGCTTGTAAGGTTAAAAATTTGCACATTTCCGATTATGACTGTATGTTTTATTCCACACCACCAGTTATTTCTGTAATACTTGTGGATGTGTGGAAGTAAATAATGTGTTGTGGAATCACCTGTACAGTAGTTCAGTCAAAACCATAACAAACGAAGTCCAAATATATTGGTTTCATCACAAAGGACAAAGGTAAAACAGTATATACAAATGATACCTTTAACAGGTAACCCTATGAACACTTTTAGCCTTTCCAAGATTTTCTTTCATTGTAATTGCTCTAGACCAGGGGTCTTCAAACTTTTAAACAGGGGGCCGGCGTGCGGATAAAGTGGCAGGCAGTCATCTGCGGCTGGTTGGTTTCCCCCGCCAACCCCCGGCGGGGGCGGGGGGGTTCTGTAAATACCGGGGGCTGGATTGAGGACCCTGGGGGGCCGTATCTGGCCCGCAGGCCGTAGTTTGAGGACCACTGCTCCAGACGTTCCAGAAATATCACATGCATACCTGCTGGTAGCACCCAGTGGTTAGCTGCAATGATATCCTCATTCTCTTCTTCCAGGTTTTCAGAGCTTGGTCCTTCTTCATTCAGATGAAAAATATGAAGAGAAAGACTGCTTTTGCTCAAGTCAATAGGCTAGAATGGACACAAAAAGACTTTTAATACTTCATATTTCACATTCAAAGGCTAATTATGGGTTTAGGCCCAAAAACTTAGCCACCTTTTCCTGGTTATACCAGTCAGTCTAATAAAAGATACTACATCATCCTGTAGACCCTGTCTTGCTTTTGTCTTTAGGCTATCACTAATCCATAGGCATATGCACAGAGCTGTACATTCTTGACTGTGAATACCTGTCTGTCTTTCAGTTTCAGCTCCGTATCCACAATTGACACGGACTGCACATTGCTGCTAAGGAAACCATCATCAAACTCTGTCCACTTGTAATCGCCAAACACGATATTATGTCTGTTCAACAGCTTTAAGACACTCATTCTGATATCTTCTTTCTTGGCCGCACTAACAGGAAAGAAACAGCATTATTTATGGCATTGACATTTATAAGGAAGCATGAACTAATATCAGAGTGCTTTATTTCATACACTAAGCCTACATGGAAAACAGCTTCCATCTCACAAAGACAAGAAAAAAAAAAAACAACCTCCCCCAAATCCCCTAACCACTACCCAAAACCAGCCCATACAAAAAAACCCCAAACCTGCTCAACACTCCTGTAACATTCTGCAGGGAAAAAAACTTACCAAATTCAGTTTGTTTGCAAAAGGAACAAGTTTGACACCAGCTAAAGAATACCATTTGCTCCATCTGCAGTCATATCAGGGGACAAAAAATGACACAGCTAGATTTCAAGAATGGCAATGAGTTAAGCAATCTGACTGTGTTTCATCAGGAAAAAAACCAAACCACCTCATAGCCAAGTCACTAGACTGAATTTGTAACACTTAGTTTGGAAGCTCTGTTATGCTTTCACGTCCAAGGACAGCTGATAGCTCAGGCTGGGGACATGCTATAAGGAGAATTCTAGTAGAAGAGACAAAAACTATTGGAAAAGGAATACCATTCTAAGATTTCAGAAAGGCTTCAACTTATTTTTGCAATTTCAGTGATGCATTCCCAGTGCAAATTCCCAGTTCCTTAAACCTGACAAAAAGAGAGCAGTGGGTATTTTACACTTTGATTTTAGCAACACCTTGGACACAACCTCCCACAGTGGTGAGATAAGGACTGGATAAAGGTGGCTGGACTGTCCAGCTCAAAAGGTTGTGATTAAGAATACTAAGACCAAGGCAGACCTGGGAAGTCAGGTGGGGAAAGGTGGGGTGGTGCAGTCAATACCAGGACCAATACTGGTTTTACATCTTCAATTACAGCCTGTATAATGGGATGAAAAGCAACTGCATCAAGTCTATGGATCACACCAAAGCAGCAAGAGCTGCGAGTACACACTAGAGCCGGACTGCCATTCAGAGGGATCTCTGCAGGCTAGAGGTACAGTTTAACAGTAACCTCTTGAAGTTCAACAGAAGCGTGAAATCCTGTTTCTCCATCTACTGCCCAGACAACAGCACAGACCAGAGGCTGACTGGATGGAAAGCAGCATTGCAGGAAAGGACCCAGGGGTACTGGTGGACAAGCTGGCAATGAGTCAGCAGTGTGCCCCTGCTACAAATAAGGCAAACCTTATTTTAGGCTATGCTAGCAAGAGTGCAAATGTTTAGGGAAAGTGATTCTTTCTGTCTACTGGCTGTTTGTGAGACCGCATCTTAAGTACTGTGTGCAGTTTTCAGCGCTACTGTACAAGAGACAATACACCGGAGCAAGTACAGAATTCGGCCACCAACTTGACCATGAGGCTGGATCACAGGGCACGCAAGGAGCAGCTGAGATAAGCGGGTGTGTTCAGCCTTTGGAAGAGACACCCACGGGAGCATACAGAGCAGGCACACGTGCACCTACAAGAGCGCAAAAGGCAGAAGACACAAGTTGCAGCAAGTAGAGTTCTGATCAGAGAGACCTGCTTGATTTCTGATGAACTTCCACATGTATTTGAACGCTGTCACCCACGTTCGGGAGCGCTTGCTTCAAATCCCCGGCAGCTTCATCCATCCTTGGCACTCCTGGGGGGAAAGCGGCACCAAGGAGCAGCTCTGAGCCGCCGCCACGCAGCACGGCACAGCGCGGCCCGCCCGCCCGCCCGCCGCCAGGACCGGCCCGTCCTCCCCTCCCCGCCGCGATGGTGACGCCAGCCGCGGGACACGCCGCGAGCGCGGCCGCGCGCGGCCAGCCAGCCCCTCCCCCCGCGGCACCCCACGGCGAGGACGGGAAATCACCTGGCGCCGGCCGCGGTCCCTGGGTCGGAGGACGCCGGCCGGCCGGGGGAGCGCCTCTGCGCCCTCAGCGCCCCGGCTGCTGCGGCTCTAGCGCGCAGAGAGCAGAAAAGGGCCCGCTGGGGCCGGAGGAAACCCGCCGCGGCGGAACGGAGCTGCCGCCCGTTCGTAAAAGGCGGGCTGGCGGTGACGACGACCCCTGCCCCGGACCTTCCTCCGCGGCGGCCGGAAGGGCTTGCTCCGCCCCGGGCGCTTCCGGGGGAGCCGAGGGGCGGCCGCGACTGGGGCCGGCTCTGCCATGGGGAAGAAGCACAAGAAACACAAAGCGGAGAAGGCGGAATGGCGCTCGGCCTCCGCCACCGCCTACAGCGGTAAGAACCGGGGGGGGGCCTGGCTTTGCACCGGCGGGCGCCTCTACCCCCTCCCCTCCCACGGCTGTCGGCAGGACCCGGCGCCCCTTCGCGGGCTGGGCCGCGGCGCCTGGAGGGACGGGCCCTCGCCTGCGTGCGGGGGCTGCAGGGGCAGCGAGCGCCGCGGGGCCGGGCGCAGGCGCCGCCCGGTGTCGCTCGGGGAGCTGCGCGGAGCGGGGGCGAGGGCAGGTGGCGCCCCGCGGGCTCCTGAGCGGCGGGGCTGGGGGGAGGCGGCTGGCGGGGCCGGGTGACGCGGAGCGAGCGCTGGGGCGAGGGCAGCGCGGCCGCAGCCCGAGCGTCTCCGCGGTGCGCGGGCGCTGGGTGCCGGTCGCGGCCCAGCAGAGGGCGAGGCCGTTCCCCGGCGTGCGGGAGCCGGGAGGGCGGGCTCCTGCCTGCGGGGCGGGGCGCTGGGTGAGCTGGCACACCTTGGGATTTGCCACCATCAGATTCGTGCACGGTTATGTGGCTGTTAATTAACTTGCAGCACGGATTGGGTGGAAAGGTCCGTAACGGTTCCGCAGCTTACGGGTTAGCTGTGCACGCTCCTTGTGGGAGGGTCGGTCGCTTGTGGGCCCGAGTACCTGGTGTGAGGGGGTGAATTTTTAGTATTGCGATGCTGTTTCGCATGGGAACACATATCTCACTACCTGGCCAACAAATATTGGACAGATCTTGTCTGTGTTGCTAACTTTCCAGGATGTAATTGTATTTCACAATCGCCTTGTTTGCGTGGGACATTCTGAGTCAAAATAATGTGTGCGTTCTGTTTCTTCAAGAACACATGTAGGTTGTTAAACAAAACCATATGCTTATATAGTATTGATTACAAAATTTGGTAACAATACTTGGTTTCACCTTAGTCTGACAAGGATCTTGCAATGTTTTCAGGGAAAGCCGAGCAGTTGGTTCCTTACATATTATAAGTTTGTGGAAAATCATGACGTAACATGTGCTGAACAACTGTTTCTTAACTTAGATTTGCTAGTCTTAGGCATTATTTTTCTCTCCAAATATATCGTGTATATTTTCAACCTGCAACAAATTCTTGTAAACAATATTTTTGGAAGAAGCACTGGTAATTGCTGTATCATCTTCATGTGCATTTATGAAATGTTTTGCTTTTATAATTTAGATTATGTGGATAAGCCTTTGGAAAAACCTTTAAAGCTGGTGCTTAAAGTCGGAGGAAGTGAAGTGACTGAACTTTCTGGGTCAGGGCATGATTCTAGTTACTATGATGACAGATCGGATCATGAGCGAGAACGACATAAAGAAAAAAAGAAAAAAAAGAAAAAAAAATCTGAGAAGGAAAAAGAAAAGCATTTAGATGATGAGGAAAGAAGAAAGAGAAAGGTAAGCTCTGATTTTTTTTTTTTTTTTAGAATTCAGACATACCAGTTCTCAGATCTAAAATCTGGCGCAGAGTACCAGAACCACTTTTTTGTTGTTTTGAACCACTGTTGCAAGAAGCTTATTTTTTGGAGACAGCACTTCACAAAATGTAGAAAACCCCTGCGGTGTGTTGGTGTATTTCTTCCATTTAAAAGAGATATGCCTGTCATGATTTTTTGAACAAAGTAAAAGCTTGTTCCTTGTAACTGATGGATAAGAAAAACAATTTGCTTTGTCTGTAGGTATGAATGCTTCAGGTTTTAAGTTGGATGTTTTGTATTTCAGCCAGGTCAGAAACATGTTTTGCTACATTTTGAGAGGTGTATTTTCAGCTTTTCAAATAAATCTAAGTTACGTTTCTGTTCCTGAGATATGTCAGGTTATTTTAGAGTTTGAAATTGGTATGTTTGCTCAGAACAGCTTTCTGAAATCTGATCTGTTGAGTACTGTCGTACTAGTCTTGTTGGCTCTTGTTTGGAATAACCTGCATGCTAGGCTTTGTGACTTCATTAGTAGCAAATGATGTGGTCACCTTCTTAGTTGTCTGTGTTGAACCTTCAGGAGTTAGACTGAAATCAACAATTAGGCATTGACGTACAGCTACCTGTACAATTTCATTTTAATAGTATTCCTTTTGTGTACTAACGACTTTTTTGACCTCTGCTAATTTAATTCTCTTCTGTCATGTAGTTTTACTGCTCTCATAATGACAGTTTTTCAGTACTACTATGTATACGCATATGGCCAACAGCTGTCATTTTGAATTGATTTATTTGGTAGGTTTGTTTGCTTGAAAGTGATATATCTTGTAGGATCATTAAGAAACTCTTGAATACAGGGCAGATTGTACAAAGAAAATTCTGCACTAACATTTTCAACTGTTTCAGTTAAGATTATGGCTAGGACTTGAAATGTAGCAAAACAGCTGTCTTTAATACAACATCTTGCAGTATCAAATAATTTGTTTTACCTTTGCTAAATTGTGTGTGTGTATATTTGGATTTTTTTCCCCCTAAGAACTTCGTTATTAGTGCATGGAAAAGAAGCTAACAGATAAGTAACAAAACTGTAGTCTAAACAAGGTTAATGAAAGTATGCTTTTTTGTGCAAACATGAATAATGACTGTAAGATTATAGGTATGACTCAGGCATGCCTTTGCTTTGAAGCTCAGGAAGAGATAATTAATTGCTACCACTGTTACAGAGCATTTCTTACGATTCTTTTGTAGGCTTCCTAAATTATCATGTACTTTACTGATTCCTGTTTAATGCACCAAACAACAAAAACATTGATCAAAGCAGAGCTACAGACTGATCTTTACTGAATAGTAGATCAACTTACTTTACTGTCCGGTGCAGTTTATTATCATGCATTTTTATATATAAATAGCTTCAGAGTTTAACATTCTTTTCAGTAAAAGTACAGTGACTAATGGTAGAATGATAGTATACAAAAAAAAGCCAAAAGGTCAACAGTATTAGTTTTAATTGGAGAAGAAAACTGAGAAAGTGACAGTGAAAATGTATGCAATATTGTTTAAACCGTATCATGGCTCAGATGTAGAATGAGTATTCCAAACAAATACTACTGTCTCTTATCTTTTGGTATGTGGGGTTGCACATTCCAAGTACGTTCTTCTAAAATCTGTCATCTCCTGCTGTACTAGGAAGAGAAAAAGAGGAAAAGGGAGAAAGAACAGTGTGACACTGAAGGAGAAACTGATGACTTTGATCCGGGGAAAAAAGTGGAGGTTGAACCTCCTCCAGATCGTCCTGTCAGAGCATGCAGAACTCAGCCAGGTGAGCAGTGTGAAAAATTAAATCATCTTGGGTGTTTTTAAAAGCACGCACAACAATGCTTATGTCAAAGGTACCAAAATGTAAATTTTCCATGCAGATTTACTCAAATCTGGAGACTGTTTTTTCCAACATTCAGCACTCTCTGCTATCTAAAAAGTCAATATTCCTATTGGTGCTTCTGGGTTTTAATAGATTTGTTTTCATGTGACTGAACTTGCCAAGGACATCTGCCTCCAGCTCCTGTTACTTGGCAGAATAAAAGTATTATTGAGTGTAGTGTTTCCCTAATCCCTTCTCCATAGCATTTCCTCAGCATTTACAGAATGATGGTCAGAATATCTGAAACTAAGGAAAAAATCCTGTGGAGACTGCTTAGCTGTTGTTACAGTCATTTTTTTTTTGTAATTTATGTGGCGTTTTAATTTTAGTATCTCTAGTTTCATCAAAAGTAAGTTCTGATAGGGCGTCTCTGAAGACCATAGTCCCCCCAGTTTTCATTTAGCAATCTTCTTTAATTCTCTTCACCAGCCAAAACACTTACCAGTTATGTGTGGTAACTTCTGCGTGCTTAATCCCTTCAGATTTTGCCATGTTTTCTCTACCTGTATAGCCATTGCTTGTTAGTTAAAACTCAACATTCAGTGGAATCAATGGGAACTTTTACTTACAAGAATTTTCATATGCATCATGGTCTTAGTACGCGTATGCCTGGAAATGGAACTTAGTAGCAAAAAGTTGGATCTTTAGGAACATTGTGATGTTTGTTTTGGAACACTGCCTGTTGACTGGTCGAGTAACTTATTGAGGAATTTTCTGTTTATGACTGCACATTAAAATGAGAAATGGTGTCCAACTGTCAAGGTGACCTGATAGGGGTAACTGAAAATTTCTTGTCAAAGCTTTCTGTCTCTGGGTAGTCTGGAGCCTTGAAAAACTGGCAAGCTAAAATCTGATGTCTGTAAGTGGCAAGACTTCTATTTTCGTCTGCTTGGAAAATGTCCTTTGAAAGCGTTTGTTACTTCTTTTGGATAAGAAGGAAATTGTCTCTCCATTATCAAGATGAAGAGTTGGAGTTCTAGATTTCAGCATGCTTCTTTAGTTTTTCAAACTTCACATTAAGCCAGTGTCTCTGAAGTAATTCATGTGTAATGTTTATTGTTTAATCTGTACAGGAAGTGAAATTCTAATCAGTATCTCTGTTGCCAGAAAATCTGCATGTATTTGTCACTCTGACTGAAAAGATTCAGAGAAGCTAATTGTGTGGGTGTTACGGTAAAAAAACTATTAAAATTGCACAGGTAACATGTAAGAATGTGGATTTCCCAGCTGCAGTATTTGAGCAACCAAATTTCCCTTCTGTATAAATATGTAACACCTTACTTTCACATTATTTCACATTAATGAATTCTCTTACAACTACTAGACTTTTTAGCATTAAATCTGATTCAGTGTCTACTAATTTTTAATGTGATTAAAACTCAGTAAGTAGTAAAGAAGAAATAGCGTATGCTTAGAAAGCTGGTGTGCTTCTGCTTTGAAATCTTGACTTTCAGGTCAGTATAAGTTCTACAGATTTTCTGTCTGGTGTTTATTTTTCTAAATCCATAAATATACCTATATTCTGTCTCATTGCACTTATCTGTGTTTCCATCTCAAACTGCAGCTGAAAATGAGAGCACACCAATCCAGCAATTGCTAGAACACTTCCTTCGCCAGCTTCAAAGGTATTGAGCATATTGTATGTACAGCTGTGTCAGCAGTGTCTAATGCATACTTATATGTGTTACTTTACAACTCCTTATCCTGATTTTCTCTTTGAAAATAGTTACTGAAGACTGGCTGTAATATTTTTGGTAACCTTTGCAAACATGTCAGACCTGGTAGTTTTTAAAGATTAGTTGAGGAAAATTATTACCAACTATGCAACTCTAGCTTTTGTCAGGAAAGTGCTTTGGGTAGAGGATACATTGCCATTATAGATTTATTAAATATTAATTACTTAGTTTAGGAGTTAAGAAACAATTATGAATTTTAATAGTTTAAAAGATTGAACGGTTCTCAAGAAATTTTGTTTTATTGTGCGTCATCTGTCAAATACCAAAGCAAGTTTATACCTGCTTACTTGATAATCCTGTTAATTTGGAGAGGCTTTTTACTTTGCTGTTTTCTGTAAGATGTTAACCCTGTATCTCATGTTGTTGGGGTTTTTTTTAATATCCTTTTCTATTACATAGCAATAAACTGAATTTGGAACTAATTAAAAAATACTAAACACTGTAGTTATTTTTAGAGGACCTCACAAACAAGAGGAATTGGAGAAGTTACTACACAGTGAAGCCAAAAGACTCAGTTTGAAGTGTAGATAGAGACAGATAAAACATAGAAGAAAAAATGAAGTAATTCAGGAAACAGCAGAATTTCTTCCAAAAAGTCCACATGTGTAACCAAAATTCTTTCCTGTATCAGGAGATTTTTCAAATATGCTTCTGTTTTATGAGAGTGCTTTTAGTGTTTTTTTAAGTAGTAGTATTCTTTTTATACCATTAATGTGGTATCAAAACAATGATAACTTTGTTTGCTGATATAAATCTAAATTTATTGTTTTTATTTTTAGGAAAGATCCTCATGGGTTTTTTGCTTTTCCAGTCACGGATGCCATCGCTCCTGGATATTCCATGATAATAAAGCACCCCATGGATTTTGGTACGATGAAGGAAAAAATTGCAGCGAATGAATACAAATCAGTCACTGAATTCAAGGTGAATTGATAGAGATTTAGTTAATTTCAGAGCTCTTTAGTAAGAAACTGAAGATTCTTTTTAACTGTAGAAGCCTTTCTTATGTAATTATTTTAATGAGTATTTTTTCAGAACTGAGCACTTTTGTATATTCTGTGTATTAGCATGGGTTTCTTGCTTTGTTTTTCTCTGTGGCAGCTCTGTATTTGTCAGACTCTGCTACATTTATGGAGGAAACCAAGAACATGCTTTAAAGTTCTATGGAATTCATGCTGCTGGACATGAACAGGAGTAAGACTATCACAAAGAGTTAGGCAGTTGAAGAACCTGGAGCTCTTTTTTCTTTTTTTTTCTCTTTTGTAATGTAGACCTGGTTAGATTGATTAAAAAGCAATTTTGACGTGTCTGCCAGAAAACTGTGCAGATACTGACATATTTTGTGTAAGATTCAATAGCAACTACATATTTTCTATCTTTAATTATTCCGTTTTCCAGATAACTTTGTTTGGAATGATCTTTTGACAGAAATGTACTTGGCAAGTTTATTGGCAGCTTGCCTTAACTATTGCTGTATTGCTATTGCTCTAATAGTTTATTGGATGCATTGCGGTTTTACAGACAGTGCAGTAAGAAATCTTTTCATGGTATCACCAGCTCCTGAAGGAAAGGAGTTTTCTTGAACTGATTCGTGACATTCTGTTAGCTGCCTTCAGGATTACTGTTTTCTAGTGTAGATACAAGAATAGACTTGATAGCGAGCATTTGCTTGCTTCTATTCTTTTGAAAGGTCTAGCAAAGCTGAGCAAAGAATGGCTTATATTTCCTGTAGGTGCTTTGCCCAAGATTATTCTTTTTTTTATATGTATGCTTTCTTTTTCAAAAAAAGTACAGAGATATACAGGAAATAGTAAAGAGGGATTCATAATATTGTCATCAGCAATGCCTTCAAGTCTCTGAATTCTGTTGGCTTGCTGGGTTGTCTTATTGAGCAACTTCAAAAGGAAGTATGAGTGGGAGCTCTGTGGCTCTGGTTAGTTACTGGCAAGGTTACAACATTGAAACTGGTGGGCTGGCAACCTAAAAAAATGAAAATCTTAGTATTGTTTACACTGACATTCAGTTCTTTTCTGAAGGAGTTTGTTTCTGCTGATACTCTGAGGAGCAATAAATGGTTGCTAGAAGTCTGCCCATCTTACAGTGTCAAAGAGGTTGAACTCCCTTTCTAGATACAAGTGTAGATAATTGTGCTCATGCCTTTGTAGTTCTGTGTAATACAGAAATTACATTTACAGGTTTTTAACCTCTAAAACAAGACCTGCTCAAAGGGTTATCTTTCATTTCTGGTACACCTATTCTAACTAACTTGAGACTAGTCACAAGCCAATAAATAATCCGAGTAGAATCTGCAGGACCCATTTGCTGCATTTTGAAGAGGGGAAATTGCTGCAGAAAACTCATCAGGTTTGCTGCTGAAAAAAGGGTCTACTTCAAAGCTGGACAAGCAAAAGACACTTCTCCATCCCTTTCTGCAGCACTTCAAAGGCCATCACTAGATGTAAAGCTCATGGGCTTCTTTATCAGGTTCTTGATAGTTTGCTTTTCTACGTCACCGTCTCAATTTCTGGTTTTGTGATGGTCTCATTAAGCAAAGGTTTATGGCTTAGATGCCATAGAGAGTCATGGGCTGCCAATTGTAGCTCACTTACTTGCTTAGTATGGGCTTGATGTCAATTGCTAAATGATTAGGGTAGTGCTGCTGTGACATCCCTGTATGGAAACAGGAAATAAAACACTATTTTGTTTTTACAGACTCTGATCAGGATTGCAGTAGAGCAAGGCTATTTTTCATAAACGTTGGGTGCCAGAGAAGCTCTTTAGAAAGGTTTCTATGTCCAACCACAATAGTAACGTCCAAAAATCTTTTGTCTTGGCAAGTCTATTCACTGGTCTGTAAACTCAATGGGTTAACTTGCCAAAAAGCATGCCATTCTGTTTGCATACACTTTTGCACATAATCAAGTCATCACCAAATATCATGGACCCATGGACAAAAAACATTTGCATTTGTGTCTATAGAATAAATGCAGCCTAATTGTTTGAACAACCATTGTTTAAATATTGAAAAGTTACTAAGCGGGAAAAATGTATTCTTTAATCATGCGCCAATGTAATTTGTTAGGATCTAATTTGTGAAGTACTTGGAAATACTACTGCATGATTCTTCATTATTGATTTGCTAACTTGAGAAATTTTCAGAGGCATATAGGAATGTCTTTTTAGTTCAGTGTTTCACAGAGCTTCTAGTAATGCTTTCTGTGCTTTACTCTACAGATCGGTAGCATATGACTAGAAAAAAGGCACCCTAGAAAAATCTTTTGCAATCTGCAAGAAATGTTTTCGGTTCTGTTTTCAGTGGAGTGTGTTGCACCTTTCTTTTGGAACTTGCAACAGTAAAAATTACTTTAAATTATATATGACAGATGATCAGACTTGGCTGTCCTGGTGTTGCATGTGATGAGCATCTAGAAGGCTGTTTCTTGTGCTCTGAAGTTTTCTTTTGTTTGTTTTTGGTTTAGTGCAAGTGACAAAAGAAGTGGTCAAACTACTAGAATTATATCTAAGACACACTGCATCTTTCTGATGTTGTCTTTCTCGAGTCTGTTCTGATTTCGAAGGTGGGAAAAATTCTTAAAAGTACTTACCTTGTGCCTCAGTCTTTCTATTCATTTCTCCATTTCTTCTCTTTGATCCGTTTGCATAAGGAGGAAATGTTACACTTGGCATTCATGGAAAACTTCTTTTTTTTTTAAGTAAAAAGCCCATGCCAGACAAAACTGAGCACCTTGAAGAAGCAAAAAGGACTCAAACATTTGCAATTCTGTATTACCTTTTGGCTTGCCATTTACTCCATGAGCCTTCTGCTAAAATACTATTGTGTTCTTCACAGAGCTGCCATGATGGAGTAATATCTTCCAGTCATTTAATAGGAGTTCAGAATTTTAACAGCTCTTTTGTTTTGTATTTTACAGGCAGATTTTAAACTGATGTGTGATAATGCAATGACTTACAACAGACCAGATACTGTTTACTACAAGCTAGCCAAGAAGATACTGCACACAGGCTTTAAGATGATGAGCAAAGTAAGAGACCTATTTAAGAAAAAGTACCAACTCTTTGGGGTGTTTTTTTTGTCATACTTGAAAAGGAACATAATTAATAACAATGATAGGGGGGTTTTATCTATCTGTAATTAATTACAGCAGTGCCTGTTAGTGCCGCTATATGTAAGAGCTCGATGGCATTCTTGTTATAACCATGCTCATTTTTCTCAACTTTATTTGCACCACTGAAGTCTGTAGGAGCTTCTTCCTGTGGCCTCAGTGGAAGCAATTAAGATCCACACATATAAAACCCAACTGTAAAACATTGCTTCTGGCTGCAACTTTGAAAACAAGGTCTAACTTAAGTTTTATTTTGCATAAAGAAGAAAACTTTTCTTTTCTGAAGGTGGTGGGTTTAAGGGAGGTTTCAGGGGTTTCACAGATGTGCGCCTAAACACTTTTTACTCATACAGTTGTCAACCCGTAAAATGAAGTTATTCTGCTGAGCTGCTCTCTGTGTGTGCGAGTGTGTGTGTGTGTGCGCGCGCGCGCATGTGTTGCGTTTATGGTAAGTTTTGTGTAAAACAGGCAGTTGTCTTTGCATATGCAGTTTTGTTTGTTTGTTTCTCTCTTGATAGTTGGGCTGCAGAAATTCTGATGCCATGCTACCATGACCAAATCATGTTGCATCGCCATTGGAAACGAGGCATTAAGAACAAAATAAGGCCATGGCCATTCCCATCCCATCCCATTATCATAGCATCTTGGCTATGAGGGAAAGGTTAAGTCCCTGCCGCTCTGTCCTTTCTGATTCTAGGAACGGCTGTTAGCTTTGAAGCGCAGCATGTCGTTTATGCAGGACATGGATTTTTCTCAGCAGGCAGCTCTTTTGGGTGATGAAGACACAGCAGTTGAGGAACCTGTCCCTGAAGTTGTTCCTGTACAAGCAGAGACTACCAAGAAATCAAAAAAGCAAAATAAAGAAGTTATTAGGTAAAGGTTTTAATGGGCATGCTTACTGGTTTGTTGCAGCTTTTGTAATACTAGACAGCGGCAAAAAATTGAGCAAAAGACCTCCTTTCAGCCTGTCTCCTAGTGGCCCATAGGATAAATGGGCAATTTTATTGTGTTGTAGGTTATTTATTATTTAAAGAACTAGTTAATAACCCAGTGATTCCCAACTTGAAACAAACAGTTCAAAGAATGACCACATTCAAATTGATTGACTGTATCAAAATCTAATGGGATCTTTCTGGGAGGGCAAAGTGGGCCCAGGTCAGTAAATTATTGTATTTCATTTTAGTCTTATCTGACAGGATATAGAGGTACAGGAGATTTTTGTCGAGCAGATGATAACATCTTCCTAATGGAATCTTATTAAGCTTCTTGGTAAAATACTTTGCTAGTGCCAAGCTATCTTCCAGGTAATAGGCACCCCCATGTCACAAAATCATGTTTTTCTAGCTAAAATCTAATTTTAGTCAAATTAAAGGGATTTATTTTCTATTTTATGAGGAGATTTTAGCAGAAACTGTAATTTACAAGCAAAATCTGTTATTCGGTGTATATAGATATCCTAGGATAGATGTTGAATTTAAATTGTAGCGCATTACATCGACTGGATTCTTATGAAAGTAAAATGTCTTAAATGATCTGATCATGTAGATATGTTCTGCAGGCTTCTTTTTTAAACACCCGAAGTAAAAAAGTAAAATGTAACTTGTTATTTTAACAAAAATGAGAAAGCATGAAGTTGAAATGAGAGATTAGAACTTTAGAGTTATAATCAGCCACATGTGTGTTTTGTTACACTTCAGGCATTTTTGTAATCCTGCTTAATGTCTGACAGAAGAAGTTGTATTTTAATGTAGTTGTTTTGTGGAAATAGGAGACTGCAGTATCCATCTTGAAAAATAATTTTAAACTGCATGATTATTTTTTTTGGCTGGAAGTATACTAATGTGAGCATACAGGAACATCTGTTGCTGTATCATGGAGAATTAGCAAAGTGTAATTTGTTCTTTGTTTAATGGATTGTGTACAGGAATTAACTGAAAGTACCTTTCTGTAAAAAAGACTTGCTTGCGGGCGAGGTGGTGTGGGTTTTGTTTGATTGGATTTTTTTTTAATAATATGATTATTTGGTTTGTATGGTGCCCAGAGTAATAGTTTTTCTCTGTTTTGATTAATTGTTACGTAAGCTGCATTACAGAAGTACCTTTGTACTTTGAAGGTGACCATGTAAGAAGTGACAAGTACAGATAGCTAACAGGGGAAGAAATTGAGACTGCCAAGCAATATAGTACTGCTCCGTCTTTAATATCTACCTTAACATACAATTCAGAGAGCTGAAAGTAACGGACCTTTAATTTTATCCTGATACTAGTTTCCTTGCAATCAGTTGTGGTATAAATTTACTTTCCTGTTCTTCTCAATGTTTATGTAACTTCAGTGGTTGGAATTTGTTTGGTTTTTTTTTTCTAATTAACCTGACCTTTTAAAGACTTGCATTTTGGCATCAGTAGGATAGATACTATTCTTTTTGATGTACAGTAAGAGCTTTGGGGGGAGAATCCCTCTATACTGTAGTTTAAAAAGTGACTTAATCACTTGGACATCCTAATAGCTAATTTTTGAAAATTTTGTCCAGGATGTTGCAACCTTCTGAATATTCTTTAAAAATTCTTGTCCGTTAAGTATTCTGTAGAGTGTGATAGAAAGTGCCAGTTGCTGAGGAGTTTCCTGCTGTGTACACCCTTTCTTGAAGTTTCAATGAAACAAAAATCGTATAACACGTTTGTCTCATAAGAGTATGATCCTGTGATCTTTTTATTGTCTTTAATAGCAAAACTTTCTTGTGTATCGGATCTGAATCTCTATACAGAGAGAAATTCTTAGCTAAGCAAATGGAAGAAGATAACCCAGGACAGAGAAATGGATTTGGTGTGAGGAGATGCTCTACCCAGTACCTAAGGTGTTTGGCCCTAGTGTCTAATGTCCATATGATTCCCTGAAAGATTTTGATGTGCAAAGTTTATTTTAAATACATAATATAATGAAGGCTGCCATATTTTATGATATCTTCAGACCTCCCCTTACAATACTACCTTTCTCTGAATTTATGTAATTGCTAAGATATATGTCCTGTTCCATCATAGGTATGCTTATTTGTTATGTTTTTATTGTTTTGATGCTTTAATGAAAAGGGATCTACTGAAAGATACATGTTAAATTCTGTAATTTCAATGAGAAACAATTGTGTGATTGATACTAATTAGGAATACTAATTGCCAATATTAACAAACATAGGAATTAAAGGACTCCTGGTTAGACTGGGAGCAGTGTCCTACTTCTACAGGCAACTAAATGACTTAGTCCTCATAAATGCAGCCTGTTAGCTTTTTTCTTACATCAGAGTTACAGAGTCTCCATTCCCTCATCATGTAATTTCTTTTCTTCATCCTTCTATTTGGAATTTGTGAAAACAGCATATTTTTGCATGTGGGAGACTAAGGACAAATACAGCATTCACCTTGTATTAATGCAATTTTACTCCCAGTCTCTGTTTTGTAATACTTCCTTTATTTACATCAAGGTACAGAAACAAATTTTTGATGTTAAGTAGTTTGGTAGTTCTCAGCATCTGCTGCAAAACTTCAGTTTCATATGATTATAATTCCACTTAAATGCTGAAGTAGACTGACACTGGGAGAGGAGTGGGACTAATTGTTCTCTTTAGCAAACCCAGAATTCATCCCTTTGTTTTGTTTTAGCTTTTAATTTCTACAGCTACTCCTCTTCTCTTTCTTAGTTGCATATTTGAACCTGAGGGAAATGCGTGCAGCCTGACAGATAGCACTGCTGAAGAACATGTCCTGGCACTAGTGGAACATGCAGCAGATGAAGCTCGGGATAGGATCAATCGTTATCTACCCAACAGCAAGGTCTTCTGCACAACAAAGTTCACAATTCCATTTTTTGTCTGAGTATTGAATGCTTTGTTTCATCTTAGTAAACAGGCTTTAGTATTACATTTTCTGAGGCTGTGAAGGCTAGCATGCGTGCTATGTGGAATACCAGTATGACTATTGCCTGTCATTTAGCCCCTGAAGCCCACTGTAGGTTGTCCTAAATGGGTCTGAAGTTGTATTGTGTGTTGAACATCTCTAGAAATTCACTTGCAGAATACAGTGAAATGTTGCTCAGTCTTGGATGTGTTTTCCTTAATTGCAGCCTTTGGCATTGAAAGTGATCAAAATAGCATTATGCTCTTCCTACTGTTGCAGCCTCAGAAAAAGTAAACTTTGGCATAGGTTGAAGGGTTATTAGGATTCCCCAACCCCCCCCACCCCAGCCTCAGGTATTTAGGAAATTAAGTGTTAAATTACTATTTTCAAGGAGAATTCTGGAACCTTGTAGTTTTGTACCTGCAAGTAGTAGCTGTCACCTGCAGCGCATTCTTGTGTGGGTACAAAATGCAGACATCCTTCAGTGACTAGGAGAAGATAGCAGTAGTTTGGCCACGTTGGAATTTTGGACAGTGCTAACCACAGATTTGATAATCTTGGCTGTTACTCTCATATTGTTCCATGTGTTTAGTTTTTGTGCTGTTAGAAGGAAGAGCTCAGTGATGCTGTTGGTGCACTTTTCTCAGCACAATCTGTTTATGTGCTGTATTTTTCTTAACTATGTGATAATTTCTTCATTGCTTAGCTACGTGATAATTTCAATGATTCCTTCATTACTTCACGCTAAGGTTGGAGTGAATGCTACAGGCCTGTGCTGAGATACATTTACTCTGTTTCCCTTGCATTGTGTGAAGTCTGATTACTACCTTTGTCTTCATTTCTCATCGTCACATACCCCAGTGACCACTGCAATTGAAAAAACAAGTATGAGTGGCTTTTTAAAAACCCTTTAAAGCATTACCAGTCATGCTGATTGCTAGCTTTACTGAAAAGGCCTTTTGTGCTGATGCAGTCAGTTTTGCAGTTGTTCAAGAAAGAGTTGTTCCAGGTGTGCAGCTATTCATTGTCTGGACTGTTAGTCAGCTAGACAACCCACTGCAGATGCCACTGAATCTAGGTAACACTGACACATTCTTAGAGTTCAGCCATTGTTAACTTTTGCCATCACTTGAATATATTGTTCCTGCTCATTCTTTTTCCAGCATTTGTCACCTCTGGTTTTATTAGAGGCCAACATTAGGTTTGGCCTTGTGTATGGAGAGAGTTTTAAACTTTTTAAGGAGGGAAAAGAAAACAAAATAGGGGAGAGATTTATCATTCCATTTACTTGGAAGTATTTACTAGTATTTCTTTAGGAAAAGCGTAAGTTTTCATTTCCCGTCTTTACTAAGAATTTACAGTCTGTTTTTTGCACGATTCATCTGTGGTCAGTTTCTGATGACAGCTTTGTTTGTTGCATCAGTACTGGCTCTATCTTTAAAGACCCCAGTTCTATTGTCTTTCGTATCTCTGGCTGTCTTTTTAGCATTTGTGTGTGTACTCTGATAGGTCTGTCAAACTACTTCTTAAAGAACTCGAAGGTGTTCATAGAAGTACTTCTAATTAGAGAAAGTTGTGGATGAGATATGAGAACAAGCCGTTCACTCTAGATTTGGAAATGAACAGTGAGGTAGATTGTGAATAGGAGTTACAGTTTTGCTTCTCGAAAGAAAGTACGTTCTAGGTTTGGCCGTCTGAAAGCCTGACTTCATACTAATTACAATGGTATTGTTTTTGTCTTAGATTCAGACTTTAGATCTGATTTAGGAAAATGAATAAGGAGTTTTATATATGACATGATCTTTTACTCCTAACTCTTTTGTTCTGAAGCATTTGTTAGGTGGTAATAAATAGTGGTGACCCAAGATTCCCTGTATTAAAAGGAAATACCAGTGCAGAATCTGAATACAGCTAAAAATGCTTATTATAGTTCATTGTGTAAGCAAGCGACTCCTCCTTTGAGTTTGGACTGTTTTGAATGATTGCTTCTGTATCTTTGTCATTCTATTTGCAGATTGGTTATCTGAAAAAAAATGGAGATGGAACTTTATTATTTAGTGTAGTAAATTCATCTGATCCAGAAGCAGAAGGTAAATGCCACAATCTTTCAAGCAAACTTTTCTAATGTTGAATATTCTAGCAGATTTTGAAGTCTTAACTGTACATACAGATCCTGTGTAGCATAGATGAGTTTAAAAAAAAAAAATAATTCCCCAAACCATTTTCCCCAACAGCTATATTTAGTATCTCTGATACAAATCCAGGATAAGATGTTTCTCTTTGCCTTTCAAATTTTCACTCTTCAGATGCTCTTTTCTACTGATACTGACAGTAAGATGGTAAAATAGTAGCTATTTATAATCACTTATATATTGCTCCAGTTGGAAGAAAGGCTTCTGCTCCATGTACCTTGTAGTGTTAAGAGCTAATAGAAAAAAATGAAGTGAATCAAAGTGCTGTAATCTATGTAAATGTGCAATGCACACATGCAGATTCATAATCATATCTTACCTTTTTTCATTTTTCAATTTAAATTGGCTAAATTTCAGTTTCAAATCAGTGAGATTTTGCTTAATTGTTTTTCTTTAATTCCTTGATCTTTTCTGTGCGTTTTTGTGTTACTCCTATACATTATATTGTCTTATGCTTTCCACTTGTTTTAGTTTCAAGCTCAAAATGCAGAAGTTTTGAAAGTTTGTAATGAATGAAATGTCATAGTCTTTATGCTGTTGTATGTCATGTTGATTTAGCATTTCCTTCTCTGCACCTTTTGGGATTGGAATTCATTCACGGTTTGCTTCTTATTGCATTGATAAATGCATGAACCCTTGTGACTCATCACATTTCTGTTGATTTTTTGATACAAACCTGTAACTAATACTATCTATATTCCTTTTCATTTGGTAGTAAATTTTTCTGGAATGAAATCGAGCATTTTAGCTGCCATCATGCCCTTAGCTATTTCTGAAAAGAATAATGAAATGAATGTGATTTAATACCTCTGAAGTCATGTCATGCCACTTTACACAGTGATGGTAATGGGAGCAGAGCAAGCTTCACTGTGTGTGCTGTAAAGTACTGTACTGCTTCCTGACATTTCTGTGCTCCAGACTAGTTACACTGAATTAACAGCTATAGTATAATCTGAATTTTTATTGTAGTTGATATTTTTTTATCCTGGTAAGGCTCTAGGGATAAACTTGCTTTCTGTTGTTCAGTAGTTGAGCATAATTACCACCAAATTTCTTAACAGCCAGAGGTATTTTAATATAACTGGAAGTTTCCTATATGTTGGGATTTTTTTGAATTTAAAAGCATATTCCAAATTATTTCAGCCATTTTAATTGAACAGTTCTCAGAATTTTAGAAGAAAGAAATATTGCTGTAGCCATAATGGTATTTGTCTTAACCAGGTTCTATACGTGGTGTCAACATAAGAAATTGCTTTTATCACTTTGTAATATCTGGATCTTGAATGTTTGTGAATCAGCTAATAAAAGAATTACAAATGCTGCTGTATACTTTAGAAGTGAAATAACCAAGTAAGCCATAGATCTTGTGAATAGGAGATGGAAGCATGTTTAGAGCATGTATCTGAAATTTAGATGGAGGACCGGAATTACACTACCTATCTTTAATGTACAGATTGAAAGGCATTCAGCTTTTATGGTAACCACAGCTTTTTAAAATAGCAAAATCTAAATATTTACCATACCCTTTAAACATTAAAAAACAATAATTAAAAATTAAATACTTTTCTCAAAATTATTAGAGGAAGAGACTCACCCGGTGGATCTGAGTTCACTGTCGAGCAAATTAT
Source organism: Falco biarmicus (assembly GCF_023638135.1). Lineage (NCBI taxonomy): Eukaryota > Metazoa > Chordata > Aves > Falconiformes > Falconidae > Falco > Falco biarmicus. The sequence goes on from NC_079290.1 coordinate 103,563,376, forward strand.
TACCTGGCTTCACTACATTGGGCTTTAAAGATGAACGAAGAAATAAAGGTAAATGCTAAAGAACATGTTTTAACTTTGTATTAATTGAATGTCGGGCAATTTCTTGATATAAAATAATTTCAGATTATGCTTGTAACCAAATTAACTTTCATTTGGAGATTTCTATAATGTATAATTATTCCTTCCACAGCAGAATGCCATTTTAATTAAATGCACCTTTTTACTTACTAAGCATAACTTAATTAGGAATTTATGGATTAATATTTTGCCTTAGTGTTGTAGCCACACTAGAAGCTTTCTAATAATGGTACGTAATTTTCTCTGGAGGAAATAATTTTTCCTGAGCAACTGCACTTAAAGTTGAGGAAAAAAACCCCTTTTGATCATTTGCATTTTTGTATCATATGACAAGGATTTCACAAACTGGATTGTTTTTTCTAGTCTTACTGACATTTTTAATAATTTCTGATCTGCTGTCCAGAAACTGACTGGCAAATGACAAGTGAGGTAGATGTACGCAAAAAGGAGACAAAAAAGGAGTAGATGTACACAAAAAGGAGGGGCGGTGGGGTGGAGCCTTTTTGTGGGAGTTGGGTGGTTAACTTAGTTCTGTATTTTCCAGTAGTATGTTTGTTCATATGGTTAAAATAGTTGTGCTGATTCTAGAGTCAGAAGCGTCCTTGAGATGCTGCTTTTGATTTCATTTGGAGTTAAAAAAACTCACTGCACTTCCTGTGTCTGCTTCAGAAAGAAAATTCTTTTTTTCCTCCAAGTGATCTATTACACTTGTGTTAATCATTTGTTATCTTTCTTCTACTTGTCTAGTAACCTTTCTTACAAGTGCTAGTACAGCACCTTCCATGCAGAACAACTCTATATTTCATGATTTGAAACCAGATGAAATGGAACTCCTGTACTCAGCATATGGTGATGAAACTGGGATACAGTGTGCCTTAAGGTAAGTGCTTCCTTGTTGGGAGGCCTAACTTTTCATAGCAATTTTATGAAAAGCAATTTGAACTAAATGTCAATTAGGAGCCTCCAAATCCTGCTATTTTTTTTCTAAAACTTATTTTTAAAATAACTCGCTATACAACTTGAATCTAGCTTTTGTCCTGGGTTGGGGAGTTGTTTGGGTTTGGTTTTTTCCATTTGCACTTTTAAGTTGCCCTATTTTATTGCAAGGCTGTTATGGATCTTGTCATTAGGGTCTTCAACCACAAGATAGTATACTATGGCTGAAGATTTAGCATTTTACTTAGAACCCAGCAGTAAGTTTAGATATGCAAGTAATAGATTTCATGACTTCAAAACTGATATTTATCAAGGAGTTTCAAAACAGTTAAAAGTAACAATTTAATGGAAAATGGCATTTTCCTTTTTAAGTAAATCTTGGAGGGAAGGAATTAATCACAAGGTTTTTATGTATGTTTGGGTTTCTTAACCCACTCCTAATGATAGTTCAAGTGAAAATTTGCTGGTAATTGTGAAAAACAAGTTTGCACATACTTTTACTTCCATTTTAAAAAATTAAAAAAAAAAAGAGAGAAGAAAAAACGCCCGTGTTTTGAAGGCCTTAACTTTTCTGAAGAAGCATAAAGGAGTAAAAGGACAAGAAAGATGCAGGTGTAGTGCAGCATAGCTGGGGAAAACCGTCGTATAAGTTGAAATTTTTTTTTTAATGAATGTAAACATTTTCTGTAACGCTTGTATCTCCATTCCTGCTAGTTTACAGGAATTTGTGAAGGATGCTGGAAACTACAGCAAGAAAATAGTAGACGATCTTCTGGACCAGATCACTAGTGGAGATCATTCCAAAACTATTTATCAGCTAAAGCAGGTGTGTCCTTGATGCACAGGAATGTCACAAGTTCACCAAAACAAGAATGGACTGGTTTGTTTTTTAATATTGTATGAGATGCTTCATTTTCCACTGTCCGTTTAAGCAGTGCAGGCTTAGCTGTTCATGCAACCATGTGGTGAACCAAATTACAAACTGAATTAATCAGCAGAGGAGTAACTTTTCTGCAGCTACATCAGTTGTCCAACGTGGTTTACTCTGTGACTGCAGAAAGGAAGAGGCAGGGGGGTGCAATGTAGCAGAGCGGAGAAGGGACCAGCCAGCTGAAGGTGTTTGGGCTGCCCTGTCACTCCATGTCATGACATACTTATCTGCTTCTGACTTACATTGCAATGCTTTTTTTAAAGGATTTTTTTTCTTAATTTAAATGCAAAATATATTCCTTGTGGAAGGATTCATTATTTGGAACACTGAAGTAATGTTGGAGAATAGATTAATGCCACTGTATATGTATCTATTACCCAACAATGCTAACTTTTAAATTAATGTGATATGTCTGAAGGAAAGTCTTGTTTCCAAAGGAGATTCATACTAAGACTGGAGAAGAGATTTTTCTCAGAAATGTGTATAATTCATCTGGGAATGTTTGCATTCCCAAGACAAAATAGACTACCAGAAACTGCAAAATCTTGTTTCATGTTATCTTCACTTTGGAAACCACTCTTGGTTTGAAATAACTGTCTACTGTTTTAAAATGGTGATGTTCAGAATGATTCAAGAATAAAGAAAGGGAAGCGGAGAGGGAGCATGGAAGGTACTTGGACTTTCTGATGTGGTGGAAATGAGATTATATGAAATCTCTGCAGACAGAAATAGAATAGAGTGGATGATATTAGGGGAAAAGGAGACGATGGAATGAAAAACACAGAGGAGCCTTCAGAATTTTCTGGGTGTTTTTTTCCACTCCCTACTGGAAAAAGATTATATATGAAACAGGAAGAAATGTAATGGATTAGTTAAAAAATTCAAAAGTTTAAAAAGTGCAAAACCAGCATTTTAAATATTATTCTATATCTAGAAATGTGTGGATACAACATGAACGTAGCTTTGAAACAAAACAGGTGCCTTTCCCTTTTTGCCACCTTGTTTCATGAATATTGTTCCATATGAGAATTTCTGACTCTTTCAAATGGTCAATGGCTGTTTATACTTAAAAATGCTCTCCAGTTATGACACATGTAGATATGTACAGATTTTGTGCAGTTAAAAGCGTTTCAGTGATGATGTGCCATGGTGTTTTAGTCTTGAGTATTTTGTGCTGCTATATTTGGTTAAGAATGAGTATCTCTGACAGTACAACCCTAAATGTTTTGGAATCAGAAGTTACTGAAGTAATGACTGAAATACTGCACTTGAATATAAAGTTCATGGGCAGAAGGAATAGTGTAAGGGGACTTAATGATTAGTTAAAATGTATAATACTAAAATTTCAATTACACATTACACTGTTAACTGTATTACAGATACGTGAAAAAGTTAGCTGTCTCTAGCGTCATTTTGTGTGTGAAGTTTAAATATACTTGAAATTGTACAAGAAAGAGGTCTTAACGTTGAATAGAAGTAATTGTTAGTATTCTTTCTTTCCAGAGGCGAAACATCCCAGTAAAACCACTGGATGAAGTTAAAGTAAGTTATGGTGATAGTCTGTTTTGTTTTGGGTTTTTTTTCACTGGATAGTGTCTTGGCATTTAAAGTAGGGAAAGTGGTGTTCTTTGGGCTTCCAACATTCAAATTCCTGATTTTATTTAATGTGCATCTGTTCTATATAATAATACAGAAAAGACTGGTAAGTGGAATGTATGAAGAAGAGGCTGTTCTAAGAGGCGGTCCTGATTGGTTCTAAATTGTTTACGTGAATGTATATGGTCACCCATTACAGAAGAGCTAGTCTTTATGGGGTTTTTTGTAAAGGGTATATGCAAACATCCCAAAACATGTGATAGTGTTTTGTGGGGGCCTAGTATCTGATCATGGTAAATCAGTAAATTATACAAACTAAGTATTCTTAGGAAACATAAGTATAAGCTATGAAATGCTGAGATCTAAAATATGATTTGTTTCTTTAGGTTCTGCCAGTTCTCATAAAAGAAGAACATAAGTTGCGTAATACCTGTCCAGATTCTTCCAAACAGATCATGGTAAAATGGTTTATGTGTGGTTTGTTGTTTTTTGGTTGTTTTTTTTTTAAAAAAAAAAAAAAAAAAAAAGGTAGTGAGACTCATTTTTCAGTGCAAAAATGTGCATGCTCTGAGGTAGAAGATTAAAATCACAGTATATAGAATAAGCTTTCAGTGCTTAATGGATTCTCTGACACTCTATTTAGTTAGTGGCTTGCTTTGTCTGGTTGTTCTGTATTCTCTTGTTTATTTCAGCATGCATAACTAAATCTCAGAGGCAGAAAGGCCACTTAGGAATCTGAAAGCTACTCAATCTGCTGATGAATATTTGAGGCTCAACCTGCTGTAAAATTGGAAAAAAACAATTATATTTATCAGTTTTACCACATCCATTGAAAATGCCTGTTAGAAAGTAGGGGCAATGCAGATCTTATGCTTTCACAGCTACTAATCAAATCTTCCTTTAAGTGGTATAGGTTTTATCTTGCAAATTATTTGTGACAACAGAAGATATGTACTCTATTCCATGGCAATTCACATAAAAATTATGTGGATTACATTATAGCAGCTAGTAAAATTTATAGCTTTATAAATATTCCTTATGCTTTGTGGAAAGGTTTGTGTTTCTATAGAAGTTGACTGACTGGTTAAATTGATTCATGATAGTGCTAAGTTTCATTTTCAGATACTGGTTGTGTGTTTACCTGCATGTCTTACTCCTTCTCGTGGAAAAGCAGCCTCAGGGAATTGTGTTAGAATGTGTTTTGAAGCTTAACAACTTTTTCTTTGATCTCTTACTTTTTGCCATTACATAGCAGTATTGCAACAGGTATGGAAAAAAATGAAATTGTTGTAGTTCAGGCTGTATTTCATTATCCAAATATATAGAAAAAATACTTGAGAGACCAGCTCCAGCTGATACTATGTATACAGAGGCCCACCTTACTGGTTTTATTAGTCACATGCTGAAAGTTTCAATAAAATCCAATGTTGCATTGAGAAGGTGAGGGAAAAGGGGAATTGGGAATGGTTCATCATGGGGGATACTGATAATGCTTCCCCCTGCCAGGGTTCTGCCATGGGACAGGGATGAGTTGAGCATGTAATTGTGTCCCAGGGGATTTCCTAATGTTGGTTTCAACAGTCCCAGGTGAGGAGATGTAATGAAAGATGTTTAGACTACCCTGCAGATCCCTTGCCATTCAGATGACTGGTCTGTCCTGGAACCATGCTTGAGCTACCTGTGAGTTGCATGTTAGCCGAGATGGTTATAAATGCTCCAGTCTCAAGTGTTGCAGTGCACACTTCTGAGAGTATAGATTCTTGTATTTACCTTAAACATTAAAAGTTGTTATGGCAGCTTGTCAGTACTGCTAGTCTTTCTGTTTCTTGTATTTTAATAGGTTGGAGAATCTGCTGGAGACAGTAACACTTCTGACTTGGACTTCCTCTCTATGAAACCATATTCAGATGTATCTCTTGATATTTCTATGTTAAGTTCATTAGGTAAGTAATTAAATATGCAAGCCATCAATTACGGTTTAGTTGTAACATTTAGGGAAAATAACAGCTGGATTTTCTAAGAATAAAAATGTGTTCAAAAAGTAGTAATAATAAGTCTACATTTGACATAAGTTAAAGTCTAGGGCTTGTGCAAGATAAATGAAATGTTGGTCTGTTTTTCCATTGAGACATCTTTGTGCTATCTAAGCTAACTTTTCGTGTACTACTGAAGAAATCAAAGTATTTGTACCTCGCAGTTTTTGTAGATTTGCTTGTTTTTTATGTGTTCATAGTAGCATAAATTTTAAGAACCAGCGTGGAGCTTTGGCTCAGAGATGTTATTGCTTCATATGCTGTCTTTTGAAATAACTTGGGAGGTAGGTAAGTATGTGAAGCTCCATCTTATCACCACTTGGAATGTCCCAGAACAAAAAGCAGAAGAAACTTCAGGTGTTGGAAAGACTTTAGCTTCAAATAAGCCATTTGTATAAAAGTATTAGGGTGATGTTTCAAATACGTATCTTTGATAGGTATCCTTCTTTAAATACTGCAAGAAGTAATGTTCCCATTTCTGCAGACTGCTGAGCTGGATAAATGTCTCCAAAAATGTCATTAAAGTAATAATACTGCTTATGGTTTAAGATACTCTTAATTCAGAATATGAAAGATGCCAAACTATCTATTAGAAAACATAACCAAGGTAACTGAAAGCTTAAAGAAAGAAAAAGTTTTCTGTGGATTTTTCCCATAGGTGCAGTATTCTTTGAAAAGCAATTGTAAGCTGTGATTATGCTGTCACACGCTAATTTTGTAACAGTTCAGTGAAAAATGAGTGTTTGTTTTATAGGTAATGTTTAGACATATCAATCTTACTATTAATTTCTTGCTCTGATGAAAGCTGCTTGTATTTTTCCTTCATCTTTCTTTAAATTACCGTACTTCTAGATTAGAGTTTATGGTATTATTTCTTATCATAATTCTTGAAAAGTTAGCAAGGTCTGCATTAAAGAAAGAGAAGGAAAAGAGTTTATTTCCCTGTTAGAAGTTGAGGGAGGTAATTTTTAAGTATTCTGATGAAAGAACAGCGTATGTTGGCACATACTTCCAGTTCTTTCCAATTTCATACTTTTATTTGGCTTACAACAAAATCGGTATAGCTGGAGAAGATACTGTTCTTAAAACCTTCTGTAATGGGAATTTCTTCACCTCCATCAATGACTTGTTCTATTTTAACTGTATTTTAAGTATCTAAGTAATCTTTCTACTGACCTCCTTTCTTTTGCTGCAAACTAAATTCATTATTTCATGTCTAGTGTTTAACAGATGAGGAAGACAAATTAAGTTCTTACAGCTGTTTAAATACTGGCAGTCAGTTTAGTTTCAGCCGTTTCCCATGGCACTCTCCTTCATCCTCCCTTATTGCCAAATGCGTTTCAGTGTGTATTTCTCAAAACTAAAAAACAGATCCACAGCTGTTGCCTTTTAGAAGTGCAAAGGAAAATGCAAGATTGAGGTCGTTTGTGTAATAGGCAACACTTGTGTTAATTATTTTTGAATCTTTTTATAGTGACTTGGTAATTCATGAGTCAATCTGCATGTGCTAATTATGGCTCTTGGTTGGTAACTGGTGGCTCTTAGGGAAAGTGAAGAAGGAGCTGGATCATGATGATAACCATTTACATCTGGATGAAACAACTAAGCTGCTGCAGGACCTTCATGAAGCTCAGGCTGACAGAGTGGGATCCCGGCCATCATCCAATTTGAGTTCCCTTTCCAATACATCTGAAAGAGACCAACATCATCTTGGTAAAGTTACCTGTGTCACAGAAGTTGCAGTACTTCTGTATTTGAAACTGGTTAAAACTTGCATTTTAAGTTACTTAAATCTTTGCATAAAACTACTCTGGTAAAATAGTGTGCTGACTATAGGATCATGTTTTGATTTTTAAATACGCATGGCAAAGGCAACTAAGATGACATACTTTTGACCTGTGGAATTAAGGACGCCAATTGTGGTTACTTGGTTTGTGATGAGGCATGATTGAAGTAATTGTGAAGTAAATTGATACTGACTGGCAAATCCCTATATGCACTTGCATTTTATGCTCTTAGAAATACTAAGGAGTACATAATATTTATTTTACTTAGGCATAGTTGTATGCAGCAAGTAACAGGTGGGATTCTACAATAACCTTCCATTGTCAACTGTAAAATTCAATGGTAGGACAGGATGATAGGGTAACGTAACATTTAACAATTTAGTGCCGTTTCTGAGAAGGTAGGAGATGTTGGTTGAATGATACTCAATTACGTTTTGTATAAATGTTCCACTCTGAGTAATAGAATAATGACTGCTTTTTCAAAAAGGATCTAAATTAATGGCAAACCTTGTAATTTATTTTTCAACATCTCCTGTTAAAATGTCATTTAAATGTGTTTTGTCTTAAAAGTCTGAAAGGAACATGTGAAATAATCACACTGTTTATATACACAAGTATCTCTCCTTTTTTTTTTTCCTGTACTTTTAAAGGTTTTGTTTGTTTTTTTCCCACCCATATTCTACAGGAAGCCCCTCTCACCTGAGTGTTGGCGAACAGCAAGACATGGTTCACGATCCCTATGAATTTCTTCAGTCTCCAGAAACCTCAAATGCCACTACTAACTAACATGACATGTACTATATATATTTTGTATTTTAATTGTATTAATGTTTTTATAAAGTTTTTGTCCATGGCAGAAACCTCAATTTTTATCCTCATTTCTGTGAGGATTCCTGTATAGTATTATCCTATATGCTGGATTAAATAAAAAATAAAAAAAAATTAAGACAACCCAACTACTTGGTACATTACTAACAACGTGATGTACTAAACCCTGCTTTCTATTTGTTTGTTGAGGGACATCGTTCTCTACTGGTGTGTGAATCTTGACTGGAAAACAACAAAAAACGTGTTAGAAAAATTTGTATTTTATAGAAACTAAAAAGCGATAATTTTCCCAGTATCATGGCAGCAGTAATTAAGTGTTTTGCAGAATTACCTACCGTTTCTGTTCAGGTCTTAACTTGAACATCTTCAAGGAGGAATATTTTCTTTCAGCAGTGACAAAACTGCATGAATTGTCATTATTATGTTTCCCCATCTCCTAAGGCTAACAATCTGTAGAAGTTGTTTTTCTGTTTCCCCATATTTCTTAATCTTTTTTTAATCACTCTAGAGAATACTTGGTTTGAGAGTAACAGTACTTGGTAGTTGCATTAAAATGCTCACTATGAGAATTCTACCCTGGAGCTAAAAAGGATGGATGATTTTTGTGATCCCTTATGTGTTGAAACACAAAGAAAATATAATACTTATATTTTTTAATTTGATATGTATATTTACTTGGATGGAGAAAATACTGGATAAGGTGTGCTTTTCAGTAATTTTAAAATAAAACTTTTATAATTCAGTACTGTTGTAACTGGGGGGTTTTGTACCATTGATATGTGCAAGCTGGGCAAATGTTACAGATTTACAATATTTTGTAAATATTAATAAAAATGCAGAACCACTTTTGATGCTTGCAAATATGTTGTTCTTGCCAGGAGAAAATTTTCTTCCTTAAGTGTGAAATACTGGGAGACTTTGGTCTGAATGTTTGTACTGCTTCAAAAGATAAATTTCACCATGCCACATGTAGCTGTAAACAAAATTAACTGTGAATTTCTAGGACCCAGCAAGGAAGTCTGCCAGATAACTGACATCAAAGTCTTGACAGAGCCTGAATAGGAAAATCTGTTCACTCAGACTACATGTTTGTGGTCTGGACCGCTTCCCTCATGCTCTGGGATGCCTCTTCCCGTTCCTCCACCATGCTGCCAGGGAGCTGTGCTTTCTGTTGCTGTGCAGGTCTGTGTTGCGGCGGCGGTGGCACCAGCTGTGCCAGCCAGCTGCTCTTCTCTTGCCACACGCCGTTCATGGGACTTGCACCTGCACTGGGTCAGAAACTTCAGAGTTTCAGACCCTCATCTTTGCTTCCCCCGGTCAGTCAGTTTTGCAAGGCAAGGGAGCGGTGGCCTATCGAAGGGCTGGAAGTGCAGAGTGAGAGTCAGGAAGCTGGGGCTCTGGTGGGCAGCATTGCCTGGCAAAGACTGTTTGATAGCAAAGCCATTGCAGCGGTGAGCTGTCTCAGTTGTGAATAGCCTGACACCCACACTTCCCTCAGAATGAAAATCTGCAGCATACCTCTCACGCTGCCAGCATGTCATTGCTGTGTCTTGCCTTAATACCAGAGAGAAACAGAGATTTTGATAAGGTACTTTGATAAATCAGGTAAGTATCTTACCTATGTCAGCTGCCTTTGATACAAGTATCTTGGATTTGTAATTAAACCTGAGGTGAAAAATTTTGGTCACATAGTGCTATTAGCCAGGAAACTTTCTATTTATCTGTTTCAGTTTTACGTGTTGGAGTGTATTTTCAGTGGTTAGTCTGCAAGCCCTTTGATATTTTTTCCAGAGTGTATACATTGTGTTCATCAAGAAAAGTTGGAATGGTACAGCTAGAATGGGCAGGAGGAGAACTGGCAGAGATCACAGCGTGGCCAAGACACTCATCACACGAATTACTGAGGGACAGTTATTACTTGTGAGTATATTGTAATCATACTCCAAAGCACAAATGTGCAGTTCTTTGGGGAAGGAGTTTTTGAACTTGGTCCAGAGATCTGCTATAAAACAATTCCTGGGATGTTGGAGGTTCAGGTTCAACATTTAGGTTTAGGTTAACTTTCAGAGCCCACACCCATCCCAGAGAAATGCCAGACCTTCACTCTTGGCGTTACTGGAAGTAACCTGTGCCACCCTTAAAGGATTGGTTTGATTCTACACCTGGTTTATGCAAAAATGTTACAGCAAGATGTGAATCGAGGGGGATACAGAATCAACAAATACCATATTTTACAACCAAGAGGACTGTTTTACAAGCAGATTATTTTGGTCACATCTCCATGTTTCCGTTTGGTATTTTAAAGTTAATTCTTGATTTGCAGTGACCCCTGAGGAAAATATTTTGAGTAAATAAAATAAATGTAACTGTTTATTCCGATACACATCATAAAATCAGTGGTGTACATGTAAACATACTGGGCCCCTTCAACCTCTGGGTAGCTGAATATATCTAATCGAAGGTTACAGGTTTTTTACTGTTCTCATACAAAGTTAAGAGTTTCAACTTTTTATTAGAAGCTGCATCAAGGAAAAATCTTCTTAAGTCTCATGATTAATATGTTTACATAGTCTCATTTTTATGAAGTCTACACAATTCGTAAGAGAATAAAATGCATTTCTGTTTTCTTGCATAGCGTTTCTTTTTTTACCAGTGAAAAATGACACTGCAGGAATGAGTCCAAAGGACAGAGAAATAATTGTTGCGGACAAAAGCAGCACCTGAACTGTGTAACTGGGATTCGGTGTTTTATGCATAAGGCCAGATGCTTTCTATGGCTGCACAATGTGAGTTGAGTGTAGCCTGAGTGGGCAGCGTAATGGGTGGGGTGCTGATCTGATGTGTAACCACTGCTAGAATACTGGGTACAATAGCAACATCACTACTTGCTTTAAGAAAGCAGTGATTGCATTGACGCTCCATAGAGCCAGCACCTCTCCCTTGGTTTAGTGCTTTGCTTCCTGTAGATATGTTCTGGGGTTTTATTTTGCGTCCAGGTCTTTGCACGTCAGCCATGTGGGTGATTCCTTGGGCCTTGGCCATCCCTTTAAACAGTGTTTCAGGATTTCTTACGTCAAATGTTGACAAGCAAAGTGGGGCAAGGCCTTGAGGGTCTTTGTAGATCTCCTGCATTCTGTGCTTTGCTGTCTATATGACTTGAACTTGCATCAAGAGTTTGCATCTGCACTATTGTAAAAGTTTTGGCTGCTGGGTATGTTTAATCTTTTTCACACCTTCCATGCCCACTTTCCCAAATACCTCTGAATGCAATATCCTTAACATAAAATGCTTCCTCGACAGCTGGTCGTAAACATACAAAGCAGTCAAAATAAAAAGGGATAAATTGGGGTTCCAAGGCTCTGCTGCTGTTCTCGAGAAGGCTGAATGACAGAGGTTGCCCCTTTCTCAAAGAGCAATTTGTGCTATCTTTGCGGTGCTTTTGGAGAATAGCATTAAATTGGGCCTAGGATCAGTTCACCTTAGTATTCTTGATTTTGCTCTACTGCCATTACTGTGCCCCTGTGAACTGGCTGTCAGGATAGCTGTGCTCCCAGTCCTTTCTTGTCCTGTCTGTGGGCACTACTGAGAAGAATCTGGCCCCCTCTTAACTCCTTCCCATCAGCTGTCTGTGCACATGGAGATTGCTCCTGAGCTGCCTCTGGGCTCAAGAGTCCCAGTGCTCTCAGCCCGCTCTCATATGAGGGATGCTCCAGTCCCCTCATCGCCCTTGTCAGCCTGTGCTAGAGTTCTCCAGTAAGTCCGTATCTCACTTGTGCTGGGGAGTCCAGAACTGGATACAAGTGCTCTGGATGTGTCTCCCCAGTACTGACCAGCGATGAAGGATCACCTTCCCCAGCCTGCTGGCAAAGCTATACTGCAAACAGCCAGAACATGGATGGCTGCCTTAGATGTGAGGGTGCATTGCTGGCTTGTGGATGACTTGTAGTCCACCAAGGATGCCAACGTCCCTCTGTGCAGAGCCACTGCCCAGCAGCAGCTCCCCGTGCAGGTGGAAGACCTTGTGTTTTCCCCTGCGGAACTTCCTGGGGCTTCCTTCTGCCCAGTTTTCCTGCCTGTTGAGGTCCCTCTCAACAGCAGTACGTCCATCTGGTCTATCGGTCACTCCTCACAGTTTGGCACCATTGGGCCCCAGCTTTCCTAACCCCATCCCTGCATGATCAGCCAGCATCTCTGTGCTGCTCCTGCATCACCTGCACCTGCTTCCACCTTCTGTACATTTCCTTTTCATCCAAGTTCAGTCAGGAGCAGCTCCTTGCCCATCGATGCAGGCCCTCTGCTGTCTTCATTTCATGCTTGTCAGGATGGGCTGTTCTGGAAATTGGAGGAGGTGATCTGTGACTATCAACCAGCTCTCCTAGAGCTCCCCCTTTTCTCTAGGGCCATATCCCATGGGATTCTTACAAGGTGATCTCTGGAGAGTCCTGTTCTGAGATTCAGGTCTGTTGGTCCTGCTTTTTGCCCTGCTACCTCCTCTTCGTGCCCTGAAGTCACCATCTGATGCTCACTGCAGCAAAGGTGACTGCACCCTACAAATGAGGAAGAACTGGTTGGGGGTGTGGAGGTACCAGGTCCAGCAGAACATCTTTCCTTATCTGCCTTTCAGCCACCTGCGTCAGGAAAGTAGTGTAATTGTGCTCCAGAAATCTATATTGCTTGTGCCCTGCTGTGTGGATTTTCTAACTCACTGTAAGTGATGAAAATAAACTGTAGTACCTTTCTGATGATTTGCAATGTTTTAGTCTTCAGATCCAAAACTATTCCTTGTAATCACAAAAAATACTGAACAATTCCCTTTGAACATACAAATGGTTTTATTTTTTTTTGCTGTTTAGCTACCATAAATACACCTTAGCCATCAATGTGATATACAAGGATATATTAAGTAAGTGCATCTCCCCTGTAGTACTTGCTACTGTATTTCATATTGCCTAGCCCAAAGGTGTAACTGTGGCAGCTGCTTCTTTTGAGACAGCAGTAACAAACTTGAACTGATTTGTTTGCATACGTAACCTTTTTTTTTTTAATTTAACTTTCAGTACAACACATATATTCAGGCTTGGAAAAATCCTTAGTGAAGTGAGTACAAATGGTGGCTGTGAGGGAAGGAAGGTCTTGTCTCAGGAGAAAGCCACCAGACAGGTTCATCTTGGCTCTTCAGCAGTGAAACTGCTGTTTTAGAAGAAGTTACTTTCACTCGTGCTCCAGTACTTCCTTATGTATTCCCAATGAAAATATAAGACATGGTGAGGTCCAAAAACAACCTATAAACTTTTCTCCCAGTAGGAAAAGGTCATGCATGGTTGTTTGTGTATGGCTGTTCCTCCTTTTCATACATACTCCACAGTTTCACAAGTGTACCTAAATCCCAGCACCACGCACCTGGGGGTACTGGCCGCACAGCAAGCGCTCTGGGGAACAGAAACACAGGGAGTATGTTGGGAGTCGGGTGTTCGTAACAACTTGCCTTGCATCATGAAGCAGTTCAGCTTATATGGAAGCAGAGAAGCGAACAATGAATCAACAGTGAAGCTGATGTAGACCTTGAAAGGTATCAAAACAACCTTAGTCAAAGTACAGTAACAGGGGGCGCCCAGATGGGGGAAATGAAAGGCCACGGTGCTGTGGTGTGTTCAGGCCACACCACCCGTAGTGTAAGCGCTTTCCCTATTTACTTTTGTGTTTATCTGTTTTTAAAGTGATGAGCAAATGGAGCTTGTGGACAGAGTTGTGTTTTGAAACACCCATGTGCAGCTCAGCTGGAACTAAGTGTTCGGGCTTCCCCATGCAGCACGCTTGTGGCCGGGTGGTGACCGCTCTTTGGCCCTGCGGCTGGAGTCCTGCTGCTGCTCTGAAGAACACTTGTGCCTCCAGGCAAACCCCTGCGCACATCTGATGGTGGCAAGTGGTCTGAACTTCATCCAACGCTCTGGGCGACTCAGGAAGCAGCACAGTCCTGGGATCTTTCTTCAGTGGCAGGTTCCTCATTCACCACAGGAGCTCTGGCATCTGCACTGGGTTGCTAGGCCTGCCCAGCACCAGGTCAGTGCCTCCAGCTCCGCTGCTGGGCTCTCGGTCTCTGCATCACATAGCTCTCGGGAGGAGCTGGGCCTTCTTACAATCTGAGTAGTGAGCTTACAAGTCCTGTCAGAAGTGATGAAACAAGCAGTAAAAGCAAAATGACGACTGTGTCGTGCCTGGAAGCAGTGGGTGCCACACTCTGCCAGCATGGATTCTCCTGGAAAAGTGTTGCAAGATCTGCCCAGCTTCATTTGCAAATACACATTTATTTTTTTGTAGACGTAGCTACAAATAGATGTACTATGTCAGTTGTATCAGCTGAGGAGTCATCCAGAGGGAATGGCCACGCAGGGAAACAGTGCACCTTCTTTGCATCCGTGCTGGTGTCTGCAGCAGGATATGGAGATTTCCTGTGTTGCTCCTCCATCCACATGATAGATGGGAAAAATAAAAGGTAATGTTAGAAACAGTTGTTTGACAAGGAGAATTGAAGTCTTAAAGAGAAGGTTTGCTCTCATCTCTACTCTGCCTGTTTTCTCTTGATACAAGCTAGAAGGTTAATGCTGAAATTCCTCTCTGTGTGACTACATCTTGAAGGTTTATGTAATTGTGTTGAGAGATTTGAATGTTGTCATTAATCCAATTCCTTTTCTTCCCTTAGTTGTCAGACCCAGAAACAAGGGGATTGAAATATGAAGTAAGTGTATTTTTTAGGATTTGTTTGCTTGATTAATATTTTTCCCCCTTTGGGGAATGGAGAAGATACAGTATTCAAGTTTGAGTTATGTACTTGAGTATTACTATTATGGCTCACTCTCCACACAGATTTTTCTATTCTAATACCTCTTTTAGAGAAGTAGTTCATTAAGTGATAACTGATGTCAAAGAATTTTATTTGTAAAAATATGACCTGGTTTTTTTTCAGATTACTGCCATTTCTTCTAACTGCTCTTGTATCTATTGTATCTTCACCGAGCTTTTGAGGATGCTCCAAGGATGAGCTGCAGCTGTGGAAAGGGAGTCTATGCTAAGTGAAGTGCAAAAGTTCTCTGCTTATGGGAAGCTTTTGGTTGTTAATAATTTAATCACTATCTCTGCTGCACATACCTTTTCCCATCAGTTGCAGCAATGCTGAAGAAAGCGTACAGCTAAGCTTTTCTGGTTGGGAGTTCTTAGAAATGCGTGTATGGCGATGTGTTTGACCTGCTTTGCTGCTCACGCATTCTGGTTTATTGTGACCTGCAGATTCTTTGAGGTGACTTGTACGATCTGCTGCACTGGGATGGTGTTGACCATTGGAAGGTGTTTGTGTGGACACACAGCCTTGTTTTGGTCTGTACCTCCCTAAAATAAAGTGTCTTCAGAACAAATGTGGGTTTGGCCTCTTGTACAGTAGGTCTGATTTCTCATACTTAATATGTACAGTAAATATAAATTGATTCCTGTAATATACTCTAAATAATAATTACAGTTGGTAAGGATATCTTTGTTGAAATGCTTACTGTTGAATTGTCTACTTTAGCTCCTGAATAAAATTCCACAGTAGAATGTTTAAAATATTCCTCTAGAGGAATGTGCTGGTTTGTTTTGGTTTTTGCTTAAACTCCTGTGCATACTATTGAAAACTGAAGCAATACGCAGTCTTTTATTTGATATCTTCATCTTGGGTTTCAGAAAGAATGCATTCAAACTGCCTGAAATTCTGTAAATCAGCCTTTATGGGCTCCATGGGTTAGATGCATAAAAGGCTGTATATCCTTTGTATCATCACCATACCAGGAAGCACTTTGTGCCTGGGGAGGGTTTGCTTATTTATTCAGCCTATCCGACCCTTCAGCAATGTCAGTTATGCACAGCAATCTCTAACTGCAGTCCTAAGAGTGCTAGACAGCCCTTTTAATAGGCCTACTGCCTATATTCTCTAGGAAAAAAAACGCTTTTAAGACAAAACTTCTTCCCAGAAGCAAATATAAATGTTTTTGCTTGCATGCCATGGTGTCTTCCCATAAATGACAGACATTGACTTGTAACCTGTTTGCTGAATGTACCAATACACATGACTGGGTGCATTAAATGCTTCAGTAAAAGCTTTCCTTTTTCTTTGAGAAATCTCATTCTCCTATATTTTATAGAAAGGTTGGACTCTGAGTTTGCAGCCTCTGGTTAAAATAAAAAAAAAGAGAGAGAGAGAGATTCCTGAAGTGTAAAATAAGTGGTTGAAGTGACTCCTTTCAGTTCAACTTGTTTGTAATAGTGTATTTTTACTGATGCTCAAGCTGAAAGAGAAGCTCTGACTCCTAGTCCTGGTGGCTGTTTGTGTATGTGCCTATCCTTGTGCTGTGTGTGCTGTAGCATCTTCCAAATGATTCTGGTTTACTTCAAGAAAAGCCTTAGGAAGCAGTTCTGCTAGTCCTCTTGCTACTTATTTGAAGGGAAAAAAATTCCTAAGCCATGGCTCATTTGCTCTTGTCTATGCAGGTTGTACATTCATATTAAAATGCATTTAAAAGCTTTGAAATAATCAGTGACCACTTGTGATCTTATATAAACATTAAGATTTGAAAAACTGTACTTAGTATTGTGGTTTTATTTAACATATACCTACCTCTCTGTTTAACTGTAATCCCAGACCCACTAGAAAGGGACAGTTTTTGAAGTTTATCTGGTAGACATTTCATGTTTGAGTTGTTTGGAAGAGGGCTCTGTGTTTACGGCAACACATTTAAATCTCTAATACATGACATGCATAAAATCTTCTAGCTAGGTGGCACCATATGTCAACAAGCTTTGTGCAAGTTGCCATCAGTTTGAATTCAGGTTTCTGATGCTGCCATTGAAATAGAGTTGACTTTCCCAGGGTGTTTTTTAAAACCACCCCAGAGTTTCTATAACAAATTGAGAAAATTAAATGCATTTGTTCTAAATGCACAAAAGGATTTTAAGGAAATGCTGAAGACAAATTTGCAAATTATTTTTCCCTCCAATAACGGCCATATCAAAAATTACATTGTAAGTAAGGTTGTGATCAATTCTAAGAGAAATCAGCTTAGTTATATTTTCAACAGGATACAAATATGTCAGTGAAAACAAAGAATTGTCTACATAACTGTGAAATTATGGGGGTTTTGGACACCTGTGACTGATATCATGCTTTAGCACTGCCCCCTTCAGTGGCAGCAAAGGGAATGTTGAAAATGTATCGCACACATTTGCAAACATCCTTGTAAACAGGGTTTCAGCATAAAGCAACTTTCCTCTGCTGTCTGTTTTGAGATACACAAGTATAGGGGCAGAGTTTACATGACAGTATCAGGAATAAATAAAAAAATATTTCTAATGTGCTTCCTTTGCTGCTTTTTTTTTTTTTTTTAATGAACAGGCAGCAGAGGGACATTTTTTAAAGGTATGTAGCTCTTTGCTTTCTGGCAGATGAATTGCTATGACAAGAGGTTAACACAGACAAGACTTGAACAGCTGGCCAGCAGAAATACCCTGATTTCTCCACCCCTACATTCAGAGTGAATGGTTGGTACCACTCCACCAAACCACTCCTTTCTGAGATTGTTTCTTAGCTGCTTTTTGTCTACCTGGCTGCAGCAGGATTTGGAGTCTATAAACCATTACTGCCACACAGATGGACGTACGCTGGTATTTCTGTATCTTTTTTTCCTAACCGTCTATCATCCTGCTTGAGATACATTTTATTATAAATACTAATCTGTGTCCAGATAAGGGGAGGGGAGGAAAAAACCCACCTACATCACTAATTATGCTACAGGTGAGAGCTAGGGCATCTCCAAAATGTTGACATTTATCCTCAGTGAGTTTAAACCCTCACTTGAATGTAGTAGAACTAGTTTTATGTAGGTTGCTTCAGTTTATGTTGGTTCCCATCTTGCAGGAGAGTGTGTGTGTGTGCATAACTGCGTGTGTACATGTTACAGTTAATGATGGTTTGGAATCCTTTAACTAGGTGGTGGCTGGAAGAAAAGGGCATGGGGTGGGAAAGGGAAAAGAGCTGCGGTTGTTTGGAGGTCAGAAGACAATGCATTGCTGTTGAAGGATTTTCCCTAGACTGATCAAAAATGACTAGGAGATATCTTAATCATAGAAGGATCACAGAAAGTACCCTCCTACAGAGAAATGCTTGTCTTTGAACGAGTAAAACAGACTTTTCTGAGCTTTTGGATGTTTTTTTATTTTTAATTGTGAGTCTTTCAGGTACTGGAAAAATAATATGCTTGGAAGAAAGCATATCTTTACACGAGTTCAAAAAAGTGTTCTTTACTATGCACACTTTCACTACCTACTCTAGGGCCCAGCTAGCAGTGCAGGAAAGAAATTGGTTCTAAGCAGCTGTTGTCCCATCCCTTGCCTGCAGGTGAGGGGTTGCCTTGCTCACCAAGAACCTGCAAGAAGCCATGGCAGGGTGTAGTTCCTCCTCCACATGTTTGATAAAGGAAACAAATATACAAAGCAAAACTCCATGCACCTCCATGGCTGCCTGTCATGGTCCAGGTCTCGCTACTCATAGACATCTGGATATCCTACGGTAATACCATACATAAACAGGTTATTCTGGGCTGCCATTATGTGCTCGGAATGCATTCGGTGCTGCTTTGCAGGAGTAACGTATGACAATACAGGTATGCTACCATTGTGACTAGGGTTTTATTATTGGAAGTAGAAGACCTGATGAAACATGTATACTTGGTCATTTGGCTCACAAAGAATTTGAATAAGACTGGGTACTATTTTTGCAAGGAAACACACACACACACCCCGAGACAGCCCTATAAAAAGCAGAATGCCCAGCTCTCTATCTGCCTGTGGGGCACTCTGCTCGCTGCAGGATTAAAAATCAGTGAATCTGAACTAGAGGGGTCAGCTTGGATAACATGAAGCGCCTTGTAATCCGAGTACTTGCTCTTGGTAATTCAGTACATTACAGAGCATGGTCTCAAGTTCTGCATTCTGTCCAAGTAAGACTGTTTTCCATTTACATGGGAGAGGGAGAAAGGTTTAAAAGCATAATGAGAAAGAAAACACTGATGGGCAGTATTTCATGCCTTTTTTTATGTAAAAAACATAGATTGTTGCTAGGAAATGCTACAGTGTCAATGGAGCACTCCTGTGACAGCACTGTAATTCTTGCTGAAACAGAGGTTGAATAGTCAGCACAGCTGTAGGTCTCATGCCTAAGTTTTTTTGCAGTGTATTTAAGAAAACAGTCTATTGATTGTGCCCATTGTTCTTCTTCTTCTTCTTTTGAAAAAGAAAGGAAAGTTGAACATACACTGGAAAAAAACAGGATGCTGATGAATACCATGTCTCTGTATCTGAATAATTAATAGTCTTGCTGAAGCTCTGACGTGCCTGCAGTCCTGTTTTTTCAATCATGTGCATCCTCTGTATTATCAGTCGAGGACTTGTGCTTTAACTATGTCATGTCCCACAACTGACTTGTCTTTATGTTGAGGAGCCCCTGTCACAATACTGTGTCGCATAACCTGTGCTTTATGTAAGTTTGAGTGAAAGAAGCTGAATTCAATATTTATTAATGTCTGCTTTGTATGGGAAATATCATAAAAATCTACAAATTAAGATCAAGTGGGAAAATATATGCGCTAGTACAAGGTGCAATTGCATTTACAATGCAGGCGAGATCTAGAAAAGGAAGACGGAGATTGGTAAACCCAGTGGCATGCTGCATTTCTTGCTCAGGAATTCTTGAAACAGATGGCAGGTCAGGTTGTCCCTTCAGGGGTCTTCCCATTTCTCTCTCCTTCTGGTGGAGGAGATAGGTCTAAGCTAGGAAGACATCAAGAATCCTACTAACTGTTGTGAAGCCAGATTTTTATGCCATTTTCAAAATATAGTTATTACATACCAAAGCTGTAGAATGTAGTAAGAAGTTTTGATTCTAACACTGGTAAAATGAAATAAAAGAAAATGCAACCAAGACAGGCATTTTTCACCAATTTGGCCAAGTGTTTTTATGTTCTAGCTGACAGAAGGATATATAAGAAACATTGAGACTCTTCTTTTTTTTCTTAATTTTTTTCCTCTTTTAACAGATATTTGAAAAGGCAAAGTCCTAAAACTGCTGCATCTCTGCATTGTTCCTTTCTGAATTAGTTTTTTTCACCAGCTGCGCTGCTGTTCTTTTTCTAGTGAAGAATGAAATAACTTTGCCTAAACAACATAGGAAATAATTGCATTTGGGCACACAATGAGACTTCCTGGGCTGGTGAAGAAAACACACCTTCCCATTGTCCTTTTGTTGTGTCAGCGAGCAGTCAGTCTCTTCAAAATATTGCTAATTGCTGTCATGGTAACAAAACAAAAACATGGTGTGGCAACTATTTTCAGCATTGCACATGTGATACATCTTCTGACTGTAAAACACTTCAGTTTTCAAACCAGGACAAAGAGGTGTCCTCTAGTTTAAACCTAGCATCAGCAGATCAGTCTTTCTGAACAATGGTCCAGGTGTGTGGGTATTTTTGTAATGCTTTTTGGGTTTGTTGGGGTTCCTTTAGGCAGATGGGTAGCAGGTTAGTTTTTAGATGTGGGAGGGGAGTGACAGCCCCACCAGTGCAAAGTAATCAACTTGTTCCTAGCAGCTATGTGAACTCATCCTGAACACCTCTGCAACTAACCAGTTGGGATGGGGTTGGCACCGGAATTCTGGGGGCTCTGGCAAGAACCCTCCTAGCCCTCGTGTTCTTCAGCAAAAGATCAAAGCAACAAACCAGTACAGGGGTTTCACAGAAAGCTGTGGTCACGCTGCAACTTGTGGAAAAAAAGATTCTTCGATGACTGTAACAAAGCACCCAAGAAAACAGTGGGAAGGAAGATGAGGTAAGCTGGCAGAGAGGGAGCACCTTTGTGAAGAACAGGGGCAAGCCACGAACCAGGAGCTGGACAGCTTTCATGGGTGACTTGGGCTTCTGCAATAACAATTTAATGGTAACACACTTTTTTTTCTCTGCCTTCTGTGCAGCAGCTAACAACGACTTGCAAGGATTGTAAAGATCATCCTGTAGCATCCAAGCCTGAGGAAGGCAGTTCATGTACTTCTGGATATTAGAGAACATGCCATTGTAAGTGATTGTCTTAGGGTGTAATTCTACTCAGCTGGGGAAGAAAATGGAGCTCGAGATTCCTTTTAGACTGAAGATTTACTTCCTGTTCTGAGGAAGGCATGCTGACCTTGTCATATTTGGATGTGATTTGAGGGAGGAGGCTTCAGAGGTGAAAGAAGGTTGGGAATTTAATTAGTTCCTAATACTATTAATTATTTTTTTTATTCACACAATTCTGTGGCATGTCACAGGCTGCCTAAATTTCTGAGGAAGGATAGAGAGTAATACTTAGCTTTCAGTCAGTTAAGTATAAAAAAATCTGAAAAGAATGTTTTGTCCCTAATATTGAAAACATGCTCTTAACAGTTGAGAGGGGAAGGTGCAAAATGAACATAGGTCTGACCTGCATACAGGGAAAACAAGCTACACTAGCAGATTTTTTCCGCTTCCCTTATGATACTGAAGCTCTTACCAATGAAACAAGCATTTTAAATCATATGATACAAAACTGCTAGAAGGGGTATGTACTTATTCAGTTTGTTTTCCTTTGACAGTTTGTTGTTAAAACACTTGATGCCTTCTTCACTTGTTTTCACACAAGTTGCTGGTCTTTTTCTTCACTGCCTTACTTTCTCGCCTTGTCACTGCTACAACTGACCCAGCAGTGCAAAATGTGCTAAGGAAAATTTGAATATTCCTGTTTCAGTCTTCAACAGAAATAAAATGTCATCCAGAATCAGCACTGTTATCTCTGCAAAGCCAATGTGTAAATTATTAGGGTAAGGAAAAAAGTAACTTCTGAGGTTTAGGGGGAGAGGATGGGGTTTTCTGGGTTGGGGGTTTTTTTTGGTAGCTTCACCATAGTAAGAAGACTTGCTGGTCTTTCCTACATGTACTGTTGTTACACATGGGAAATTCCATATCTTTTAGTAGAACAACTTTTTACTAGAATTTATAAACTCACAAGCAGAGACAAGGTATTCTGCCTTTAAATGTTTGAAGTGCTTTTCTTAAAATAATTTTGCTGTTTCAAGGAACAAAACTGATTAAAGCACTGTTTCTATCTATTATGGATCCCTGCAAACTTTGTTTTTTAAGTCTGTCACACTGTGTCTCACATGTAGAATTAGGCCGTTGCAAATATCAAGAACGTACCTTTTTCTGTCTGCCTTGAAACTTGCTCAGATTTAGACTTGTATCACATTTGTTAAACTAACGCCAAGTTCTAATATATTACCTGCATGGAGTGTATTTTTCTTCTTCCTACAGGTACGACAGAGTATCTTTGCTGACTTCTTTCCCTAATGTAGTCAGTGTTACAAGGACTTAGCAAGGGGCTGCCTGCTGCCTGCCCACCCCTCGCCCCAAGGCGGCAGGGAGCCTGGGTCCGTACCCACTGGCAGGCAGGGGGGAGCTGAAGGGGGGACAGCCCGGGGCTTTGAGCCTATTGAGACTGGTTGGTAATACAGTGCGCAGTAAGCAAGGCTTTCAGTCTCTAAGATCTTTGTCTATTAGATTCAATTAAAGCATTTTAAATAGGGGTAGGGTGGGGTGGGGTGGGGTGTGTGGGGGTGTGTGTGTGTGTGGGGGGTGTCCTCATTTGCTTTCCAGCAGCTAAAAGCCACTTAGTGTATTTCAAACTTTGATGACCACTGTAAGTGACTGAGTAACTGGAGATCAGAAATGACTGGTGTGTGTCTGTCAGAGAGTGACAGATGCTCTCTATCTTTCCAGTGGCTTTCTGGCTAATATCTCAGTTTTTGTCAGGGTTAAACGCATTCACTGAAGAATAAACAATACCATCAGTCTTTTTTAAGTAGTTTAGAAGGAAATCAGCTTAGAAATTTTCACTTTCCTTCCACACAAATGTCAGGAATTTCCAGCTCTGTGCTTCCAGTTTGTTTCTAGTCTGTAAATATCTTTAAGTTAGGTACCAGCTACTCTGATTTCAGAATAATGTTGACTCCTTATTGGCTTTTGGAGCCAATTGTTCTGAGAAGCAGGGGCTACATAACTGAGTTGGAAGCACAAAAAAAGCAATCTGATAGAATTGCTTCTCTGCAGGCAAGTTCTGAATCCGAAGCCTTGCCTTCTCCCTGATCCTTCTAGCCCCGCAGGTGGGAATAGGCTTGGTACTGCTAATCCAGCTCGGGCGCCTGTATGCACCACTCAGCGAAACTCGGCACCTTGTGAAGACACACGGACCAGCACAACTCGTGCTGGGTTTGCATTCCAGGAGGCACAGTCATCCTTCCCTGCTCTGGACATGGCTTGGCCAGAAAGGTTGTGGGGTTCCTTACCATAGTAGGAAATACATTGAACAGGCATGTGTATGATGGTACCTCCTTCACTAGTTGAGCATTTTTCTTGAACTAGACAAACATTTGTTCTGTCTCATTTTCTGGAAAATGTATGCAAATATAATGATTATGTTAATAATACTGGAGGTTATTATTAGAAAATGTTGTTATATGTTAATCTAAAATTATGTTAATAATACTGGAGGTTATTATGGAGAAAATGCTGCATATTTTCAAGTATAATTTTTTGAAATTTCTTCAGATTTTATCTTTAGCATGGCTGCAGAAGAAATAAGAAGTCTGAACTTCTAAGTTTAGATAATCTGGGCGTTGAATGGATGTAATATAACAGTTAAAACTACTTGTAATTTCATGTATATATTTTGTTTATATAAAGAAAAATTGGAAAACATTCTACATTCTATTCTGTTAGTGTGCATGATATCAGATCTAAAAGTTTACATGTACAGGGCACATTCTTTAAAATATTAAACCTACTGAAATATCTATTATTCTTGAAGATCTGAGTTTGTCTTTTTTCCACTGAAGAATGCTAATTTAATAAAGAAAAAATAGAATATTCTCTCAAATGTCTACCGGCAGATTTGTATCACTTGCAAAACAGTTGAAATTGGTATCTTACATATTCTGTATGTTGCTTCCTTTTTTTCTGTCAACACTGAGCAAAATCCTGATGACAGTGAAGATGATTTGACACAAATGGAGGCAAAATTCCTAGCAGTTGTCTAGAATTCTGTCATCAGTCCAATCTATTGCCAAACTATGAACAGTGAGGGGAAGCTGGTCAGAACTGGAAGCTGGCTAAGAAGAGAGGAGGGCAGGATGTCATGTTAGGAGACTGAAAGAGAGAAAACGGGGCAGGATGTGCCTCAGTCTTCATGTTAAGGCAGACTCACATTTCTTGTCAGCATCTGGGTGGCATTTCTTCCTCACTGCCCAGCCTCCATCTAAGGAGAGCAGCAGCTGCCTAAAGTACTAAAATTCTGTAGGTTGACCATTATTTAAAAGATTAATATTTGAAAAATTCGAACAATGAGTCATGTAGATCAGTAAGACTGTGGAAAGTGATTGATGCCGTTATAAAAAATGTAGGAGAAAAAAAGTACGTATTTTGCTAAAATAACAGCCAACGATCTCCCCTTTCTGCCATGCTGTGCAAGGGCAGAGCTGCAGCTACTTTGTTGGAGTTTATTTCTGACACTGGGAAGTGAAATGGCAGTTCTTCAGACTTGAGGTGTGGTGGATCTGTGTATTTCCTTGGACACGTTTGGTCCCCTGCCCGCTGGCAGCGTGCCTTTTCTTGCCTACTGCACATTCAGCCAAGCTGAGTCGGCACCACGCAGTGCAGAGAAAGCTGGTTCCATTTCTAGGTCACCTGTTTGCTTTGTCATTTGGGTTAATCCAGGTAAATGGCTCTGAAGTTAAACATCCCACCCTTCAGCGGGAATACACAGGACTGCATTTTGAAATCCCTGGACAACGAACAGTGCGCTCTGTTTACCAGCCACAAACACACTCTACCTTTTGGAAGCAGTGGCAGATCTTCCAGTTAACATATTTCAACACCATTATATACTAAATGAAGTGCTAACAAATGTTCTTCTTTTGTCATATGAGAACCATCTGAAGCTTGTCATATTTGTAGAGGTTTTGCTTTGTTGTTCTTTTCCATTTTGTTGTTCTTTTCCATTTTGTTGTTCTTTTTCTGCCAGAGCCAGAGTTCTGAGGGTTTTGTTTTCTCATCTTCTGGTCATTAAACTGCAATGTGAAACCTGTCCCTCTGAACTCCTGCAATACAGACTAAAGTGCTTCTAACGCAAGACACACAGAAAGCTTGTAATACTGTTCCTGATTAATGAAATTACTGCATAACTTTTGGGAAATTAACATTTCATTGCTTCTCTTAGTTAAAATCCTCTGGGTGACAACAACGAATGAATGACCGGTCTAATTTGTGTGCACAGGCTTTCTTAAGCAGTAATACATAGCTTCTTTTGACGGTATTTGTAATACATCTATGTACTTCAGACAAAGAATAATGTATATTATGCTGCAACAATTCTCTGTTTTGTAGGTTTTTTTAAAAGAAACTAGATATGTCCATAATTTCCATTAGTGTTTTTTTAATTGATAGAAAAATATAGCCATACTTTCTTGGTATGGCTTATAGATTCATAAGAGAAATGCATTTTATCTTCTAATTAAAAATCTAGGAAGTTTGGGGTTGGTGTTGGGGTTTTTTCCCTAACAAAACCCCTCCTATTCCCAGGATTAGATATGAGTGTCTTGATAAAGTTGAGTTTTGTTTTCTTAAAGAGTATTCACTGTGAATCCCCCTTAAAGATTAAACACCATCTACACTAACTTAAAATACTTTGCACTGTTATGCACTTAAGCATTCTCTTTTGCACTAAAAAACCTGCAGGAGTTGTAAAAACTGCAGCAGATGTGGGGGAAAAAATTGCATTTCCTTCTAGAAATCAGAGTTTTAGAGCTCCTGAATGCTGATGGAGCTGATGGAGATCATCAGTGCGTTTTAATTGTGTTGGTTGCGAGGTACAGAAGCATTGAAGGTTCTTTAAGGCTTCCTGGCTGAACTGCTGACTGTGTCTGGAGCTGCTAAAGGCAAAATCTCAGGAAAAACCTCAGCTGCAGGACAGCAAAACAGTAAAACTCAACAATCAAACTTGGTAGCAAAAGTCAAGGTGTAAGCCAAGAATTTCATATAAATGTGTGGCTAAAATAGCATATAAATGTGTGTTTTAAAATAGCATCTTTTAACAAAAAGATACAACTGTTAATAAATTAGCATAGGTTTGTTTTTAACTTATTAGTCAGTGTTTCACTAATGTGTTTCCATGGAGAGATTTTAAAATTTAAAAATGAAAGGGAAAGAGGAAGTTTTTAAAACTACAAAACCCACGGGGTTTAGGATTTTTTTCTGGTTTAGGTTGTTTTATTCTGGAAAGTAGAAAACCCTAGATCTTAGATTAACCATAATTGTAGATCAACCTTGCTATGCTATTTGACTTAAGCCAAAAATATGTAGTTTTGACTCAGATAACATTAAGGTCTGCTGTTAATATTTAATTAGAAATGTAAAAGCAAAGTGCAGATTCCATGAATTGTTCTGGTAGTCCCTTTTCCATTACACAAAATGAATGAAATTCAACTCTTAAAAGCAAATATACTCCCTTTCATAACCTGAAATTCTCAGATTTTCCAAGGTTTAACTGTGAGATGACCTGGAATTTGTCTGAAGCCAGAGATGGGAAAAACATGGGTTTTCCTGATAGGAATTGTAGTATTTTTTTAAGTTATGATTTTTATCCTTTCTAGGAGCAAGGCTTTGGTTTTGTAAATATGATTTACAGCAGGTTTGAGGAAGAAAATTATTTTCAACATCAAAAAAGTTATGAAGCTTAGCTTTTTTTGGTTTTGTTTCAAACTACGTGCTACAGGAAAAGCTTATACAGCACAGAGAAACAAGCAGTCTGTATTTTCTTTCCTTAATCTGATGCAGCATTTTGACATGAGCCGAGCAGGAAACATGTGCGCGATCTCATGGTAACTTTGTGATCACTGCACAGAACAATAAAGCAATGAATATTTTTTATAAGACCAGAATCCTTAATTGCGCAAAGTTTGGTTTTTTTCTTCCCGTTCCTATCGTGGTTCTGAGAAAACTCCAAAGCAGCAACTGATGCTGCTTCCTGCGATGGGGGCGACCCGGAGTGCCCCCGCCCCGCGCGGCCGCCCCGGCGAAGCTGCAGCCGCCCCTCGGCCCCCACCCTCCCTCCCCCCCGGGATGCTTCGGCCGCCTGCCTCGGGGGGTGGGGGGGGGGGGGTGGTGCGCAGGTGGGTGCACCTGGGGAAAGCACCCGGGTCTCGTAACGCGCCCCGGCGGGCTCCAGCCTCGCAGCACACGACGCCGGCGGCTCGGGCTCGGGCTGGCTGAAGCGGTCACCCGTGCTGCTCCCGGCCAACAGGTCACCCCGCCAGAACGCCCGGCGCTGCTGCCCCCGCCGCCTCCCGACGGCAGGTACCGACCTGGCTCTCGCCCCCCCCGCGCTCCGGGTGAGCCCCCTACGGCTCGGGGGGGCGCGCCCCTGCCTCGTTTGTTTATTTCTACGGAAACCTGCACCCGGGCTCGGGCAACCCCAGCCCCCCGCGGGAGGACGAGGGGCCAGCCCAGGGTGAGGGCCCCAGGGCAAGGGCTGCGCCGGGCCCGGCGGGGACGAGCGCGGCCGGGGCCGGTGGCGCTGGGCTGCAGGCGGGGGCCGCGGCAGCGAGGGAGAAGCACGTTGTGGCCGCCCCTCCTTGTTCCCCCCCCCCCAGCGGCAGGAGAACGGGGCAGCCATTGCCAGCCTTGGCCGCACGTTTGCCCCATAGGAGCCGCCGCCTGCCGCCCCACGGGAGCCGTTGGGGGCCGTGCCGCCCCCTCCCCCCCCGGCCGTGCCGCCAGGGCCGCGGTGACGGGACTGACACCGCGCATGGGCGGGGGCTGTGTGACCAGTTCTAGGATGAGCTGAGAATTGTTTTGATTTATTTGTATGAGACAGACCCGTATTTTCACGAAAAGAACAGACTTGCTTTCAGAAGGGTTATCTATTATTTGAGGAATAATTCTCAGAAGTCTACAGCTGCAGAGGAAACCTGCAGACCTCCAGTCATCCTCTGTGTTAAAAATCAGGTTTGAAACTGTCCAACTATACTCGTATCTTTAGTTAAATGCCTTCTGTAAAGAGGAACTGAAATGTGGAAAATCACCTGAGTATTAGAAGTGTTAGGAAGATGTTAATCCATCTTCCCAGAATTTGAAGCTAACATATCCCTCACTGAATCCAGTGACACCAGCCTTCTGCTTTTTCCCCCTCTATTGCTACAGTACTGAAGTTGTTTGACACAGGCATAAATATTCTTGGCTACTGCAATGCAGAACACCGGACTTGTGGGCAGCAATGCTTAGAAAGATGGGTGTCTAAATAACTGCAGTGCCGGGGGGAAAGGGCAAAATGCACAAACCATACTAAAGCATTCTTGCACCTGGGCAAAAGGGAGTAGGAACAAAATTCAGAAAAGCACATTCGAAATTTAGATTGTTTCATGTTATTCTCAGTAGAAAAAAAAAAACAAAACCCCAGTAGCAGCACTGCAAGAAAGAAACTGGTGTATCTTGTGGTTTTCCAGAAAAGATTTAGATGGTCCTTGAATTCAGCAAAACCTGGAAAAGCTTTTTTTAGCCTGTGTAAGAGGTCTCCATGGGCCTCTCAACCTAAATAAACCACTTTATACACCACAGAAAATTAAACAGATGGTGTTGATGTGCTATGGCAGGCAATTGAATTGCAAAGGTATTTTCCAGAATACTGTGCTTAGAATCTGTAGTGGCTGTTTCATGTGTATGTGTATATTGTGGAAAGGTATTCCGACAAAACAGTCTTTCTAATTTTTGATGCTGCTCCTACTGCCTTACATGCTGAAGATCTGAGAAGACCCATTTTGTTTGTTAGTTCTTTATTCTGCCCCTAGATAGTGGCAACTAAAATTTCCTTTGTTAAATTGAAGGGATGTTTCATGAATTGTATGGTTTTTTCTGAAAGAGAAATAGTGTACTTTACATCAATGGGTTTTTTTCCTACCTTGCCTAGTCCAGGACATACAGAATTGAGTAATTATTTTAAAATGAGAACTAAATAACCACAAAGAAGCTTTCCATACCAACAGTGCCAAAACAGTGGCATACCACATGCTGAGCTCTGTATTTTCTTGTTAGTATTTAAAAATACATTTTTTTTAATCTGTGGAATTGTAACAGGTTCTGCATGTTCTTCTTACAAATGGATTCAAAGCACAGGTGAACTCACTTCTCTCCATAAAGTCTTTATGTGGGAAAAATTAAAAATTCTGAAAATCGCAAACATATTTTGTAAATGCTTTTTCATTCAGAATAATGTTCTAATTCTGAAGCTACAGTGGGTGCTGGTGTATTTTCTGGTGTGTTAACTGAGAGGAAAGGTAATTGCGCTTTCCCTTTATAGCTTTCCTTCTGTTCTGGCGTAATTTTGTTCACCTGGAAATGCCGTGTGGCTTGTGGGGAGGGGGATTGTACCCCCAGCAGATTACAGGTGCCATGTAAAGAAGTGGCCAGGCTTGTTTCTGCTGCTTGGGCTGCTGCAGAACGTAAGAGCTGCCTCATCCCTCTCTGTTTTGGCTGGAGGGTGCTATGATATGCTGTGGGTGGGTGTGTGCACACCCACCTGAATCAATGTATTTTAGCCCATGTTAAAGTGAAGGTATACGTCGATCACTGGTATACCTGATAGCTTTGAGCAGGTACAAATACACTCTTAAATTAATGCATTTCTTTAACTTAACGGTTGGAATAGAAGGAAGGCCTGGCCAGCTAGGGAGCAGCTAACCCACCTCCCTAAACCTTCAGTCTGGCTGCTGGTTCCTCTTCTGCTGATGAATAAGAAACAACATTTGCTGATCTTTAGATCACATTCTCGAGCACAAATGAAGAGTTCAGTCAAGAGTAAGTGCAAACTAGTTTAGGAGAGTGTTTGCTGAAGTACTGGACACTCAAATACAAGATTCTTGTGGAGGCATCGGGCCCCTCCAGCAATGTCCACAGTGCAGTCTGTTTCCCTGCTGCTTTGTGCGCTCCACGCACCAGTGGTGATGGAACCGAGGAGAGTGATTTTCTGTGTCGTGAGGATACATACTGGGTTTCCCTGCTCGGCTTTAAGTACCAGAAGAGGCATCTCAGTCTTGATTTAAAGAACGTAGTCAAAATTTTTTGGTGACTGAGTATCCTTTATTGGCAGTGCTGGATGCACCGGGGATCCTTCCACCTAACGTGCATGTCTAAAGTAACTCATTATCTTATGTTTATACAATGAAACAATGAATATTCAATTAAGGCCTATACATATTCATTACATAACCCCGCCTACTCTCCCTTCGTATGTTAATTAGTTTATCAGTCCTTTGCGCTTGCGCAAATTCCTCCAAGAATTGTGGGCAGGGGTCTTAGGGACGTGGGCGGTGGTCTCTGGGAGGAAGGCCCATAGGTTTTCCTCATGGTGTACTTTTCACCTTTTGCCTGGTATGTGATGGTCTTGCAAGTTTGCAGTATCCTTATCGGTCTGAGCTAATTTATGTCCTTGTCGACCATCTGTTTCTTCTGCTTGTTTCTTTTAGTCGCTCCCTCTTAGATAACTTTTGTTAGAGAAAGTGAAAGAAAGAGAAACAGACTCCTTCCTTCATCAGTTATTTCATTAATTATTTCTTTCAGACTATGGTTACATGACCTAATTACTATACCTACAATCTTTGAGTAAATGTAAGTTCTTAGCCTTGGTACAGGGCTGTACGGAGGATTTCATAGCAGCTTTTGTTGTGCAACTACTAGTTACATTAGAATATATTTCTTGTATTCATTATATTTTAACTACAAGGTTTATTCTATCCTAAAGTGAATTCATACAATATCAGTGTCAGCTTCACCAGCTTCATTAAAACATGTACAACAGAGGGAGTGATCATGTGGCTCTTTAATGCCTTCACAGGAGTGAGAAGGGTGGCATTCTTTCCATGCTGAGGAAAAATCGGTGGGGCTAGAGGTAGATAGTTTTGTTTGCTTGTTTTTAATAGGGACCTCTGTGTGATCCATTCCAGCATCTTCAACATGGGAAACAGCTGCTGTGGGAATGAGGGAATGGATTGGCACCTTGGCCCTAGACATTAAAGGTTGTTTGTCTGCAGCTAGACGGTCACCAAATGAACAGCTGAGTTTGCTGTGTCTCCAAAATAGCACAAGTTGTTGTTAATGGTCACTGTCCTCTGACTGCCCAACTGCTTGCATAAAATGATCTTTAAAATGAACGTTAAAATTTTTCAGCGGGTTCTGTAACACTTTACCAGACATCAGTCCCCATTGTCACAGACCTGGACACAAACCATCAGCGGGATGGGATGGAGCAAGCGGTGGTTTCAGTGAGAAAGATCTGGAGGTACTAAACCACTGGTGCTGCAGCGACAGGTCCGTCTGCAGGTTCTTTTCTTTACATTTCATTCCTTGATGCTGAACCACCTTTCTAAAGCTGGTAAGATCTGCAAGGGGCTGCAAGTCCTGATTAGCCCTTGTTAAATGCTGTTTGGAGGAGCAAACAGTGCAGAAGGCACCTGTGCACTTGTGAAGTGCAAAGAATTTGTCAGCAGGTTACACTGAAAGGTTGCTTTGAGCACCTTTGCCACTTTGGTTGGATGAGGGTCAGGAGCTTAGTTAATTTCTTAACTATTTAGATGTCTGTTTAGATATGTACACCATTATTACATGACTAATGTCACGTCATAGTTTTAAGAGTCTAAACATGAAATGTACTTTCTGTGTTGCCCTGCTTTTTGTAGTCTTTGTATCTTTTGCCAGGGCTTTCTGCCGAGGTCTAAGTGGTTTGAATTAAAAGTGAATGTAAAAGTACTATCAATGTTTGTTTACATATGCAAGTATTTGTTGTAAACACCTGTGATAACTGGCTAATTGTAGCACTTCATGTAGTATCTGTTGAGATTAAGGATGCATTTTATACTGGAAAGACCTTCTTCTTAAAAGGAAAAAACAAACAAAAACCACCAAACAGAACAAACCAGTGTAACTTTGTTTCCTAATGCCTTTTCCCTTTAATTACTCTTATATGAATTTTCATTGTCTTTGTTTTCAACAATGGATCCAAAATGAATTTTATTTGGTGAGGTTTTCTCATGCATTTTTTTTTGTTCTTTGATCACACACACACACCAGCACTGTGTGCCCTGTTAGTACAAGATGTGGATTTCTGGCAGTATATCAAGTAAACATATAATGGAATCAGCTGTTTGCTGGTCAACTGATAATACCCATACTTCCCACAAACCAAGAAGCAAATAAGCATTTTTACAGAATTTTGGTGGAAAACCCTGAGATAGCCTTTAAAACCAATATTTTTTTTTGTTTTAGCTTATTCACAGGTTTCTTGCCTTAGCATACTTACTTGCACTTCAGAAATATTGCCTGCAAACTAGGTAAAAGCAGAATGGTTTGTCAAAAATGTGGAGGCACTGAAATGTGGATTTTTTTCATTCCAGAGAGAGTTAGAGAAGTTTAAACTACAGCCACCCACTGAACAGCTGAGTTAAGGTGTGTTCAGCAGTTTGAAGGGATGTATTCTCCTGGATGTCATAACATCTTTGTGTGGCAACTGTTCATGCTTATGTTTTGTCCACAGGCAAGGGCACCTGGCAGGTGCAGTACTGTACAGTATGAGTGGCAAAGCCCTTAAAGTTAAATCAAAAAATGAAGATGTGTTATTTTCAGTTGTGACATTTATCGATACTTGTTTAAACAGAGGCTTTTCAGAGAAGATCCAGTTGTTTGGCACAAATAGCTCTTACAGCCTTCAGGTGGAGTCTGCAAGGCAGAACAGTAATTTAGGAGCATTTAACATGACATTTTTCTTAGCATTGTTCTTAAAAGTAGCCTTTGCTCAGTACCCTCTGGGACCATAGGTACGGGCAAGGTGCTTAGAAGGAAGAGTTGTTTGGCAAGAGCATGAAGTAAAATTAGTGAGCCAGTTTTTTTCGAGAATTGTCCCAGGAAGATCAGATAATAAAGAAAAAGCTGCTTGCTTTTTTTTTTTTTTGGAATGGACTATTTATTATTGCACTGTATTGTGACCTACTGAGACCATAGTGTGTTTCTACATAGCTGGCCCTCTTTGGTGGCTAAGTAGAAATGCTAATTTTCTACTGTGTACACACATACTGTCTCTCACAAAATGCCGCTATGGTTATTTGTACATCAAAGACACCAGTCTGACCATCTTTTCTGCTGAGTGGTTGGGTGTAGAAGTGTCTGGAAGTGGATTGCTGTGGAATGTATGTAAAGAGAATGATGATTTCTCTATGATGATTAAAAAAACCCCTCCAGCTAACTGTCTGTTCCTGCTTTGTGTATTCCCAATACAAAGCAAAGAAGACATTTTTCTTTAAAGGCCTTGTAAAAGCATTCGCCTCTCTTCTGCACCAACCCCTGTTGGCTTACCCTTCACTTACTCAATTGTTTGGGTTATGTTTATAGTCATTATTGACCCCTTTGTTAACATAGCTACTGTTGACATCATTCCTTATCCAACAGAGATAAGGCCTTGTGTTCTGTTGCATCGTTACAGGGCAGCTCTCCAAGTCCAAATTGTTCATCTATATTTGAAATATTTGTCTTTTGAGCTTTGTAATGAGGCTTGTTTACATGGGGGAGGGAAGGAGAAAAATCCCTGTAAATGAATGCAGTAGTTTCAGTGTAAAAACAAGAATTCAGTGAAAGAATAAGGAGAATGTGTTTTCCAGCTGCTGTTTGTAGATTCCAGTTGCTAGGGTGCTTGATATCACAGCATATAACCTTGTCCCGTGGTTACGGTTTGCATATCTTTGCTTTTCTTGACAACGAGGTTAAAGACTCATACCCTCATTACTTATCTGATTAGAACTTGCTCATAAAATTAATGGTAAGAGAAAAAAAATCTTATGCAGCCCATGTAACCATCAGAATGTTGGATTTAATTAACGAACTGTTAAACCTGTGAATGACTCATTGGAGGGGCAGACATAAAAACCTGCCTTGCTTGCATTCATTTTATTGACTCTAATTAAGGGAAACGTCCTTCAATGTGATAACATGCTGCTGTAGGCACAATGTCTTTGCAGGAAGGGGAAGCTTTTACTCTTTAGAATGAGCTGGCTGCTTGTTTCTTGCATTAAAAGAAACAGCCGTTTAACAATTTAACAAGCAAGCTGGATCATACATCTCATTGCCCTCATGTGTGCCTGCAGATTGTAAAAAACCTCCCCTTCCCAGTTAGCTCAAACACCTCTTTGGTACCAGTTAGCCAGTGTCAAAATGTGTTCTAGGAGCTGCATAAAGAAACGTAGCAAGAGATTTGTCTTGAAAAATCCCTGTGCTCTGTGCTTGAAACAAGACTAAAACAACATAAAACAACAAAAAAGGAAGAAGGTAACAGACTAACAGCTGTGGCTGGAGGAAAAGAAAGCAAAGACTGGAAGAGATGGCAAAAGTTTATTAGTGTTCATGAGCTGCCAAAATGCGCTGTTGGGCTTTTACTTTTCTGTCTTCAACAGTAGATCTTGTTTGTGACCTGAATTGGTCCTCCCTAGCCTCATTAGCCTGGCTGTGTCCTAAGCTGAGCGGCTGCCTGATGGCACTGGACACACTGGACACACGCCAGCCATCAGGACCAGAACAACTCACGGGGCTTTGAACTCCCAGCGAGACCCAACTGTTGTTTGTCTGGGGCACGAACCTGCGCAGTACTTGAAATCTTGAATGTCAAGACTGTTTTTTATAAAACTGAGAAATATACACGTAATAGGCCTTTTAAAATAAGCTAGATAGGATATTTTGATTAAAAATGCTTTAGTGTTTCTCAATTTTTCATTGCATTAATGCACTGGCATTAAGACAGCGAATTTTTCATCAAAAAATTAGCCTTCTTTGAAAGATACTGTCTTAAAAAGGAGAGTCTGGCCAGCACCTTTCCGTTCCTTTGCCATGGCTCCCCAGTCCTGGGAGGCATATTGGCCTCAGGTTCCTGGTTTGTGATAAAGTAATCTCGGGCTTACTCTTGGTTTTGCATGAGTAGTGAGTGTTCTAGACACGGCTGTTGAGAATCATTTTGTCACCATATCTCCCTGGCTGTGATTTCTCTTTTTCTTGCTTATGTCTTAAGTGTGAGGGCAGGAATGAAAAACTAAGATGCAGCTGGTCACCTGCTCTGCTTTCAGGAAGCGACATTCTTCGCTTGAGGTAAGGGAGCTCAGCTGCTTCATATGGTTGGTGTAAAGGGCACCTAGTAGCAAACTGTTAATAACGTTTGCAGTTGTGGATCTGTCATACTGAGCACATTTCAGTTAGAAAGCACCACTGATCCTTATTAATTTATCTGTTACATTTGCTTAGGCTACTAACCATTTGCAAAGAAGAATTGCAGCTAGAGTCATAATGTGACCTATGTCTGAGTGACCGAACAGCATGGTCCCCTTTTCAGTGGGGACTTGGGAGGAAAGCTGTTCAATGGACGAGCACAGGGTCCAGCTTCCACTGCTCTCAGTAACTTATCAGCCTCCTTTTTTAGAGAAACATAAAATGTCTGTAAATGAGCTTCAGACATTCACTTAGCTGTACATGAATAATAACAGTATTGCAATATGAAGGTAAATTTAAAATGTAAATGACCAGTGCTAAGGAGGCAGCATATTAGTCCAGGAGAATTATTGTCTGGTTTGACAGGAATTAATCAACAGGTATCAAGGTCACCAAACTGAGCATTCTACCAGAAAGATGCTCTAACTGCTCCTAATGTTCCAATGTTCATGACTCTCTTAAAAATACTGACAAAGTAGAGATTGGAAGAACTACCATCAGAGACCAAGCAGTTCTGCAGGAAGGGTACTGAAGATTCAAGTTCCTTAAAATCCTTCACCTTAAAATGGTCCAGTTCCTTAAGAGCCGTCCTGTGGTAACAGAAGTGTTAAACTACCAAGTTCAATTCCAAAAGAGCTCCTGTCTGTACGGATGTGGCTGAAAATAGCTGACCTTACCAGACCTTAGTCTTATCAGGAACTTGTTTATCAAATAATTGAATGCTAGATGTGAGAGAATCCGTATCTGTTCCTGCAGGTTCATGGGTGCCAACATGATAATTCTGTGAAATTCCTTTGTTAGCCAGCTGGATTTTCTTGCCCCATGCCTGTACTGTAAGTTTATTCCTCGCTTTGTTGTTGTTTGTAAGGTTTTCCTGTTTACACAGAAGTACTGGGTCCCTGGAGGCTGGCCAGCCTGGCCGCTGTGGTCGGGTGCAGCATCACTTAGCCGAGTCCTGACCACTTCCAGGGCTGGAGATACCTAACCTCTGCGGCAACCTGTTCCAGGGGTACACAACCCCTCCTAGGGGAAGTCTGTCCTGATGTTTTTCCTAACTCCTAGCAAGAAAATTATAAACCAGGGTCTGTGTACTTCACCATGCAAGAAATCCACAATCTAAAGCAGCATACAAACAAGGAAGACACCTTTCTTAAGTGATGTCCAATCTGTATTTTAAAGGGGAAGAAGTGGGACTTAGTTCACACTGACATTTATCCAACTAAACAAGGTGAGAATTTGTATCAGGTTGAAAAGTGAACGTATCATGTTAATTATTTTTTTTTTTTTCCTGAGGTGCAAATCTGGCAATCCCGAAAATGGAAATTCACTTTCTTTTCTCTTACCCCTGACCTACTGCCTTTTCTTTAAGGGTTTTCCGGACACATTCATGGCCACCCTTCTCAAACCGGTTGGGGAGAGCCTGCAGACCTCTGTAAGAACTACTTCATTATTAATGCCCACTAATAAAAGGATGCTCTATATGGAACTGTATAAATTATGTACAGGCTTCCCCTAAAGTGGGCCTAACTGAAGAAACACCTTTGTGCAAAAGCACACTCAATTTTTATTCTGCATGTGAGATACTTCTTCCCTTCCCCACCTCCCCTTTTCACTTGTGCTCACACTGCCTTTACCAGGCGTGCCGAGAGCCTGTGCCACACTGCGCGTTCTTTTGCTTGGAAAAGGCAGAACCCCCCTGCTGAGCTGTCAGCCCCCTTCAGAGCATCACGCGGGAAAGAAGTATTGCCTGTCTTTTGCAGTCAATGTTGTCTTTGTGGGTTCAAGTTTTTTTTCCCATCAGTATTTTATCTTGAAATTAGTTCTGTGGGGAAGTAATAAATGTGCATTTGTACATTAATTTTATTACTCACCATTAGTATGCTGAGGGCACGATGAAGCAGATCATATTCTCTGCTTTGTTGCCTTTGGGAAGGACTCAGGCTGTCACGGACTGGCAGCCAAACAATTTGTTGGAACAGCAGCTTTACAGTATGACATAATGTGCTTTCGAATCACTTCTAAGTTGGGTCAAAGGAAAAACCCGAAGGATTGACCACAGCGATCCTGGGGCAAGGGGCTCTGCCCGCTGGTCGGGGTGCCGCAGGGCTCTGGCCATGTACAAGCAGGACTGTGGCTTTTCCTTTCCAGTTAGTGCAAAAACACTGGGAGAGAGCTTTCCACTTCCACTCCAAAGTGCGCTTTGGCACGGGTTCTAGGACAAGCCCTGTAACTCTGTCCTCACCTAAAACTTCATTTCGCTTTATAAGCTTAATCTCATGAATAATTTTAGTGTGGGTGAGCAACTGTGCTAGAAATGTTGTGATTCCTCTGCAAGTAACGCAGCAGCTCTTCACAGCCTCTGAAAATGGATTCCTTGTGGCTTTAGACGGGAAACAGCTGTGGAAGCTAAGCTCCGGTGGGTGCTTTGCGTTTTGCCGATTCTTCTGCAAAATAGCTTTCAACTTTATTGCTAACTTTTGACTGTATATTTTAACCTTTTGTTTGATTAGCTAAATATAACCTCCTAGGACAAAGTAGCATTGATTTTCTAAAGGCAGATAGTACTGTGTTGGGAGCAGAGTTTTCAGGAACTAAGTTCTTACTCATTCTGTGTTCTCACATGAAGCTAAAAAGCTCTTGGAGAAGTGCTACTCGCTGACATTTTCCATTCCCATTTCAGGCCGTGATTTCGGTACTCCATGGCTTTGGAGGGATGACTGCAGCTTCCATTTCCCGTGAAGTTCAGCTCCAAGCCATGGTGCTGCTCTGTGCCCTACCATATTCCCATTCAACCCAAAGGAGGGAGGTGGGGGGGAGGCTGGCCTGGCATAGCAATGAATGAAATTCAGTAGTAGATGATATGAGGGAGTCAATTCGGTCATACACACCAGGCAGGCTCTGGTCTCACATAAATACAGCTCTTCCTTGTTACCTTCGTGGGGTGGGGAGTGGTTATGCATTTAAAAAAAGAAGTAAATTTGAAATGGCTCAAAGAGAACATTAGGCTGTGTGTTCACACAGAGCTGTGCGGGCACTGCAGGTGCTACCGTGCAAGAATTGCTGGGGATTTCCCATCTGATCCTGCTCACCAGAACTGCCAGGTGGGCATGCCTGGCTGGCAGGGAATGGCTAGGCATCACTGCTGTCTTCTGGTCACTGTTCAGGGTTCTCCATAGGTGAAATTTCATCCTGACCTTCCTTTAAAGTTTGTCATTGTTTGACAGAGTACTAGTTGTAATTACATTTAACTTTATTAGTGTCATTTTTTTATTCCAGTAACCTATCCTGTGGGCTTCAGCCTGGACACAATGCTCCAGGAGCGCTGTGGCTGCCTGCGTGTGGCTAGGTGTGTTTCAGTTCCAGGAACGCACACTTTGGCATTCCAGGTCCTGAATGTAAAGCTGTATAGACAACCTTCCAAACTGAATGATTTCCCAGAGAAATTAGAGAGAGTAGTTGAGCCCTGCAACCGGTTCCAGAGGGAGATCTGTCTGTAGAGACAGCGGAGAACTGGCCTGAAGCCCAAGCACTGAACTTAGTCCTGCCTTCGCCCTGAAGTATGGAATGAGACGACCTCGGCAAGTCCCTTCCAGCCCAACTTATTTACAATTGATCTAGATACACCCTACAATGTTTCTCAAGGGAAATTTAATTTGTATTATTGGTAATAACTTTTTTAGCAGGTTTCTCTACTGACCTCAGAGAAAGTTACCATTTAAAGATGCAAAGAATTAAAATGAACAGACCAGTACTGATTGCAAAGTGAGCCAGTGGTGAAAATGAATTTCCTTTACCACTGCTCAGATGTCTTCTTTAATTTTCAAAATGTTTGTTAGTATGTAAGAGTGAGTGAGCTGATCAAATTTATTTTAAACCTTTTTCGTTTTCCTACCAGTTCTAATGAGCTTGGGTATATGAAATAGAATACTGGAATTTTATATTATTAAGAATTCCATTTGGTAATTAGTAGCAGTACTTATCACTCTTGTACCAGTTATCTGCTTCATTTGATCTTGCATAATATTTCAATATACTATTTTATATATTTTTAACACTCTGATTAAG
Source organism: Falco biarmicus (assembly GCF_023638135.1). Lineage (NCBI taxonomy): Eukaryota > Metazoa > Chordata > Aves > Falconiformes > Falconidae > Falco > Falco biarmicus. Next base: position 103,603,055 of record NC_079290.1, read on the forward strand.
GCATATATTTTAAATAGCCTTCATGGTAATGAAAGCTATACTTGGGGAGATTTTAGGTATTATCCTTATTGCTGTACTCCAGCGCATGTCTTCTGTTGCTTAATAAAGGTATGTGTTTATTTTATTAACTAGCTTTCTGAACAAAGTGGAGATGGTAAGGACCCGTATCATGGAAAATGCACGCTTCAGCTTTCTGATGGCTTATAGTCAATGGTTGGGTTTCTTTTAGTCTTTAATAATGCCTGAAATGTGTATGCATCTGGAAAATGTTTTCTATTACTTTTACACGTTAACAGTTGTGTGTGTTGAGATTATATCTGGAGAAGTTTAATCTATCTTCTTTGAACAGCACAGCTTTTGTTAGCTGTGTTTCCACAAACATGTAGAAAATGTTTCGGCTTTTTTGTGTGAATACGATACAATCTGGAGGAGAAGAACAAGTTAGGCAATGTAATACTGAGAGGGTACTGTTGAAAAGGTGCGTAACCAAACAATTACTTAGTGGTTGGAACTATTTGGCAAGATGAATGGTTTGCGGTTAGTGATCTTCCTGACTGAAATGTAATACTTATCAAAACTGAGTACAGATTTTCTCCCCAGAACCATTAAATAACGTCTCCAAACACATTCATCCACCTTACCATTTCTGCATTAGTTCTGTTCAGATTTTAAAGTCCATCTTCTAGGGTCAGGTTTTGATATTCTGCAGTGTGTTCTAGATGCAATGGGTTTTGTTGCCAGTATTTATAATTGCCTTTTTGTTTGGTATTTAATGAAAAAATGCAAGTAGAATAAATTTTAACTTTAAAATTAATCATAATTTAAATACAATTATTCTTGTTGTAAAGCTTTCCTTAATCCAACTTCCTCCAGTTTTAGCATGTAGTCTTGTGGGAAACTGGACAATTGTAACAAAGGCTGTAAAAACTACTTAAAAGAACTAGGTAAGTAAACTGGAAGTTTTGCACTGGTTTTAATTTGTGCTACTCTGCTGAAGAATCAAAAGGCTAGTCAGAGAAAACTAGAAAGAGGGAAAATGCAGTAATTCAGAGTTTCTTCCAAGCAACTGAGTTTCCTGGAGAGTGTACGACCTATTGCTGTTCTGTGTGCTCAGGGCTGGCTTATCTACATCTGGTAATTTTTCCATAGCCTTTGGCCGGTTTTTATCAGTGTTTGGTTTTAATCTTTTAATACCTAACTGGGTGGCCAGAGCTGTACAGGATGGTGAATGAATTCTCCTGTGGCAAGGTGGTCAAAAGCCCGCGATGCTCTGGCTCCCTGGCTCGCAGGGGGAAGGGCCAGGCAGAGGGTGGCTGTGCCAGCTCTGCGTGGGCACAGGCAAAGCGGGTGCTTCCTCAGCACATCACCAGGGTGTCAAGGTGTATCTCTCTCTGCTATGCATATCGTGTACTATGATATTATTTCTCAAGTAATGCAATTTAACCTCTAGACATTTCCTCACCTTTTTTTGCTTTTGTTTCTTTGCTTGGTATTCTTTCTTTGCAAGAAGTTACCGGCCAGGCTTTGCAGGGTGAAGGCTTTGAGCCTCCCACGTAGCGTCTTTGCCTCGCAGGAGTGCGTGAACTGGGACGGAGGCAGCGAGAGGCAGACCCCCCCAGCTCGTCCCGTCTTCACTGTGAACACCCAGCGGAAGAACCTGCGTTTATATGGTATGAAGAAAAACGTAAGTGCGCTGCCTGTGTGTGGACTGCTAAGGGAATCCGGAGGGGAGGATTAGCTAATCTTGCACTGCTAATTAGAAAATCTTGCTTTTGACCACATCCTTACCTTCCCTTTCATGGGTCCGCTCCCCGTGCCGCTTTGTGACTGCGGAGGAACTGCACGCGCCTCAGCTGTAACAAGCCGCAACCGCGAGCTGCGCGGTGCTCCCCGCAACGGGAGCGGGGGCTCCGCAGCCGGTCACCAGCAGCTCCAGGGCAGCCCCGCCGGGGCAGCCCGCTCTCCGCTCTCGCCCCACACCCCGCTCCCGCTCCACGCTCCACGCTCCCCGCTCCCGCTCCCCGCGCCTCCTGCCGCACGGTGACCCGCCGCTCGGCGACGGACGGGCGGTGAGTGGCGCGTGCCTGGGCCCCCGCAAAGCCTTTGCCGCCGCCCCCCATCCCCCGGCAAAACGGGCCGCGGGTGGCCGGGGCTCGGCCGCGGCGGGGAGCGGCGGGGCCGCGGGGGCGCTGGGGGGCCGCGGCGAGGGACCGCGTGGGGCCCGCCCCGCTCCCGCCCAGCGGCCGGCGGACCCGAACGCACCTCGCTGCGCCGCACGGGTTTGCCCGGCCCCCAGCCCCTGCCCCGCCGCCTGTGCTAGCGGGGGCGAGGCCGCCCCCCGGCCCGCCGGCGGCACGCTGCCGCACGCGGGCACCGCTCTGCTCCGCCCGGGGATGCCGCCGGTCCCCGCCTCCGGTCCCCGCCGCCCGCCTGGCAGCCGCCTTCCGACAGCTGCCGGGGTCCCCCGGCCACCCGCGTACCTGGGCCGCCGGGTGCCGCCCCGAAGATCTGCCCCGTCCCCGTCCTGTTGCGGGGGTAGGCTGCCGGCCGCTGCGCGAGAGGGCGCGGTGTTCGGGGAGGGGGCGCCGCGCGGGGGCGTCGCTCAGGCCCAGCCGCCTCCGCGCACCCCCGGCCAGACCAGCTGCCCCCCGCCGCGCAGCGGCAGCCCCTCGGTCGCGCTGCTGCTTGAATCCACCGTTTATTTCACTAAGAAGCCGGAGCGGCCATGGATTCCTTCCAGCCTTACTGGAAAAGGCTGTTTAACACAATGTTAGAACGTGTTTGCCTTTCAGTAACCTCATATTTTTGGTTTACTGGTAGCTAATACGTGTCCTTATATTTACTTTCCAATTTTGGATTTTCTTCAGCTAATGCCCAAGGTTCAGTGTTTTATACTGTCCACTTGTAAGGTATTGCTGCAGTTCCGAGTCACCTGGTTTTATTGCTCAGTATCCTCCTGCTCTGAACTGGCCATGTCGCCCAGTGGTGTTGCTTTGTATGGGTGTTCCCTTTTCTTGGGCCTTAGTTAAGGAACCTGTTAAACCAAAGGCCCAGGTGCGAAACTAAATACCCAGCCCTTTAAGGAACACAACCTTTAACATCCTTCTGGTTCTGCCACGGAGAAGGAAGGTGCAATGTTTTGTTTTGTACAGATGTGAAGAAACAATTTTATCTCTCTTTTTTTCTTTCTGTCTTTATGCTGTATCTCTAACATAAGACCTATCCTCTTCTTTTAATGTGCTTTGATGGCTAAGAAATAATAATAAAAAAAAAAAAGGCAAGAACAACTAAAAGAAAGCTATGGGTGTATGGAAAAGTTCAGGCAGAGATTACTGTATCCTGGGAGGCTGGCATCATTTCAGTGATGGTACCCATTGCTGCAACGACCTGGATTTGACTGTTCAGATATTCTTGGCCACGCAAGGTTCCCCGCACTGGGCATGACTGTCAAGGTTTCGGTAGTGGCTGGGCTGCAGGGTGACCCATGTGGGAGGTGGCCAGGCATGGCCCTGTGCCCATCACAGCCCCTCAGCAACAGCCAAGAAGCCGGTTCATGGCACCTCTGCAGAGCCCTGTTTAAGAAAGGGTGGTAACAGCTAGGAGAGGTAGGGGAGAGATGCCAAGCAGGAGGGGTGCTGAAGAAAGAGAGAGGCACGGGACTGGCGAGGGACAGAACAGGGCTGGGCAACATGGGTGCATAAGGAGAGGTGCCAGGGCAGTGCTGGAGCATGTCGCTGCCTGGGCAGGGGCTGGAGCAAAGAGCTGCCCCAGAAAGGCCTGGTGCACAGAGCCACTGACAGAGGACGGAGGGGAGACCCAGGGCTGGGTACCACTCCAGAAGTCCTGGGGCCAGTGGAGGGACCTGTGATGGAGTAAAAAACAAAAAAGCAGCAAAAGAAAGGGAATGGCGGCACAGCGACCCCCGCCCCCTGCACCAACTGTGCTCATGGCTGGACTGGGTGGAACTTGTGGCACAGAGGCTGGGTGTGGGAAGGGGGGTCAGGGTGGGAGCTGAGGTGTTCTAGCTGAGTGTTTGTCATTATTGCTCAATATTGGAATCAATAATGAACTTTTTTAATTACCAGTTAACTATATTAGCAATGTTCCATGACTTGAAACTTCTTTTTAACTGCGATGCTCCCACACGTGTAGTACAGTGAGACCTGCTTTCCTATGTTAAACCAGAGCAGGAAAGGGTGCAGACACCTGGCTGGGGATATATGCTACTCTTTATTATAGACTATTGTTTCTCTAAATTAGCGAAGTTCAGTAATGGCAATGCATGCCATTGATGTGGCATCTAATGTAAGCAAACTCGATGCAAGACCATACAGGAAGGGATGGCAATTTTTATTTTAAAGCTCATCTTACCTATGCTCACTCTTTTACATGTCACCCATTCTTTAGACCTCTTCTTGTGTACTCACATATTCAGAAGCACTAAGGTGTGTGTATCTGAGTGGTCTGGCCAGGATTACTTCTGGTGACAGAGCAAGGAGCGCTGGTTTCTAAATCCTCATCACACCTCCTGGATTACTGTTGACCAGTAACCACATCCTGGTTCTCTGGGCATACCTTTTGTACCTTTGTAAGTTCACAGTTTGGTCATCTTTTGTTTTTTTCATCATGTCCTACCTCTGAAAGTCATTAGGTAACATTACTAACTTACTAATTATCCTTTTGCCACCGCTTTGGAAAACAGTCTGTCCTTTGTCTCACTAAAGTGGGCATGTCAGTAAGTTGTGCATTCCTGTGCCGAGCCATGCCAGCCTGCTGTGCACCAGGGTCTGGGCTGTGCGAGGGGTGAGAGGGACAGTGCAGGGCTCCTCCTGCCACTTGCATGTCCGCATGCACCATCGGATGGACCCTGGATAGATTTTGCCAGGGCACACCGTACGGGTGCCATCTGCCGAGGGAATCCTCCTTTTTGGTCCTTAGAGATAGTGAGTAATTTTCTTACAAGAAAGCAGCTCCTGACGGTTGCTGATGTGCGAGCCCATCGTGGTGCGGCTGGGCTCAGACAGGGCGTGCAGGTGGCACAGTGCAGAGCGGGAGCTGCCCACGGGCTCTCAGCTGCAGCCGGGGTCTGAGGTGGCCGCACGCAGCCCCAGCACAGCACAGCCCGTGGGGACGCGCAGCGCAGCCCTGGGCCTGCTCGCACCAGCCGCACTGGCAGCCCAGTCACCATCAATACACCAGCTGATCCGGGTGTTGCTAGCACTTGCAGTTTATTTTCCCCCTCTGCTTTCACACTTAAATGTTTCCTGCTTGATTCATACCAGCCTTGATGCTTCTGTTTCTCTGCAGTGCTGTGTCCATGTACTGTTCCAGGGAGCACTGTGCAAAGGTCTGCCTCCCTCTGTGCTTCTCTTCCCATCAGCTAGAAAGATATGAGATAATGAGTTTAGTCTCTGAAAGGTTTTACCTGGGAAAAAACCCCAATCTCTTTGTGAAACTAGATCTCTCTTAAATTAAAATCCACTAAATTCCAAAATACAGAGTTGCATCAGCCAGTGTGCACCATCTTCCCCTCCTGCCACCAGAAGAAGAGTGCACATGGATTATCAGACCAGTGGCCATGAAACATAGCGCTCTGCTTCATTATAAAAAACACTATTCTGGACATGAATAACTGGTGGAAGTGTTCTGAGACGGTCATTTTGTAAACTGATTTTTTTTAGATGCATCTGGGTGTAGTTTGGTATATAAAGAATGCCAGTGCAACATTTAGTGGCTTTATTGCTGACTTACTTTGTTGGGAAAAAAGTAGTCCACAATTGCATTTTGTAAAACCTTGCCAAAGATTTTATATCTATAACACACAATGCTTTTTTTTTAACCCTTATATTTCATCTTGGATTTTTTGCTTAGCACTTTTCTGCTAGACTAATAGTGCTTTTAAAAAATAAAACTTGCACTTAATAAAGCAAAGTAATATTATTTTAAGCCAATTATTTATGAATCATTGGCTTATAGGGGAATGTAACAATTCACAGAGCCAAGGCTTTTGAAATTGAGCTATACAGCTCAGTTGAGATGGTAGCTGCTAAATCACAGCTTTGAGTACATTGCAGCCAACTGCCATAAGGACTTTGCTTTCCTTACAAATCTGAAGAAGTTGCCCCTCTGATTCCAGTTATTGTCAAATCTCTCTGTCTTATGAGACAAATGCATCTTTCTGGCTCACATTACTGGTTCTGCTGCTGTAATAAAAGAGTATGGGAGCATATTAAACAAATTTCCAATGTTGAAACATTTTTTGTTTGATAATTTAGTACTAATGGAGTGGGGTTTTTTGTTGATTTTGGGTTTTGTTTGTGGAGGTTTTTTTCCCCAAGCCCATCAAGTATTATCCCTCTGTGATGCAATCAGAGCACTAGTTATTGTTGTTCCTCTAAATAGGATGTATATCCAACACAAAAGCACAAAGCTGACAAACTATGTACTGTTTGTTCTGGGTCACTCTGCTGGTGTGATTTAGTGATCATTTAACCATGATCATGTAAATGCCATCTGAGACTATCCTAGGAGAAGCCTGATCCCATGCTTGAGTCTGGTAATGCAAACAACATAGCCTTGCTGTTTGTCAGACATGACTTGTATGGCTACTTGATGTGCATGCGCACACACACGCACACAAAATGGGGGAGGGGGGGGGGGGGGGAAGAGCAAGGACATAGCAAACCTCCAGATTTGAGGCTTAGAATGTCCTTTAGCAATTCATGCCTCATTACACCTCAGTATAATGTCTCATTTCTTTTCTTCCTTATACTTAGCTGTTTGTGTTCACTGCAGGGCAGGAGTTTTACAGTCCTAGAGCAGAAGCAGCAGAGCATCTTTCCATGGTGCAGGTATCCCCATTCACAGTCTGACACAGAGTAACCTGCCTGTAGCAGTACCTGGACATGTGAGAGCATGAAATTGCCTGTTTGAGATGTGGACAAGTACTGCGTTTGGACATTCTGCCACAATGGGGTAAAAGTGGAAGAGGTCTAACCTAAAACCCTTAAGACCAGGATTTCTTGATCAGCTTCAGCCAAAATTTGACAGAATGTGTCTGTGCCTTTCACTGTGAAAAGAACAGTCTTCACTTCCATTGGGTAGGAAAAAGGATTCTTGTATTAGCTGTCATTATTGACTGGAAAATACTCTGGTTTTACTCTAGTTGACTGCATGCTTTGTATTTTGTCATTGTTTGGCTTTTGTTTGTAGTAGATGAAGGCCTAAATTAAGAGTGGGATTCAGGTATTCAAATACTTCTAGGGAGTAAGCACTAAGTGGCCAAATATAACGTTAGACCTAAATCAAACAATACAGAATATGAGCACCTTTGTTATGTTTGGCCCTTTACTTGTCATGTTGAACCACGTGCTCCCTAAGAAGTACAGAACAGACTCTGTTTTAGTCTGGGTTTGGCTTGGTTTGGTTTTAAACTGACTTTTCTATGGCTTTATTGAGTAACAGTAGGTGAGAAAGCAAGGGAATTGCAAACGAAATGCTAACTGCTTTCATGTTAATGGTAAAACTCTCAGTTTTAGTGGAGCTATAACTTCACATCTTGATTCTAGGCTGAATTGCGTAAGTCCACATACGGTATCTGGGTTTATTCGCACTGATGGGATGCGCTCTGACAAAGCTGTTTTTCTTACCACTACTAGAAAAAGAAGGTGTCACAACTAAGAGTGTTGGATAGGCTTATATTATTGTCTCTAGCCAAGAAAAAAGATGAGTGGTAGCTGCTTGGATAACTATTGCTTATTTTTAACACAAATCTACATCTCTTATCACTTCATTTCCTAATCAATGAATGCTTGTTAACAGTAGTCTGTTATACAATGTAACAGTAAAAGAATTCTTACTTTTACACAAAGAAAACAGTTGTGGAATTTAGTGCCAGGGGCAGTCAGCAACATTTGAGATGAACAAATGGGTGAGTTTAAGACACGCTTTGTATGTTTTCATATCTGCTGACACGAAGTAATTTAAGCTAAACTGAACAAAAAAGTACCCAGCTTCTCAGATTCTAGCAGCTTATTGCCGGGAGGACCTGAAGGGCTGCTTTTGTTCTGTGGGCAGACTTGGTAAAGTTTTTATTTTTCATTTTGGCTTCCCTACTTCTCCTTGAAGCATTCCAGAATGTAGGTCACCAGAGGCAGAACAGTGCTGAAAAAGTCTTGCACTAAGGAAATAGCTTGGCGTGGCCATTTCCATATAAATGTCATCAGGTTTTGTTTACTGTCTTAACTGCATTGCTGAATCTTTGTTATTGGACATCACTGATGCTTACCCTCTCTGCACTTCTAAGGTTCACTTCCTAACCATCACCCTTCCTGTCAAAAGTGCAATTTATATCTCCTCCCACAGAGTATTTTAGGGCTTTGAATAAATGCTGAGTTAAGAAAGATAGAGTGAAGTTGCGACTATATGTGATAAATTGAATAAACTACCCAAAAAGGGACAAAAAATGTTTTTCAGCAGTTAACTGAGGGGAAAAGAAATCAGAAAACCAATAAGGCTGCAGCAACTACTTCAGTCTTTGTGATGCAGAAAACAGGTATTTAGAAGGAGAAGCGGCTGTGGGCTTTTGAATGTGCCGTCTTTAAACTCAAAGTCAGTGGCTTTAACTACAAAGTCACTTCATATAGAGCAAAGATACTCAGTGCATGAAGGACCTGCTTTAAAAAGCTTCCTCCCCCCACACACACACACCAAGAACTGCCTCTGGTCATAACCTTCACATCACTGAATGCTTCCCTAAGAAAGACTTTTTTCCTTTTAAGTAATGGCTTTGTGCTACAATATTTCTATGCCTCTCATATATCCTTACTGTAAAATGGATTTATCCTTACTGTAAAATGGATTGTCCCCAATTTATGTCCGCAAAACAGATGCAGATAGAAACTGAGCATGTTGCTAGCTGCTCCATGGAAAGCCTGTACAAAATACACTGCTGGAATCCAGTTTTCTTAAATCTGGTCCAAATTATTGGATCTGCTGCAGAAGTTTATTCTTTTCTAGAGTTGTTATGCATTGTCCTATTTTTTGTTCCTTTTCACTTTTTGGTAGGTGATTGGGGAAAAGAATAGACTAGGGGTTAGAATAGCATTCCATCTGAAAGAGCGAGCATGTGATAAGGTACTCCCCAAAAGGGTCTGTGTGCAACAGAGATGAGTGAAGAACATAGGCCATTTCTTTAACTTTATAGCTTCTGAAGCTCTGTGTGCTCTGATTCAAGTTCAGCTTTTCATTAACATTGTTTGTGACGAGACCTTTGGCAAATGCAAATAAATAAGGAATTCTATCATAGTCAGACATTTGCAGGACTGTGTGATCAAGTATTTTCAATAATACATGCACACATCTCCTGAACTCTGGCTTGTATATTTGCATGATTTTATTATTAATTTATATTCTAGTAAAATTGATGAGCAGCACAGATTCCATAAACATAATTGGATTAGTTTCTCTACAAAGTTACTGGACAGAACATTGCAAAATACAGAATGTTCTATGTCATACTTCCTGTGCACAAGAATGGCCCTTTATGCTTGTCTACCTATTTGAAATTCTGCCACGTTGTTTATACAATTAAATATTCCTTGTAATTTTATATCTAAAAAATGTATTTGCACTGCTAGTGGGGGACTGGCAGGTAGCTAGGTTTTGCCCTCCTTAAATGATCGAGACTGTACATATAGCTGTACATAAATCAACTATGTGTAACATAGTATGACATATTGACAATACATACATTGCACATACTTATACAAATGACAATATATTTATGACTGTTAGTATAACATAATATAACTTGGGAAATGGTACTTGATTTTCACCAAATGAAAGACTGGAATAAACTTGATTGCTTTTTAGTTTCTGTAACTCTTCCAAGAAGTGGCTAAAAAAAGCAACAACAGAAAAAACCTGTTTTTCTAAATGGAGTGACTACTGGCATTTAAAAATTATTCCATCATTTTGATGGAAGTTTCAACCAAATTAATACTTTTTGTTACACACAAGTATTCTGATTAAAACTTACAATGTTTGAAAATTACAAGTGAACTAAAGTGACCTTTTATAACGATAATAAGGTCTTGATGTTACATTTTACTACCCAGGCGTGATGACTTGAAAAATCTTTTTATTTACTGTTTAATAGTTCTGGCTCAAGGTATGATGTCACTGCTGATTCACTGAACACCCACTGTTTATGTAATCCATCACTTTGTCAGTGCTGCAGTCCATCTCTCTCAGTCCAGGAACTACTGTTGGGCACAAAGTTTTCCAACTCCAGTCAAACTAGTTCAGTGTATTAGCAAAGGAGCTGCCTAAGCAGAGAAGAATTCTCCATCTCATAGAGAACTAGGGAAGGAAGGAGGAAAAAGCTAAAACATATTTAAAATAACAAAACTTTTAAACAGAATTCATATGATAAACATCATATCAATAACAAGGATGGGCAATAACTATAGGATCTTGAAAAGAAGCTGTCCCAACTGCAGGAAGCTGATCTACCTCCCTCCCAAAAGACTTTGCCTTGAAAGAACTGGCATGTTACTTGACAGGGAGAATGAGGTAGGGGAATAGGTACAGTTTTATTTTTAATAGATCTGTATACTTCTCGTAGTGTTAATTAAAATCAGTAATATTCTGGAATTCAGCAAGAAGTATGGTTGTGCTTTTCTTATTGTGAAATGGGTAGTTTTAAAAAGCTTCCCCCCCCACCCACCCCCCCTGCAAGAAATGCCTCTGGTCATAACCTTCACATCACTGAATGCTTCAAGAAAGACTTTTTTCCTTTTAAGTAATGGCTTTGTGCTACAATATTTAGAGGGAGTTTTCCCTCTGGAAAGAAAAAATGTAGGGTCAGTTTTTCTACTCTCTGTTGCCATTAGCCCAGAAGAAAGCCAGTTCATTCTCAAACTGCAGCTTGTAGGAATTTTGCATTCTGAAAGTCTCTGCGGGATCCAGGATACAGCCAGTGCCTGCACTCTGCTCCATTCCTGCACTCTAAGGAAATGTTCTCCAGCTGCAGTGGTTTGGGAATGTCTAACAAGAATCCATCAGAGAGAATGACATTTATCAATCATATTTTCAAATGTTTATTTCAAAGAGCGAAAGAGAAGTTACAATGCTAGCTCACACTGAGAAATCATCGGGTCACGCTGCATGTGGACTTACGCAGTGGCCTGTGCCTAGGAGAAAAGATGGTATCCTTCAGCCACAGCCTGCAAGCACAGCTGTGCTAGCCCCCTGGGGAAAGGCAGCCAATCTTAGGATAAGATAGCGAGGTCTCAAGGTTGTGGTCAAGGGTCTTGTTTCCTTGAGAGGGAATGGACTTCCAGAGGAGAGCGAGCTAATCAAGGGCTGGACTACTCTGGATTTGCTGCAAGGCCCTGTTCTGTGGCAGAGCACTACTGTCTTACCAGTGTACAACTGAATAGATTGTTTTCTGCACTGAGAAAAATCATTCTTTTTGCAGGGATGAGAGAAGGCTTCTGGGAGCTCTAGGGAATTAATTGTAACAGTGTAATTGCATCATGCAAAGTAAGCATAGAGAGTGGCAGAAATCCACAATATAGATGCATGTTGGCAGTCACGTGATTTTATTTTTGAATAAATGTCAAGGCACACATAGCACTCAATGATAGCATTCTCGCATTAAAAATGAAAATAAACGCAAACAAAGAACTGGCCAGGCTCCTGCTTTAAAATATAAAAGTTCATTTACACACAGGATTAAAATGAATCCAAAGTTACATTGCTTTATTTAGTGTGATAATATGGTGGGTTGGCCTTGGCTAGCTGCCAGGTTCCCACCAAGTCACTCTATTCCTCCCCTTCCTCAAGAGGAATTATGACAAAAGCCTCATCAATCAAGATAAAGATTGGGAGATCACTCAGCAATTACCATCGTTACCAAGGCAGACTCGACTCAGGGAAATTAATTTAATTTCTTACCAATTAAACAGAGTAGGGTAGTGAGAAATCGGAACAAACCCAAACCCATCTCCTCTCCACCCCTCCCTTCCCAGGCTCAACTTCACTCCTGACTTCTCTGCCTCCTCCCCTCAAGCAGCGCAGAGGGATGGGGAATGGGGGCTGTGGTCGGTTCATAACGCTTTGCCTCTGTCACTTCTTCCTCCTTTTGCTCTTCCCCTGCTCCAGCCTGGAGTCCTTCCATGGGAGACGGTCCTTCACAAACTTCTCCAGTGTGGGTCCTTCCCATGGGGTGCAGCTCTTCATGAACTGCTCCAGCGTGGGTCTCTTCCACAGGGTGCAGTCCAGGAACAGCCTGCTCCAGCATGGGACCTCCAGTGCGGTCACAGATCCTACCAGCAAACCTGCTGCAGCCTGGGCTTCTCTCCACAGGGCTGCAGGTCCTGCCAGGAGCCTGCTCCAGCACAGGCTTCCCATGGGGTCACAGCTTCCTTCAGGGATCATCCACCTGCTCCGGCGTGGGGTCCTCCCCAGGCTTTAGGTAAGTATCTGCGCCACCCTTAACCTCCACGGGCTGCAGGGGGACAGCCTGCCTCACCATGGGCTCCCACCACAGGCTGATGAGGAACATCTGCTCTGGTGCCTGGCGCACCTCCTGCCCTCCTTCTGCACTGACTTTGGTGTATGCAGGGCTGTTTCTCTCGCATATTCTCACTCCTGTCTCCTGGCTGCTGCTGCTGCTGTTGTGCAGTGGTTTTCCCTCATTCTTCCATATGCTATCAGAGCGCACTACCACTGGGCTCAGCCTTGGCCAACAGTGGGTCCGTCTTGGAGCCAGCTGGAACTGGCTCTGTCCAACACAGGGGCAGCTTCTGTCAGCTTCTCACAGAAGCCTCCACTGTAGCCCCCAGCTACCAAAACCTTGCCACGTAAACCCAATACAGACAACCCTAAAATGGGATTTTGTGATTTTATACTACATTTCTCTAAAAATTAGTTTGGGAGGTGTAAGAGATAAATGTCTTGAACAACAAACATCAGTTGAAGAAAGAAATAAAGAAACTAACCTTTTTTCTCATCCCCACCCTGGCCCCTGGAGGGTGAGCTACCTGGCAAACTGTGAACTGAAAGATGGAATGGAAGCCAGTGAGGATTAGGTTGGCAGAACGTGCTTGCCCTTGAGGTATCCTTGATTTCTTTTAGTGACTCATTTATCTTTACCAAAACTGGATGATGGCAGATTTTCAACAGTATGCACTCAGGACTAGGAACGAAATACATAAATTTAGTTAAATTGCTAAATTAAACCTCTAAATCCCTGTCTATTTGAGAATATGGGGTCTTCAAAGTGCAACCAGAAATTGTTGTTAGGTTATTGGATAAAAAGTTCATCTCCACACACTAAATATAGCACAGAACAACAATGGAAAGCAGGATGGGTCAGGATGGGTCGGGTGAAAAGTAAAGTCAGAACTCTGAATTTTAGGAAAGCAAACTTCAAGGAGTTAGTCAATAGGACTACCTGGGAAACTGCTCTTAGGGACAGGGGAGCAGAACAGAGCTGACAGATCTTTAAGGATGCTGTAGGGTGCAAGAACTCTCGATCACCAGCTGTAAGAAAACAGGAAAGGAAGGCAAGAGACAAGCATGGGTAAGTCAAGACCTGCCGGTCAAACTAAAGAGCAAGAAGGAAATGCACAGGCAGTGGAAGCAGGGACCAGGACCAGGTATCATGAGAATAGTATAGGGACGCTGCCCTGTTATGCAGAGGTGGGATCAGGAAGGCCAAGGTGCAGCTGGAGCTGAACTTAGCAAGAGATGCAAAAAAGATTAGCAAGAGCTTCTACAGATATGTCAGCCAGAAAAACAAGGTCAAAGAAAGTGTACTCCCCTGATGAACATGACTGGCAAACTGGTAACAATGGACAAGGAGAAGGCTGAGATACTCAACAAATTTTTTGCCTCAGTCTTCACTGGCAGTCTCTCTTCTCACACCTCTCGAGTGGATGGACCTCAAGGCAGGGACTGGGGGAGAAAAGTCCCTCCCACTGTAAGAGAAGAACAGGTTTGAGACCACCTGAGGGACCTGAACGTACATAAGTCTATGGGACCTGAAAAGATGCATCCCAGAGTCCTAAGGGAATTGGCTGATGTAGTTGCCAAGCCACCTGAAAAGTCATGGCAGTCAGTTGAAGACCTGGTGACTGGAAAAAGGGAAACATTGCACCCATTTTTAAAAACAGTCGAAAGGAGGGCCCTGGGAACTACCGACCTGTCAGCCTCACCTCTGTGCCTGGGAAGGTGGTGGAACAGATCCTCCCATGCCAAGGCACATGGAGGACGAGTAGGTGATTCGAGACAGCCAGCATGACTTCACCAAGGGCAGGTCTTTCCTGGCCAGCCTAGTGGCCTTCTGCAGTGGAGTGACTACATCAATGGACAAGGGATGTAGTCTATGGATGTTGTCTATCTGGACTTCTGTAAGGTCTTTGACATGGTCCCCCACAACATCCTTCTCTCTGAACTGGAGATACGGATTTGATGGGCAGACTGTTTGGTGGATAAGGAATTGGCTGGATAGACACATCCAGGGAGTAGTGGTCAAACACTCCATGTCCAAATGGAGATCAGTGATGAGTAATGTCCCTCAGGGATCCACATTGGGACCAGTATTGTTTAGTATCTTCATCGGTGATGTAGATGGTGGGATTGAGTGCACCCTCACCAAATTTGCAGATGACACCAAGCTGAGTGATGTGGTTGACATGCCTGAGGGACAGGATGCCATGCAGGGGGACCTGGACAACCTCAAGAAGTGGACCCATGTGAACCTCATGAGGTTCAACAAGGCCAAGTGCAAACTCCTGCACCAGCACTGGGGCAAGCCCCGGTATCGATGCAAGCTGGGGGATGAAAGGATTGAGAGCAGCCCTGTGGAGAAGGACTTGGGGATGCTGGTGGATGAAAAATTGGGTATAAGCTGACAATGTGCACTTGCAGCCCAGAAAGCCAACCATACCCCGGTGGCATCACTAGCAGCATGGCTGGCAGGTGGAGGGAGCTGATTCTGCCCCTCTGCTCTGTTCTTGTGAGACCCCATCTGGAGTACTGCATCCAGCTCTGGAGTCCTCAGTACAGGAAAGACATGGACCTGTTGGAGTATGTCCAGAGGAGGCCACAACAATGCTCAGAGGGATGGAGCAGCTCTCCTGTGAGGGAAGGCTGAGAGAGTTGGGGTGGCTCAGCCTGGGGAAGAGAAGGCTCTGCGGAAACCTGTCTGCAGCCTTTAAATACTGAAGGGGAGGTTATAAGAAAGATGGGGACAGATTTTTAGGATGACCAGTAGCGATAGGACAAGGGCGAATGGCTTTAAACTAGAAGACAGCAGATGCAGACTAGATGTGAGGAAGAAAGTTTTTGCGATGAGGGTGGTGGGGCACTGGCACAGGTTGCCCAGAGAGGCTGTGGGTGCTCCATCCCTGGCAACATCCAAGGCCAGCCTGGCCGGGGCTCTGAGCATCCCGATCCAGCTGAAGGTGTTCCTGCCCGTGGCAGGGGGGCTGGGCTAGATGGCCTTGGAAGGTCCCTTCCTACACAAACCATTCTAACAATCTATGATTCTGTGAATTTTGCTTCCTCCTGTTTTTATTTTTTTAAATGAAGCTCAAATAAATAGTGAAATTTGTCTGAATTCTATCACAGAATAAAATTTGGGTGATTCTGATTCTGCATATTTTGTAAGATTGATGGTATGGCTTGTGACAGAAAATTCTGTCACAGAAACAGATAGTTGTATTCTAAACTGTGTAGGATAGGTGAGAGAATTGAAAATAATGTAGGACTAGCCCCATATTAAACATTAGCAGAATAGTCTCTACTATCATACCTTGTTTCATGTTAATCCATATTGCATTCATTTTTGCCCTTGAGAGCAAGTTCTGATTTAAAGCTGTACCTGTCCTAATCTGTGCCTCAGCTGTATGGCAGGCACTCCTCTGGTGTCTCAGGCCAGCTTAGGCCTCACAAAGGGTGCGTTTGTGCCTGTGTGATGAAGGAGAAAACTTGGGGGGGAAAAAAACCAACGTGATTTTGGTTTGTGCTCTCTTGAGAGATCGCAAGTCCAGTTGCCATGCTGTACCACAAACCCCCGGTCGGTAGTGCAGCCAAACTCCACCCCAGCATGACATGGTCTTAGAGCATTTATGACATTCTGGGTCATCCCAATGGTTGCCATAAGATACTGAACTAAGGGTTTATAAGGTAGTTTTAGAATAGCTCATAAATTATTATTGTGCTTCTTAAGGCAAGTGTAGGTGTATGACTGTTTTAGAGGTTCACCCTGCACCCCTGCTGCCTCCGAGGCACTGAGGCTCCGCAGCGCCGGGGCTGGGCCACCCTGCTCCCCCCTCATGGCTGCAGGTGGGCGCCTCAACCCGACTCCCGCGCAGCAGCCGCCGAGTCGCGGCCCGCCGCCCCTGTGGGCCCCGGGCGCCTGGCTGGGGGGCTCCTGGCTGCGGGGCGGGCCGGGGGTCGCGCAGCCGGTGCCCCAGGGTAGGGGGGCTGCGGGCCGGCGGCGGGCCCGGGGAGCGCCAGGCTGTAGGATGCGGCCGCCGCACCGCGCACCCGCTCTTTTGCACGGCGTTTACTTGCTTTGTCAACAACCGCAGCCTAAAGCACAGCCGAACGGCACCCCGGGCCCAGGCGAGCCAGGGCCCGGCATGACGCTGGGGGCCGCCCTTCGGCCCCGGGGAGGGGGCGCGGGATGCGCGGAGCCGGCCGGGCGAGGTCTCACCTGGCCCGCCACGCCACGCCGCCAGCTGCTGGCGAGGGAAGCGGCCCAGTGGCTGCCGCCCGCCGGCCTCACCTGCCGCCGGCACCGGGCAGCGAGCGGGGCGGAGCGGAGCGAGCAGGGCAGCGCCAGCCACCGCAGCCATGTAAGGAGCGGAGGCGGCTGCGGCCCCGCGCTGAGCCATTACCTCAGGCTCCGCGGGGGGCGGGAGCGGCCGGAGCGGCGGCCAATGCCCGGGCGACGGGGGCGGTGCCTGCCGGGGCGGCCGCGCCGGCTTGACAGGGGCTGCGGAGCGCGGCGGAGCCGAGCGAGCGGCGGTTAGGCTGCGGGACCTGCCGCCCCCGGAGCCGGCGGTGAGCGGGCGCCTGTGGCAGGGAGCGCGGGGGTGGCGGCGCGCCGGTAGCTGATCCCAGCTGAGGAGGGTACGGGGGCTCTCGGTGCCGGGGGAGCGCCCGGGGGGGGAGGGTGGCGCCCGGCGGGGGCGCGCCGCCCGGCCCGGCCGCGCCGCCGTTGTGTAACGCGGGCGGGGGGCTGCGGGCGAGGCGGCGGCTTGCCTCCGCTGGATTAACCCCCTGCTACCCTCCCCCAGGAAGGGCCGGCGGGGAGGGAGGCCCGGTACGGAGCCGCTTCTCTCCGCCTGCCCGTCGGTTCTCGCACCTCCACGGCAGCGGAACGGTGCCGGGGCGGCCCCGCGCTCCTGCGGCCGCGCCCGGGGCGGCGAGGGAGGCCGCGCCGCCGTTGGCTATCGGCCGGAGGCGGCGGAGGAGCCGCCGCTGCGTGCCGCCGGGCGGAGCGGGTGGCCCGTCTCCCGGAGGCTGACAGGCGCAGCCGTTCGGTGCCAGACGCGCAGGTGTCAGCTGGAGGCTGCGGGCTCCGCCGCCCCCCGGCGCCCTGCGTGAGGCGGCCCCGGGCGCGGGGCTGCGGGGGGCGCGGGGCGAGGCGGAGCCCCCGGGCCGCCCCGGACTCGCCGGCGGCCCAGAGCGGCGGCGCCCCCCAGGTCCGCGTGGCGCCCCCGAGGGCCGAGCGCGTGCCGCGGGGCCAGTGAGCTGCGTGCGGCGCCGCGTGCCCGCGTGCCGGGCGGGGGTCGTCGCGCGCAGCGGGTGGCGCAGCTGCCGGGGCTGCCCGGGAGCGCGGAGGAGGGGCGGCGTCGCCCCCGGCGTGGAGCCGGGCGGCGGCGCGGGGCTGCGCTCACCGGCGCTGCGCGTTGGCGCCGTGCCCGGCCGTGCCCCGCAGCACCGCGCCTCGGGGGCCGCCCGGCCTCAGCCCGGCCGTGGAGCGCGGGGGCTGGGGGCTTCTCCCACCCATACTGCGAGCGGGCGGAGGAAGAGCGGAGCGGCGCGTACGCGCTCCCGGAGTCTCGGGCTTAAAATACCACGGGTGGCTATTTGGACGCGCGCGCTGTATTTACTTTGAGATGTCGGTGCTCGTTTTGCTAATCGTTTAGTGATGAGCTGCTGCTTTTTCGAATTATGTTTTTCACACCGGCTCAACCTCGCTCCTCCCAGAGCCAAAATAAAAATAAAATGCTGTTTCGATTGCTCTTGTGCCTCTGTGGGTGACAGTCATAGGCCTTTAAATAGCCGGGCCCCGGTGATTGCTGCAGCGCGTGCCCGGCTCGGGAGCGGCCGCGCGGCTCCGGTGCAGATAAAGTTCCCACAGGAGCCTCCTGCAGTGCTCGCGCTCGGCCCTCGTGAATGTAGGAACAGATCTTTATAGAGGGAAGTACACATCCAGCAATTCTGTGCCCCATTTAAACTGTGGCTTGAATGTGGTGAAAAATAACATCTTTTAATTTAGTTTTCGTGGTAGGTATATTTATGCCAGCTACTTTCCCTAGGCAGCTGTATGATGCAAGTTATTTTTATTTATTGTACCTTGCAAAAAGAAGGCTCTTAAAGAGTGAGGCAGGCAGTTAATTTATGTTTAGTGTATTCTCATTATAGGCAGAGGCAATTAATTGTTTTTCGTGTATCTCGGAATGCTTTAAAGAATAAACCATATTTAAGCTTGGTAACTTGCTCTGAGATGATAAGCTTAATATGTAAATTAAAATAATATCAATATATTTTTCTTGCTTGGCACACTTTGATTGTGTAAAAGTCTTTGAGTGTGAGAATGTGACTGTATTCACAATCCTGTATCACTGTATGAAGAAAAATTTATAACAAGAACAGTCTTTCCTGTAGTCACTCAGTGATGTCATGTCCTTTCTATTTGTATGTGCATACTGCTTGCAGCCCTTGCATAAATGATACTCTTTTTCAGCAAGCAACAAACAGGGGTTTGGGGTTTTTTCTCCCTCTAAAAAAACATTTTTATGCCATGTGTAACTGAAATTAAATGCAGGTGTATAATTTTAACCCCTAGTGTTTCTCTGCCATAGTGGCATGACTACTACTAATGGCATAAAAGCATTATGTGGGCATAAATGCTTTTAGGTGCCTCTGCCAGTGGAAGAGAAATTAGTGGAAAAGAAACATTTTGCCCACTGTTTATATTGCCATAGTGTCTAGGAGTTGTGGTCAGGGACCTTAACTATATCTGTTGGGTACAAAAACTTGGGCCTGGCCCTCAAAATATTGTGATCCAAAATACAGAACAAGATACTGTTAAATGATATAAAAAAGGGAATGCAGCTGCTATTAAGAAGGATACATTGGTACATGTGTGCATTATCCGGCTAGGTATTTTCTTTTTCTCATATGTTGGAGCAAAGGAAGTTGTAGAACTTCATGTAAGACTTGCACGGTTCTCTGAGGGAAGTTCTGATATCAAAGGGTGATCTTGGGATATGTAAATGGTTTGGGGGAATTTTTAAGTGTATTTAGCTTCACTAAATGCTGAAACAAATTAAATTTAAAATAAACCAAACACCTACATTGACCCAATATAAAACATTTTATCTTCAAGCTACTTATTTTTTACCGTAGTTTAAATTTAACACCATTTAAAAACATTTTGAAATGGAATTTTTGTTTAGAAAAATCAAAGTTATACAGGAAAAATCACATTGCTTTGCCTTTTCCCCAGTGTTATCTATAAATTGTTTTAGTTCTTTCTTCTTCTCATCTTCTTTATGTGCCCAAACCCACAAAAAATACATGGTAACAAATACAGCTTCAACAGAAAGAAATTTCTTGGTGAATACATCTTTCTGCCCATCCCAAATTGCCATACACAGAGGTACTGCAAGAATTTCCCATCACAATGTAGTCTGGTTATTGGAATATTTTGAAATAGTAGTGAAAGTAACTGTGCATTGAGAGGGTGTTATTGGTAAAATACTCCAATATAAATATGGTATTTACGTTCACAGGGCCCGTACATGTGATACAGGATGAGTATGCGTAGCCTGGCTGGGTTTCAGGGAGCTTCTTCTGACTGGATGTTCACCTTAAACGCTGATGGAGCAGAACAGACTGACTGTGCTGGTTGTTTCTTGCCTCACAGTGGTGTGTCCATCAAAGGAGAGGGAGATTTTTACTCTGTTGTTAGTTGTTATGTGTAGTGGGTGGGCAATTAAGATTCCCTTGTAGCAGAAGAAAACTGAACTGTGTCAGGACCCTAAGGCAGACGTGGAGAAGCCCAGGTTCTTACTCTTGCCAGTTGTCTTAAGATTCCCTCTTCCTTTTCTTTTCCTCCTGGTCTTTCCCCTGCCTCATAGTGTTCTGAGTGCGTGATATGAACTTACCTTCTCCGTGTTAGAAAACCAGAAGCATACAGACCAAAGTTTCAATGTGTTATGGGGCAAGTGAAAAGAAAAATGAATCTGCAGTAGAACCATCTTAGATAATTTTATGAGGTTAATTCTTGCCTGGTTTGGCTGATCTCAAGAATATGCTTGTGTGTCAGTGTCCATGTATTGGAGTATTTGGCAAAGTGAGCACAGAAAAACTTCTTTTAAAAAAAAGAGAAGTCAAGGATGTAACAGGTTTTGGTTGAATCTCTTAGGGATGCAGTCTTAGTTCAAACAAGTTCTTAAATGCACAGTTGAGGAGCGCTGTTCTGTTGGATCAGTGCTAAGGAGTTTTTTGCGATGGAAATTCAAATGCTAAGAGGTCTTGCTCCCAAAAGTGTTCCTTCGTTGTTGATGAGACTATTTTTAGATTAAAAACAAATCTGTGTCTGCCTGTCTCATGTCATTTCACAATCAGAAGGACCAGTACCCAAACAGTTCATCTTAGTGAAGCTTATAGATGTGAAATAATTATTGATGATTTAGCAAGGGAAGTATTCCCCTCCTATTTTGTACTGAGCTGTGGGTGGTTGAAAAAAATCTGTACTTAAAGGTTAGTTTTGGGGGTTTTTTGATTCAGACAAAACTGAAGCACCAGACTTTTAAGAACATATAAGAGATCTTCAGGCAGTCTAATCTGACTCAAGTAGTATTTGCTTGACGTTAATTACCTGAGACCAATAACATACACTTAGTCAAACGTCTCTGAAAGACAGGTTTTTATCAACGTTCTTCTGCATTAAAGGAACTCTAATGTGCAGACATCAGGTTATGAGCAGCAATTCTTGGAAGTTACCTGTAGTATTTCCCATGGTTGATTGTCCCTCCCTAAGAAAGTCTTATTTCTAATTTGCGTTGGCATAGCCTGAATTTTCAGCTGTTGAGGTTTTTGAGATCTTTTGACAGTTAAGAGCCATTTAGTATGTGATGTTTGAATACCTTGTGGAAGTGACTTTAATTGCCTAACAGATCACATTGGTGGCATTCTTTAAGTCTTACAGGTAAAACATCTCATCTCATGATTTTATAGCTCTTATACCATCTCCAGTTCTTTGATCAGAGGTGATGCTTCATGACTATTAAATCTTACTATCAAGGCCTATAAGTCTCAATTAGCTCATTTTTTTCTTGAATCCAGTTCCATCCCTGTCAATAGTATTGCCATAGTTCTCTTGATATTTTTGCATATAGGTGGTTACAAAGCTCGCTGGCATTCAAAGTCATCTCCTTGCTGTATGGTCTCTGACCTCCTTTCATGGAGTGGTTCTTTATTGCTCGTGGCTTTTGCAGAAATATTTTGGAAAGGTTCTATGGAAGTTCAGATTAGTGGTCTGCTGTGGATGCGGGTGGCAGGGAGGGTACAGTGTGTAGTGATGAAGAAACGAGGCTGAGCAAACTCTACAATTGTAATGGTACAAGCCAGGGAACCTGTACTCAGCTAATCTCTGAAGTGATGATGATAGGCCTGGCATGTTATTTGGAGCTATAAATTAATTGTAAGACTAACTGCTGCAGAGAGCAGCTGTTGTCTACCAGTCTTTTTGGATCTGTGGTTCCCAAGTCTTTTTCTGATACACCGTGAAAAAGTACCTCGTCGAAATAGTTGAGGCTCCTCTTTTGTTGTGCTCTAATCAGTGTCATATTCACTTTATTCTGTGAAGGCTGTTCTAGGCACTGGCTTATATCCTTGCCTGTGTGTGTAATTGCAGAGCAATTGTGTCCAGATTATTTCTTCATCTAACAATGATAGCAGCCTAGTGGAGCTCAGGATGAATACTTAGTAAGTGGAATCCTCAAGTGGGATAGTTGCATAATGGGGAAAAAAAAGTGTGATAGGAGTTCACCAGTACATAAATGTGTGGTGGATAGCTGTATTTATGATTCTGCCTTCACAGTTGAAACCTGGTATGACGCAGTGGTATTACAGTATGTTGTAGAGTTAGTCAAGAGTTATTTCGTTAAAGAGTTTTTGTGTAGCTTTAAGTGTTGTCAAGTGAACGCATGCCTTTTGAAACAAAAAAGTTCTAATACAACTATTGCTGATAAAGGTGTGTATATGTTTGTGTATAGGTGCTTCATTTATGGGTATATAAAGAGGTGGTATTTTATGAAGTAGTTCTTTGGAATGGAGGAATGTAATTTACTAACAGCTAAACTTATATTTGTATATAAATTATACAGTACCAGTAACTGTGTAGGCAGGTAGCAATAGTTTTTAGAAATAGAACAGTAGAAGCCATTTGCCAGCACTCAAAATTATTGTGTTTGGTAATGTGTTTTCTAAGGTTGTTCTTTTAATGACACACGTAACTTCATCACAGTTTGAAATAGTGTTTTGCTGAGGAGAGAAACTGGACAGCTAGACTAACCACCTTTTTTGTTACTCTGTGTGTCCTGCTGAAGGTCTTAATGTAGCTCTGTATGATCTAGCCAGCTTTGTCTGTGTCCATAATGCTGGGTGCATGTATATCGGTCAAGAGAACTCAAGGTTCAGCCATGCAGTTCCTCATAAAGCCTGTGAAAAGATTTAATTTTCTTTAAATAAGGGTTGGTTTAAATGTAAATAGAGTTGTTGGCTTTGCTTGGTCTGCAGTGTTCCCTGCTCATTTTCCTTCTGCTATATGCTAGGGAAAATGGATGGCACTCATGCACTTGAGCACCACACGTGGAGAAATACATTCAAAGTACAACTCAAAAGAAAAATGCCTTAACTCTGGTTCCTACAGATAGCTCTGAAGGAGGCTTTAGGACCATTATCTAAAGCATTGCATCTTATTAGGAGAATGTTGCATTTCTCCAGTTGTATATCACTTCCTTCAGCTTGAATGTTTATCCAAAAATGTGGGAAAAAGATTCCATCTTCTGTGCTTTGTCCCTGCTGTTGTTATTTTGTATAAATAATTACAGACAAAATAAATGAGAATTCCTTTTAACTGCAATTCTGTAACATTTCTAAAAGAAGGGGAAGATAGTTCGGGTACTAAAATAAAACAGATGCAGTCAGACAAATTTCAAATGCCTTGCACAGTTTGACAGTGTTATGCATCCAGTTCACTCATAAAAATAGCACCTCTCGTGCTCGTTGAAGAGGTGCTTTCTTTTTTTGCTCAGATTGGCTAGAAGGTCTTAAGAAATCTTGGATGACAGCTATTTGTGGTGTAGTGAATAAGTTTTACCGACAGCACACCAACAGTGCAGAAACAGATTCTGATAAAGGTTACATGTTAAGTACTTGCATGCTTACTAACACTTGATGCGCAGGAATGATTAGCAGGAGAATGGAAGGTAAAACCGGGTAACAATTAACGTAAAACTACTAGGTTGTGTACCTGTGGGCAGAATTCTTTGTAGCATGCCTATTTTCTAAAAGCCAATAAATGAGCTTTCAGGTTTAAGACCATCTAAGAAATATCATTAGGAAGGCTGTTAGTTTGTCTGGGTTGAGGAGCTGAGAATGTAAGTACAGAGAGGCTGAGGCTAATGCATTTATAAGAGAATGGCACAGAAATATTACTGCTTATTGTGACATAAAACAGAAGTAAAATTGTTAATGTTAACAATGTATGGTTCTTCAAATCTTTATGGAATACCAGATGTACCTCACCTTGCTGGCAGTGTTAACCGCATTGCAAGGGTCCACCATCTTTCTCCTTTCCCCCTACTCTGTTTCTGGTTCTCCATAAAATTGGTAGATATCTGACTGCTGCTTTCTTGAGCGTTCATTCACATATCTGATGTGATCACATACATGAGAGATACTGTCTGACAATGTAGAATCATATTTTCCTTGGCCAACTAAACAGATGCATAGATGCTTTTGCAGATGAATCTGTTATATTTTCCCACCCTTTGGAAGGTGAGGATGCCAGGAAGATCAGTTGGGTGCCATTTGCCCATGAACTGGGGAATTTTTTGATCTGAGTATCCGTTACAAAGAGCAAGAGTATTGGAAAGCCTGCATACTCGGCTTAAGGCCAGCAAGAAATGGAATAGAGTGCTTGAAAGAATATTTTTACTGTTTTTTTTAACCTGCTGGTGACATTTTGCAGATAGTAGAACAGTATCTTTGCTTATAAGTCTAGGGTTTGTGCTGTGGAGTACCTACTTGCCCTTCTCACTTAAGAGCTCATGGAGACAAAAGGTACAACAGAATTGCTGGGTGGCAAGGAGGTTGCAGAAAGACTGTCTGGGCAATCTCTGGTTTGGATTATATCTTGGTGGATATTTAGGGCACAGTTAGCGTATCACCTCCACTCTGCCTTGTGGCCAAAGCTCTATGGTGTGACTGTAAGCAAAGCAGAACCTTGGACTCTGCATAAAAAGAACAGCAAAAAGCATTGCAAAATCAAGAATTCGTAGATTTTTGCTGCTTAGTTGCCTGGGGCATATGGTGGAAAGGGTTAAGAATTTAGGGAGGGGATCAGGACTAAGATTGAGAACTTGAGCAGATACTCCATTTTAGGGCTATTTTATCCAAGTTACTGTCTTTGGGCTCAAGATGAGGAATCTGGACTGCAGACTTTGGATTTTAGCTAGAGGATGACCCCGATGCTCAGTGTAAACATAACTTTGGGGTCTTTTGGGGGTTGTGTCGCAAATTGCAATGGAGCTAGGTTGCACCTGAGAAATAAGGCTGGCATATGCAAAGGTGAGCATTACAGGGAAGGGCAGATGTTACTGCATTGCAGTTGTGCCATGGTGCTATTGAATGGTTTCTTGAAATTTGTCAGTCTCGGCAGTTTCCTAAACAGAGGTCTGCTTGATGCTTGAATGCTTTCTGCCATTATAAAATTTGAACTGAAAGTGTTCCTTAGTTCACAGGACTTTCAGTATAGTTTTAGTCAATTCTTGGTTGGTAAATATGCTGAAGAATGAACAGTTTTAAAATAAGCTGCCTTTTCCATTACCTGAATTGTATCTGAGGCTGCTGTAAGTATCAACTGTAGTGTTCTAGTCTTTTGGACAAATAGACTGTTATTAATTTCCATGCCAGTTAGTGCTGCAAGAATACTTCCACTAAAACCTGGTTTTGTAATACTTGCAAATGAAAGCAATTTAATGTACATTGGGACAGAATATTCCTAGCATTCTAGGGGCAAGCTAAACAAAGCAGATGAGAAAGTACATGGTATAGTTCAAAAAGTTAGCTATTCACACTTTTGATAGTTTTCTGTTAATTTTTTTAAAGCATTTTTTGATGTGGAGATCATAAACTGGGTTAATACATTTGCAGCTGGTGAGACTATATTTCCTTCATAGAGCCAGAGAACACTGGTTCTTCTGAGCGCTCCATACAGTCATGTACCTGCTTTGTGTGGCCCAATAATTAAAGCAGTGTGGAGTACGGGTCCTAGGGCCCTCATTATGCTCTGAACTCTGGCAGCAGAACAGACATGTTTCTCTGTCCTTCTGCTTTGGCTTCCCTGTCTGTGACATGGCAGTGAGGCTAACTTCTGTTACAATCTGTGCTTCCTGAGCAGATTAGCCATGCACTAGTTCTCAGGGACAGGGAAGATGCTGCAGTGAATTCTGACCAGGTAGGACACATGGATATTCTGTAGAGTTGCATAAGCTGCAGAAGTTGTTGGCAAAAATACTCTGGGTTTTAGTAAGACTTCAGGTCTTCCTTGTTGGTGCTGAGAGATGGATTGCTTCTAAGAGCAATTCCCCCAAATCTAAATCAAAGCTGTACCAGAAATTTCTGCACTGCATTATATTGATACCTGGAGAGGATTTGGGTAAGTGAAAGAGTGTGAATTTGTAGAAATCTTTCAGTAGAGCTGACAGTTGGTCGGTACTGAGGCTTTGGGTTTGTTTACATGTACCTGGTGTTCATGCAACTATAGAGAATCAGCAAGTGGAATTCACAGGAACAATAGCTGCTTGTCTCCCTCATTTTTGGAAGAATCCAGATTAATAGGTGGCTTTATCTGGGAGAGCTCTCCCAGCTGTCTGTCAGCAGATGAGTATGTTTTGTAGTTGCTGGCTGAAAGGAAGTTCGATGATATGAGAAAACTTTTTCTAATGGGTTAGGCATACGCTGAGAACACAGATCTACACTTCCAGTCTATTTTAGCATGGGCTAGCCGTGACCTCAGTCAGTTTGATCCCTAGCTTAATCTCTGTCTGCATAGATATCTCTCTGTGATGTGCTGTGTTATTTACCTGTTGCAGAGTGGGAGAAGGGACAAGAACTGCTTTTTCATTATGCTAAAGGAGTATTACATGACACAGACTATAGCAGATCATAACACCTGGTTGCCTAAATATTTTGTGGATTTCTGGAACTCCATTTTTTGGGAACAGTTCTTTCACAAAGCCTTCTGAATTCTGGCATCTGCTTATACCTCTTTCTTAATTTTTGTGATGTGGACCTGCTAGGTTGGAGCCAGAAGTACTTGGAGAGGATGCGATGGGTGGCTAGTCCCACCTCCCTTCCCTCTGCCAGCTCTGGAAATGTAATATTATCTAATTGTGTGCATACTAGACTTTTTGGGTGGTGATGAAAGGTGTTTCTTTGGTTAACTGCAGTTGTTATAGTTGGTATCCTCACAGTTAAGGCTTTTGAACAGTCGCTTAATTTTATGTTACTGAATTTCAGAATTGGTACTTTAGAGTAGTCACTTTCTTTTGTCACTTCCATCTATCACCCTGCTGTGGCCCCTCCACAAGTAACTGCTAATCTTTCCTTCTGGCAGAAGCCAGCAAGTGCCTGCTGATCCCTTTGTCTAAGGGAGAAAGGGTAAGGAAGACTCAAACCAGCATTTGATCTTGAATTTTTAGCAAACAAGTTATTCTGTACTTCTCTTTTAGAGATCATTTCTTTAACGTGGCATGATCTCCTTCCTCATCTCTAATAGCTAAAAAAAGTTAAAGGAGCTGACGTCATTAAAAATCTGATGTCATATCCTGTGTTGTACAATTCTTTTCCTTCTGATATAGTATATTAATGAATATTCTCTTCAGAGTGTGTTCTTTCTAATGTTAAGAAACAAAAAATTAAGTTGAGGCTAGGTCAGTATTTTCATAAACAAGGTAGCTTCTTTTAGTAAATTTCACGCTATTACATGGGATTTTTAATAAGTAAACTGTAATTACGGTTCAACAAGAAAAAGAGTATCCATGACAATTTTTGGCAACCACAGCAGAACCCTTAGTTTAATCTATCCTTGACCTTTAGTTGGTGAGGATTGCTTTGAAATTAGTCCACTTTGTGTACCAGATTTCATCATTCAAAACTGAAACCTTTTCTGTAGAGTGTATCCTATTCCCCCTGGCCCAGAAAAACTCAAAACAGCCCAATACAAAGTTCATTTATTGATGTCTGAGGGAACTAAGTCTGGAATTGAAGTGTCTTTCTCAAGGCCAAATATGTTCCTTTAAGAATTTTTCTTATGCCAAGTTTATAAACTTTTAACGTATTAGCAACTGAAAGTAAGCAAAAAATATTTTCAATCACTACAGCTATCATATTAAAGACAGTATAAGACAGCAGTACAGACGAAAAATGATGTAGTCCTTTTAAAAATCACACCGTTCAGAAACTCGGAACCCTTTCAAGTGTGGGTTTCAGCTCATCGTTTGAAATCATGACTTGCTTTTTAAAACCCAGTTCTGCTGTGCTGTGTGAAGTTGAGTTGTGGTTATGGGTGATGTGGGACTGGACAGAGTTGGCCAGCAAGGTGCTGATACTGGCTAAAGAAAGATTTTGTTCAGGGGAGACTTAAAGGTGTAGACATGTAGTTATTTTTTCTAATTTCAGATGAGACAGAGTGGCACAGTCATTTTCTTACTTACAGTTTGTAAGCTGTGCAAGTGTCTCAAGGATGTTCACACGGAGCATAGCTTCTTGACAGAATTGCTAAGAGCAGGCGGGGGCTATCCCCAAAAATCTTGTGGAAGGTTTATTTGGCACAAGCTAAAATGGCAATGTGGTATGAGCTGCACACATCTCAGTATAACAGATCTTCACCTTTTGTCCTGTTACTTCTTCTGGAGGTAACTTCAGGTTTTAATGTCCTATACAGACATTATTCTTTTTGCTGATGTGTACTCTCCCTGCTTTCCCTTTCCACCAGTTAGTGTTAGCTTGGTAGATCTCTGGTTCTAATTTCCAGTTCTAGTAGATTTGAAATGGTGGAAGCTTGGAAGAGACTTCTGCTTTTGGAAGTCAGGCTGCCTCACAGACGGAGGTGGATCATAGATCTTCATGATCTGATTTTTTTAATGTAATTCTTTTTTGCATAGATTGTGTCAGCAGTGTTTTTGTTTTCTTCTTACATTTGCTCGTCACTGTGTTGTTAGCAAAAGAATGTGCGTAGCCTGGTGAATCAGACATTTCAGACTGATGTAGGCACTATTTTGGTAAACATGTATGCATCTGCAATACTTGTAAATCTTAAGCTACTATTGTGGGTACTTATAGTATGGAGTTTCAGTGTTGGCAGACTATCAGAAAAGTTTGTTGAGGTAAAATTGCTGTTCTTTGGAGAGAGGCAGGGTGCAAAGGAAATGGAAATGGGAATTGGTGAGTTTTTAAACTTTTTAATGAACTTCTGCATTTTCAAACTTTTTATCTCCCTCTGTGCTTTTCTTTTAATTTCAGGGTGCATCTAGAACTCTCAGGCAACAGTCAGTAAATTCCTGACATGTTAACTTTAATTTAGCGTTTTGGTTATTTGGCCGGAATTTGTGCTGGCATTGTAAACAAAACGGAAGGATCTCCAGGCTTAAGATATAACAAAGTTTTTAGGCATTTACTTGAATGTTTTCAAAATAGACAGTAGTGATTTGGCCATGCTGCATTTGCTCAAGTGTAAAGGATAAAGGTCCTTTAGTATAATTTTTATTAAAAGGTTGTTTCTAATCATGAAGCTTAGCAGTAACTGCTGCAGAGAAGGTAATTACAGTTAGTTCTGTTGCAGCTTGCAGGAAAGGGTATGCCTTGGCTACTCAAGTGACAGAGCTTAATCAATATCAGAAGAGGCAGAATTCTAGAATTGTTTCCATTGCTGAGGAGTTTGTATTGAAGTACAGTATATAAGCTAAAAGAGCTTTCTGTCTGATGCAGAACTAAAACCTTAACTAGAAATACGTATCAACCTTTGCATGTTAGTTGCATACCATGTGTAGCTGTGACTTCAGAAGAGTGGATGAGGCAAGTATAGTGGGCTTTCCAGCCCTTACCTAGTATTTGCCCAACTTCTGATACCTTAAGCACCTCTTTATGGGTTAAAATTTCTAGCAGCACCACAGATGTGCGTCTGGGCCACAGTCTGTGTGTAGCTGTTGGGACAGGCACACAGAGCACCCTATCCCTAAGCTTTTCAGTGCCTCTTGCTTCTGCCAAGCTGAGTGGGTGAGCAAAAAGCAAAGGCTTCTGTGAGATGCTTCTGGCATGATAGGTTTTTACTCTTTATGAAGACACCTGAAAATGACTTGGTGTTCTGTTTCTCAGTTTATGGTTTCTTTTAAGAGGCAAACCTGTCCTACGTGAACATGGTAATCTGAAAGTTGTTCTCTGCAGTAATGACATCCCTTCTCAGTGCTCCTGCATCATGAATGTATTCATTCCAAATTAATTCCACAGCTACAGTTCTTTGGGCATAAACTTGAGAAATGGTTTTGTTAACAAGAGACACTTGTCTAAGCATTTCTGAGGCTTCCTTACTTACTAGCCCTTACATTATATAACACAAGGGTTATAACATTAATATTTTTTGCTGCACTTTAAAAATACTTAATTTGTCAATGAATAAAAAAAATATTTAAACCCCACAGTCCAGAAAATAGTGCTGCTTATTTTTCCATCAGAAATAAAAGTAGGTAGTAATGCCTACAATGTAAAGGGAATACTTATATTCAAATCAGTAAAGTGACCATGGTGATTGCCATTGGAAAAAAAAAAAGATCACACACCCCCACAAATACCTACATGCTCTCTTCTCTTGTTGGCTGATAATGGTGAAATTAGGTTTGTGCCCCATTTTGGAATGTTCTTTCCCTGTCCTTTTTTTTTTTTTTTTTTTTTAAATATGCTAGAATTTTTTTCTAGATGGGCAGAGTTCCATAGTTCTGTGTGTAGACTGTTGTTTGATGGTAGAGGGCACTGAGTTCTTGATAGCTGTATAAACCACTTACTCTTCATAAGTTGTGAAATGAATGTAGCCTGTAACTTAACAGAAAGTGAACCTAGTGCAAATTAATGTACTGAGTTTACCCTCTTCTTTGCAGCACAAAAATGGCTGACAGTAAAGGAAAGATGACCAAACCTGCGAATAAGACTCCTCCAAAGTCTCCTTCGGACCCAGCAAAGGACCGAGCAGCAAAACGATTATCCTGTGATTCAAACAGCTCCCATGAGGGGGCTATGGCAGGAGAAATAAGTGCTCTGGAAGAGGCCTTTAGAAAATTTGCCATCCATGGTGATACAAGAGCCACAGGAAAAGAAATGCATGGGAAGAACTGGTCAAAGCTATGTAAGGACTGTCATGTGATAGATGGGAAAAACGTGACAATCACAGATGTTGACATTGTCTTCAGTAAAATCAAGTAAGTTCCTTTCTGCCATCATTTCCCTGTTTCCCCAACATGTTCTGTAGATATCATCTAAACTTACCTTCTGTTGCTTACAGATGTTGCAAGGCACTGTTTGTATTTGTCACAATTGGTCTCTTGTGTTCTTCTATGAAATTGTGCTGCTTTGTCTGAAAATACAGCTTTCAGCTTCTGTCATGCTGTCTTAAATGGACTTCAGTGTCACAGGTGTTACGCTGTATGAAGAGGTATGATGTGATTGGGACAAATGCAGGCTATTTCATGAAAAGTAATTTTTTTTTTACTGCAGTAAATAATGTGAATGTTTCCTGAAGGATATCTGGATGAAGTCAGGATGTAGTTTCACATCTTGCCAAAACTTAGCCTCAGAAGAATGAGGCTAAGCTGGGACATGTACTAAAAGCCATTATTCTAATAGTCCTGGTGTCCAGCACACCACCTACTCATGTTTAAAGTGTTGTAGGGCCATGCCATACTGATGGTGAATTTGTGATGGAGACTGATGGCTGTGATTAATTGGTTAGGATTATCTCAGTGGACCTAGCTTATTCTTGTGAGCAGACTGGAGCTTTAGTTGAACTTTCTCCCCAGATTGAAAACCTAGGCAAGCGTGATCCAGAAAGTCATCAAATCCAAGGAAAGGCATTCAGCTGTTCCAGCATATTCTGTATGAAGCCCCAAATAATTGTTTTTGTTCTTGCTTGATGTGCTGAACTGGATCGTTCTCACCTGCCGCAGTATCTGATCTGATAGCCCTGTCCTCCCACCCCCACCACACCACTGTTCGATACCACAGTAACTGTTTAAAATGTCCCTCAACACAACCAGGAGTCAGACAAGCTTTAAGGAAGGTCCCTTAATTGTACTTGCAGCTCGTAGGAACATCTGTTTGGCTTGTGTTTTCAACTGCTCTGCTATAATGCTGGGGAGGACAAGCAAACCTAGCTGCTGACAAGGGTAGTTTGGAAAACTGGCTACAAGCACTGACTCTTCAAGAGTGTATCAAAGCATAGAAAGGCAGAGGAGAAAAGGCCCTTGATCTCCAAAGACTGTCCAGTGTAACATGCGCAGTTAGGATGACATTATGTATTTTATTTCTTTCTTTGTTACTTTTCTCCTTGGGGATTTTACTAGGCAATTTAAAACACTACATATGCGTGCTCCAGCCCACTTGATCTTGTAATAATAATATTAATAAATATATTTAAAAATAATAACAAATAAAAATAAAATAACTTTCTCTTTGAGTCCCTACTTTTACGTTTTGGAAGCTGTGTTGCCAGAGTCAGGTATGCTGTCAGTGAACTAGTCATTTGAAATGGATGTTTAGGCGGTAGGGTTGTTTGTTTCTTTTTTGATCTATGATAGGCAATGCTGGCATTTATTTTCAATTTTTCTTCGGCTTTCATTGACTTAAAATTTTCTCTGTATCTGTCATCTGAGAAAAAATCTTAGCGCTGCTTTCTCATGTTGGTATCTGGGCAAGTTAGTGGTAGGCCAGCGCAGTGGTACGGCATAAGCAGCTATGCAGCATTGGCAGGTACAAAGGAGTGTCAGTTCTGGTGCCTGAGGGGCAGGAGGAGTCCTGTCCTCTTCTCCGGAGGAGCTGTGAGGGGTGGGTACCCGTGGCCCCAGGGGAAGGGGAGGTGTCCCCTTGCAGCTGCTCAGCAGCCCCTCCTCAGCCCCGAGGTTCCGTCTCTGCCTCTGGGGAGGTGCCTGTTCAGCAGTTTCTCAGACCTTTCTCCCATGACCACTGTGAAGCGTTGCCATTTCTCTTGAAAGAACGTGCCATCTTTTCCTCTCTTTATCTGGTATTTAATAGTTCAGAAGAGAACTGCGTTAAATGCAAAAGCATCTTTATCTTAATTGTTTATTAATTACTTGCTTATTCCTCACCTGTGCGTGTACATATAACGTGTTTTATCCATTCTTATCTTTTAAAATTATTATGTTTTTAAATTAATACCGCTTAAAAGGCAAGTGGGGAAACTTACAGTAGCTGAGACTTGCTGTCTTTATTAGGAAGGTCTGGTTTTCATGTGCGTGTTTTCGGTAGGTATACTTCCATGTTTCCTGACGTGTTGGGTTTTTTTTACATTTTTATTCTTGAGAGCATGTGTCAACAATTCCTTTTAGTCTCAATCACATTTATTTCACATCTAGTATTTTAAGTCTTAACAAAGGAAGATTTTAATGGCTGTAGTTACTCAAGTGTTAGTAATATGCTGTAACATAGGAGGTTTATGCATAGGCTGAGTATACAGGGTTTCTCAAGCATGTTCAGACAACTGCTTTTCCTTGCTTTCTCTTTTGCCTCACATTTAACCCTAAGCTAAAGGATAATGATAGATTTGATGATGCTTCAAAACAGGCATACTTGCAAAATAAACTTTTGCTCATTTCCATTTTGCAGGCAACTTCCTCCCAGCAGAGCACAAAGGTTTTTTGACAACCCAAGTTTTTCCCCATTTGTTGAAACTCTTAACTCCCCATAATGCACAAGAGTACTGCTTCCATGCCTAATACACCCATAAGCATAATAGGGGTTATGCTTATGTGTGTCAGAAGACTCTGTACTTTGGCTTTAGGTTCTTCAGCCAGTCGGCATCTCTCGAGATGGACTCTGGGACAGCCACAGTGGTTCAGTGAGGTGGGGCTGGTGGGTCTTGGCCATTGTAGTCTGGCCAGGGAGCTGGCCAAAGGTAAGAAGAGACATCTGTCAGATCCAACTACAGTTGCTATCTAGCATTGCAGTAGACTTGGGTTTTCTCTTGGGTCTGTTACTGGAAAGCCACTGTGTTTAGCAAGTTTTGCTTTCTAGCCAGCTCTGCCTACAGTTTATGACAATGGCACATGTTGTCCGAATGTTAGAAAATAATTAATCTAATAGAATTGTTCTTTGGATTATGAATTACTACGTCTGTGTATAAAGCCCATGTTTGTCATCTTGCTAAATTTCCCAGCCTTCATTTATTGTTCTGCGATAGATACTTGCAAAATAGGTAGGAACACAGCATTGCTGACAGTCAGGGTAAAGTAAGAGGGAAGTTAGTAACAGATATGTTTACCTAAGAGCTACTTAAAGATAGTGTTTTATTTTCTTGGATTGGTGACTTTCTCTACTGCAGGAGAGATTTTATCTGTTCTATCCTGAGAAGTAATGAACATTTTTGTAGATTCAACACCCCCGTCCCCACCTCTGCCAAACCAGGTGAACAAAACTTCTGAAAGTTTTGAATAGTCCATGATAACTTCTTCAAAGCTGGAACTGTGTCAGTCTTCCAGAGATTAGTTTGTATAAGGTTATGTTATAAAAGTTGAGGAAATTCTGATGAACCTTTGTTACAAATAAGACAGTAAGTGTAGAATGCTGTTGTCCTTCTGCACGAGGATGTCAGGACAGACTGAAGTGTAATTTGTCTATTTGTCTTGCATAAAAAGTCCATTAAAGGCTTTCATATAAGTGCATTTGTATGTACTTCAGGACAAGAAGAATGAATGGTCTAATGCAGAAAATGCACAGTAGCAGGCATGAAAGAAGAACTGCTAGAATTGCATTCTTTGGTAAGAAAAGATAAAAATTGAGTGATCTCCCCCTTCTCCCCAACAAGTATTTTTGTTTGACAGCAATTTGTAGGTTCTTAAGGGTCTTGCAAATCCTTCCAGTTTGGCAGATTGAAATGTAAGCTGTGTTAAGAAATGATTTAATAGATGTCTTTTTCTTCTTTTTTTTTTTTTTCTTTTCTATTGTAAGAACTTCATATTTTCAGCTCGGAAAATCCAAGAAATTAAGCAGCATTGAATCTTGCAATGGAATTGCTTGAAATGAAAAGCCAAAGTCCACTTGTGAGAGTAGTCACATGTATGCATATTTATAATTTGCACCACTACAGATCAGAGGAAAACCACTTACACTTTTGCCAAATATTTGGATTGCATTAATATAGTTGGGATAGACTGCCATTTCTGTAATAAGCAGAAAAGTAATTTTTAAATTTTTTGGTTATAAAAACATACAACAAAGATATCTCATACAATATCATTATCTTTTTGTGCATGTTGCAGCTGTAAAAGCAAGACGTGAAGAGGGAATTACAAAGTTTTGCAATATCTTATGGGATTAAATCTATGAAAAAAGCAGCAAAACCAATAGAAGTGTACATAACTAAATGCAATTATGTAGTAGACTTTCCCTGCTATATTTTGTAGTTTCACAGTCAAAACTTGTGATGTTGGACTCTTCTTCGTATGTTCATTGGACTGCATACAACAGTAACTATGGTTGCAGGGTAAAGTTTTATTTCAAAGCTAGCTCCTTGCTTAAGGTAATGTAAAAATCTCTTTTGCTGATTGGTATCAGGATAGCTTTCTCTTTTTAAATGGCAAGAATGAAGCAACTCTTTCTCTGAAAAACCTGCTGATAAAATTGTTTTTTAAAAAAAGCCTGAAAATACTTTGTAGGAAGCAGTTTTTTTCAACTGGTCCCTAAATTCTCTGCCATACTTGAAGACAAAGTCACAGTCATGTTCTATGAGAAGGAGAGTTTTTATGAATGACTGACATTTTCATGACAGGACCAAAACCAGTATTTCACCACTTTTGTAATGATAACAACTTCAGTTTCCCTGTAGTTCAGGCTTCTGCTAAAATACCACATTTTCATATAAATAGCTTAGTAATATTTGATTGTTCCAAGGATTAATTTTTCACATACTATCTGAACTTTATATAGATATCTTTCTTTTATATTTTGTAAATTAAGAGTGGTAATGCAATCTGGGTCTACTGAATTTAGAGACCTACGATTTGCAGACATAGCAGTAGCATTTGAAAATGGATGGATTTCATGAAGAATGAGATTTTCGTGTGTGTCTTTTTAATAGCTGAAACAATTGCCTGCCTTCTTGGAAATTTTCCTCATTAATGACAATTTCTTTTATGTTACTCTTCCAGAGTTGCAGGAGTTGGTAGGCTGTGTGTCTCATATTGTGCTTGCAGAGTGCAAATATGGGTTTAGTGAATCTTGTTGCCTCGGAGAAAGCAAGCTCATTGGTGATACAGGAGAAGGGCATAGAAATGTTGTGTGTTTGGTATGAAAAGCAACATGTGGCTGCATTCTTTTTAATCCAGCAAGACAGTGAGACACAGCAGTCTAAGAACTTCAGGGTTTTTGTATTAAGGAAAGCAGAATACCCAAGAAGAATAGATGTTACTGATCTCTGACCAGCATTCTGGCATGTTGCCTTAGGAACTTAAATTTCTTTGTTTATTGGGGTCAACAACTGCTCTGGGAAATGTGATATGTTAGCTATGCCATACACATACTCCACTTGTTGTATGTAGTTAATATGGTAATAGTAATAGCCTTGATAGAAATGCCTCTGCTCTTATTTTAGAAGTGTTACCACTCAGCACTGCAAGAATATGGTTTAAGCACTGCCATAAAACTTCTAATTCTATGACATTATTAGACAGAAAAATAAAAATATTTCTGTTTACACTGGCATGTTGCTATGGTTGCAGGCAGGCCTGGGTGACGTCACACCTTGGATCCATTGTGAGCATTTATTTAGGTAGTTGTCTCCATGGAAACATTTGTTTGTTTTCATGTTACTATGTGTTAAATTTTAAACAAATTTTTGTGGTTCTATACTGGATTGTTAACTGAAGACTAGTTAATCTACAGAAGCTTTTTAAATATACCTTACTCCCTGCCCTCTAAAATATTTCTGGTAAAAGATCAAGTGAAAGCATAATTGTCCTCTCAAATTCCATTAATAGCTTCTTATGTTGCTTTGACATGTTTTCTTGTTGCTGAGGAAGCCGTGTGTTCTGAAGGGCAGAAAACTCTCCTCCATCTTTTTGAGAAAGGAAGGTTTTGTTCCCATGGAGAATCTTCACAACACACTTTATTGTGCCCTGACTTCTGCACAGTTCCACCCATACTCTGTCCTTCGTATATCTTGCACAGTCAGCTATTTAGCCTGATTCCCACAGTGTGGATCCATCAGGTCTCTGCAGGAGCACTTCCACTGAAGACCAGCTGGGTCTTAATTCAACAGTAATTCACCATTGCTGCAAGACTGTGGAAGAATTAAAAAGGTTGCTTGCTCCAAGCAGCTAGCAAGATAACACTTGGCAAGAATGAGTGCATGCCTTCCCTATTTGTCACCTAGAATATAATTATTGTCTTGTCTTTGTATCAAAACATTATGATGCTTCTTGCTTTCTTCATGTATTTGAAAGGAGTAGTACTTCGACACCAATACTGTGACTCTCATTCAAAACAACTCGCTCCTCATGAGATTCTCTGATGTCATTTATGTCTAGCAGAGGTTTTACTGAAGCTTCTCTTAATTTTTTAAAAATATGTATATAGATATGAAGTGGTCTTTGTATATAAATGAAGCACATGTTAGTTGTAAGTGGTGTTTTACTTCCCTACCAGGGAGATTATTTTTCTAGTGACACAGAATTTGATTTGTGTAATGCTACTTTGTGCATGAAGTAGGCATAACAGTTGACTTCTGTACTTTTAAAATGTCTGCATGAGGAAGTAAATTTTAAGTGGATATAGAATGGTATGCAGAGCATAATCTGTGCTGATAAATCTCTCCCAGGATAATTGGGAAATAGTGTGGTTATAGGTAGAAATGTAGGTAAAGTTACCACAGAACATGTTCCTTGCCACATCATCTCTACTTTATTTTAATTGAAATTAAGAGATATTTTTCATTCTTGACCAAGAAGCTAAATGTAATGTTGCCTTTTGCACTTTATCCTTGAAATGCTTTTTATTTAAAAAAACAAAGTAACACTTCTCCCACTTCTGCCAAGAGGCATAAATTCTAAAAGTAAACCAGTGATAGATTTAGATTCACTGGCTTGTTACGCAGGCTTGCTTTTTGCATGTGAGATGGTAAGTTCTGTACCTCTAAAGATGTATGCTGATTATGATTTTAAAAACACCTTTTTGTGTGAGTAGACATCACATGGAAACCTATAGATACAGTGGTGGGTGATTCATTTCCTGGCTGATATGGAATGCTGCATGATATACACAGTACTATATAGCAGCTTGCATGGTATTTGCTACACTTTGTGGCATATGTTGCTTGTGGACTACAAGGACTACTTCTACTGGTTTCGAGTAGTAGGGATCTGGTATGAGATCTTGTCTTGTGGGTATTTAGAGGACTTTTCCTGTCCTGTCCAACCCCTCACGCCACCCCCACCCTCTTTCTTTTGGAAATAAGCCTAGTATGACCATATTGCACCTGGTTTTCATTTATAAATTGCATCTATGCGAAATCTGTGTTAGTTTTACTGATTAGCAAGTGAATATTTTCCATATTCTTAAACATCAGTGTAGTTTCTCAGTTTCCATGGATTGAAGTAGAAGACGATTAAGATGTCAGGGATCAGGCAGGCTTGGCATAGGGAGGAGACAGCAAGTTACAATGGATAATGGCTGCATAATGATCTTTATTGCTTCCTATCCATTGAGCAACACTGAGGTTCATTCTTTTCCTGCAGCAAAAGCAGTGTGCTGTAGCTGTCAAATGCATTTCTACACCTTCTGTGGAGCAGATACTTGCTTTGGTCATTGCTGGCTCTCAAAGTGAAACCAGTTGAAGCTCAGTGTATATCCACTGTGTCCCTGACATAGAAATGTAATTTCGATGGAAGGGACCTGAGATGGTCTCATTCAACCTGCTGTTCGGGGGGAGAGCCATCTGCAAAGCTGGGTGAGGTTGCTCGGGGCCCAGCACAGTTGAATTTGCTCCGAGGGTGGTGTGGGTGGCAGGGCAGTGCAGCAGCGACAGCACTTTGAAAGCTAGGTGTGGCTGCTCAGGGTGCTGGCAATGCAGGCAGGACTGTATTCTCACCAGAAGGGACCCATCAGGGGAAAGCAAGGAAGCCAGAGTGCAGCCCCGAGAGCGCAGCAGCTGAGATGTGGCAGTGGTTGCAGCAGGAGCGCAGAGAGGCTCAGGAGTTCCACTTGGCACTATGTGGGTCTGCCCGAAGGCTGGACAGCGGTGGTCTCTGCACGCTGCAGGATGTGGTCCCCAGCACATGGACACCCGCTGGGATGCAGTGGTACTCCACAGGAGTGCTGTTAGCACATCGAGTCCTGGGCCCCAGGGCTGGAGCCCTCTGTCCAGGCCCTGTGCTGCAGAGGGCTCCTGCCTGTCGCTGGAGTCGGGGCAGGGGTGGCCTCTCCTGTGGGAGATGTGCTACGGCCAAGGCCCCGAGGTCCCAGGCTGAGGGGAAGGGTGAGGAGGAGACTGATGTGGTATTTGTGGAAAACCCAAGCTACACAAGGGGAGGAAGGAGCAGCAGCTGGAGACCAAGTGGACAGAGACTGTCAGGATGGAGAAGGCTGGAAGCTCCTGACTTCTGGCAGTAAGGAGTAGTCACAAACGTGTTCCACCTGCAGGTCTCCAGTCTGAGTACTCTGGGCACTCGTGGGGGTCAACGAGACCCATCAGAGTCAGCTGAGCCTGGGCTTAGTGCCCACACACAAGGGGAAAAATGGGCGATAGCGTGACCCAGCACCACCTGATGCTATGGGGGCAGGCAGGTTCTTTTAAGGATCCTTGGTAGCATGGGAACTCGCCACAGGTTTGTAGTTCTAATTATGAGCTTTATTACTGTAGAAAGATTTGAGTAATCAGCGTAGCTTGTTGTTAGACAGAA
This sequence comes from Falco biarmicus, assembly GCF_023638135.1. Taxonomy (NCBI): domain Eukaryota; kingdom Metazoa; phylum Chordata; class Aves; order Falconiformes; family Falconidae; genus Falco; species Falco biarmicus. Next base: position 103,642,777 of record NC_079290.1, read on the forward strand.
TTGTTAACATTTAGGATCTCTTTCTTACTAGGTAAAATTGCAGTTACCTATTCTTTTCAGTCACCTGGACCCTCTACAGATCAGGTCAAATCCTTAATAATCAGCATGCAATAGATTAGCCATGATGTGGACTCTGACTTTAAATCTGGTACCCAAGAGGTGAGCCATTTCCAAGTTACGCACACACCCCCCTTAGGCACTAACAGCACGTCTAAAGCAGATGCGTGTATGTATGTTGTTTGACTGTGAAAATAAAGACATTAGCTGGAAATCATCCATCTCGTAGAGAAGATTAATATATCATAAATGTTGTAATTAAGCTATATTTAGTCTACCTATGTCTATAAAGCTACTAAAAGAATTGGGATGTGATGCTGGTAAAGGGGAGCATGCTGCATTTGATGCAGTTTTTTATTTTCCTTCAGCTGTGGCAGGCTGGTTGGTTGGTTAGTTTGTTTTGAAAAAAACCAACAAAGCAAACAATGGGTTGGCTTGGGAGACACCAGCTCTTGCAATTTTTCCCATTATCTAGAAGGTTAAGAGGGCTGTAGCCAGATGCTCATTGGTGAGGAGTTTTAGGCGCTACATGTAGAGCCAGGACTTGCAATGTTGAAACACCTGAGTGGCGTTACTGGAAACCAGTCCTTTGAAAGTCATTGCCCTGATTGATTAAAACGGGTGTTACTTTCTGCTTTCTGGCTTTATTGGAGTGGCTTATCGCTTTCTTTTGTGTGTCTGTGTGCACACTAAACTGAAGAAACATGAATGAAATCCGGATTTTTCTTTGAAGCTTGACACCTGTTCCTGGCTTTTTGCAGGTTTTTTTTTAATGCATACGCATGTGTTCCCATGATTTTTTTTTTTTTTTTTTTTTAATTTATTTTTAAATCCTTTTGGTATGGAGTCCTGGTATAATCCCCAGAAAAGGAAAAACTTAGGCTTTGAGAATTTCTTTTTTCCTGTTTCCTCGTGAGTTTGAGGGTCTCATTCTTTACAAAGGTTCTGGATGTTACCAGCAAATAAATAATTTTAAAAGACTTGCTCAGATTGCTGACGGTGGTGCGGATTCTGAAGGCTCCCAGAACATTTTAATTACATAACCAGATCTCTATGGCAACGTTTTCTAGGAAGAAATGCTATTGGGTACTAAAGTTTTATGGTTGAAGGAGCAAATACAGAAAGCCAGCCAGTTTCAGTGAGGAGCTGAGCAAGGGTGATCGCAGTTGACAGTGTAGCCGGGAAGACTGTGGCTAAAACGCGTACCGTCCTGGTGAGGAGCAATGTTAGCGCCTTGCCCCCTGCCCATCACCAGCGCTTTTGGCAGTGCAAGCACTGCCAGCACGCTGCTGCCTTCCTGCACAGAAGTGCTGCTCCCAAGTTCCTGGCTGTTCTGAGGAGCGGCATTGCTTCCGTAGTAGCCAGCTCCAAGTTTTGCAGCTCTCCCATCAGAGTGTTAATATTGTTGATTTCATTCAGCAGGTCAGTTGAGAAAAAGTTAAAAAAAAGGTGTGTGGGGGCAGCAGTGCTTGCAGTCTGCCATTTTGCTAGGTGATGTTGGCCTCCCATACTTCATGTGATCCACCACCTACTAAAAAGACACAGTACCTAGGGCAGGAAGGGAATGTTTCTGTACTATCTGGACACTCATAGATCGGGCAGAACACCCCAGAAAACCTTACTGCCGTGTTTTGCGTCAAGCCAGTAAGTTTCTGCTTAAGCTGTGGAGCAGCTTTAAATCAAATCTGAACCTTTGTCAGTGATGGCAAGCAGTGGAAAATCTCTTCAGGCAAGGTGTTTCAGTGGAGACAAGTTCATGGCAAAAACCATTGCACTTCATGTCTGTTTTGAATGTGTGGTACTCCTACAGCCCAGTAGCTTTTCTTGCTGCATTTAGCCCCAGTAACTGGTTTGGGAGATCCTTTTAGGGATGGTGCCAGGCTCTGTGCAAAGCCCCGCGGCGCACGGCTGACGAGAGCTCACACGGGCTGTGCTGGCTGCAGAAGTGGAAGCCCTGCAGCTGCAGCTGCCTGGTGCTGCGCTGATCTGGTTGTCCAGCCTGTTGCATTGTGCCAGGTGGATGCCCCAGCTTTCTTGGCGTTAGCTCGGCATTTTAAACTGCGTGCTTCATAAAAAGGATGGTAATGAGTGCTAACTGAAAACGGTGGACATGACGTTAGCAGCACTGAATTGTCTTCCTTCTTCTTTGCCTTAGCCTTGTCCTGGAAGGAAGAGTCCTGAAAGTCTGGGGGATCTTTTAGTCTTACGCTGTTTTTCTATTTTCATGGTTGTGGCACAGGCGTCATAGGATGCTTAGGAAAGTGAAAAGCTTTCTGGAGTGCTCCTTCAGCAGACACAGTAATACAGTACTCCAAAGAAAAGGATAAGGCAGCATCATCTGGTGAGAAGGACTTAGTGCTGTAGACCTGTTCATCTCCTTGTCTCTGCTGGTACAGCTGAGCATTGTACCACTTAGTGTCATTTGTGATCATGGGCACCAGCAGCTGCAGAACAGTGGTGGTCCTTGGCACCAGGCTGTGACTCTCATGACACATGACAGCACTTGCTTCATTGCCCAGATGTCTTGGGTCTTTATGCCCTTCAGTTGCAGATAGTGTTTAAAAATGCAAGTGAGCCAATGAGAGGAGCAGTAGTTGTGCTGTCAGAGGCTGTGATTTTTTTACGCTGTGTAAAATACGCAGCTGATAGCTTTTACATCATGATAAAAGTGTGTATAAGGATGTTGTTTTTCTTTCAGCTAACAGTAGGTATACAGTGATGCTGTAATGTGATAGCAGTTCATTACACCACAACCGAAAAATAAGTATGAGAAAACAAGATAGGCCTGGGCTTACTGTTTGGAATCTCACTCAGTTACACAAGTTCTCCAGAATACTCAATATAATTCCCTGTGCAGTAGCAATTAACCCTGGATTTGTCTGCTTCAGGATATTTGAGGTGTTTGTTACTCATTGCTGTGAGGTGGTGTTTGTTAAGCTGCTGAATGGAACTGACAGTACTGAAGATGGAGAGTTTATCCAACCCAGAGCAGCGTGGGAGGAATACAAGAGGCTACTGAAGAGGATCACAGAGGAGAGGGCAGGCAGCTCTTACTCATCATCATGTGCAGTCTGTATTTCACAAAAAGGTGTTGTGTCTTCTCTTCTGCAAGAACAGGGCTCTGTGGTATGGGATAGATGAAAAAATGGTGACTGCACTGTTTACCATTCTGTCCAGTTACTTCCCTGTGTACAGCAGCTACTACTGCTGCATGCCAAGCTAGTTTGTGGCACTAGGGGAATGTAATGAACTCTCTTTTGATAGTCCTTATGCTTGGTCTTCCTGTGTCTCAATTTGAAGCAGGTAGTAACCTTTCTTCCAAATTTAAGCTATTTATATTTTCTTCCTGTGGTGGATGCTGTATGGAAACAGGTGTCTGGGGCACTTGTAATCCAAGTGGAGATCAGTGTGCTCCTGTGGGTGAATAGCATGTGTCATACTGTGCTCATCTAGCATGGTGTCAATTAAGGTGTTGCAGGTTTGCAAGCAGTGTACGTTGATTGGTGTTTACAGCTCTACAAGAGGGTGTCTAGGGAGAAGATTTTAAGTGGGTTTTTTTGGTGTCCTGGGGTTTTTTTTGGTTTGTTTTTTTGGCAAATTAAATGAGCAGATGAGTTGCTGTTCTTAAGAGTCTATGAATAGACAGCGGAAGAAAAATGGAGTAATTTGGCATTTATAGGGTCTTAAGTTTTTTATTTACAGTGCTTTGTAAGTTGAGAGGTAGGTTTCACATATAAGAAAACAATAGGAGAAGATACTGAAAGGTAGCTGTATACCTTTATATATGTATATATGTATACTTGTATATATATACCTGTATACATATGTATACCTGTATAATGGATATGTTGTGTGTGCAGCACATAGAGCTTAACAGTGTGTATGTACATGGCATTGTCTTAATCTGTTGATTTTACGTCATCTTGTGTTCCTGCAGTGGTCATTTTGCAGTTTTGCAAGTCAGGTATATCCTTACAGTCTATAAAGCAGTGTACCCTACAGGCAGTGCTAGTGGAGTGTGAAAGACCAGGTGTCGAATTAGCTCCCATGGAAATTCATTAGTGGTCCTCATTCAGAAGATTTTATGTTGCAAATAAATGGGTATATAAGAATCTGGTAGGTAAGATAGTCTTCTGACGCTGCACTGGAATAAGAGCACAGGATTCTGATACTAATTGCACCATTAACAGGCCACAATGTAAAACCCTTACCTACCTATACTAAATGTTGTGGGAATGGATATTACTATACTGAGTATCCTTCTTGCACCAAAATACTGTATTGTCAGCAAATGACCGTTTGGAGGAATACTTGACTTTCTTGCTTCAGCTGGTAAAATCATTGGCTTTGGAGAAAATGGAAGCTTTAGAACTGACATAGTAATTCAGGAAAAAAGATGTGAAACCTTATTTTCTGAACGTAACTAACTAAACTGCTAGGTACTGCTAATGTAAGAATGTAATAATTCCTGTTTGGAAATGAAACAGAAAGTGCCCTTTGTAGAAAGCAAAAATTAAGAGGTCAGGACAGCACATATTTAGAAGTTTGTATTCAGAACCTGGAGAGTTGTTACCTCTCAGAGAATGAGAAACAGATGCATCGAGAGGGGGTTGGTATTCCCCTTCAAGAAGGTTTCTGATGTTTGGTATGGCTTGTTACGTTGGGAGTGAGTGTGTGTGTGTGTTCTTGGAAGGAAAAGTTTCTAAGGTGTTTTGAGTTTATTAAATGCTATTAACTATTCAGTGGCATCTGATCACAGCAACGTTGTTCAACTGGAATCATCTAAGGACAGCTTTGCTTTCACCCTGGCATGCAGGGTGGTCCTGTGCCCTGATAGACTTTGCAGCAGATGTGAGAGAGGCTAAATTTGACAGAAATTTCCCTTAATAGTTCAGTAACTAGCTGCTTCCTTAGTTCAGTCACTGAGGTTATGTCAGGCATCTCCAAAACTGTTGGAATCTTTCCAGCCCTGCCTTGATACACAGACTAGTCAGGGTGGGAAGGGACCTCTGGAGACCACCCAGTCCAGCCCCTGCTAGGGCTGCACAGAGCTGCATCCAGGCGAGTTTGAATGTCTCCAGAGAAGGAGCCTCCACAGCCTTTCTGGCAGCCTGTTCAGTGCTCTGGCACCCTCAAGGGAAAGAAGTTCTTCCTCACGTTCAGGTGGAACTTCTTGTGTCATAGTTGGTGCCCATTGCCCCTTGTTCTGTCACTGGACACCACTGGAAAGAGCCCATCTCTGCCCTCCTGACACCTGCCCCTCAGGTATCTGTAGGCATTGATGGGATCCCCTCAGCCTCCTCTTCTCCAGGCTGAACAGCCCCAGCTCCCTCAGCCCTTCCCTCTCAGGAAGATGCTCCAGCCCCTCATCACCTTCACAGCCTTCGCTGGACCCTCACCAGTGGTTCCCTCTCTCCTGAACTGGGGCGCCCAGCACTGGACCCAGCACTCCAGATGTGCCTCACCAGGGCAGAGCAGAGGGGCAGCATCCCCTCCCTCGACCTGCTGGCCACGCTCCTCCTCACACCCCCCAGGGTCCCACTGGCCCCTTGGCCACCAGGTCACGCTGCTGGCCCAGGGGCAACGTGCTGCCCCCCCCCAGCACTGCCAGGCCCTTCCCCGCAGAGCTGCCCCCCAGCAGGCCAGCCCAGCCCGTGCTGGTGCGTGGGGCTGGCCCTGCCCAGGGGCAGGACCCAACACTGGCTGTGGTTGGTCTGGCTGAGTGGCAGCACAGCCTCTGGGGTACCAGCTGCTCCTCTGGGTTTTGCATCATCTGTAATCAGTATCATCACCTTCCTTCAGTAGCTGTTGATCTAAACAAGTCACCAATTTCCAGAAGAATGTACACTTGTTCTCTGCTTTCACGATTCATTCCAGCATCTTGGAGGCTTCCCAGTTGTTCCTTGTCATCTTGGTTCATGATGGTGATGTCTGCAAGGTAGACAACTATGTGGGTAAATCTCTGTTTATTGAAACCTGTGGATCTTTTAAATACAGCTAGGGCTTTGACTTGAGAGAAGTATGATATAAATGTTAGAATATCTGTATTGATGTTAACTGTCATAATTTTCTGCATTTCTCTTGTGTTGGTTTCAGATGCACATGAGTCAGCACTGTAAAGTGATAAACAAACCTTTAATCCAGGGGAGGGGAGAGATTCCCACAGAGAATTTGGTCACTGTTTATAGCTTTCACAGAATGCCAGCACATTTTTGGCATGGGCTGTTCTGCAGATTCTGTGGTACAACTGAGACTTCCATTAGTAAAATATGTTTCCCTCTTTGGACACGGAGAGAGGATTGATCTCTCTCACCCCAAGGAGGACTGCCTTAGAATCAAAATTACTTTTTTCTGAACCTGGGTGTAGCTACTTGTTTGGCAGACTTTCTCTGGTAGAGTTAGCTTAGGATTTTTATCAGGAAATGGATAGAACTCTGTGGTTTGTAAACCCTCTGGTTTTTATCTTCAACCTGTGCTTTGCCTACATGGAATTGTTTAGGTCCCAGAGCTCAAGGGCCTGCACTTAACGCTTGCGAGGTATATTGTGCTTCCTGCAGATACTCCTTGTTATAATTAGTAGGGGAATCTTCATTCAGATTGATGGTTGCCTTGTCAATTACTGCAGCTTCGTGTTGGGAGGGAAAGTGCACAGATATGGCTCTTGAGATATACAAAACAAGTAAGTGGGCAGATGCATTAGCTATTTTTTCTGTAAGCTGTGCAAAGGAGAAATGACAGGGGCATAGCAGAGGGATTTAGTACAGAATGTTCTCTGCATTGGCAGTAGCATACATACAAAATTGTCTTTAGACTTGTGGATCTGTAGAGTAAATGAGGTGCCACATCTCTTATATGCAAGTGTTACACAGCTTTTGCTGCCGTGTAATTTAACCTGAAGACTTCCCATCTGTTTTGACTACCTGAGCCCCAATTCTCTTTCTGTAGGAAAGAGAAATTTGCTACTGGAGGAATTAACAACCAGTGAAACAGTTCAGAACTGGTACTTGACCAGAAGGCATAGATAACAGAAAAGCAAGTATTTTTATGGATATCTCTGTGGAACACAGGAGCAATAGTGTTTTGAGACCAGATACAAGTGTTAGCAGAACATGAGACTTTTCAGCTTCTACATGAAAAGTCTTGGACTTCCCAATAGTCAGAAACTGCTCATCACTCTGTACATTCTCATGGAGGTTATTTCAGTGCCTGTTCTGCAAAGAAACAGTAAGATTTTTCTGGAAATTACATTGACGCTTGAGTGAGCAGAGAGAAGTGACTTCTGTAATGTGCATCGTTGCTTTATGGTAATGTTGCAACAGAGCTTTTTCTGAGAATGTAGGACATGTATGAAATCAGACCACTCAAAGCCAAATTAGCTTCTTTGGATCCAGACAAAAAACTAAAGCACTGTGCTTAAATAAGGATCCTGTTGCCATGACAATTGTCTTACACTTATTCTTTGGTCTAAATGGAAGCAGCTTTGGTTTATGGATATTCTTGGGTTTGGTTTGCTGGGTTTGTTAGTTTCTTGTCATCTTTACAGCATCAGCTCTCTGAAAAATGTTGGCATGTTTGTTTTTGTTGGGCTCTTTTTCACTATGTTTCAGTTTCAGGTTAACTCTAAAGCATTTTATTACGTGTCATGTGAAGAATTCAGTGTTCCGTGTTCCCCTATTTATTCACTGTGGTCAGGACATACCGAAGCTATTGCAAAAGGGGAACTGAGCAAAACTGTGCTCTTGTCAGAGAATTTCTCTTCTGACACTCTCTTGAGCACCTCACCTTAGAGAATTAATTTGCAACGTGATTTCTGAGCAGGTTACAATTTTGCATATGTAGTTTTCAAAGATACTGTGTTCACCAATTGTCCTGGTTTCAGCTAGGGTGGAGTTAATTATCTTCCTAGGAGCTAGTGTGGTCCTGTGTTTTGGCTTTATGTATTGGCTTCCAGTTTCTCAGGCCTTGCTAGCAAAAAGGCTGAAGGGGCACAAGGAACTGGGAGGGAACACAGCCAGGCCAGCTGACCTGAACCAGGCAAAGAGGTATTCCATACCATGGGATGTCATCCTTGGTATATCTACCTGGGGGGTTGGCCGGGGCAGGTGGATCATTCTCTGGGACTGGCTGGGCATCTGGGTGATGAGCAAGTTGCATTGTGCACCATGTGCTCCCTTCTTCTTTTCCCTCTGGATTTTAGTCTTTTCCTCCCCCTTTTCATTTTAACTGTTATTGTCATCATTGTTATTATTCTTTCATTTTTATTATATTTCAATTATAAAATTTTTCTTACCTCAACCCCGGAGTTTTACATGCCTTTCCAACTCTCCTCCTCGTCCCTGTGGGTGAGGGGGGGAGTGAGCGACTGGCCGGGGTTAAGCTATGACACCAATTAAAACTGTTTGTGGATTAAAAGCCTTCATTTATGTGCATAGTGTTCTAGATGACTTGTATATAATCTGAACTAGAAATCATAATGTCTACCAAATAAGAATAAGAGCAAATTTAGAGATATTTCTGAAAATTTGGATTTGATGTCTGGAGTACCTTTTGGTTTTTATTTTGTTTTGTCATGTGAAGATTTTAAAAATGCAAGACTGGACATTTTAAAACTAATTCTTACAATACTTGTTTAAGTTCAGCTTGCCTACATAGGAAAATAGAAAGTAAGAATTAGCTTGGACTCATAGATTTCCTGCTTTGTTTCCCATCTCCTGGTTGTTTCTTTTCCCCAAATTTTTTTCCAAATGAAAGGAAAATACTTTTTTTCCACAATTTTTTGTGTGCATTCAGTTTTTGAGTGAACTAATTAGCTTTGTTCCTGGTTGAAGTAACTTGATGTTTTAGCAAGTTTGTAGCTGATTGAACAACTCTGTACCCAAAGCAAGAATATGATTTAAAGTGTTGAAATGTCAATTGTATACATCTCAAATATGTGCAGTCTTTTTTTACTCTGTGTATCCTTTTTTCACTTGTGGGCAAAGATTAGGAGGAATAATTTGCACATCAAACAACTACAGGTTTCCTGTTTTCCTCTTTTAAATAGTATGGTTTTCTTCGGGTTGATACCTCTTCAAATATTCTCATACTCCCATTGTAAAAACTGTTTCAGAGACTGTTGTGGCCACAATCTGACTGGTTTTCTGTCATGCTTTTTGTTTCGTAAAATGGGAATGACTGCTGACAATGCAAACAATTGCATCGGCAATATTAATTCTCTTAACTGTTGTTTCAGAAGACATGAAGGTAAGAGGGATATGGGGAGCAGGACATTGTCATGAATGTTGGAGTTTTAACACAGATTTAAGTCTCCCATACAAGGAGCACAGATAGAATGGGAAGGTTGGAGACCATCTGCATATTCAGAGCTTTTCCATGTCCAGCTTTCCCTTTCATGCGGGGAGGCAATTTTCCGGGGGGGGGGGGGGCATGTGAAGTTTCTTTATTATTTAGGTTATACGTCTTGTTTTGATTGACAGAGAAATTGTGATATTTCTGCTGCATGCATACCTGCAGTGTGGAGTCTCCTTTCTTGAAGGCTGTGATTTGGTCCTTGGCCGTTGGTTATGACAAACAGATGTCTTGTGGGGCATGAATAGTCCCTGGATATGGACTGCCATTGTAGTTAGTTTTTCTTCTTTCCCTTGGTGTGTCATTCTTGATTTCACACCTTTCTATCTCCGTCTGTGTTCAGTGATTCCCATAGACTGAGCTTGCGCTCCCAGTTAACGCCAGCTGTCTATTTTTAATGCTGCCACCTTCTCATGTTGCCAGCAGAAAATGTTAGCAGATATACATATGTCCATGTTTTCACCCTGTCTTCAGGATCACTAAAACAACCCCTCCCACATACACACATTTTGTAACTTACTTGCATATATCTGACCTCTCAGGAAAGTTCACTATCATTGAAGTTACTTTCATGCTTATGTGATTTCACATGGGAAAAATCCCAACCCTGTTAAATCCTTTAAAAAAAATTGAAATGTTGCTGTTGTAAAACCATCTGAAAATGGTATTTTGTTATTGGGTCAGTCTGATAAAAATGTGCTGTTTTTCAATTCTGTGTTACTAAATTCTAAAGGAAAGTCCCAACTTGCATGAGATGAGACTGATGCTCTGGCTTCCGTAGTAGCATTTTTGGAAGCAATGAGCTACTGTCACAGTCCCCAAATACAGCAAGCCATGTCACTTGATGTTTAAGTTGTTTTAGAAATAGCTATCCAAAGACACTTGTTTTGTGTAGTGTTAAATGGTACTATACTTTTCTCTCTCAAAAAAACTCCCACCAAACCAACTCCCAACCAGTTTGTAACTTGGAAATATTTACTGGAAATATTACTGGATACCTCAGCTGTCAGCTAGTGCTTTCTTGGCACAAAATACGAATAAACTTGCTGTGTCTTGGCAGTGTGGTCCTTAACAAACAGCTACAGTGCCTGAATAATAGAGTGAATATGCTCTGTGTGAATTAAAGGTTGCTTTTCCCATCCCTTTCTCTTAATTTTTCTTGTCTTCAGTCAGTGACAAGACTTTTATTTTCTTCTTTATACTGAACAGTATATCTTCGGAATTAGGATGGGAGTTTTGTTGGAGGCCTCCCTGGAACAGCGTGTTCCAGACATGTTTCCCTCCAGCAATAAAATGTTCAAATAGCACTTGTAGTTTTGCTTGAGCTTCATAGTGACTTAAAAATGGGTCCCCACAATACACACCATTTGCCTTGCCACCATCTTGCATTGTTCTTTTCATGCTCCATTGATGTGGATTGCTCCAACATAGGTGAAATGGCCATTTTGGTAGCTATAAAGGTCCTTCCTGGGAATTAAAAAGCCTTTATTAATATGTGGAGCTAGGCTTTTTGCTGAAACATCACAAAATCCCAGGAGGAAAACAAGAAAGAAATTCTAGGAAAGTTAGCAGCACATAGAAGTGGTTTGTGGTTTTTTAAAGTGTAATTTTAAGGAAAACAGAGAAGAAAACCTTTTGGATGATAAGTTGCTAGAAAGACGCTTGGATTCTCATTGTTCTTGCATAATAATGAGTTTGATGAATTTATTATTCTGTTCCTTGTGCAATGGTTTACTTTCAAGGTCCAATTCTGTTCTTAATGAAAGCATAATTTGAGCTCTAATATCTTGAGACTTAATGAGTTAAGATCTTACTGTGTCAAATCCTATTTAATAATGCCATTGTTCTTTGACCTCTTCTGTTTGAATTTTGTCTGAACTAAGTTGTTGCATCATATAATCATACAATATCTAGCCCTCACTGAGATACTGAGCTTTTCTGAGTCTCATTAATGAAAACAGCACTGTCTTATGTAACTGTTTGATTTCTGCTGCAGAAATTTCTTTTTTTTTTTTTCCTCTATGTGAAAATACTTGGTTAACTGGTCTCATCAAAAGAGGTAACTTGGCTTCCCTGAATGTCCACACAGTCAGAACACGGATACTGCATCTGGAGAGAAAGCAGTAAAGGCAGGCTGTTGGCTTTCCAGAGCCTGAGGGGACTGGGTGCTAACATGAAAATTCACTGGGTTACATCTCTTCTATCTCTGGGGTTATGTATTTATACAGATTCAGGCTAATAGTGTAACTGAAGTCCTGAAAAAATGGCTGATAATCTGAAAGCTGTCCTTGAGAATCTGCTTTTCATACTTACGAACTATTTTGTATAGTTTCTCTGGGTAAACTGCTTGCGATAAAATGCATTCGCTTTTGCTTAGAGGATGTTTAGCCATGCAGTGCTGGCCTGCCTGCGGTCACGACTTGTGACAGTATTCTAGCTTCCTTTCAGCAGTGTTTGTGTTGGACATTGTTTCATTGTATGTAGACTGGTCTCCTTTTTAACCAAATATTTTCACATTGCTGGAGAGAGTGAATCAAAGCAAACCTAGCTGATGATTTGTTTTGGTTTGGTGGTTGGGGTTTTTTTCTGGGACATGAATGACATGCTCACCAGCAATCGCATATGAGCTGACAAGAAGGGTGCTTTACCTGTGTTTCCTTCTTTTCTTTCCCTGGGTTATCAAGCAATGAGTTTATGTGCACTGCTTTAGCTGACTGAGAAAGTACAGGTGATGCTGGTTCTTTGCCCTGTCCTGTCAGCTGTAATGTATTTGCCATAAGCCTCTGTACTTCAGCAGCAGAAAGAGGTTTTGAAACTGTAATGGTTGTATCAGCTTCTTCATCCCTCAAAGATAAAATGCTAAGTATTATTATAAGAAAGTAGCTTCTTACTACTAACTTGTATAGTAAGCTTGTCACAGCCTGGGGAAGACTGACAGATTAGACGATTAGCTATTGAGAACTATTAGTAAATCTTGAGCTTCCTTAACTGCTTTCATTTATTGGTATGAGGCTGACTTAATGAGCACTACAACATCATCCTCTTGGATTTTTGTGTTTTGGATGTGCTCAGCAGTATCCTGGCAGCTGTGAACTGTATTAGATTGTTAGACTGCAGTTAACAGTTTCCACTCCCTTGCTCTATGGTTCTGCACGTGTGCCCAGCCTAGTGCATATACTTACTTAAGGGAAAAGAACCAAAGAGAACGGCAAATAAATTGAGCACTCTGGAGAAGGGGCCAGCATATCTGCAAAACTCTGATGCTGAGGCATTGTCTTTCTGCTTCAGCACTAGCTTGTCCCCTACCATTTGGGTCTGAGATCTGTCTGCAGCCTCTCATTTTTTTGGCTATCCATTTCTTAAAATTTTCTTTACTTTGGCTAACTTCCCTGCTTTTGTCACTTACTCCTGCCATGTCCTTTCACTTGCACCTGAGTTGTGCTGACAAATAGTGCCAGTCCTTCGTGCACCCAAAAGATAGATTTCTACATTACTGAACAACATGCACTGTAAGTTGCCTGTCATTTATTGGGTTCTTTCACAGAAGTAGATAACATTCTAAGGATAAAAGCAATGTATATGATAAAATCACTATAATTTATCTGTGTACGGTTATTACATTATTTGTGTAGAGTCCAGGGCACTGACAGCCAGAACATGTCTTCTTTTTATGATACCGGTTAACAAGGAAAAGTTGAAGTTCTCCCAGACTAATTGGTAGTACGTTTCTAACTCTTCTCAAACTCAGGTACATGCCCGTCATGAGAAATGCACTTGCAAGCTCCTGCGGCGCAAGTTGGGGAATAGGCCTTCTCCAGGCTTCGCAGTGTTTTCCAAGTACTTCCTTTGCAGCTTGTTATCAATAGCTGTTACGTGGATCTTTATTCTTAAATACCCAGATACAACATTATTTTTGTTCTCTTAAACAGAAAAAAACCAACCCAAACAAACCCCAAAGAAGTAGATTCTGCTACTCTTTTAAGCTAATTTCATCTCTTTCTCTAAACCCTATATATTTGTCAGACCTACTTTCTGCTTGGACTTTTTCTTTTCCTCATTGTCCTTAAGTCCTGTTAATCTCTTAACTCATTCTGGGGTTTGCTTTCCTTTGGGAGCTCTCACCTACTATGTGTTTTTGCCAAGTCATTTTTTTCTCCAGTCCCCTTCTTCATTCCTTTCCCAATAGTATTTTGTCTTATAGGCTTATAGCTTTTGGGTTTGCCCTTCTTGTTTGTTGTTTTGGCTTTTTTTAAACTTTAGATTTTATTTTAATGGAAATAAATTTCCATTGTGAGTGAAGCAATGGAAGGAAATACTACCAAAATAAAGCCAAGAGGAGAAAAACATTAACTTCAGGTACAGGAGAGGAGAATTTTCATGATAAAACCCTGAAATATTTAGGTTAAATTAAAGTCTGTTATAGATACCAACTGCTGGTTTAGTGAGCTGCTGAAGTCCTCTTGCTTCAGATCTTCAAAGCATGGCAGTTCACAAGCTGTCACAGTTTCAGATACATGGAATGAACTAGGCACATTCTCCTCTACCCTTGCTCAGTAATGAGACAAAAAGCATCTGGAGGGAAACTGGCACTTCAGATTCAGTTCCTGAGTACATGATGTGTGCTCTGCCTTTGCTGCCCACTCCTGGCTCCAGAGAGGCTTCTGCAAGTCATGACAGTTGCTGTGGTATGGAGAAAGCATTTTGCACTGCATTTTGCATTGTGCCTCTTTTTTCGCTTTGGTCTCCTGGAATGATGAGAAAACCGATAATGATGCTGCCTTGTGATCATGGAGTATATGAAACTGTTCAGTCCAACTCCTTATGTCTGACTTGGCCAAGATGCTAGAAATTATAGAGTAATTGTGAAGGTCATCAGAGTGTTGTCTTTGTCAGTCCTAGTCTTTCCCCCAAGGGAATCCACTTTAGTAAATAGTAAATAGCTATGCACTCAAAGGTGCCTGCGTTCCAGAAGTGACCACGACCACGAAGATCTCTGTTGTAGCTTCTTCCTAGCATCAGTTTTCTGAGGATATCTTTTGGAAGGATATCTTCTTTCCTAACAATTTGCCAGTTTACTCCTGCTTGCATTAACATCCAGATGCCTAATTTTGGTATCTCAGTTCTACCCATTAATTGGGCAGAAGTTTCTGGTGCGAGTTGATATACCTCAGGTTTTGTTTTCTTAATTGGTCCTTTTACAACCACCTTTCTTCAGAGCTATTAGATAGTGCAGCACAAAGAACCTAACAGAATTGTATTACAGCATCTTTCCTTCCCCTCCCACCCTCCCCCTTCTCCCTCCAGCTATATTTGTCAAATTTTGACACGTCTCTGCTTTGGGTTAGTCATACAGTTTTCAGTTTTATTGAAGAAACTCATCTTTTTTGTTTATAAGTTTTTTGATTGTCTATGTAATTCTTCAGTTTCATTCTTGACAGATAGATAGCAAGAAACAGATCTTTACAGGATATGCTAAATACTCTATTAGATTGCAAGTTTCCAGCAGCTTGGTTAGCCTACCTAGGAACCTAGTTTCAGGCTGGGGCTCTTTTTTGGCTGTGAGTTGTGGGGCTGATGGCCAGTAAAAATGCTGAGCTGCGTGGCCCAAAGAGAGCAGAAATTCTAAATTGTAAACCACAAAAGGAAAAGAATAAACTACCACCCCTGGGGCATAATCTGCTTCTTGGTTGAACAGATTAGCCTTGGACTTTGTGCTGGTAACATTACAGCAGACATCCTTGGAAAAAGAATGCATGTTTGATGAGCGATGTGTTTTTCAGAGACCAGTACAAACCTTTTTTGCCTCAAGGAATTTGTATGTGGTACCTTTTTACTGTCACTGTGTGCAGTACAAATAGCACTAAAAATTGTTATTAAATGTACATTATGTTTATAGACTACATCAAGAAGACTTTGTGTGTTATCACAAGTAGCAAGAAAAGAATAAATGTCAATTCTACTAAATGAACAGGAGTGAATGCTTTGGGAAATACCACAGTAGTAATCATAAAGTTGCTGCTGTAAAGTGGTAAATTAAAAAAATCTGTTTGTACGAAAATCAGGGAGTTTCAGCTGTAATGAGGTTTTAGTATGGCAGATTGTTCTTGCCCAAAATTTTTTACTTTTTTTCCAAGTTGAGAAAGATCCATCTATTATTTCTCTTAAAAAAAACCCAACAAAATGTTTTTTAAAAGAAATGCTTCCCATTTCCTTTTTTTTGTTTGTTTGTTAAAATAAAGTAGAAACAGCTAAAGGTTCAAAGTCTGGTGTGAATGTCATCTGGAAATATGCCTTTGTCTCTTGTTAGGGTTTGGGGTAAAAAGTCTGACTTACGGTCTGTTCTCAATGTTATCATGACATGCTTATATAATTGATTAGAATAATTTAAATTATTAATGCTGATAATTCAGGAGTGTTTCTTATTACTTGGTTAGCAGTTACCTACATGGATGTGGGACCAGTAGCAGCAAATTGGAAATTGCCTCATTAAACTTACTGTGCCAGTAATAAGTCAGGAACTGTGAGGAGCTGTGACAAGTAAGCCACTCAGGCATTCTGTTGCCAGCACAGTCCTTCATATTCTGTCTTTTGAATGACAGGGGCTGCCTTGGGAAGGGGGTAAGTACAGGGAGTACCCAAAACCCTGTTTGTTCTGTTTTCCAAGAGTTGGTGCTGCTGAGTTTTACTTGACTACTCTGTTGGCTGACACTCCCCAAGTCCGTGGTGAATTTAGACTAAATAAACCTTACAAAGTTCCTTGTACAAGAGTTTGCACAAATATTTGTTGGGCTCCCACCTCTAGTTACGCTGCCTGCAAACCGTTGTCAGACTTTCTGTACACCTTAGTTAGACCTTTGTGGGTAGATGGCAGCTTCCATGGCAAAACAGTCCTGGTTAGTATATCCTGCTGTAATCTTCTCTGGCATGCTAGCAAGAACAGAGGCTTCTCCAAGTGTTTTTACATCTTCTTTCCCCTCTTCAATCTACAGAAATTGAAAGGAAAAGTGACCTCTTGGGATAGGAGTATGGGCTGACTTTTGGTAGCTCAGAGATTAAGAGAGGAAACTATTAAACGGAGACTTTTCTGTGTTAACAGTGAACTGTAATAGTGCTGTAGAGGTAAAGATTTCTAATACTGGTCAAGGATTTTGTGTATTGGGTATATGGAGTGTATTTGTATAGCTTTTCTTTTTAGCTAAAATTGTAGACAACTATTAATCCAAGTAATACTCAAGTCCAAATAATGTAGAACTATTAATTTGGAACAGTACGTTTTTACACTGCATCGTTTCTGATCTTGTGAACACAGAACACTGTTGGTGTCAGTATGTGCAAGTGAAATCTACATCACTTGCTATTGCAGTCTATTTTGGGCCGATGTTTGATCTTTTACACTTTGTGTTCACAATGGTGATGCCCAGGCTCAGAACTGATGCTGTTACAGATGTGAACTTGGGCTCCCAACAGCAAACTGAGGAATTCAAACTTCAGTTCAGAATCTCCCCATATTGCAGGGGTTATTTGTGGAGAGACCCATCAAGGAAAGGGAAGTGATGGGAAGCTTCCTAAAATTCTTCTGAGTATGTTCAGTCTGTTCCCAAAGGTAGGCATAGGTGCAAGCAGCTTTCATGAGTGGGCAATGAATACGCTGTTTCCTCCACAGAAGGGTGATGCATCAGAGTAATTCTGTTTGTTGTAAGAAGCAGAGCTTAAAATAGAATTGTATCCTTCCTAAACATAAAGATTTCTTTGTGTCATAGTAAAGCGCAGGGCTTTAAAAATTTCTATTATTAATGTCCCTCGTATATATTTTGTTCTTTTCATCGAGGTGGCCAACTTTATGACATCTATTATTACAACAGCCTTTTTTCCGCCCTACTTTCCCTCTGTTGTTTTTTGTTTTCCATTTTGTCTCATTTTCTGGTCAGATAGCTTTAATTAGCATTTCCAGTGTCTGATTGTATTGTGTTCACACATTCTTTCTATTCCATTCGTCATATTTTTTTAATTTTTTTTATTTTTTCTTTTTTTTTCCTTTTCTTTATTAATGTACAGTGGGTTATCTTCTTTCTAGGTCTCTATTAACTCTCTGGAGTGCTAAACTTGAGAGAGGAGTGTTAATAGCTGAGAGATTGCCCTTGGCATACTTATTTGTAGGCAAGTTGTTTGAACTTGTAATACTTGGAAAATGAAAGTTAATATATTTGTTTTGTTATTCCCATGGAAACGAGATATTTATAATGAGCTTCTAAAAACAAGTTACAAATACACACAAAGAAGCTGATTCTTTGTAGCAGTTGCTTAATAGAAAAAACTGGTTCATTTGGGGGTTTTTAATGGGTTTTTTTTAGTTCATGACCTCTGAAAAGCTGGTGTCAGGAAGGGGCTTCCTGAATGTGAACAGGGCATTAAAAATAGCTGAAATAAACTGAGGATACAATTGCCTTCTGTATCATGCAGTGTTCATAGGTTTATCATTTTTCATGGAGTCACAGAATGGTTTGTGTAGGAAGGGACCTTCCAAGGCCATCTAGCCCAGCCCCCCTGCCATGGGCAGGAACACCTTCAGCTGGATCAGGATGCTCAGAGCCCCGGCCAGGCTGGCCTTGGATGTTCCCAGGGATGGAGCACCCACAGCCTCTCTGGGCAACCTGTGCCTGTGCCCCACCACCCTCATCATCAAGGATTTCCTCCTCACATCCAGTCCGAATCTGCCGTCTTCTAGTTTAAAGCCATTCCCCCTTGTCCTATCGCTACAGCCCCTGCTAAAGTCTGTCCCATCCCTCCTGTGAGCCCCCGTTACGTGCTGGAAGGCTGCAGTGAGTGTCGCCGGAGCCTTCTCTTCCCCAGGCTGAGCCACCCCAGCTCTCCCAGCCTTCCCTCACGGCAGAGCTGCTGCAGCCCTCGGAGCATTTCTGTGCCTCCTCTGGACCCGCTATGACAGGTCCATGTCTGTCCTGTGCTGGGGCCCCCCGCACTGCAGGGGGTCTCACCCGGGCAGAGGGGCACAGCCCCCTCCCTCCACCTGCCAGCCACACTGCTGGTGATGCCACCAGGACATGGGTGGCTTTCTGGGCTGTGAGCACACAGTGCCAGCTCACATCCAGCATTTCATCCACCAGCACCCCCATGTCCTTCTCCACAGGGCATTTGGTGGAGCTGGAGGAGACTGATCCTGTGGAGTGTGTAAATCCAGACCTATGAAGGGTTGTTGGGAGACTGCCTCTGTCATTTCTCTCTGCTTGGTCCGTTCTCCCCTTGCATTCAACCCACAACTGTAGGGGTGGGAGAGAGGGCTGGTGCGTGTGGTCCCGCTGAGCAGCAATGGTCGCAGGGCTGCTCGGAGCTCTGAGACCTCTCTCCAGAGGCAGCAGGGCCTGCAGCACTGCTACTTGGTAACTTTGAGGCTGTGGTATGTGGCATACATGTCCCATACGTGGCATACCAGAGGTGCCAAAACATGTTAAGAGATAATTAAGGGTTATGTTTTTGGGGTTTCTACAAGGCTTGGCATGCCTTGCAACTGCAGAATTTTTGAGTTAAGTAGAATGTTTTTCAGATGGGTTTGATAATACTGTGGTAGATGGGACAGGGAAAGAGGATGTTTTTGGAGTGTAGGAAAAGATAATGAATTTCAGAATTAAAGCTGCTTTATTTAGGAAACTTGGGATACAGTTCCAAAAATTCCTGCATTCACAATCCTGTTTTTAGTGTCACTCCAATTAATGTTTTTTTGCTGGTAAAGGATATCTGCCATGATGCACGTTTCTTTTTGAGTCCAGCAGCAATACTACATTGATCATATGTGTATCCAATTTGTGGTTACTTTTTATGTTGGAGGGAAAGAAGAACCCATTTCCTTTCCCTGTGTTACTCTGACAGGGAAAAGACCAACTGTGAGAGGTAGGAGTGGCTTTGTCTTAGACCAGGAACAGATGTTCTCTGCTCCTTTTGGCACCCTTATTTATGTATTTTTACTTTTAATACAGAATTTAAAAAAAAAAAGTTGTTCTTTTGCATTTGATGTGTGGAACCATAAATTCTACATGTATTAATAAAAATAAAAGGAGTCAGCATGAATTTCAACAGTTTTTTCTGAAAGGGGTCATTCCCTTTCCCATTGTGATGACCCTGACACCGATGATCCAAGCCAAACTGTAGCAGTCCTGATTGGAGACTTGCAGGTAATCAATGTGCTACAGAAAACTGAATCTGAAAGGTCTGTGTGTTAGACTTGTCAGTGAGTCTGTGGTGAACAAGGGCCTTCGTGTGGTGTCACACTTAAGCTCTGCAATGACTGCCGATGTCATCTTTCTTGAAATGAGAGGCAAAACAAAATGAAGTCCTGACCTCTTGAAGGTTTTTGGACGTGTTTCATCAGAAGAGGGATATTAATCCTATTAATGAGAGTCCTGGACAAATTCCAAGTAGTTAATTGCAGTTATTCCATGTCTGTCTAAGTAATGAAATACTGGATTCTGTGCTTCATTTCCACTGTCATGATATGCTTTGACTAGCTAATGCCATGAGAAACTCCAGCATATGCTTCACCTAAAGCAGACAAGTAGTCACAAACAGCAAAGTTTGATCAAAAAACAAATAAACTTTATTTCTGGCTAAAATAGTGAGTGTGAGGGATGTAGGAATTTGCTACGTGTTGGGCTGTGTTTGAAATAAAGGATACTAGTATTGAATGATATGTAAAGGGTTGTGTTAGGGTTGAATTTTTCTGTGAATAACCAATTTCTTCTTGTTTTAAAAGCCTTGGATAAAATTTCACTTTGTGTTTATTTAATTGAAGTAGAAGTCACTTCCTAACTGTTGGTGTCTAAACCTGAGAAATCTCACTCCCTCCTTTCGTTAGTGGAGGCACCCTCCGAGTGAGGTAAATTGATGACAGATAAATAGATGAATAGCTCTTGGCAGTGGCTCTGTGTGACACTTGAATTAAAATCAGATTTCTATGCATAGTTTTTCTACCCTGAGGTTTCTGTTGCCAGTGCACTTTCTCTATCCTTGCATCTATTGTTTATTCCTGTATAAACAGCCATCACTGTTTAAAGGACTGGTCTGGGTTGTGTGATGTTTTGTTGGGTTTTTTTTCTGGTTTGCTTGAAATGCTCTCTAAATTGGCATAAAAAGAAATGCTTAAGCAGCAAGCAAAACTCACATAGTAGCATGTTTCCCAGCAATATGGACTCTCAAATGTTTCTTTGACTTTGAGGATTTCATGATGTTGTAAGCAACAGAAAAACATCTTCTGCTATTAAAGATGGTACTATTTAAGATTACATCAATATAAGTATCAACATTTTTTTGAAACTTTTCTATTTGATGTTAAATTTTAGCTTAAAACATATGGCTAAATTTTGGTGGTTAAATTATTGATCTAAAGATCAGGGAATCTGTAACTTAATAATACAAGAAAAGGTGCATTTTGTGGGCAGTACAATTCATAGAAAAGAAATTTATTAAATTTTTAGATCATGAGTAATCTCACTAATGCTGTGGCCTCATACCTGCGTTTTAAAATGTGGAACACTGCAAATGGTTTTGTGTTAAGGAAAAGACAGCAACAGTGTGTACTCTACTACGTTATCTCCTGCCTAAACTGAATAGTTTGAAATCCTAGAAAACAGACTTGCAGTAATCTCCTTTTGGTTAAATGCATCTCTCATGAATGCTGAGTTTCTTTGTAGGAGTTTTATCAATTGAACCCTTTGGCCTGATAAGTGTAAAAGTTCTGCAGGAGTGACTGTATAAATAGACGTTTGTAAAGTGTGAATTTCCCACTCTGTCAGATTTGGTACTGTACACTAGCAGAATCTTCTCTACTGAAAGTAAACCTGATTAAGTAATTTACTGGTGTGGAAATATGGGCTTCCTGTTAGTGAAAACAACAAGTCTTCAGCTCTGAATTTCTGGGGGGGCGTGTGTGTGTGTGAGTTGTTGGACTGCTATAGTGTGTTTTTCATGAACCTGTGAATGTTTTATGAAGGTGATGGGTCCGAGAAGGAAAACAGGCATTAAATGTAAATGCATCACTTTAAAATTTGTCAGTCTTGAATAGAGAAGGAATTTCAAGTTTGTAAATGCTTTTCAATAGTTTGCTTTACACAGCAGCATTATTCTTAATTTACTTGTGAATACATGAATAAGTGACCTGTAAATGATATGTCTAGCTAGGCTAGAAATAAAAAAATACTAAATAACAAAACTCACCTAAGATGCTTCAGTTCTTGTCTTTTATGCATGCAGACTTTATATTAGTCATCAACTAAATGAGACTATATTTGGTTTGATGAGCTGGAGGCATTTGGACAGTAGGCCAGGTCCCTTTATTTCTTCCACATTTCTGACTGTTCATCGAGGGAAGTTTCTAAAGTGCTATCCTGCTGGTGTACATAAAAAAAGGAAGTGCTGTTCCTGGGATATGTTTTATTTGACACCATGTATGGGCTGCATGGGTCTTCCTGTTCTGTTGCATTTTTCTGTTTTGAACTGCAACTGTTCCACTATTCTGGGAATGCTTGTTGTGCTCTCTTGTAATTTCTTTTTAATTTCTGTGTGTTTCAACAGGGGAAAGTCTTCCAGAACTATCACTTTTGAGCAGTTTAAGGAGGCTCTTCAAGAACTCTCCAAGAAGCGATTTAAAGACAAAAGTGATGAGGAAGCAGTTCAAGAAATATATAAACTAATTGAAGGGAAAACCCCAATTATATCTGGAGTAACGGTATGTTACTGATCTCATGGATGGATTGTTCTAGCTGTCCGTTGCTCTGCTGCAGTGTTGTTACATTCACCCGCTTCCTTTCGCAGCCCACAGGCCTGGGCAGCCTGCCCCTGTGGGCCTGGGGGCCGCGGCTGTGCTGCGCTGGGTGGGAGCCGTGTGTGAAAGTAGAGTGCGGGGGGTGGTGTTCCTGCGGGCACAGCCATAGCCTCTGCTAGGAATGGCAGGACCACCCAGCGGCACGGTCAGGAGATTTCAAGGAGCTCTCTTGTGTGTGGTTAGAACGTAGAAACATTCGTGAAGAGTGCTGTATCCAAATCAAAAAGAGTAGAAGGGAGTTAAATTTACAACCTCATTAAACAGTTCTAAGATATTGTGTGAAATATCAAAAAGACTGAAGCAAAGACACCTTGAAAATACATTTAATACAGCATGTGAATCCCAAAACACTGGAAATCTGGCAATAATTATCATGTGGTCTGGTCTTTGCTTTTTGTTTGTTCAAAGTCTGTCAGTTCTTTATTTTTCTTTTTAAAATATTGGCATTAAGAATTATATATGAAAATGAAGTTATAAAGCCTAGAGTACATAAGTTGGGTTGTCCTTGTAAATGCTCAGGTTAGGCAAGCTTTTACCCTGTAGTTTAGGAGATACTGGAGTGTTTACCATCGACTTGAATAGTCCTGTTATCTGCTTAAAATTTGTGATCTTCCTGAGTTTTGGCTGTAGGGCTGTGAATGAAAATCTAATTATAAATAATCTTTCCAGAAATTGATTCTGCACAAATGAACAGTGGAAATGTCAAGTGGAGACATCTCTTTCGAGTTATACAGTTTGTCAGATTTTTACAAGATTTGATTTTATTACTCCTGTACTCTTGCTTGAAACAGGTGATTGTTTTTATACAGGCTTAAAATAACGAACCTTCCTTTTTGTCCTTCACTGATTTTAGTGAGTTTAAGTAGCTTGTTCATCTACTCAAGGAAAATCCTTTGAGTTGGGCACATTCTTCTAGGCTTCACTCCTGATTCAGTTTTCGGTGTTTCAGCAGTCACATATTGAAATGCTAACAAGCGAACAGCCTTTTTCTGCGTGGATGACAGGAGGGCGAGAGCGCTTTGTGGGTGCAGAGTAGTATCGTACAGGTGCTGCAGAGGTAATGAAAGTGCCATCAACAGGGGGAGAGGAATGGAGGGGGGGGATATGAGCCAGCAGTGTGTGGCTTGCCAGTACTCCTATTGTATTTGCAATCCTGGGGAATGTTGGGAGATGTAATGAAGAAATAATGGGAGAGTGGGACGTGGGGGTGGGGGATCACAATATTCACTCCTTGCTTGCTGGCAAAGTAAGGAGCAGGAGGCGGAGCTTAAAGGAAGGGAGATTGCAGGCTGGGAGAAAAAAAAAACCAAATTTGATGTTTGATTTATCGTGCTAATTTAGTTTCCAGGTGGTAAAACTGACCCAATCACTTGGATATTAAAGGCATTAAAATAAATAAATATGCAGCCAATCTCCCTCCAGCAACCTGGAAATGCAGATATGAAATCTGTATGCAAGCATTCTAATGCTTTGTTTACATTGGGAAGCCTGTGTCCTGGAAATTTTAAGTAGGACTGCTTTCTATATGAAGCTTTTCTTAAACTGTCCTAGGATCAGTCAGTCATGCCAGGTGGTGTGTGCCCCACTCTGTATAGCTGTGCTGTAGGTCACATAGATTTGGTTCAGGTTTCAGCCAGAAAACTGTAGTGTGACTACTGACACATTAATCTAAATGTATTAGGGAGGGAGTTGAAAGTGTGATTAATACTTGGGGATAAGTATACTTTAGCAGCATTTGGAGATTTTTATGTCTTAACTTCTGATATTTTGTGCTCTTTGTTGGGGAGGCAGGGCAATATGTCTGTATTAAATGGCAGCTTGGGGGAATCACTGCTTCCACAGGATGGTCAGAAACCTTACTTTCACATGAGACAATGAGAATTTTAGTGTATATTATGATAAAAGAGGAGTTTTCTTTTTCTGTTTATTTTTTCTTGACCTTCAAAATGTTGTAGATTTACAAAAATCCCTGCTTGTGGTTGATGTGGTTGAGAAGGCTCAGCAGCCAGACATTGAAACGGAGAAATTCTGGGCTGCTTTCTTATCTGCAACAGAAGGTGTATGCTTCGCTTGGTCACACAGAAGGAAAAAGAACAGGCAAGTGATGGGGGCTAGTTAAGCCATAGCTTTATTAGCTAATGTGTTAGTATATCTGACAACAAAATAGCCAGTGCAGGCCGTGCAGCTTTGACAGTTTACAGTCAGACATGTAAACAAAGTCTAGAACCTTTTAGTTGCCTTCACTCCTAGACAAAGCCTGCAAGAGCCAGGCTGAGGTTCATTCTTTTCCTGCAGCAAAAGCAGTGTGCTGTAGCTGTCAAATGCATTTCTACACCTTCTGTGGAGCAGATACTTGCTTTGGTCATTGCTGGCTCTCAAAGTGAAACCAGTTGAAGCTCAGTGTATATCCACTGTGTCCCTGACATAGAAATGTAATTTCGATGGAAGGGACCTGAGATGGTCTCATTCAACCTGCTGTTCGGGGGGAGAGCCATCTGCAAAGCTGGGTGAGGTTGCTCGGGGCCCAGCACAGTTGAATTTGCTCCGAGGGTGGTGTGGGTGGCAGGGCAGTGCAGCAGCGACAGCACTTTGAAAGCTAGGTGTGGCTGCTCAGGGTGCTGGCAATGCAGGCAGGACTGTATTCTCACCAGAAGGGACCCATCAGGGGAAAGCAAGGAAGCCAGAGTGCAGCCCCGAGAGCGCAGCAGCTGAGATGTGGCAGTGGTTGCAGCAGGAGCGCAGAGAGGCTCAGGAGTTCCACTTGGCACTATGTGGGTCTGCCCGAAGGCTGGACAGCGGTGGTCTCTGCACGCTGCAGGATGTGGTCCCCAGCACATGGACACCCGCTGGGATGCAGTGGTACTCCACAGGAGTGCCGTTAGCACATCGAGTCCTGGGCCCCAGGGCTGGAGCCCTCTGTCCAGGCCCTGTGCTGCAGAGGGCTCCTGCCTGTCGCTGGAGTCGGGGCAGGGGTGGCCTCTCCTGTGGGAGATGTGCTACGGCCAAGGCCCCGAGGTCCCAGGCTGAGGGGAAGGGTGAGGAGGAGACTGATGTGGTATTTGTGGAAAACCCAAGCTACACAAGGGGAGGAAGGAGCAGCAGCTGGAGACCAAGTGGACAGAGACTGTCAGGATGGAGAAGGCTGGAAGCTCCTGACTTCTGGCAGTAAGGAGTAGTCACAAACGTGTTCCACCTGCAGGTCTCCAGTCTGAGTACTCTGGGCACTCGTGGGGGTCAACGAAGACCCATCAGAGTCAGCTGAGCCTGGGCTTAGTGCCCACACACAAGGGGAAAAATGGGCGATAGCGTGACCCAGCACCACCTGATGCTATGGGGGCAGGCAGGTTCTTTTAAGGATCCTTGGTAGCATGGGAACTCGCCACAGGTTTGTAGTTCTAATTATGAGCTTTATTACTGTAGAAAGATTTGAGAAATCAGCGTAGCTTGTTGTTAGACAGAATTGTTAACATTTAGGATCTCTTTCTTACTAGGTAAAATTGCAGTTACCTATTCTTTTCAGTCACCTGGACCCTCTACAGATCAGGTCAAATCCTTAATAATCAGCATGCAATAGATTAGCCATGATGTGGACTCTGACTTTAAATCTGGTACCCAAGAGGTGAGCCATTTCCAAGTTACGCACACACCCCCCTTAGGCACTAACAGCACGTCTAAAGCAGATGCGTGTATGTATGTTGTTTGACTGTGAAAATAAAGACATTAGCTGGAAATCATCCATCTCGTAGAGAAGATTAATATATCATAAATGTTGTAATTAAGCTATATTTAGTCTACCTATGTCTATAAAGCTACTAAAAGAATTGGGATGTGATGCTGGTAAAGGGGAGCATGCTGCATTTGATGCAGTTTTTTATTTTCCTTCAGCTGTGGCAGGCTGGTTGGTTGGTTAGTTTGTTTTGAAAAAAACCAACAAAGCAAACAATGGGTTGGCTTGGGAGACACCAGCTCTTGCAATTTTTCCCATTATCTAGAAGGTTAAGAGGGCTGTAGCCAGATGCTCATTGGTGAGGAGTTTTAGGCGCTACATGTAGAGCCAGGACTTGCAATGTTGAAACACCTGAGTGGCGTTACTGGAAACCAGTCCTTTGAAAGTCATTGCCCTGATTGATTAAAACGGGTGTTACTTTCTACTTTCTGGCTTTATTGGAGTGGCTTATCGCTTTCTTTTGTGTGTCTGTGTGCACACTAAACTGAAGAAACATGAATGAAATCCGGATTTTTCTTTGAAGCTTGACACCTGTTCCTGGCTTTTTGCAGGTTTTTTTTTTAATGCATACGCATGTGTTCCCATGATTTTTTATTTTTTTTTTTTTTAATTTATTTTTAAATCCTTTTGGTATGGAGTCCTGGTATAATCCCCAGAAAAGGAAAAACTTAGGCTTTGAGAATTTCTTTTTTCCTGTTTCCTCGTGAGTTTGAGGGTCTCATTCTTTACAAAGGTTCTGGATGTTACCAGCAAATAAATAATTTTAAAAGACTTGCTCAGATTGCTGACGGTGGTGCGGATTCTGAAGGCTCCCAGAACATTTTAATTACATAACCAGATCTCTATGGCAACGTTTTCTAGGAAGAAATGCTATTGGGTACTAAAGTTTTATGGTTGAAGGAGCAAATACAGAAAGCCAGCCAGTTTCAGTGAGGAGCTGAGCAAGGGTGATCACAGTTGACAGTGTAGCCGGGAAGACTGTGGCTAAAACGCGTACCGTCCTGGTGAGGAGCAATGTTAGCGCCTTGCCCCCTGCCCATCACCAGCGCTTTTGGCAGTGCAAGCACTGCCAGCACGCTGCTGCCTTCCTGCACAGAAGTGCTGCTCCCAAGTTCCTGGCTGTTCTGAGGAGCGGCATTGCTTCCGTAGTAGCCAGCTCCAAGTTTTGCAGCTCTCCCATCAGAGTGTTAATATTGTTGATTTCATTCAGCAGGTCAGTTGAGAAAAAGTTAAAAAAAAGGTGTGTGGGGGCAGCAGTGCTTGCAGTCTGCCATTTTGCTAGGTGATGTTGGCCTCCCATACTTCATGTGATCCACCACCTACTAAAAAGACACAGTACCTAGGGCAGGAAGGGAATGTTTCTGTACTATCTGGACACTCATAGATCGGGCAGAACACCCCAGAAAACCTTACTGCCGTGTTTTGCGTCAAGCCAGTAAGTTTCTGCTTAAGCTGTGGAGCAGCTTTAAATCAAATCTGAACCTTTGTCAGTGATGGCAAGCAGTGGAAAATCTCTTCAGGCAAGGTGTTTCAGTGGAGACAAGTTCATGGCAAAAACCATTGCACTTCATGTCTGTTTTGAATGTGTGGTACTCCTACAGCCCAGTAGCTTTTCTTGCTGCATTTAGCCCCAGTAACTGGTTTGGGAGATCCTTTTAGGGATGGTGCCAGGCTCTGTGCAAAGCCCCGCGGCGCACGGCTGACGAGAGCTCACACGGGCTGTGCTGGCTGCAGAAGTGGAAGCCCTGCAGCTGCCTGGTGCTGCGCTGATCTGGTTGTCCAGCCTGTTGCATTGTGCCAGGTGGATGCCCCAGCTTTCTTTGGCATTAGCTCGGCATTTTAAACTGCGTGCTTCATAAAAAGGATGGTAATGAGTGCTAACTGAAAACAGTGGACATGACGTTAGCAGCACTGAATTGTCTTCCTTCTTCTTTGCCTTAGCCTTGTCCTGGAAGGAAGAGTCCTGAAAGTCTGGGGGATCTTTTAGTCTTACGCTGTTTTTCTATTTTCATGGTTGTGGCACAGGTGTCATAGGATGCTTCTAAGCCTTTGACACCAAAGCTGAGATAGAGGTCCTGTTGATTCTCTTAACATTCATGCTGATTTAACTGCATTGCTGCAGTTTCTCTGTAGCAAACCAGCCAAATGAGTGCAAGAGCATGTTTTTCAGTGGATGTATTTTTCTTCAGCAAATAGCTATGTTCCTCTTCAGCTGTCTCATGGAATGTGTGTTCTTGATTTCTGTGTTCTCCTTTCCTTTTTTGTGTAGTTCCTTTCAGCTTTTTAAGGATTTATAGTACACTTCTGAAACTTATTCTGATTTTCCAGACTGATGAAATGGAATGGTTGACTTGCTCTATAAACTGCTTTTTGGTTTGTCTTTTTTCTTGAAGTCTAAGGCAAAATCGCCCAGGTGTGCAGAGGTATCTTTCATAAGAAAGGAGGAGGGAAGCATGTGGCACTCTGAAAGGGTTTCAGGGTTTAAACAGATTCTGCAGCTTTCTCTTCCTCTCTGGTATGAGGGCTGTTGCAGACAGACAGAAGTTGGAACATGGCTAATTGGTAATTTGGATGGGTTGTTTGATATTTTTATTATTATTATTATTATTTTGGTTTTTACCCAAATGTGGTCAAACACTAGAACAAGTTGCCCACAGAAGCTGTGGAACCTCTGTCTTTGGAGGCCTTAACTGAAGAAGTTTCTGTGTAAGCTCATTTGGGCCTTGCTGTGTGAAGGGCTTAGGCTAGATAAGGACTCTTAGCAAAAGTTCCTTCCAACCGAAATTGTTCTGTGACTTCATGATTTCAAGTTCTTATATCTCCAGTCCTCAGTCTCTCCAGGTAAGCAGTTTCTGTGCTTGACCAATCACAGTGATGAAGAATTTTTTTCTGTGTGTCTAGTTGGAATTTCCCATCTTCCAAATCGTGTTCATAATCTTCTCCCTCCCACCCCCTTCTCTTGTGTACTTCTGAACTAGCACTATTTCTAATATCACCCCTCTGTTGAGGGCAGGACTAAGATTTACCTCCCCTCCTCTTATTCTCTTACGAGTCTGAATAAAATTTCTTTTTTTAGAGAAAATTTCCTTTTATTTCCCATAGCTGACTCTTGAGACTGTGGCCTGTTCTGATCTTCCCAGTGAGGTTTTGATGTGAGAGGAGATGTAGCTGAAAGAGACAGAAGGCATGCATACCTTTCCTGACTCATCTGAGATGTTTCCTTGAACTTGGAGGTCATGTGACACCCTCTTTGGTTGGAAACTGGCAGTGAAGGAACAATGACCATTTTTGAAAGATGTTTTTAAGATTAGAAGCAGCACAATGGTCCAGCAAAATACCAGTAAAAATACAAGCTTGATGATTGAAGAAAACAAACAAAAGAATGAATCTTTTTTCAGTGATCTCCTCTTTTGACAGAGGCAAAGACATGGAAATGATAGCAGCTGTCTTGTGTTAATGGAAATAACTGAGTGAAGCGAACAATGGTTGGTCTTGGAGGACAGAAGTCTTAATATTTTTTGAGAGTATCTTTGGTTGATTCATTTGCTGTTCCAAAATGAGCTTGCACAGACATTATATTTGGTTCTGTTGTGCTAAGTAAAACTTCCCTCTTAAAGAGAAAGTTTAAAAAAAAAATCAAGTTCATGTGCATCTTCTGTGATATGCAAACTTTGTGGTTAACTGTGTGTGCAAATAAGACAAGGAAAATGGTGGAGGCTTCTGTGGGCTCACAGAAGGGAAAGGAGGAGGTTGGCCCCAAGTAATTTGTTGCCTTTAGAAAAATGTAACTAGAGATATTATATAACTTACTCCAGATAGTGAGCAGTTCAAGCAGACCTGCTGTATGAAAAAAGAGAATAATTTTTTTGTGTTTCATTGTGAAAAAGAAGAGAGAGTGTTGACTTGCTAAGATGGAAATTGTCTTCATACAGCCCTTTGTGCTGTTCACTTTGTTTCTTCCGACACTTCTCCTCAGTGATGAGAGACGGTCAGCTCCCCTCACACCCTGTTTTTTATTTGCCTTCCAATGCCCATGTGCAATTGGTAATGAACAGCTGGCCTGCACAGAATGAGTTCCCAGCTACACTTTTAATTGTTTTTGCCCTTTGCTCAATTCCAGTTTGGTCTCCATGATTGGTTTTGTTGTTCATAAACAGAAAAAGCATTTTGATAAAAACAAGTTGGGTCCATATTTGGTTCATAAAGGCAGTTCACTAAAAATAAGTCATCAGCTCATACAGGAACCTTTTATGAATAAACTTGCCACCTTAGGACACTGAAGGTGATTGAAAAGCTAGAAATCATTTCCAGGCACATGAAGGACAAGAAAGTCGTCGGAGTAGCCAGCATGGCTTTGACAAGGGGAAGTCATGCTTGACCCACCTGGTTAACTTACATGATTAAATGCCCAGCCTGGTAGGTGTGGGGAGAGCAGTGGGCAGTGTCCACTGGCCTTCAGCAGGGCCTTTGGCACGGTCGAGGCTGCGAGTGCAGGGCCCAGGCGAGCAGACAGCAAGGTGGGTTGGACACGGGCTGGATGGCCAGGCCCTGGCAGTGCTTGCCAGTGGCACAGAGCCCAGCTGGAGGCCGGTGGCTAGTGCCGTACCCCAGGGCTCCGCGCTGGGTCCCCTCCTGTCCAACGGCCTCATCGGTGATCTGGAGGGTGGGCAGAGCGCACCCCCAGCGAGGCGGATGACAGCACAAGCTCTGGGCGGGTGGCCAACGGGCCAGAGCTGTGCTGCCATCCCGCAGGACCCGGGCAGGCTGGAGGGACGGGCTGCAGGAGCCTGGGGAGGCTCGGCAAGGAGCGGCACAAAGTCCTGCACCTGGTGAGGAGCGGCCGCAGGCACCAGCCGGGATGTGCTGGGGGCCGCTGGCTGGAAGGCGGCTGGGCAGGGAAGGACCCGGGCGTCCCGGTGGACACGGAATTGAACTAGAATTATGTCCCTTTGCCACATGGAAGCCTACTGGTGTCCTGGGCTGCACTAGGCAAAGTATACTTTGCTAAGTGTATACAAAACACTTGTCAAGTATTCCTACCCCTCTTCTCAGCACTGGTGAGGTCACATCTGGAGTGCTGCCTTCAGCTCTGGGCTCCCCTCTAGAAGACTGATATGGAGCTACTGGGAGAGAGTCCAGTGAAGAACCAGGAAGATGATTAAGGAACTGGAGCATCTCTCCTATGAGGAAAGGCTGAGAGAGCTGGGACTGTTAGCCTGGAGAAGGCTCAGAGGGAATCTCATCTGTGTATATAAATACCTTGAAGGGCGGATGTAAAGAGGAGAACAGAGCCAGGCTCTTTTCAGTGGTGCTCAGTGACAGGACAAGGCAGTAGGCACAGACTGAAACACAGGAGGTTCCCTCTGAACATCAGGAAACACTTTTTCACTGTGAGGATGACCAAGCACTGTCGTAGGTTGCCCAGGAAGGTTGTTGAGTGTCCACTCTTGGAGATACTCACAATCCATCTGGACACAGTTCTGGGCAACCAGCTGTAGGTGAGGAGGTGGGGGTTTGGGGCAGATGACCTCCAGAGGTCTTTTCCAACCTTAACCCGTCTATGATTCTGCGATAACATAGTACTGCTAGATGCTTCTGGTTGAGGAGTCCAAGACAGACATGAAGTCTCTGTGTATTCTGGTTTGTATCTACAAAGGCTTTTTGGAAAGAAAGCATGTTGGCAGGATGCTTAGATTGCAGGTGGCCCTTCTGTGTAATGTTCATGTGAGCTTGAAGAGGAAGCAGTATTCTCTTTTTAATGGATACACATTCATCATAAGAAACATCAAAGAAGAAAAAGGAGAAATGGGGTGTTCTGCATAGTTTTATGGTGGCATCTCATTGTCTCTAGTCTTTTATATGGATAGATCAATTCAGGGAGTGAGCATGTCGTACAAGGAATTAAAATTGCTTGAATTTTGTATTGTTGGAAAGAAAGTGAGCCTCCCATTTCACAGAAATTATGCCAGCAGGAAACCGATGGGGACTGTCGTCTTTCAGTTGTAATGTTCTGTCATGTGTGGAAACAGGTACACCACTGACTTCACATGCAACGTAGGAAAAGGCTGCAGTTCTTACTCGGTTACAAACAATTTAGAGAAAGTGTCTGCCTTGCAGCTGCTGCCTTTATATTCATCTCACGTACTGTGACTCCTGTGATGCAGGAAGCCTTCTAATGCATCCCAGGCTGAAAGAACACAGGATATGGGATTGCTATTGTTCATGCTCTGCATTTGTGATGTTTGTTGTGCTGATGCTTTAGGGGTTTTTAGGTTTTATTTAACTGTATAATATATATTATTTATATATATATATTATATATATAATAATATAATTTTATTAAATCTATAATAATAATATAACTGTATAATAAGGACAAAAAGATTGTATTTTATTAATTTGCCAAGCTGTTGCCCATCCTCCGTTTCCCTTGTTGGTTTGAAATGTGTACCTGTTTTCCCAGTAGACTTATCGGGAGAAGGAAAGGATCATGTGGCACACTGCAACCTTGTTGCTAATGTCTTGTTGTTAGGATGCACCCACCCCCCCCAGCCCCAAGAAGTTGTCTGTGTTGTGGTCTTATCAAAAGTGCAGGCTGTCTTGATATAAACACCACATTCCTCAAGGTGGCCACCGGGAATGATGTCCTGGGAGTAATTTCCTGGGAATGTCCTTCATTCTTCACACAGGCCATTCTATTAATTCCTTTTTTACTGTTTCTTCTTGTATGTAAATATATGGGCATTCCTTTCATATTGCAGTCATACAAGTATTAGTAAGTCTGTTACAGTTATGTTACTGTACCATAATTCTTACTTATTTTTATTGTAATTTGGGTATTGAGGCAAATTTCGTACTCATCATGCAAACCCTTTGAAACAGAGGAGCAGAACCTGTTGTTCTTTTTCCAAATAGTAATCAAACTTACCATGACACATTCTCAGAACAGAAGTCTGTTCTGAGAATTGATTTGGTAAAGAAAAGACAGTCAGCTAGAGTTTCTGAGACCTCTCTCTGTGAGAATGCAGAATGTATACACATTTAGAGAAAACTGATTTTCCATAAAGTAGTGGTGGTGAAATATAAGGAAAGTGAATATGTGTCAAGTTTAATTAACTTTATACTGAATGCTGCCCGTCTTGTATTTGGAGTTTTTACAGTACAAACAGCTTTTGTCACTGTGGCTTTTAGCAATAGTGTTATCTAAGTAAACATAGAGCAAAGTTTAGTCCTTTGATTATATGATAAGCTTTCTTGCATCTTGTATAGCAGCTGCTTCTGCTGTTGGGGATGATGAAAGACACTTTGGCAAGTATTGTACCATGGCTTTTTGCTTGCTGGCTTACATAAGGAGAGTCACAAGTAGGATCTTCATTGTCTTCATAGTAAGTTTGTTAAGAACACACAAGAAGTGTGCTAATAGTTAAGAAAATGCCTTTAGTAGGAAGCATCATACATTTCGTTTTGAGGGAGAATGATCTAGTAATAACCAAGCATAAGAAACTTCCCCACATGTATTCTGTCCTAGAGTCAGCCTTTATTGGTATGCTCCTGCAGCTGTTATGACCTGCAGGGGATTTAAAACGAAGGTGAAACAAGGGAGCCTGTGTATTTACATGAGTTAGGTGTACTATGTGCTAGGTATACTAGTATACATGTGTACTGCCCACTAGTATAGATGCTTCATGGTTCAAACTGAATGGTGTCATCCACCAACCACCAAACAGTCTGACAGCTTGTCTCCAAGCAGCGGCTGGGTTCTTACTCCTGAACACTGCATAACAGGAAACGCTACGCCATACAGAAGCTTATTTCTACTGGTTTGTGCCAGAATTCTTGTTCAAGGTACAAGCCCCCCATGTTTCCCTTCCACTACCAAACTAAACAGCGATTCACAAGTAAGACTTAAAGTACCACAGAATTCCTAGTGCTTGTGCCCAGGGTGAAGCTAACAGCTTATGCTGTTATCTTACAGAAGTGTGTGTCTGTTTTCCTCGAGAAACTTACTTTTCCTAACAACAGTAATTTCCAGTGGCTGGACAATCCTTTGGTTCTGTTGTCTGCTGTGTGTACAACTGGAAAGAACAAATTCTCAGCTGGGCAACAGATCGGAAGTTTTTACTTTGTTGCTTTTGATGTCTCAGTTTATACATTTTTATTGCATTTTCATCTTTCTTTAGCTGGGCTGCTAACACAGTTACTGATCATAGGGTGTATTTTTTTAATTAGCTCTACTGTGAATACAGGTTTCCTGGTTATAAGGTGCTAGCAGGCCAACATGGACAAGAAAACTGCAGGTGTTAAGAAGCAGCACTTCTTGCTAGGCATTGTCTTCATTTCTGTTTTTCAATATAGATAAATAACCTCTGATGCAGATAGTACTCCGAGACTGCAAGTTTGAAGTCCCTAAAGGTATTGCTGTTCTGAGAAATGCATGTTCTGGTGCTCAGTTTCTTTTGGATAGTGACAGAACTCGCACCTCTGAACACTCTTTCCCTCAGGGCCTTATGCAAAAGTAACACTGCAGAGAGGTGCAGTCTTGTCTCACACATTGGGTATGTTTGGAGGGAGAAAAGCAGAAGTTTACAACATGAGATTCTGATTAAGTAGTTACGTATGTGGACAAATTCCCTCAAAACAGCTTTTATGTAACTGTGGAGGATGTGTGGCTTCCATGGTGTACAAGTTACGTCATTCATTCCCAGTCTAACTGAATCCAAGTATCCTGTTCCTCTTGGTACAGATTCAAGCGTCTTTTCCAAGTCTCTGGCCTTTTAATGTTCAGCATTAAAAGATATTTGACATGTGTCGTCCTATGGAAGAGCTATGTGTTACTTTGAAAGTCTGTTAGGTCTCATTAATGAGCATTTATTTGGGCTGAGAATGGCTCGAAGGGGAATGAGTTTTTGGATGAAAGATAAGTTTCCCAGAGCATTTACTTTACTGCAGTGAACCCCATGTCACTTTTGTCTCTAAAATGCACCCTAACAGGATGGTGCGCAGAAGAAAGATACCCAGATTTTACCAGTCTGCTCATCTTGGCTCCATTCCCACCACTATGCAAAAATCTTCTGTTTTCTCTTTAGTGCCCTTTCTTTTCTGATTTTAAGTGTAAGCTTAAGGATCAAAGAGACTACTCCTAGTCCAAGCACACAGGTTAGCGTGCTCCTGTATTGTTCTGTGAAATATCTTTTTCTTTCTGTTTGTGTAGTCAAATTTTCTTTGTCTCAATAACATCAGAAGTTTGATTTTTAAGTAGCCTGATATGACTCAGTGGAAGCAATGCAAAGGGAAGTCTTTGCTCAGTGCCATTTTATAGACTGCTAATTTGCTAACACTGAAAATAACTTTCAGTCCTTCTAGTTTGTTACTTCTTTCATGACTCCTAGAGTTTAGAAGGAATTTGTCTCTTGAAGCAGTGAATTGAAGCTGTATTGGTTTGCTTTTCTGTGTTGGTGGCGCCAGGCTTATTTATGCTCAGATGTTGACATAATGGGTTTTGAACACGGCTGTTCCCTGTGACTTCTTCATATCTCTGGTGCTTAGAACTTGATTATTACTCAGAAGTATCTCCTATTGAAAGTTTCTTCCAAAAGTTTTTGACATAACTTGTACTATTTTGTTCTTGTCGATCTGATTATTGTCATTGTATGTTACAGCAAGAAACAAACATTTTTTGGTATCCTTTTGCTGGAAGTGAGTAGACATTTACATAGTCTCCATCGTTACAAAGATTTAAATGTTAGTAGCATGTTCAAATATCTGTATTAAGAATAATTGATTTTTGATGAGGGTTTATTGTTTCTTCTCTTTTCTTCCAATAGAAAGCCGTATCATCTCCAACTGTGTCACGCCTTACAGATACGTCAAAATTCACGGGTTCTCACAAAGAGAGGTTTGATCCCAGTGGGAAAGGAAAAGGCAAAGCTGGCCGAGAAGATCTGGTGGATGCTTCAGGATATGTATCTGGCTATAAGCATGCAGGCACATATGATCATAAAGTACAAGGAAGCAAGTAAGGCTGAGGGTTTACAACACAGAGGGAGAAAGAGAAGGGGAAGGAGAGTATATTTGTAAGAATGATGTAGATGAATCCCACATGTTTTGGTTATTGTGAATGCTAAGACTGTCGTCAAGAAGTTGTTTTCAGGAACTGGAACTGATTTCAACATCTGCTGAGCTACTTGCAGCACAATGCCACTTCATTACATTCCTCATGCATATATTGGCAAAAATAAATATATAGGTACAAAAAATGCATTGTTTTGTTGAACTTTAGACAAAAAAACACCACCCAAAGTCAAAAGCAGTTATACCACACTTTGTCAATTCAAGCAAAATATCTCAAACATTCCTAAATGTCCAGTTGTCCTGAAGATGTCAAAGAGAACCTCTTGAAAAGAGGGTCTTCCGTAGCAGTTTTTCTGAAGAGTATCCCATTATTTATGCAGTTTGATTAGACTACTGTTTGGGGCCTTTTAAAAAATGTCTTATATAGGACCTGGCACTTTCCTTAAAACGTTCAACAACATACTACTGGGGGAGTAAGTGGTTGTAACACACAAGGTGCTAGCCTGTAAATGTCATACACCACTCATCAAAAAAAACAAAACAAAACAAAAGCTATTTCTAGGACAGTATAGGTTCTAAAGTATTTTATGTCAACAAAAAGAGGTGGAAAATACCAGTCCTTACTTTCCTCCTGTCTATACTTTGTGCTTGATACTGTGCGTACTGTAGCATTGTTCTGACTGGGTGGATTTGGCTGGAGCTTTTGTACTAACTTGAGAGGTGAGGAACAAGACATTACTAAGAAAGTCTATTAAAGCTTTTTGCAGTCTGTTTTCAAGTTTTTATTAGCTCACATTTGAAATGAAGGGGGCATTAAGCTAATAATGCTTTAAAATATTTATTATGACTAAACAGGTTGCTATTAAGTGAATGTTATTATGCACATACATTAGCTTATGTACCCTTTAAGCTAGGACATAAGGAAAGTTTATGGCCCATTGGAATAAGGACATTTGCAATTAATATCCATGTATTTGCCTACAAAAATGTACTATTATAACTGGGCTACATTTTATGTTAGGTTTGTTTGAAGACAAGGGATTTGATTTTCTGTTCACTTTTACTGCCTGACTTGGGAGTAATTGACAGGAATGGCTTTCCACTGCTATAGAAGGAGAACCAATTTCACAGGCTTAAGGTACAGGCAGCTAAGTGTGACCTGCCTGGGGCCCAGAATGTCAAAACTGCTGAACAGGAAGGAGTAAGAATAACTCATTTTTTATATTTGTTAAAAAGGAGAGAAGAGGCTGGTCTAATTTTCCACAAGAGCTGAACCCTAATGTATTAATGTGCTTCTCTAAAATTATGAAAGATAAGATTTTCAGTATTCAGAAACAGCTGCTAGCAGTTCTGCTTTGCTTTTCTTCAAAAAGAGTTCATGCACTGATTTAAATGTTTGACCCAGATGAAAGATTAACAAATTTATTGCTTTCCCCCAGCCCTTATTGGCATCCCACTCACAGTACATAAAATGCAGTGAGCAGTGTGTGTTGTTATGTGCCAGGCAGGTCAACAGTCTGTATCTGGCCAGTGTCCAGAAACAGAGGTTTTCAGCCCTTAACTTGTTCACATTTTGTTTTTTTTCTGACATGGAATTGCCTTTCTTGTAACTTTGCCTTCAGTGACCCTTTGAGCCCATACATCAGCCTGAAACCAAAACACCAATAGCAAACAAAGGCAAGGACTTCCTTGTAGACTTGGAGATTTTCTTTGTTTACAATTTATTTTGGTGTTTGTTTTGAAGAGGGAGGGAAGTTTGCCAAAACTCGGCACATGTTTGTGTAAAGATTTAAATGACTTTTCCCATGGTTGACTCTGGTTACCTGGGAAGATTTTTGATGTATGTAAGGATGCACAGGATGAGAGGCATCCATCTTCGTGAAGCCTTTCAAAGAGTTACCCATTGTTCTTGAAGAAAAATTTCCATGGAATGAAGGATTATCCACTCCTTTGTTGCACGGCTGACCTGTCATGCTCTGAGGCAGAAAATAGTGTACTGTGATCCCAGCAATGACTGAATCGTTCCAGCATGGTAGTGAACTGTCTAAACGTGGAGAACCTTCTTCCAATCACTGGTGCCTGTGCACATGAAGAAGTCTCCAGGATAGTCCTGTTTTTTATGAATAAAAAGGCTGAGCCTCTAACCCTTGATAAATCCTTCAGCTAAGTTACAGGCAAAACCAGTGTCCCTGTTCTTCCCACTGACTTTAAAACTTGACTCATAACTCACTGCTAACAGCCCCAGCCCGAGTGAAGGGTGAAGTCCAGCCTACTGCAGGACCCTCTCAGCTTGCTCATCTGGCTGTTGGTTCCTAGCTAGTTCCCAATCAGACACATCTGGTGGTACTTACCCTGAGGTGCACAAGTGACAGACTTCCTCAGGTACCACATACTGAGTGTTGGTAGCACAAGGCTGTTGCTACACAAGAGGAGTAGTTGGTTAGGCAGTTTGTAAGGTATGATTCGGTTTTAAGCTGCTAGTTCACAGTATGAGAGAGGCCATCATGCTCTGAAGATAGAAGGCAGGTGAAGGAATTGAGAATGTGGACAGACCCGAGCTGACATGGACTAGAAATTGAACTACTCTGTTTGCTCAGAAGAGGCTGATAGAACTACCTGAGGTTCTGCCAGTGCTTACTTTGCATTACTTGTACCGTATAAAATCCCGGCTATGCACCAAAGCACTTTGTATGGGCCTGATGCAAAGTTCTTTGAAATACTGTCAGTGGTGACTAAGCTTTAGATCAGGACCTGAAAAGATGCCTCAAGCAGTGGTATTTTATTTTGAGGAGCACGCTTTTTCTACAGTTGGATAGTTTAAAAAACTCAATAAAACAGATGCATGAAAAGAAGTCATTCTGATGCAACAGTGACAAAACAAAGTTGTGGCTGGAAAGACAGTACTTTGGAAAGATTTCTCCCTTTATTTGGTGTGGAAGATAAGGGCTATGAATAAAAGTACCAGATGCAGCTGTATTAGGGGTTCAGCCACCTTCTTAAGCTCTTTTCCACTAATATCTGTAGGAAATTAAAGGCCTAAATACTGGCTTGAAAGTTAGCCATACATTCCAGGCCTGCTTGGGAATGAGGCAAAGTACATTTTCTTGTTCACCTGCCATGCCCTTGACTCTCAGGACAGCAAATACAGCTGGTACCTCAGAGATGAGGGGAAGGGATAGCTCAGGAGTTGTAGGAGGTAACCAATTTTCAGCACTTGAAGTGGTGTAGAGCATATGCTCTTCCTGTGTGCCATACTCCAGACTGTAACTAAATATCATGTCTGAAGTAAAGACATGGGTATCCTACAAAGTTTAAAATCATCTCCTTTTTTGGGGCATCTCAACTCATTCCATCTAACCTTCCAGTCTGATTTTCAGCATCTTATACTATGCAGCACCCTTCTATGTGACATATTCTGTAAAATCCTGTTGTTCCTAATTTGCTTTCGTTACTGCTGAACCTGCTACCAAAAGAGATGTGATCAGAAAGTTCAGGTAGTTTTAGCAATAACTGCCTTAAAGAATAAACTCAAATTACACCGTTAATTTAAAATTAAACCCGTAAATACTAGGTGAGTACACAATTTGCCTGTATCTCCACTGAGGCTTAACCTGGCCACCAAATCCTTTGCAAAACTGAGGACAAGAAACAGATGAATAGAGAAGCAAAAGAATAGTCCTTACAAATCATTCTCTAAAAGTAACGTCATCTTAAAATAAAATATGCAGAAGTCAAATGGGTTTTCTTACTAGTGCTTGCTTACTAATTCCTTCTGGTCACTCCGTTACTTGTTGAGAGTTTTGCAACAATCTTATGAATATGGAAATAACAGAAACAAAAATTATTGTCCTGCTTTTTGTGGCTGTCAGAGTTACCACAGTAGTGTTACTGAGAAGCAGATGTTAAAAAACAGACATGGTTTCAACAGTCCTATGTAAACAGTTGTAATTAATCGTAATCAAATATTTGGAATCTCAAAGGAAATGTTGAACGTTGGACAGTGGCCAAGATCTAGCTGCTGTTAATGTTTTTTTCTTAAACCAACAGTATTTCTTACCTCTTTTTCACTTTAGGGAAAGGGAGGTTTCAAAATTACTGATATGTCACAACTTGTGTTTTTCATCACCATAGAGATTGTCCTTCAAAGATATTTTGGATTGAAGTATGGTATTTTCCATGTATTTTACTGACCTTACCTAAATTAAAAATTCCTCTGACAGCTTTTTGACATTATAGAAAGCTTTGTTCATGAATTAGCATTTCAGTCACCCATATCTTCTCTTTATTGGCTCAATTAATTTTTTTTTAAATGGTAGCTGGAATTAGCCAGAACTAAAAGGCAAGTGACTGCCAAGGGGTTGGCTTGCAAGTGGTGGGTATATCCCAGGATCTGTAGAGAAAAATCCTTATGTATCTTTCTCCAAAACCAAAGCTTTAAAGTTGTAATTTATAGGGTTTTTTTTCCTTAAGGCTTGTTATAGTTAGGAATTTTAATTTATGATATTCAAAACATAACTCTGCCTTTCAGTGATGCATGCGTGTGTGGGGCATGTGCCTGTCATCCATGAATGAGAATTCTCTGTTTGCACTGGCCAAGAAACCTTTTACCTTCACGATAGAGGAAATGTAATGTGTTGCACTAGTACATGTCCTCTTAACTGACTGTTAGCCTTGCACGTGTGCCAAAATAGCTACACCTTTGTGTACGTTATTTGTAGTGTAAATATTGTGTTCTTGGCTCGTCTGTTAGTTGGTAATAATGTAATATACAAGACTTGTACAAGTTTGTGTGAGCGTACACATACTCTTTGGATCTAGCTAAGTAATTAAACCATATAGATGTTGATCCAAACCTTACATCTTACTAAGGCCATACCCTTGTCTTTCAGCCAATGCTGTTCAGCTTGGCCAGTTGGTGACACTGCTATTCTCCCTCCATAGCATGAAGGTAGAGATCGAAGGAGGCTTTTATTGTTTTACATGTCTACCCTGTTCCTATTTCTGGGGGAAATCACTCTTCAGTGTTTCTAACATTGTCTTGGTGTGACAAGAAGAAATTCTAGTGAGGAAGGAGGGGAGAGTCAGAGTGAAAGCAAGATTTCCTCCAACTGCTTTCAAAAGACCATTTAAAATTTTGCCCTGCATGGGCCTTACTTTTTCCCTTGCCCCAACTTTATGATGCAAGTGGATGCTCAGTACGTATACACAGTTGTTTATCATCAGTTAGTAAGCGTAGTTATGGTACGTTGAGGTGGGAAGAGGAAACAGGACTGTCATACAATGCTTATGGACTTAAATCTTGCCCTTTATAAAATTAAATACCTGAAACACAGTGACGGATCTCAAACTCATGCGAAGTTCTCATAGTCTGGAGTGCCTCAACTTGATATGTGTACCTCCTGTATTTGGAATGTTTGCCCATAAAATAGCATTTAGACATTCAGTTAGTCATGCTGTGCACTCCCAAGTGCCCATTTGGCTTACCCAGTATAAGCTGGAAATGGCGGACCGAGATGTTCTTTTTAAGTCTTCAGAATCCCAGAACTAGTAAGAGACCTTTAGTTGTGGTCATGCTTACTCATTAAACTCAAAAACAATGCTTTGAAAGATGTTCCAGCTAGGAGTAGTTTTTTGGGAAGCTAAAGAATATTGCAGCTAGAACTTCCATGTCTTAGTTGTTCAAGTAATTTGGTTTTGCCAGGAGAAATAACTGTAATATATTTGGGTTTTTTTCACGTTTTTCAGTATATTACCTTGGCTATATTGCTTCAAAATCCATATGGAGGTGGATTTCAAAACAAGTTTATAGTGTAACTCTACTTTGTTGTCAGAAAACATTTGAATTAGCTTGTTTCATTCAAACTAATTGATCATCCACTTTAGGAAGACTTTAGCAAGAGCAAGCTTGATAATAAATAAAAGGGCAAAACCCCCAGCCTATTTTCTGACTGTTGACAGACTTTTGCAATACTGGTAGTCTGAAATGATTTTTTTCTAAAAAATTAATTCTTTTTCACAATCATACACATGCACTACTTTGCAGCATATATATACATGAGCGCCAAGAATACAAAAAAGCTTTTTTTTTTTTTTTTCTTTAAATACCTTACATTTAGAAATTGACACTGAAATGCCCAACTGACTAACCTGATCTGGAAAAATGTTAAGCACCTACCATATTCCATTGCAGGTAAACAGCCAATGAATAAATTTTCAAATAGTTATACAACATCTCTTTTTGTGAGTTACTGTAAAGCACATGGCATGTACAAAGTAAGTTTTGTTGTAAGCATTTGTAAAGGTCTTAAAGATAACACTTATGATAAATTGCCCTTCCCTTCAGTTAACTTTATTTGAGATTTTTCTATTACTTTGCACTTTTTCAGAGCAGATCACAAATGTAAATAAAGTTACATTAAAGTTAATTTAAAAAGTAGCCCTAAAAACACTCATACTTCATCCATCTTTACATTTTGATCAGGAATTATATTATGGATGATCAACAAAACAAGAAAAATGATGGCCGTCTGTATCCCCACAATGGTGGATTATTTTAAGCTTCACTTTACATCCAATGAGTTTCTGTATGCTTCCATTTGTGTATGAAATATCAGGGTCATAGAGAAGAACAAGTTATAGGATGCAGCAAGTGTGCTTGTGTCTGTCTTTGTGCTGGGTTTGGAATATGTCAGCTTTGGCAAACTGTTGCAGCAGGGAAAATGTTTTGTATAATGCTTATAATACAAAGTACATTCTGTAAAGCAGAGAAATGGTCAATGTTGGATAAGTATATTGAAGTTTATTCTTAGCAAGGTTTTAGGTTTCACAGATTTAAATATTACAGGAGAAATATATATTTATACAGAAATGTAATTTTTGAATGTTTGAGGTTGGGTTTCTTCAGTCGTGAACCATTTATTTATCCACATTATGCTTTATTCCTTTGCTGGCTTGGTCATCTGTCCATGCTGTTCCAACATCCATTTCTAATTTGGTTTAGATGTTTTCATTCTTTATTTGCACAAATCTGGATGTGCATGCTGTCAGGACCTAATTGTAAAGTGTAGAGGCAAAACTGTTTTATCTTTGATTACCTAGAACACTAAAAAATTTAATCATTAAATAGTTGTGATACGGATATAGGTCTTGACATAGTCTTCCTTGGAGCGCTGTACAGTATGATAAAAACTTTCAGTGAATCTTACTATTTCTTGTTCTTAGTTTCATTTGTCTTTCATTAACCAGGAAGCTGCTGTGTGCTATTAATTACCTGCAATATTTATAATTGCAGGCATTGCAAACATTAACATTCAGCTGTACTAGCCTACTGTGTTCACTGTGAAATTTTCAATACGGTAAGAATATTACATGATCATTTAACCTGACAAGTTTACTTTTTTCCTCACTAATTTAACACTGAACCTTTTTTTTTTTCCATTATTACAAATGAACAACTTGAGCATAGTATTTCTTAATTGTAACTATAATAGATAAATTATATCCTAAGCAAACATTTTTAATCACTTGATGAAGGGGGTCAGGCATCACCCAGTGCAGAGTGCACTGGGCAATGTCTTATCCCCACTGCAGTCAGTGCCAAAATTCTAACTGATGTTAGCAAAAATGGAGCCACCATTACCAAGGGGTTAATATGCTTAGTAACCATGACAAGAGGTTATGGGAGAGCACAACAGTGATTCTCTATTTCCATATCTTTGTTTCTGTTAATTTAAA
This sequence comes from Falco biarmicus, assembly GCF_023638135.1. Taxonomy (NCBI): domain Eukaryota; kingdom Metazoa; phylum Chordata; class Aves; order Falconiformes; family Falconidae; genus Falco; species Falco biarmicus. The sequence goes on from NC_079290.1 coordinate 103,686,543, forward strand.
ACTACTACTATTCAATCTTTAAAATAAGTAAAAGAAACTTGAAGGGGGGATCATATACTACTAGTTTGTACTAGGTTTTTTCAGGAAAAGGAAACAAATTTATATATATATATATATGCAATATATTTTTACACTGTTTATTAATGCTAGGAAGTATTAAGTGTATCACTTTATCAGTGTGAATGTTAAAGTAATGACAACGTTGTGGATGTTTTAAACCTTTAAAAGTTGTCTTGTTACATTCTAAATCCACATTAATAGAAAAGCTACTTTGTCTACAACATTATTGTTGATGTTTTAGGGAAAATGTTCAAGTATAGCAGTTGTTTGATTAGCACTGTAAAAGCTTGGCTTGAAAAGCTGTAGTGAAATCCATATTGTAAACACCATTTTTTAAAGCATAGCTTCTTATAAAGTATGTTACTGCTGTTGACTGACTGTAAAATTGTATCCTTAGTTGGTAAAGTGATCAATAAAAGTGTTACTACATCAGCTGCTGGATTTCTTGAAGTAAATGGTATTTGTTGATAAACTTTGTTAGCCACACTTATTTTGCAGTTTGGATGTTAAGCAAATTGCTAATTAATGTATAAATTACATCAAAATACTCTCTGAACCAGCTCTCTCATTCTAAGCAGAATATATTTCTTCTTTATCAGTTATTTTCCTAGTTTTAATAAGTAGTAAAGTTGACCATTAACATTTTGAGAACTCCGCTGTGATCCTTGAACAGCCAGAGATCCACCAAATGCAATCAGTCAGGATGGTGGTGTGCTGTCCTCGCCTTCCCTTCTCTGCTGAAGCAATAGCCACCATCGGTGGTCATTGTGGCAGCCTCTGGCTCAAGCTGGAATTTGGGAGACAGGTAACAACACAATAGCTAAGGGCCATAAATCATGCTCAGCAGCTGAGGGCTAGTTGAGCATGCACCCACCGAAATACAGCTGGTATGCACATATGACTGTAAGTCGATCGCCTTACCCCATAAATAGTGGACAGCCCAGGGCCCGCTGAGCTGTCCTGCGCAGCAGCTGGCTGCATGCCAGGATCTCCTGTTGAGTAGGGACACCTCTCAAGGTACCCCTCAAGGTTGAGAGATTCCTTGCTGCTGAGTCTTGGTAAGCAATTAATAGCATGCTAAACTTTGAAATCTTAGCTAAGTGATACGAAGGATTGATTGCTCATATATAATCTTTTAGACATAAACCACTGACAGGTCAGGGACCAGGACTGGATCTAGCTGCACCCAGACTCCTCTCCAAGGAGTTTAGAATGCAAGAGGGTCCTTTCTGAACCTCCTGACTCAGCGGGAGGGTCTCCCTGACAGTTTTGTCTGACCCTGTCCCCTAGGCAGTAAATAGTCAAGTGTACCTTGCCATCAAATCTTGTTAAACCACTGTCACATCTACTGTCAAACTTTGTTAAATTGATGTTTTATATCAGTGAACATCTTGCTGTTTCTGTCTTACAAGTGAGGTGCGTCGCTTGTTCCCACAGCAGTCAGGGATGAAACAATATCTTCTTAACTAGCTACTTAAGATTAGTCCTCAGTCTCAAAAGCCTGAGTTACTTCTCTCACATTCTCTCAGTGGTGTTGAAAATGTTTTACTTGCAAGGAAAGTCATTTGTTACACAGAACATGGTTTTAAGGATCTTATGTTCAAAAGCAAATGTGGACTTTTTATTCATAAATAACAACATTCTTCAGCTTCCCACTGGGGAATGATAGCAATAATACCATGATTATTCAAGAAATGAAAGACTGAAGTTATTTAATTAAACTCAGAACATCATAATAACATAATCAACAATGTGACAATAACCCAGACACAGTGCTGCTCTAGAAATGTAGAAGTACTGGATTAGGAACTACAAGGAAACAACTAAAAAGCTTGCAGCTACACTGTCTCTTCTCCAGTTCTCAAACTGGAAGTGGTCTCTGCGCTCACACACCTCCTTTAGAAATGCCTTTTAAGTGAAATCTAATACAATTACGTCCTGGGATAACTCTTCTTCCTGCATAGAGACCATATACTGTTTATAGTGTGACTGCCAGATAAAGCTCCTTTTATCTCTGAGCGTGTATGGTTACTGAAACTGTAAAAAACCTGATGAAGCAGAACCTTTAGAGATTACTAAAGGAAAAAGCAAGATTTTTTTTCCATTCACAAAGACCCTAAGGAAGGGGAGGTAGTGCCCTTCTGCCATATGAGAATATTGGACACTAAGATCTGTAATTTCAAAAGCACTGAGCATTTTTTATTATTTTTATGTAGAGCCTTTAGAATGCCCACTCAGCCCTACAGGCCACTTATGCATCATGACTTTAAAATAAATAAACGTCACCCAGGATGTGTTCTCTTTACTCCAGGAACACAATTACTTCAGCTAGCTTTTTTTCTGTGTTGAACTACTGTTGTATTAACTACACAGAGGTTGTACGTGTAGAGGTAGCCCCATTGAGATGGGACTGACGAAGTGCCACCTAACCGTTGCTGGCTTTCTGTTCCAAGTTTTCAAAACTGAGCGCTAACAGCATCAGGTAGGTCCCCTGCTCTCATGTTGATATGCCAAGTGCAGGCTGCTGTCTCCAGGTTCTACCAGGTATTCTACCACAGCCGGGGGGGGGGGGGGGGGGGGGGGGGGGGGCGTCGCAAGATAAACAAGCTACCTCTGCCAAGTCGAAGGCTTCAGGGGACTTATAAAACCCAGTCTTCTAGTTGGCCTTTTTTCATTTCCTCAGCTTCCTATTTAACTCACTGCACTGCTTTAGTAATAATGTAAACTAACCCAGGCTCACTGACATTTACTGCTCTGGTTCACATTCCAGCCAGAAGTTCATCCCAGGTCTGCATCACTTTGTTTCCAAAACTCTGAACTCGAGAGATTCCACAACCATCCATGGGCTCAAACGGCTGCAGAGGTTTTCCGGCTGAGGGGGCTGCAGCACCGCTCGCCGGAGTGTGCCCCAGAGCGGCCGGGAGGGACCGGGCGGCTGCGGCCGGCGGCGGCAGCGCAGGCTTCGCGGGCGTCTGTCGCTGTGCGGGAGGCGACTGGGACCGCGGCTACCGAGCGGGCCGGCTACCGAGCGGGCCGGCTACCGAGCTGGCCGCGCCGGTCAGCCCCGTGCAGAGGCCCGCCGCGCGTGCCGGGAGCGCGAGGGCAAGGGGCAGCGGCGGGGGTGCTGCGGGCCGCGGGGAGGGGCGCCGGGCCCGCCGTTGGGCGCTGTCTGGAGGGGGTCACTTGGAATGCCTTCACGGCTCCCTGACGCCCCTTGCCCGCCGGCCGGGGCCGGCTGCTGCCGGGCTGGCTTCGGCTTGCGAGTGCCGAGCGTTCCTGGCTGCGCGCCGCCGCGTCCGCCTCCCCTGCAGCACCGACAGCTGCTGCTGCCCGTACTGTTAAGAAAAAGTTGATTCATTGTGTTCCTTAACTGCTAATAGCTCCAGTTAAATTGCTCAACGTCAGTCTTGTGGCATGTGCATGCCTGCTAATTCTTGGTAGAAATCAACGTTCTGCAAATTAAAAAAAATCAGGCAACCAATTCTGTTCGCTTCCCCAGCTAAATTAATTGATTTTTTGAAAGTTTTCTTTCAGTAGTATTTCGGTGGGTTTAGTCCATTTTAGTACTACTAATTCTAAATTTTACTTCAAAGGAAACTTTTTACACGAACAATTCTTATAAATTACTTAGTGGAAAAAATTCTTGCAGTCATATACTGATATTTATCCAATGAAAATAGGTTCCACACGTTGAAGTCACTGACAATACACAGCACAGCAAACATTTAAACATCCATTCCCCACATCCTAGAGAGGATGGACAGTGCCTATCCAAAAGAAATGCATTCTAGAGCATTTCTAAAAACAAAAAAGGAGATCAGAAATGTTACTGACCTTAGACTTTACTAGGAATCTGTCATGGGTGGTGAAAGTATTTTATCCCAAACTTTAAAAAAAAAACCAAGACGGAAGAGCCCCAAACACACAGATCAAAGCCACTGTAGTTTGCTATTTAAGTGGAGGATAAAAAACTATAAATGTAATGATTACACTACAAAGGTTACCTCATGACACATATAAGAAATGTAAAACACACAGAGTCTCTACACAAGATTTTTAAGTAAACTCCCAACTTTCCTTAAATTTGCCTGTCCTACAAAAACAAGGGAATGCATGTACTGTTTACTTAGTTACATAATTGTCTAAGTCTTGGAAGTATGAGCACTATGAAAAGGCAATAATCAGGGGTTTTTTTCACATTAATTCAAATTCAGGTCTAAATCTTGGAGTGCAGTAAGCTATAAAGTCTAAACACTTCTGATAGATATGAAATGTAGTTGTAGTAGAGACTGAGATTTTCTAAAGAATTTAGATGCTGAATACCCTTTTAATAAATAGAAAACAAAGCAACTTAACATTTGTACATCACTTCATTAAGCCAGGAAGCTAGAAACTAGAAGTTTTTGCTGCATGGCATGAGACAGTAGCATCTTGTAAGTGAAGTGAATACTAATGTTGTCCATGTTCTGATGGACACACTGAGTTAAACCCCTCCTAACAAAACAAAATTTCAAGTTAGTAACACCTACTAGGCTCTATCAAAAGGCAGAACCGACAGACTCACCTGTACAAGGTTTAGGTCTCCACACAAAATGGCATGGGGTGGGGAAAGGGTGGTGTTTGGTGGTGTTTGTTTAGGGAGTGAGGAGAGGTGCAAAAAAAGAAACAGACATGACAGGGTATCTGTTATCTATATAAAGGTATTTGGTGAACAAAGCCTGCCTTTACACATTTTCCAAACAAACAACATTGTGCTTTAGATAAGCATAAAGTTAAGAGAGGCAAGACTGAATTATGAGCTCAGTCATCAGTTAATATTGGCATTCATCAGCCTGTGGCATCCTGAGATGTACCTGATCTAACAGCTCACAGACCCTGTAAGAGGAAGCTGAAAATCCTTTTCCCCTATTTTTCACTCTCCAGCCTTCCAATTAGAAGTTGTCAATGCCCATACTTTTTACTTTGCACAAACTCCTGTGTTCTCTGGATTCCTCTGTGAGCACGTGCAATGTGTCAACTTGCCAGAAAACAAGTCTACCAGGAAAAAGAAGGCTGTCTTCTCTGATAGATTAATGAACCAAACTGACTCACAGAATTGTCTGATGAGTGCCAGAGAGAAGACAAGGGAGTGTGCCAGGAGCTGTGGATGAGGGAGGGAGACCTCAGGTATGAGAAGGGAACAGAGAAGGACAATACAGGAACAAAAATTCTCCCTTGCTACGGCAGCAAGCTGTTCACTCCATTTTTCTTGAAAATAACCTGATAGTTACAAACTAGGAAAAAAGAGTGTTTTTATTTTTGGTATTAACATTGCAAAAAGCTATAAAAAGTGGAAGAAAAATTAGCAAACTTCATTTTAATTACAGAAAAACATCCCTGACATCCAGATTTTGAAGCAGTGTGTGTAACCTTAGTGCTTGCTATTTCTCTCCTCTTTGCTATTTCCAGTCACTTGTTCACGTTCTCACTCTCTGCATTGTATTTCTTCATTATTCCAGGTGTCACATCACTACAGTAAACCAGACTGGAAAGCTGATGCAGCTGGAAAGATATTTTTTGGTGCTCTAGTATCTTTTCTTTTTCAGATATATTTCAGCACTCAGCCATACAAAGGTCTGGTTTAGTGCTTGTGGTAGGGGCAGGAAGCAGCTAAATACGTTCATTTCAGCAACTCAACATCAATTCATGGACTTAATTGCTATCTCACCTGAGTCAGAAAAACTTGTAATAACTGCTGAATATACTGATGCCATTTTTCAACTTGAGTAACTCAGCTCCGAAACTCAAGCAACTACTTAAGATCCCCAGGATAATAAGCACCTGGGATCCCCATGATGCTGCTGAGAGTTCTGTGATTTGCTATGTTTGAGTTTTTGTGGAATTGTAGTCGCTACTAAAGAGAAGTTCCTACAAGTGCTGCCAATTTAACATGCAGAGCATTGCAATATATTCTTCTGCATACTCACTAGTGCAATATAATCTTTGTGAAAGACAAACTTTGAAGTTTGAAATACTTACTCAAGCTCTGTATCAACCTCACTGAAACTACTGCCAAAGGTTTGCTTGCTATGGCTGCTCATCTTGCAATAGACTGTATCAACACATGCTTTCTAAAGCGTATTGAATAGCTACAGGAAAATAAGCTTCAACTGCTGACAATCAAGTGCCAAAGTAAAGTTATGATCTCAGCATGAAACCTACCACTTGCCCATCTCTTTGGACACACATCTCAGGAACCAATACCTTAGTTACACGTTCAGTGGTATGCTGGAACTGGAATTAGGCACTGAGACTCTCAGTTAAAAAATGCTGATTTTCCATTTTATTGGAAAATAAACTTCTCCGTCATACTTCCCCTTCTTTGTCCACAGAAAACAAATATGAACAAAGCATACATGTAACTTTCACAATGTTGCTCCAGACAGCTGACATTTTCTTAGCCTTGTCTTCCATTTGCTTTCAAAACCTAGTGTGTATTGGTTACATTTTTCCTAAACTAGCTGTTAAAAAACCAAACAAACATACAAAGTCCTTACTGCCAAACTAACCAATGGATTGTGAGAGAAATCTAGGGATTTCAGATGACTAAAATTTTTCAGATTATCTTATAAATGAGCAATTTTCTTACATGTTTTCCAGAAAGGTGCAAGGATTGAGCATCACCTACAGCAGAGCAAAAGGGCAGGCAGGGTAGGGGCCTGCCTGGGAAGGGAATCTTATGAGAAGACATAACCTCAGCATATTTATAAAAAAGGCGGGTAATAGCTTCTATACATTTTAATACTTAATATGGTTAATGCAAAATACAGAATGAAGCTATTCTTAAGTATCTCATTTTTAGTACTAAACAAAAATAGGAAATGGGTTTCTTGTTGCTACTTCAGGGGGGTTTCTTGATAGTTTGGTTTTGGGTTTTTTACGGTAGAACTAGTAATAGCAACTATTTGGTAATGATTGCAAAAGGATGCTAGAAAGAAGTATGACATCTTTCAAATATCATTTAATATCAAGCCTGCAGCTGCTCAAAATCCTGCATACTCACTGTCCAGGAAAAAATAACCTCTGTGCTTCCAACTTTTCCCTGAAAACAAGTATTTTCAGCAGGTGCATGTTACACAAATTAAATCACTATCGTCTTGTCTATGGGGAGAACACACCTGACCTGTGTACCTACCATCTTCCTTAGGACAGAAGCTATGGAACAAAAAAACCTCAGTTTCTAAATATATGAGGGTTTTGACCACAACCAACCTTTTAGATTTGTCTTATGAACCTGCAATAATCAAGGGCTTTTTTGGTTTTGTTTGTTTGTTTGAGTTTTTTTGTTTGATTTTTTTTTTTTGTTGTTTAATTTAAAGGTAATCTATGAAAGAGAAAATGGGTTGTGCGTTCTCTGGTAACACTGGGTCTATCTCTGCTCAAATCTATGACATTATTTCTGTAGAAATAATTACAAAGGAAAGGTACTTAATATAGTGCAGGAGCCACCCGAAGTAAGATCTATCCAGAACACAAGAAACAAAGTATGTATTTCAAAATTGGGAGCTCCTACTCTGTCTCTCTCTGTATCCATCACTACCTATACTCCTACCATGATTTAACTCAACATATAACATCTTTTCTGAAACATTTATAAGCCTTAATGGGCTTTGTTTCCATATCTAGGAATGCTATTCCCAAGAACCTTGGGGTGTTTGAGCATTACATCCATTTTAAAAACCTTAGGTTTTCAGGGACCAGATTATAAAAAACACTTTGTATTTCATGTTACTCAAAGTTCAAGAAACAATGAAACAGAACATATTTAAACACTGAACTATGTCAATGGCACATCTAAATCAAGTTAGCTCTTATTGGGACTCTGGCAGTGACTCTATCAGCTTGTGTGGAATAATGGACAACAAAACCGGAATTGTGCAATAGCTTTTTGCTGGGTCAGTGACTGGAACTGGTGTACTGCAAGAACTGATGAGTGCCAGAGATGATTCAAAGTAGGAGGATATAGCAGTGGAAGGGAAGAAAAGAGAAAGAAGAGCATTAAGGAAAGATGAAAATGAAGACAAGGCACCCCCGTATGTCATCTATCTATTAATTAATCAGAAGCATATTAAGAAAACACATAATTTCAGAGACTGTCTCTCTCTTGCAGTACTTCTGTGTATACACATACATCTGAACGAGTCACACGTTCTGATTTTGTAAAGGTTTACATCCCCTGAGCACGCAAATAAGCCACTGAAGGGCAAGATGACAAGAGACTCAGCCAGCCAGCAAAGTACAGCCGTTCCAGCGCACAGCACTTGAAAAACAGCCGGCGTGTTCCTGCGGTGCGGCGGCTGCGGTTTGTGCCGGTGGCCCCGGGCCAAGGGGACCGTGCCCGCGGCAGCGCGCTGGGCCCGCCAAGCCTCCCACCGGCGCCTGCGGGGAGCAGGGGGCGGCGGGGCTGAAGCCCCGAGTCGGGTGCTCTTCTGACATAAACCACCGTGAAGCCATTTTCTCCTGAACGTATGAATCCATCAAGGGAGAAGTGACACCGGTTCGCACTCGGCCGCACTACAGCGGCGCTTGTCTCTCGGGCCTGCGGCGAGCGGGAGCGCGGAGGCAGTCGTGTCACCGGCAGCTCCCCCTGACAGCGAGGGCGGTGTTAGGGGCTGCCCCCCGCCGCGGGGCAACCGGCCGTGCCTGGCCCGCCGGCACCGCACGGCCACCGTACGGCCCGCCGGCACCGCCGCTCACACGGCGTAAGGCCGGCCGCCACCCTGGGCAGGCCCCCCGGCCCCGCTGCTCTGCGGCCAACCGGGACCCGCCAGGGCGGGGCCGGGGCCCGCCACCGCCGGCTGCGGCTGTCGCCACCGCTGGGCTGTCGCTAGGGCTGCCGCTTTCTGCGCCGCCGCTACCTTCGCCCCGCTGCGGGAGCGGAGCGGGGCAGCTGCCTGGGGCCTGCGCCGAGTGCGCGGGGGCGGGAGAAGCGCCGCCGGGCCCGGAGTCGCGCGGGGGAGCGCAGCGGCCGCAGCCGCCGGGGCGGGACAGCGGGCGGACGGTTGAAGTCCCGAGCGCCTCAGCGAGAGCAGGGCCTGCGGCGGCGGAGCCGGAGCACTGGTGCTGCCCGTAAGAACAGAGCGGCGGGGCGCGGGGGCCGAGCCGCCACCCCGGGGAGCGGTCACGGGAGGGGAGGGGCAGGGAGGGTGGCTCAGGCCGCCTGTAGGTGTCCCGGCGCGGCCCGCCCCGCTGTGGCGGCCCGCGGGTGCCCCGCTCGCAGCGGAGGGGACGGGGTGGCCCCTACAGGGCCCTGCCGGCCTGGACTGCTCGTCAGCCTGAGGGGGCCGTGCCGCCTGCCGGGGCGTGGAGTGGCCGCGGGCGCCTGCTCCGTCACCGTGGGCGCGCTGGCGTTAGGCGAGCTCATTTGCCGCCCTCTGTGATCTATTAACTTGAAGTATTTTAGTTGTTGGTTATGTAAAAGTACATTCTGGGAAAGTGCATAGACAGTGAAATGCATTTTAACTTGCTGGGCTTCCTTAATGTGTTTACTTGGCGTAGGCAGGTTCTGAGCTGTGGCTGTTTATGGGCTGTGAGCAGGACCGGGCCCTTTTACCGCCTGTCGCTTTGCAACAGCGCGGTCACACTCGGGTGTGACACAGTGCGCCGCAGGGTCCTCCGAACGGGGCTTACACATGGGTGTAACACAGTGCTCCGCAGGGTCCTCTGAACTGTCACCACGGGCTGTACTAAGGAAGAGGAGCATGTGACCATCTTTAGCCACAAAAATGTCTTGTCTTTTTACCTGCCTGTACTGCCTTTGTAAAAAATGGATATGAAGACAAGCTCTATAGTGTTGATTATCTACCTGGTTTTATTTCTGTTCATATCTCTAATAAATACATACTTGATAAGAGGTATGGTGACCAGGCAGGAACTGGCAGAACATAACAGCAGCAATCGCGTCCTTGTGCGAGTTTTCAGGGTTTGTACTTGTGATGATAACTTTTAGTAAACTAATGTAATTAATGTAAAACATTTCTGAATTCTGATGAAGCATGAAAAACTAGTAAATCTGTTACCTTCATATTCATTACTAATCTGCTTTTTACAATCTCTTCTTCAGATGGCAGCAGATAACATGTCATCCCTGTTGTGTACTGGAACTGTTGGAGTTGCCTTACCTTTAATCTCATTGCAGGTACTGGATGACATACCATTTTGTTTGTAATAAATCTTTGTATGTCAGATCATTATTATTTGTGTATTTCCAGCGTATATCTGTGATAAAATCCCCATGTTTTTCATTCACAGTTAGAAGGCCAACCTTTTCTTTGTTTGGGTACTCACCATTAAACTTCCTTGAGCACACATGGTGACTGTCACTTCTTGCATTTCTGTTTTTTTTAAGCTGTTGCTCTAGATTGCTGGTTCCCTGGAGCCAAATAAGGGACTTCTAATGACCTCAGTAAATTTCTGGGTAAGTGTTCATTTATGAAATGTGTATATATATAAATATGGTACAAATATGGGCCAACTCCCTAACCTTAAGAGACTTCCATAGGATGTTTGACAGAGAACTGCAACATTGTTGTCATGTCCTTGAAACTAGTGAATCTAGAACCTTTGGAAGTAACTGGTTTCCAGAAGAGGGTAGTGTTTTATCAGAAATTCCATTGCTTCACTGCAGAATGCAGCTCAGCTGGGCATGCAGCTGACTCCCAGGGGAATCCCTGCAAGTTTCATGGAATTCTGCTGATTCTACTTCCCCTTTAGCCAGGGGTTTGGACTACTTAGCATTCCGTATTTCTTAGCATTCCCTGTCCCTACTTAATATTCCTTTCATAACTGGTTAGTTGAAGTACTCAGGTAAAGGAGCTACTTTGGAATGTTTGCCAGCTATGTGTGGCTCAGAGTAGAAATCTGGGATGTATAGCTTTTTTGCCAATGTGATACCTTCAAGTAGTTTGAGAGTTATTCTTAAATCAGTATTTGATTATGTTATCATCTTTCATTCAATCAAAGTTTTTTCACTACAACCCATCACAACAGGTTTGGTCCTTATACATTCAGAGAAGCCGGAATGATAACGTGCTTTCAAAGTAATACTCCCATCAATTTTTGTACTCCAGTCAAAATATGTTATCTTCAACCTGATTTTTAAGCAATCTAAACATATTCATCTTCACATTGACTACAAATTCAGTTCTTCTCAGAAGGGTGTATTATCTTGTAAGATTATCTTGTAAGATCCTTAGCATTTTCTTTCATGACAGATTCAGTTCACTGTGTAAGTTTCTTTAAGGAAATCAGTTTTGTTAGTTTGGACTTTCATCTCTAACTTCAAGACAGCAAAAAGTTTCAGGGTTTTGCAACCATCTGAATAGACATTGTTCTTAAGTCTAACAGCTTAGTAGGTTTGTAGCTTAGCTAGTAGATTTTTAGTTCTGGGTCACATAAATCCATGAGATTATGTGAAGTTTGGCATTGAAACGTGTGTGCTTCCAAGAGACATGATGAGTTCATCCAATAGCTCACCACTACCGAAACTCTCCTTGTCATCCCCATTGCTGATCATACAATTCTTTCTTCTCATTTGTGCAAGCTGTGGCACTGGCTAAATCTTTTTCTGAACAAATTCTACTCCTTAGGACTATCTGCTTCCTCTTTTCCCTATGCAGAAATGGCCTGAGAGAACTGTAAGTATATGTCTGCACCATTCTGTCAGATTTTAGAAAGAATATCTGAGATTTGGAAGACTGGTGCAAAGAGTGGAGAATTACTTGTTTTCGTATTCGTCACTCCCAGAGTAGTTCCGCACCTCATGCACTTACAGATGTGTTTTTCTTCTTGCACATTCCAAAAACCTCTGCTTTGCTAAATAATCCATTAATGTCAATAGGAGAGCAGTACTGCTTACCAGCTGGTGACTAATTTGCCTATGTAAAATGAGCTCCTAATAGATCTTCCAAAGGACAGAAAAAAATACCTAATCTATGAAAATCTTCTTGGTAGGCATAGCACTGAAGATACCAGATGGGTAGGAGTTGCATTTATTATTTACTTGTTTCTGTAAATGTCAGTAATTGCTTCATTAATGTATTTTCAGAATAAGTATGGAGGTAAAAAAAAGTATCTGTTTTTTTAAATTCAGATCAATCCATTATGGTGAAGTTAAAAGAAACAGCTGAGCCAATCTAGTAACCGCAGCTTCTGGAAAGGGATGTCCTTGTTCCTTGTGCTGCTTCCAGCTACACAGTTCCATCTACTCCTTTTTACCAGCTTTACTGTTTGCTGGAGCTTTCTGTGATTGATCCAACTTCTTAATGTAGCACAAGGCTGTCTACCCAGCTAGAGCCAGGGTAACTCAAGTACCATTGAGTGTACAGCAGGAGCAAGACAGCCATTCACCAGTGGTAAGACTTTAGATCTGCTGACTTTGCCTTATATGAGTTCAGTCTGATTTCTAGGATCTAGGATTTTCCTAGACCACTGTGGCTGTGCAAAGGCATATGACAAGATCATTTTAGTATGTAGCCACATAAATCTTTGTCCTGGGTTCAGTTGCTTGCGATAAGGACTGTATTCTCAGTGCACTATTTTGCAAACAAATAGATGGAGAAGTGTGTGGGTAGGTGTGGTTCTGTCGTATTTCCCACATCATGATACAAAAAGTCTCTTTTTTGACTCACGGTTCCTCATTAGGTCCCTGCTGAGTGATGTTCTGGGACAAAATACAGCCTTAATCTTATACCTGCATGGGTAACTCCTGGCTTTACCAGCATAGTAAATAATGATTGATGTTAGAAGGAAGTAGAACCCATAAAGTGGTTTGGATTGATCTGGGATTAGGGTATACTGAATAATACTGATTTACTTTTGTATTTTTAATAGAAAATACAGTGTTGTATAATTTTATTGTGGACAAATTCTGTAGCATGTTTCTAATTTTATTAGTCTTTGAAAAATACTAGGTTATTTTAATTTATGTCAAAATATTTATGCCCAAGAGGAAATGATTTTAATTATAACTATTTGCAGATAAGATGTTGTAATGTGATATTCTGATAGGTGTAAGAAAACGCCTCCCATTCTGATATATTAACATATAAAAAAAGGCATCCCTTTTTCCTCAAAGGAGGTAAAACCCCAGTGGTAAGAAAAAGAGTAGGATAAGTCTGGGTTAGAATTCTTTCTTCCAGCACTGCATCAAGAAACAAAATCTTGGGGCTACAGTGTTAAGGAATTTAGAGCAAAAGAGCAAGTGGAGTTCCGCAAAAGAAACAGTCTGTAGCTCTAAATGTTGTCAAAATTCATTTTTAAAAGCCAAATGTTTGGATTTTTTTTTTAAAAAGGGTGATCAAGATACTAGAAGTAAAGTTTATTCATATTGAGCAAAGCCTTATTATTGGCCAGAACAGGGGAAACTGGAAAATAAAGTCCAAAATCAAGGCAAAGACATCTATAGAAGAATTGTTGACAGCAAAGGCAAGAAAGTTTAAACTCTCTCATCTGTGCTGTTGGTGTTACTTTTTGTGCAGTCTGTGGAACTAGCTGGAAGCATCTTCCCTTCAGCCCTTCAGTTATGGTGTTTGAAGCATTCCAAGACATGGCTGATTTTCCAGACAGATGAAACAGAAATAACAGAAGTGATACTAAGCATGGATTAAACATACTTGCTCTTGATATGACGTTCATGTACTGTATCTCATTTCTTTCTGGATCCTGGTGGCTCTTGGATCTCATCTGGGTAAGTGAACTGTTAGGTGTTAACTTTATTAATTCAAATACACATTCTTATGACACTGAAAGGTGAAAGGTGTACCATATAAAATATGAAAATATGAACCATAATGAAATATAAATATACCACTTTGCTATCTGTAGTTTTTCTAGTTATCATTTTGGAGTTCTGTCATCAATCACTTAATACTATGCTCCAATGACTGTCATCATTACCATGTTTTTCTATCCTTGACCTTTTATTGATTTGATTTGCTTTAATTCATCAGCAAGAACTAAATGTTTTATAAGTGTTCAATTTTGTAGATGAAGCAGATGAGTTCTTTTGGAATACTAACCTATTCCAAAAAGCCAGCTGCTGAAATACAGCATCTTCTCCAGTTGATACTCATGGTAGACCATCCTCTGTGTCATATGTACTGTCCCTGTGTATTTACATTGTATAGAAAATCAAGAAATACACACATGTCCCACTTGCATTCATTCCAGTGGAAAAATTAAAAACTGCTAACCACTGTATATTTCAGGAATGCATCCTCAGCAGATAGCAGGGTATGACATAATTACTTTTTTTTGTGATCTGGGTATGTTTCTTTTTCAATTAGTAATTAAAGCATGAGTTTTGAAAGGCTGTTTTAATTGACTCTGATATGCTTCTTTACATGTGTGTTGTTATGAAATCTAAGAATGTTTAAGCTCTATGGCAGTTCAAAATATATGTACACTAAGACAGAAAGATATATTTAAGATTTTTTAAGAAAACTGATATAACAGATGTGAATCAAGTGTAATACTGTTGCTTTTGGCCACAGTACATTTTTAGTCTCTAGTTCTGTGATTTTATGAGAATTTTTTAGCTGAAACTGAGATTAAGAACTATTTCCATCAGGCACATGATACATTTCTCAACCTGGAGGAAGGATAATCTTCAGTTTTTTTAATCATTTAAGTATGCTGGGAGCAGTTGCCTCCATGAGAACACTTTACATTCAGAGAAGGTACAGTGCTGTAATCTGTAATTCATGTGTATATGAATGCATTTTAATTCAGTGCTGGGGGACTTTATGCTTGATACTTAATAGTGAGACAGTGTGCTCCAGACTTCACTGTTCAAGCTAGGCTGAGAGAGAGCGTAACAACTGTTCAAGACTAAGGAGACTGTTGTGTTTAAGCATGGGTGATATTGCTCTTGATACATGTTTAAGCAATATATATCCATTCCAGTCCAAATTGTTATATGAGTGACTGCAATCATCACTAGAACAAAAGATTCCCAAACCATACTTGATGATGCACCCACAAATCTTGCTCTATCAAGAACTTGTACACCAGTAGACAATCCAGCAGTGATCATATCATGGTAACTATAGTTTCTAAGGCTGCTCTTACTAATGTAACAGAGCAAAGTGACTATAACACAGGTGAGCATTTGGGACTCCAAAAAACCATGACTACTTTTTCTTTCATTTTCAAAACCTTACAGAAAGGAAGAAGCAGCTCAATGCCTGTCTTTAGTTGTCTGTGTCAGTATGACAAAGAATCAGTTTAGAATTTCAGACCTCATTGTTACAATCAACTAAAGTACCTCCGTTGGTGTTTCCTTCTTCAGCATCTGTTCATTTTTCTCTAAAAGGAAGTCCCTGAAATGGTGGCTGCAAGACATTCTGTGAAGGTGAAGCTGTGAAATACTGGTAAGGTAGTGTGAATACTGACAGCTATGAATCTCGTCAAGGGACATTGTGGTCTGATTTTTGTTGTTCTTTTGGAACAGATTCCTCATGCATGCTGAAATTTTGCTGTGCATGTCCTTGTGCAAATTCTGCAAGGAACAGGCAGCATTCTATATCCCCTCTATTATATGGAGTACTTGGTGGAAAAAATAGTTTGCTCTTCAGTGCACAGATTACAACCAGTTGCATAGAATGATTTTAATGCATAATGGATTGCTTCATATGGAGAGCAAGTCCTTAATTTCTATTAATATATATATAAATATAATGAAATATGTTAATATTTGCAATATCTCATTGATTTTTGGGTTTGACCATTGGATATTGGCCTCGTTGGGTCACTATCTTGAACTTTAGTACCAAACTTCTACTCAGGCCCTAGAGTAGGTGTCAAAAATTACCTCTGTGGAGCTGGCCAAGGTCCAGATGTACTCCTGACAAGGGAGCAACTCAGTGTTACTTTTGGAAACAAAACCACCAACCTTATTTGCAGTTTTCTCTGTCCAAGGACTTTCTGGATGTATTATTCTTTTTATACAGATGTCTGTTAAGTCTAACATACAGTCTTTAATCTTCTCTCACAGTGGTTTCTTACGTTTTTTAATTAAAACAGACAACTGAACTGTAAGTAGAAAATGACATTTATCTTTTAGACTGACTTTTATAAAGGGTTTTTGTGGAAACAGATCATAAATCTCAAGTTTTACAGTTGGCAGAGCTGATCAAATGCTTTCTTACTGCTGAAGGTAGCATGTCTTAGAGATATTTTTTTTGTCCTGCTTTACTCTGTCCTCCCTTGTTCCAGGTCACATGCTACTGTCCCTTTCTTTGTGCCAGTCTGGTGCTTGTCAGACTCCTGTGAGCCGTTCCAACTCACTAGCAAGGCAGAAAACTGATACATGTTTAAGCAACATATGTCCATTCCAGTCCAAATTGTTATGTGAGTGACTGCGATCATTACTAGAACAAAAGATTCCCAAACCTTTCCTGCCAAGCTAGATTTCTGTTAATTTACTCAGTTAAAGACACTCGCGGAAAGGTCCAAAATCCACCAGATGGAAGATGTGGAATGTGCTGGAGATAGGAAGATGAACGGGTTGTAGGCAGAAAGGAGCAGAAACTCACTTTCTGGGAGCAGTGCACATCAGTTTACTGTATACTGAGGCATCTCAAAAATGGATCTTCAAATCTACACTCTCTCTAGTCTGTGAAGACAGACCTCTCCACAAGATAATTCATCTTGTAAGGCAGATATCTAAGACAAATTGTAGGAATAACCTTTTTAATTACTTTGTCTCCATGGCTTACAAGGGGATCTCGTAGGTGAATAGAGGATTCACGTTATCTATAAAACTAAGAGAGATTAATTTTAGTTTCCTGGCTTTCAACAAATCTTAGAGTAGGACTTGAGGCAGCATTTTCTTTCACAATGTATTTTAGGGGAGGCTAAGAGTGCACACACTTTCAGTTACCACAGCTTAGCTGGTGAGTAGTCACTGGCTATGATCTGGTGCCTTGGGAGCCTGAGGTCACTAGTCCATACCCTCAGCCTCTGCTGATGCTGTAGGCTGCACTGGCAGGAAGACCAGCCTCTGAGGGTGGCTGCTGTAAATTTCTTGTTCGTTACTATTGCCCCTGGGAACGAGTTTCAATGCAAGTAGTGTACGACACAAACCAGAACTGTATTATGTTAAAAGACATTTGCAACAGGTGCTGGTGTTGTAAAGAGCTGTCACAGGTCAAGTGGAAGAGTAGAGACAACAGGCAGCACAGTAGCAGTCAGCACAGCTGTGTGGTGCAGACTGTGGGCATGGAATTGATGACAATTACTTGGTATCTTAGAAGCAAGCTTTCAGAACAGTTCTGTAATGGAGCTAAACAAAATTTGTTTTGTTTATACTTCCTTACTTGTAATCTATCTATAACTAGGCTAACAGCCCCTGATAATCTTCTTGTAACAGTTTTTATGTGTGATAAAATACTGAGCATTTATTTCCAGAAAGGATATTGTACTCCAGATCCCTTGCTGGCCGTATAATGTAATTTCTGTATTTTAATTATTTCTCCAATAGATGGCAGTAGCTGCTTATTGCCTGATAAATTAAAACCATTCATAGTATGCTATATACACATAAAGCAGTAAAACCCAATTATATTCATATATAGGTACTTAACATATAACTGACACATATTTATATATGTTAAAAGTGTGTCACTGGTTTTCCATATTTGAAAATGAAATGCTTTCTGAATATTTTCCTTTTGAGTCTGTTGGTTTGCTCAGAATTACATGGTAGTCTTCTGTAGGCTTTCTGTTCATCCATGTTGCCTTTTCTGTCCTGGAGGCATGACAGAGAGGTTGTTACTGTGCTGTTTAAATGTTGATCTGAAGACTTTTACATGGTCGTGCCTAATTCTTTAGGAATTCACAAACCAGAGCTCTTGTTGCTTCATCTACCATATATGATGTTTTCTGCAGTCATATACTGAGAAGCTTGGAGTGGAGTCTTCTTCCACCAGAATGATCTGCACTACTTTAACTGTTCTGCAGTTATATAAACAACCACCATTATGCAGATGAAGGAATACATGAGATGAATTCTGGTTTTACTAAATACCTTATCAGTAGATTTTGGATGAGAATTACCACGGTCTGCTATGGCTATGAAGAGTTTGATGTTATCTTGCTAACTAGGCTATGGCAGTCTCAGTAACACAAATATGAGTATGTCAGACCCATTGGATCTCATAAACCTTGACAGAGACATGGAGAACTAGAAGACCCTGAAAAACATTGAAGAATCAGTCTGAACCACAAGCAGAGGACAAAACCCATGCATGGGGTCAAATCCAGTAAGGAGAAGTTGTTACGGTGGAATATAACTTCAGCGTAGGTGGGTAGGGAGGTTTAAATAATTTAATGGCACTAACACATTTTTCCAGCCTTTCTTTGTTTCATGGGTTAAAGTGCCCTTCCTACCACCTTGCCTGCACCCTGACTGATGCTTGGCTGTCCTGCACACCACCTGTTACCACTTCCCTATTTCTGTAAGAACATACAAACAGAAACAGTGTCCCGATCATGGTGCTTCATCTCTTCACTTCTCCTTAGTTGACATTTAATTCCCTGAAAAAAGTGATATCCAGGTGACTGTTTTAAAGAAAGATGTAGAGGAGAGACAGTCAGTAAGTGATACCTTGGAGAGGGTGAAAGAGCACACATAACTTACAGCTTTTCACTAACGTGCTGTCATTATGTGGCTTTACAATATTCACAAGAACAGCCAGTTTGTCAGTGCTCATTCATTTCTCCAGGTTGGCAGAGCAACCAGTTTTCACTGTGATGCTTCATATCACACCTGGGGAGTAGCAATGCACATGAGGAAGCTAACTTTTTTTGCTTTTTGCTTTATAGCTCTAATGCCATGAAAAAGCTTGCTTTTCTCCTGCTCCCTTGTATAGGATGCTCTCTTGCTCTCCTGAGCTTCTGTGAACCATCAGTCAGCAATCAAAAGGAATATGTGGGTTTTTTCCTCTGGAATCTCTGCCTGCCCTTCAGTCTTCTAGACATGCCACTGTGTTAAGCCTTAGTCTTTTCTATATATCTCATTACCGTAGGTGGACTTTCCATATGCGGACCAAACAATGACATACCGTGAAGAAACATTTTTTCTCTGTTTATGAACCTTGGTGTATAGGGTAAAAAAACCCAACCATTTGTACAATCAATAGCTGCCTTTGGTTTGGAGAATGCCAGCTACGTAAAACCATTTGTAGCAATCAATACAGATAAAAGATACAGCTTGGGTTGTTGCAGTATTCTTGGATAGAGTAACATGTCTCATTATGACAGCCCTAATGTTTGAGCTACTTGTATGCCAAATTAATTAGTAATCACCAGGGTGGTAAAATAACTACTTTCACATGTTTTCTGTCTTGAGGTCGTTCTTTTGTATGGGAGGTAATATCCGCAGCTACAGGATAGACCAGGCAGGGAGTTCTAAGAAAGTGGGTTTGAGATCCTACCATTCTGCTGCCATGTCATGCTTGTCTTTTGTCCCACTAGTGAGCAGTATTTGATTGAGCCCAGAGCCTTAAACTGGGTACCTTATCAAAACAGGCCTATGGAATGCAGAAGAGCTCCTATGCAAGATGCCCAAGGTGCCAAAATGGCTTGCTGTGACCCTGCTCCACTACAACCCCATCAGTGCTAGGTGCAGTGCATCTTGCCCATCTGGATGAATATTGCACTGTTAAAGACCTGTTTCCAGTGAACACTGTACCTTTCAAGTCATTGCAGTATTAAACCTATGACATGTGCTTGGCTTCTGGAGTCTGTTCACACAGCAACTGGGTGTGCCTGACCTTTCTGACACTGATACTGTCAAGTTTCTGGAACACAAGGAGAACATAAACTTCGGTAGGCACTGAGAAGTCATCCACTGCCACAACAGACTGACCTTTCCTAGTCTATGTGCTTATCACATGTGCCTGCATATCTTGATTCCTGGCAGGAATATTTAGAATATACGTAAACTTTGCTGGAGTGCACTGCTTGTCCTGGAGAGGATAGTGTTTAGTGTTTAGATAGTGTCTAGGTGTATGAACCTGTGCCTTTGGTGTGTATCACTTAGCTGCTGAGATAAACAAGTAGGTTACTACTCCCAAGCAGGAGTAGTTGGCTCCTTGGAGCTAGCTAGCTCCTGTTCCTACTTGCAGCCTCTAAAATACATTTACAGAGCTGTTTGTATGAACACCCCCTAGTCTTTTTTGGTCAAAATGAGCTGACTAAGAAGCATCTTATCATTCATACTTATTATCTTGATCCCATCTGATCTTGTTTGACCATGAGCTTTACACTCAATATGGAGAGTATGAAAAAATACACTGCTCCAGGGAAGACAGAGTTCCTTATATTCCATAGATTGGCTGCGTGATAAACATTACTTGGTTTGAATTAGAATTAAAAATCCTGCCTTAGTGCGAGAATGCTATAAATGCAAAGATGCCATAAAAGCATTTGCTTATATAGTAATTTGAAGAATTCATTCTGGTTCTTTTTCTTTGCCTTTAAAAAAATCAGTCTATGGCAGTTTCATGCTCTAAGCGTTTTTATGTTATAAAAAGATGGGTTATTTATGTCATCCTGTGTATCCAACTACCCCCAAAGTGTGGAAACTCAATGAACAGGCTCTAGCAGCAAAAATCTTTACCAAGTTTTTCAGAGCCTTCCTCTAATATTTTTTTCACATGAGAAAAGGACATAGGCATACCAGCATGCCATGGGACATAACTAACAAATAATTATAGACTGTGAGCAATTGGAAGGCAGTCAAGGATACCGTGCTGTGTCTACATTCCCAATATTGTCTCCTGCTCCCTGCTATAGCATTTTTCCAGCAGATAGAAGCAATCAGTATCGGACATCATGTATGTGTAGATTGTGTCATTTGCAGTCTGCTATCCAGATACTGCCACATAGTTCTTTAAAAATATCTTCAGGCACATTCAGGCCACTGTGAGAAGTAGTTAAGGTATTGTTCCTCCCTCACTGTCAGGATCTCTGGAGGTGCTTGTGGTTGGGACAAGAAACTGATAATTTCTATGCCAGAGCAGCTGTCTTGTTCCTATAGTCTTTGCAGGTGGAACCGGAGCCTATCTAATCCCGTTTTTTTCTTGAGCACAGAGAATTCACTTGGGACGACTCATAGATCAGCACTGGCTTCCAGGCCTGCTCTGTTCGGCTTGCATGCAGAGTCAGCAGGCAGTGTGCACCTGAAAACAGCTTGGCTGACAACAGTTGGGCACTTAATAAATTGACAGGTGGGATGAAGAAACTTTTGCCTCAGTAAAGCAAGGTATTTCACTAACTAGCTAATATAACTGTGAGGGCATGGCCTTTTGTCAGCAAAGAAACAACTGAGACAGCTTTTGGGCAAATGCTGATGGCTGAAAAGATTTGACAGGTATGAGGGCAAGTCACTAACTTGTATCCTTTCAGGAAGAAGGAAAATTCCTGCTTTCTTGTTTCACCAATAGAATAAAAGAAAAGAATGTGGAAATAGTTGAGTAATTCACTTAGTTTGTGAAATCAAAACTCAGCCAAATACTTCTGCTTGGTCAATAAACTAGTGCTTTTCTTTAATTGTAGATCTGACATATTCACAACAGTGCAACACAGATTGGAACTACATTTGAGTTTGAAGATTTAGTCTCTACATCTGTATGTGAACATGAAATGTAAGATTTAAAATTTTATTTAATTATAAGCAAGATCATAATTCCAAAAACTGTACAAGCTTAACAGGACTGACCAAACCTGGTATCAGGTATTTTTCATGAGAACTTTTGAGATTTTGATCTTGATTTTTCCATCCTTCAACAAGAAACAAAGCCCTTTGAGCGGCTGTGGTTTTTTTTTTTTTGAAAAAATTGTCTGCTTTTGAATCAGAACTTTTTGGTACTCCCTAAGCAGAAAAGCCCAGACATCTCTCCAAGGAGAAACTTGGGGTCCTAATGGAAACATTTCACCCATCATGGGACTTGGTGAATCACAGTGCTGGGAATTTGTCAGTCAGCTGGAGCTGGAAGGCATGAGATTGGGGGAGTGAGAAACTAGTAAGTTTGGTATAAATATATAAACTATCTTTGCTAAATAAGGTTCTTCCCTACTATGCTGTCTTCTTACAAAATCGCATATTTCAGGAAGTTGTGATTTCCATATACTAAAAGGCCTCCTAAAATAGAAAAACTAGTTCCATTTTAAACACGTGTGTTTAACTAGCTTAAAAAATAATGCATTCTAAAGCATTCTCATGAACTACGTTTCATCGTTGCTAAGTTTGCACAGATGAGTTTCTGCTGACCTGCAGTCTTTTCTGAGGGTCTCAGTGCAAGCTGTGTGAATTGTTACAGGGTACAGTCTTGAGACAACAGCATATGTTGATTACAACATTAAAATGGGTATGTTCTTACATTCTAGTATAAGGAATATAATTTGCTGATGTCTAGTAAGACAGCTGGTAGCACACTCAGTGATTCAGACAGTAAAACCAAGACTGTCCCTGCTGCAGAGTTTCATAGTTACAAAAAGAAAATACATAAATACCAGTAACAGGAAACTGCTGTTGTGCAAACGCTGTTATATCCTCTGCAGTAATTAAGAAGTAGGAAATACTTATGGTTTTACTCACATGTGCACATACAGACACAGACAGATCCCCTTGTATGAGAGTTTAAATTCTTGCGGTTTTGGCTCAATTTGATTCAGTTACAAGCTTTGAATACCCCACCTAACTTGCGGGAAATCCTTTCTCTGTGTTCACAGACCTTTTTTTGTGTGTGTTTACTTCTTGCAAACTGAGAACAATGGTGGCTTTTTTTTAATGCTTTTTATCTTTTGGAATTGCTAGAGGTCCCACAGTTCTGCTGTCACTAGGTCACTTAACAGACAGTTTAGCTTTTCCCTGGTGTGTCCTGTAGGAGAGTAACTCTGCTTTGATACCTAAATCCAGGCTTCAAAGCCATCTAGTTTTTAAAGCTGGCTGAAGTGTTGCATCTCTTTAGAAAAGGTAAAAAACAATTTGCTTTTGTAGACACAGCTTTTCAGCTGATACAACTCTACCAAAACACTTTAGCTGGCTTTCCCAAGGTGGAGGGTAATGGCAGAAGGATGTGGTTTCAGCCCTTCCACCTGGTCATGTGGTGTCCTGTCACATGTCCTGCATTAAGTTAAATGAAGGGGATATGCTTCTGGAGAGGCAGCACATCACTGCAGGACCACAGGCACACCCCATTAGAGCCATCCCTCCTTAGGGCCTGGAGCTTCATCAGCTGGGACAGAGAGCAGGGCTGGCCCAGTTTCAGCTCGGTTTTTGAGATAGTTAGTTTAGGCAATCCACTCTATCTCATTGTATCTTGATTTTCAAACTATAATGATTAAGACCACTTTTCACAGTATGTTAAGAAATTCCATGTAAGATCTAAGTAAGAGTATTGCTCAGGTCTAAGTGTCCTCTTCCGATCTGGCAATCACAGATGCCCTTTATCCCAGGGACCGTGTCGTTTATGTTAAATAAAATACAGGCATAGGCAGAGACAGAAACACATCACTTGGACACTTAGATTGTTTATAGATCACACACATATATATTTTTTCATTTTTATTTTTAGTTGGATTGTAAATTCTGATGTATTATAATGTGAATTCGGCCAAAAGTTGATACGTGATGTGTACAGATGAATGGATAAATGCTTCTATTCGGAAGAGCTTAAAATTGATAGAACAACATTTACAAGTCATGATATATGTATAACCTTGCATGAAAGAATTTGGGTTTTTTAGTTGTTTTTTTTAAATTATTTATTGCTAGTCATGTTGTACGTATAGTGCTAGAACCTAGCTTATGAAATGGAACTTTAAATTCTTTTTTTTTCAGGTATTGATGAGTAGTACCATGCAATTTGTCCAGGAAAATGAAAGACTATCTAAACCATTAGTTCTTCACAAGAAGGTAACTCATGTACTTTCTAGCAAAATCCAGAGAAATAGCTGGACAGCTAACACATGATATCTTCTGCTTGTAGTTCAGGTTAATTATGAGAGACAAGCATCTTCTGAGAGATTGTTATATAAAATATAACACAATATATTTTACATAATATACAGTATTTTTACCGCATAAGAATAACTTACTAAATGCTGCAAGTGGGTTTCTGAAATATGATGTGCTACCTACCTGAGTTATGTCTTTGCTTGTGTGGTAGTGGCTGGGGAACTTTTTCCTTCATTGAAGCTTTTCCCTTTAGACATAATATTATGGTGGTTTGAGTATGACTTAACTGACTTTGAATCTGGTCTGTTATTCGTGCCAGGTTACTTTTCCTTGTTTGTAGCATTTCATGAGTGTGCTTTGTAGACTCAAAATCTAGGTCTTGTGTGGTTTTGCGTAAATGTACTCTGCTGGTGTTTCTGTTGTCTGTTCAATTCTTCATTACCAAGCCTGTGGCAACACCAAATGGTAGTGACAAGATGTAATCCTGTATAAACCTAGTGATTCCACATGGAAATATTCTTTTATCTGGAGGTTAAAACCCTACAGGTCACTTCACACATCTGAACATAAAGATATTGATGGCCAAACTGGAATTCCATGGAGCTGAAGGTCCGCACTGCAGGTCTTTGCAGGGTAATGCCTTCTGAAAAGAAACAAAACCAGCGCTGGGTTAGTTGACTGTTCTGTGCGTACGACTGTGAATGTTAGTGTGAATACCTGCTAATATACAGTACATTTAATATGCAGTAAAAAGGAAGTTTTCAGCTTTCTTTGAGCTTTGCATGCTGCACATGATGCTTTTGCATCATGCAGCTGAAGGTTCTTTGTGCAACAGGGATTATCAAGATTTCTCTCCAGTCACACTTGGTGAAATATCCTTTGCTAGATATTCTGTCAAAGGTCCCAAGTTTCTTTCAGCAAGCAGTGGGCCCCTTTTTCAGCTTTTACTCAGCAGTGCTGTCAGTTTTAATGGTAGGGAGGCTGCTTTAAAATCACTGTTCTGACTTGAGTTTCTCCTTTTGCTTCTCTGTTTATCAGTTTCTTGATTACAGTCTGTATTTCTTGTTTCCATTGGACTGATGGTTCATGTATTTCACAAAAATCATGTGCCGCGTTAGTGGTCTGTGAGAATTCCTTAGAAATGCTGTGCCCATCCACTTACCTATTTTATCTCAATTATGAATAAGTTGATGCTGACTGGATAGTTGGATTTTCCCAACGTATGAGCAGCCAGACCTCTCTCACATCTAGTAAGTCCCTGACTCCTTCAAGACTATTTGAAGTGTTTGGGTTATACAGCTTAAAATGGCAAGCAGAGATGAACTTGCAACATGATGCTTTCCATGGCATGCTTAATGAATGACTCATTGCTTCAGATAGACTCACCCAGATAATGGTGCAGTACAATGGAATCTTACTTTGACAGAAGCATATCCTTCTGTCCAAAGCCTGAAACTTTGGATCTGCCTCCATCACAGAGTGCAGCTTCACATAGCAAAGGTGGAGCTAGTTCTGCTTAAGCTGGTATGTCTACAGTGGGCAGCTAGGTGCCATACAGAGATAGTAGCCTTGACCGACATCAGTGCACACTCCACTTTCAATAACGTATCCTGCTTCCCAGTAAAAATAATTATACAGCAACAGAGCTATCCACTGAGGCAGCCACAATGCTGACCTCTTAGCTAGTTATTTTTGAATTAGCATAAGCATCTTGGTGGGTCTGTGCTCTGTGCTGCATAGAGGTATTCTATACTGCAGTGCTGATAGGTCGTATTATGTTTTGTTGAGCATGTGTAGCAGAGAGTGTATCTTTCCTGACTAATCTAAGTCATTCCATAATTTCAGACTTGAATTTAAGTGTTTCCTGGAATGCATCTGAAAAGAAAAATGCTGCTTTAATTCATTACTGATAAATTAGTAATTATTCTTCTTTCCCACAAACAACATTGAGTCAGCTATCACAGCCCTGGAAAGGGCAGAGCCCACCTTAGTTTTATTAAGGGTGCAACCTGCTATCTCCTCATGTTCAGCACAGGTCTGTTCTCTGCTCTTTGCCCTGAAAACAGTACAGTAGTTGTGCTATACTCAGACTATATATAGCACTTAAGAGATACCAAGGGTTGACCTTGACCTCAAGCCTTTACAGGTACTTAAGCTTTAAGGAGTCACCTGATGGATGGTAACAGAGGTGTTTCAGCCCATATGCTTCTTTCTGAAAATTTTATCAATGCTTGAGGAGACACACTTACTGAATATCTTTCTGTCGTATTTTATGTGCATTTCTTTAAAAAGCCAATGGAGACAATGGGTGCTCTGATGATTATGTTTAACTGTGTTTCTCTATATTGAATATTTATTGTGATAGTGATTGCCCATTAACAAAAAAACCTCTTCCCTCTGATTTTCCCCATCTAAGCTCTTTATAATGAGCACAAATAATTGCAAGATTTTCCATATTTTAGGAAAAAATTACCAATAGTATCCTGTATTACCTGAAGCACATTACAAAATAAACTGCCAAAGATTGACTTGCCTGCTACAGGCGTTTGTTGTAAAAGAAAACTAAGCAAAGTTTATGCTATTCCAAGTCCACACAAGATTTTTTAATGCAAAAATTATTAATAACACAGTGCTTATTACTCCAATAATGAGTTTTTCTTACAATAATAAGTTCAGTGAGAATAAGCTTTTATGGAGAGTGTATGTGGAACTTGGTGTTATATTGGAGCTGAGACCTCTATCTGCTGGCTTGCAATGGTGCAGTTCCCTCTCCCCAGCTTTTGGTAGTGCTCCTTTAATCACATGATAAGCTGGCCTGATTCACTAACCAAGCAAAAATATATGTGTGTTTAGCTTAAGTAAGCTCACAGTGCAAGCAGACAAGTGCCAGAGTTAGCGGAATCTGAAAACAGTGTTTGATTAGAAAAGGAAGATCGAGGAAAGAGCAAGTGGATTCTTTCCTTTTGAGCAATGAAAAATTATTAGTCTCACTGCAATATGAAACCATATTTAGTTGCAGACTGTACAGTGACTGTTCTGCAGAGACAAGGATGATATCAATAAAAGAGCATGTTCTAATGCACATTTCTCATTTCTTGTGTGCTTGAGAATTTATAAAATACTGTCATTTGCAGAATCATTAGTAAGAACAGGCAGTTTGAATGTAGCTCTTCTGGAAGAAAGTTACATGTAACTTGAAGTATTTTGTTTAAAATCATCTACATCTAATATATACAGTAATGCAAGTATTACATTCACTAACACCAATTGCTAGTGAAAAAAGCTACAAATTAAATGCCTTATTAGACTACATATTGCTGAACTCTGTTTCTAAAGAAACCTGAAATAAGTGTCAAAATTGTTAGACAGTTTTGAGATGACAAATTCTTTGCTCTCAAACAATTTCAGTTCAAAATTAGTCAGGCTAGTACAGAATGTGCTTGAATATGCTAAACAGTAAATACAGCTTCTCAAAGAAGTGGAATATCTGCTGAAGTTCCATTTCAAAAAGGATCTTCAGAACTTTTTTTTTTTATTTATTTTGTTTTCACAAATCATTTACAGGTCTGAAGTAGAGTAGCATGTAGACCTTTCTTTGAGTACCCCTACCACTGCCAGCAGAATAATGATCAGAAGATTCTGTTTAAGATGAGTGTGACTGTTCACTCAACTCCAGCTCAGATTTTGGCTAAGCCAACTCTCTCTAAGGCCTGACATATGCTGAGAACAGCACCGTTAGCTCAAAGCAAGGGCAGCACATTGGCAGGGTATGGTGGCCAGAAATGGCTAAAGATCATTATGCAGCCAGTATTACCTACAGCTTGCAGTCTCCTGCAGCCATAATCCTTGCAGTAGCAATTGTCTGGCAGTTTCTTAAGAATCTGCTAAATATGGATGAAATACATCAGACTTCCCAGCTGGAAGGTATAGATGCATCAGCTTACCCAAAAAGTTTTTGAAGTGGATCCAACAGCTGCTGGACTCCGAGGCTTTCATACGTGCTTGTGGGATACAGGGGATGCCCAGACTGTGACAGAGGAGAAAGGATGAGCGCTCTTCCCATCAGCTGGGTAACAGTTTTTTTCATAGGTTCATGAGTTATGTGTTATGAGCTGCAAGTTATGAATTAAAGAACTTGAGTTAGAAACCTCATTAAGTGATGAATTAGTGAATTCATATATTAGACTAGTCTGTACAAAAGGGATTGAGCCCTTGTTTATCATGTTTGCTAGTTTTCTTTCCTAATGAGCTCATAAAATAACATTTAATTTACAGAGTACATTTGAGAGATCTAAACAGACATTGACAGATGAGCCAAGAACACTAGGACATTTGGCCTCTCTGTAGAAAAATCACTAGCAAATGGGGAAGAGGTGACAGATGTTACAAAGGGATGTGTTGAAATGGGCTGGAAAGATCTGTTTGAGCCTGACCAAGTCCCACTGTGTGCTGGTGTGATAATTGTGTCCTGATAGGATAGATAGCCAGACAGGACTATATAGAGCACTGCTGTTTCCGTCAGTGGAATTACAGGTCAAATTCTCAAGCTTCTAGGTTAATCACTTTAGGGACAACACGCCTGGAAATGCAGAAATAGAAATTTAGGAAAGATTTTTTTAAAGTCATCTTATCTTTGAAACACTCAGATGTTAGAATCTTCTCCTTCTCCTTCTCCTAGTCTGATTTCACTTTCTGTGTGAGCCCAGATTCTCAGTATCTTAGATTAGGCAGAGCTCTCTTGCCTGCAAAGCACTGCTTCCTTTATTACCTCTTTAATTTGCCATCCCATTGCTTCTCAAGCATAGTCCTTCATGGAGACATCAAGCTTCCTTGCCGCATGACAACTGTTAATAATACAGCACGTTATTGTTGCAGACAACCTAATACTGAACTGATGTTCAGCATAAAAATGCAAACTGGTGTTTATAATTTCATTTATTTTTTTTTCTCCCTCTGTCCTAACCTTTTGCATCAAAACAATTTTTCTTTCCCAAAGCACTAAATTCTTTCAATTCAGAATAGTCAATGTTGAATTTTATTTGTTATTCAAAAGCATGTACTTCAGGTATCTAAACTCAAAAAACCCCCCACAAATAGAGTGATTATTGCCTGACAACACATTTTTCCATATACACCTCTATAAGACAGAAACATTAAAGCAGTATAGTAAATAGGTTGGATTTTGATGTCTGCTCATCTCAAGATGGCCAATCAATAAAGGAAATGCTGTCTTTTTGGAGTTTGAACAGTAATCTGATGATATACCTAATGGAAGAATCAAGTTTTTAAGTTTACCAGTCCATTGTGTGCTATCAGATCAGGCGAAGTTTAATATACAAACGACTTCCTGTCATGCACCAGGTCTGGTATGGAAGAGAATTTAATGGAAGAATACCCTACTCATCCAAGTGTGCCTTTTTACCTGAAGGGAATTTGAAACCAAAATACAGACTGTTTTGCACTTTTTCTAGTCAGTGATGTGAACATTATTAAGATATTGCAAGCAAGTCCAGAGGAGGCCACGAGGATGATCAGAGGTCTGGAGCCCTCTCCTACAGGGACAGGCTGAGGGAGTTGGGGCTGTTTCAGCCTGGAGAAGAGATGGCTCCGGGGAGACCTAAAAGCATCTTCCAATACCTAAAAGGGCCGACAAGAAAGCTAGCGAGGGCCTTTTTACAATGGCATGTAGTGATAGGACAGGGGGGTGATGGTTTTAAACTAAGAGAGGGTAGATGTAGATCTGATATTAGGAAGAAATTCTTCACTGTGAGGGCAGTTAGGCACCAGCACCGGCTGCCCGGAGCAGCTGTGGGTGCCCCATCCCTGGCAGTGTCCAAGGCCAGGCTGGGCGGGGCTGGGAGCAGCTGGGTCTGGAAGAAAGTGTCCCCATGGCAGGGGTTGGAACCAGATGGTCTTTAATGTCTTTTCCAACCCAAACCATTCTAGGATTCTATATTGCACATGAGTAACAATAGTAATGTATTAAGTACATTTTGCATTTAGAAAGGGGCCATGTCCCTGTGTTTTACTTCAGAAATTCAGAAGTCTCAGAACTGGTTCGAGTGAAGGTGCGCTTGTCAAGAATGGTCCTACCCCAGGAATGCCCAGGCTTGGAAGTTCTCCCACTTCAGCTGAGTTGGTAAACTCTTGAAAATAAGTAACAAAAGGTGTCCTTCCTCAATTTTTATCAATAGAGAGCAACAGTCTACAGAAAAACAGAGTAAGAATCGAAAGGTTCTAGATTACCTAATCATAAAGCCTGTCCTCACCTATTGGCTACTGTTCACT
Source organism: Falco biarmicus (assembly GCF_023638135.1). Taxonomy (NCBI): domain Eukaryota; kingdom Metazoa; phylum Chordata; class Aves; order Falconiformes; family Falconidae; genus Falco; species Falco biarmicus. The sequence continues at coordinate 103,716,895 of NC_079290.1, forward strand.
TTCTTAACTATTGCAGTGCCATAATTGTACTCGCTATCCAATTGTCAGGAAGTCTGTATGGCAGATAAGGCAGCAGTTTCAATCAGTCTAAAATATCTTTCATATCGGTACAAATACATACATACATACACACACACGCATATATATAAAACCAGCTTTTCTTCATACCAGGTAGTTCCCTTCTGCTTTTCCGTTTACAGATTTAGAAGGAAATTAAATTATAATATCAGACCATGTATTTTTCCATGTAATTTTAAGGCAAAGCCTTAACACATCCAGCCATGTTGTACTTTAGATATCATGCCCATGCTTTGTTATTTAGCTCATCAGCTATTTTCAAGCACTCAAAGGACTGTGTAAGATAAGAAAAAGAACAAAAAGAATCAGTAAAAAGAACAAGGAAGGCTTAAAGCCTTATATACAATTGTAATAATGAGTCAACATCTTGCTTTTTGAAGGGAGGTAAACCTAGGTGGGACAAGATCAGTATTCAGAAATTTCAGAAACTAGTTGGGGTTTAAATATGTTCCTTAAATATAACCTGTGCTGGGAGCAAGCCTAGAAGCAATGAGGATTTTGGATTCCATTTTATTTGGGCCAGTTTTTCCCCAGGAACACATTCTGCAAGTCTGTAAAGGAGCTGAGATTAGAATTAGTATAAAGGGCAGTTCAGGAGTGTGAGAAAGTTTAAAACTAGTGGCAGATGTTGAGTTCCACAAAACTTGCTGTAATAGGAACAAGCCAGAGAAACCAGTTCTTTAGCTTAGTTTGACCCTGTCAATCAGCAAAAAGGTAATAGAGATGGAGCCTAAAGTCAGCTGTTTCTTCAAGGAAATAGGAAAGAGTTGTTTACTTGTAAGGCTTATTGCCCTAAAACTTTATCCAGTCTGGTCCAGGAGCACAGTGTAGAAATCATAGTTCTGCTTTCACTCCTTCAAATAGGTCTAACCCTTTTCCTTGAAGATAGCAATGCACATGGACTATTGCAAATAAAAAAATACTATGAAGGCAAAGTATTTCAAGTTTAATAGAAAGAGAACGTGAAGCACATACGCTGTCTTTTTGGTAAAACTGAAGCAATTTTTTCTTCATTGCACTCTTTGTCCAAGAGAATTTTTATGTGTTGGTTACTTTCAAAGTGAAAACCAAGCAAGGAAGCAAACAAGCAAAAACTACAGGGAAAGCAAATTGCTAGGTGCTATGTCTGGCTGAGTTTGGAAGAAATCTTAGGTTTAGGATTAAAAGTATTTCATATGTTCTAGTGGAGTCAGCAAACTTAATTTTTCAACAATTAGCTTTTCCTAGGGTTTTATAAACTATTGTAACTCTTTTATATACATAATTAAAATAAAGTTTAGCATATGAAGTCTTGCTTTTAAGGTTATTTGTATGAAATAATTAAAACGAGCAGAATATGTATGCTTTTCTTGTCTTCAGACCTTGTTTGTTCACCCTTTTCCAATCACTAAATACTGCCTTCCATTCCTTTGCCTACTATTAGGTAAAAAATTAATTAGAAAGAAGCAGTAAATCTAATTCACATATAAAAGATGAACTAAGCACCAAAAGGAAAGTTCTAGGTCTCGTGGAGGCAAGAATTTCTACATAAATTCAGTTTTGAATTGTGAATTGGAGATTCAGTTCTCCAGTGACGGATCTGGACGATGCACTTACAGAAGGGGTTGAGGAAGAAAGACCCTCTCATACACACTTGCTTTCCTTTCTCTGTGCAGGCTACCTACCTCATCAACATCCACAACCATCTCAGAGCATGAAGGCAGGCAGAAAACGTGGAGGAGAACCAGTCTAAGCCTTACATCAGACATGCCCCAGATGATGGCCAATGATGCCGATTGAGCAGTAAATTATTATCGCCTTGAAGCAATGAGGAAACAACGGGTATGTTTTGGCCCCGAGGTGTGTCTCTGGGACATAGTGCCTCCTCTGTCTCCCACTCCCACAATGGACATTAAACACCAACCTTTGCTTAGGGCTGTGCCCTAAGGCACAGTCTACCTTTCGGAAGCAGATTCAGGCTTCTATTTCTGGCCTTAACTGTATGCCACCAGCCAAGACACTGCGTGCAGGAGAGCGTGTCACGGGGACTCTGTCCTCAGCTGTTGTGGTGCTAGGCAAGGGCTGGCCAGTGTGCAGACAGTCCTGAATCAGTTTTGCAGCATTGTACTTGGTTGTGGGTGAAACACTGAGTCTTCTGGGGCTCTAGTTTTGTAAAGATGCAGACATTCATTTTCACTGTGTATTTTTGTTGCTGATGTTGCTTTCCCAGGGGCAGGCTGATCTTCGAATCTCGAAAGGGCAGATAACCAGTGCATAACAACAGTGAGTGAAATGAGCTGCAGAAAACCTTCTGTTTATAAGACTTACTTGTTAAGGGATTGTACATTCATTAAAGCATTCATGACCTAGGCAATGGTCTTTTGACCCTGGTCTGCTTCCTGTGTGTATGTGGTTGTGGAGGCTAAAGGTATTTTTGTTCTAGACGTTTCCAGTGTTCTCTCAGATTTGAACCTGGCTGCTAATATGTGTGTAGTGGTATACCTCAGGGCCATTATACAGTGCTGTTACTTACTACATCACATATGTGGGAAATGCTTCTAGGAGCGTTTGATTGACTCTATATGTGGCCAAATAAAGCTCTAAAATAATGTGACTATACATTCTACCAGTACTGTTTGTCACTTAGGGTATTCAGTAAATATTACTTGTTTGCCATGGTTTTCTACAAGGCTTCTGTGGTGTATTTCTACATTAAATGAATTTTACAGCACAAAATATGTCTGTCGTAAACTAGGAAGCATGTATAGGCTTTATGCTTGCTTCAGCACTCATTTTGTCCTGCTAATTCTGTATTTCAGGGGTACTGGATGGCTTGGGGCATTCATTAGGAAGTCCTGCATCTTATTATCTGTATTATCACTAGCAATTTGCTGGACATCTGGAGTTGATGGTCACTGGAGGCAGTAGTGTGAAGGCCAGCATCTAATGGAATAACCTATATTTTTCAGTTTACCTATCTCCACCAGGCTAAGTTGTTAAAATCTGGTATGTATTGTAAGTCTTTTTCTTGAGGAAGTAGGGTGGAGAGGAGTTCAGATAACCTCATATCTTCTTGCATTAACAATTAAGGAACTTTCAGGATACAAATATATATGATTAATACTGAAATGAGCAGCCCAGAGCTTCCTGAAAGTGGTTATTAAGCCTCCACACATGCATATTACTTTCATCAGTTTATACACAGAGATTCCCAGGTAAGAGCCAACGGTCATGAAATGGCCCTTTGATCTCCCTGGTTAATGATAGGCTATGGCAAATAGAACGCCCTGCTTCATTAGAAATATCAGTGTTACCGTGTCCTGAAATACAGAAGGTAATGAAATGGTAAACAGTTCTGCACAGCAGTAGGTGGTAATGCAAGAAGAGAGATGTTCCTAATTGGTTAATATCCATGCACTAGTTATTACAGGAGCTGGAGGGTAATTTCCTATTCTTTTGTCTTGGCTATGGTTACTAATATCCCCTTTTTTTCCGGTCTGTCTCACTTTAATGTCAAAATAATTATTAAAATCTAAGTACCCCCATTTGGCAAATGCTCTTTATAGGAAGTCTCAACAAATCTAAAAGGGTGAGAGTCAATGACAATAAGTATGCCTTGTACCAGTTTGTGCAGATTTGCTACAATGCCAGCAGAAGCCCCCCACAAAAGGAACTGTTAATTGTCTGTTAATCCTGTCACGAGGAGAAGTATGTATCAGTCTACAAAGTGTGACTAATTTTTTAAGTGACCCACCCCACAAGAGCCTTCACAACAGTTAGATGTGGTTTAACAACAAAGACATCAGTTTAATGTCATCCTTTGGTAAATTACTGACCACTTACTAACATGCACTGAAAGAACACATTGCATCTGCCAATCTTTATTCAGGGGTCTGGGTGCTAACTTAAATAATGCAGTTTTGTGTTTTCTCTGGTTTCTGTGTATTTTTGTTCCTGTAGAAATAATGCTGCACTGAAGTATTTTTCCTCCTGGGCATTGTATAAAGATAACCATCTGTGTTCCCTACAAGTGATTCCCACTTGCTTGTTGACGAGTTGTTCACAGGAGTAAGAGACATGGGCACTGGAGGTGAAATACAGCACAGGGCTCGAATAAATAGATTCTCTGCTTGTACCACAGAGTGCAGTTCTGCTGTCTGCACCAAACATTACTGGAAGCAGATGTGCTGAGGAGCAGAGTGCAGGGACACAGTATGAATCCCAAATGGCATTAGCTGATCTTGTTTGTGTGGCTTTGGAAGCCAGAAAGTGGTGGCGGCCGCCCTGGAGCAGTGCAAGGTGAAAGCTCAGGGAAGGAAATGGATCCCAGTGAGATGTCAGTCACCGGCAGATTCTTCCAAGTGACACAAGCAGACTCAGAAACTGCAGCCTGAAATGGAGCTGACCGTTACATGGTGTTCCAAAACAAGCAGCTGTGTGTCTTGTCTGTCTGACAGTAACTTTTTCTTTTTGCAAATATATAGAAAAAGCACGCACTGGCATTCCTGTGTATCTGTTCTACAGTTTGAGAAAATGCTTCTTCCTCCTAGCTGTACGTTCCCCCCGTACACCTACTTATGTCAAGACACTTTAAGGTAAAGGTTTGAGAGTACATAAATGCTGAAGTCAGTATACTTTAAATCATCTAGCATTATTGGAGCCAAATGACTTCATCTGAACTTACTTCAGTCAAAATCTCAGTCCAGTTAAAATATTTCTGTAATATCCATCTAAAATTGGCTTAGGCTGTGCTCATTTATGCTCTTACTGTGTTAAAGCAACAGAGGGGAAACATTACCACTGCAAAGGGTTTAAGTGCATGGTGCCTAGTGCTCTTTAGTTTCTGTTGCAGTAGACCATGTATGCACCCTCCTTTTTTTCAGTGGCAGTAATTTCTTTATCTACTGTTATGGTTCAAAATTCCAACTTGGCTATACCCTCAGGTGAGTAGGACAGCATCAGAGTTTCATGAGCAACAAAATTTGCCTCTGGAAAAACAAAAACATACAACAGGCTTTGCCTCAGGAAATTTAAGCTAGCTGTAGAATGAAAAGCCACTAGACTGAAATGAATAAGTGAATGGTGACTAGCATATCTGTACTCAGCGTTGTTTATGCTACCAGATCCATTTTTATTTGATCAATGAGAAATAGAAGGAAATATAATATTAATTTTCTAATGTTATTACTTTCATGGGAATTTTCATTTTTAAAAATTGTAATGATCATATAAAATCTTCCTTTTGTTGCTTTGATCCTTTTATTACTGATGCTTTCCTGTTGTTCAAGAAAAAAACAGCAATGTTCTTGTCTAGAAATGCTTTACTGATGTTATTTTCTTTTGTTCAAAAACACTTACCTGACAAGATTAAACTGTTGGACAGCTGTGATACTCAGGTATGCAATCTGAAATATTCTGGGAGTGGCAGCTAAAAGGAGTTTGAAAAACAAAGTCTATTTAAGACAAGTCCTCATGGCTATGATTAAGCCAGCTGAGAAATCCAAAATAAAAGTAAACTCTTCACAAAATTCAATGAAGTGTGTGCTAATGGGACAGCTGAATTATCTTGCTTTTATTAATAGCTGCTCTTAATGGGCTCCTGAGGCACCCTACAGGTGAAACACAGCTGTAGGAGATGTAGTCAGCAGAGCCTAATTGCCTAACGCAAACGAAAGCAATTCAGTTCCAGCTTCTGACACGGATGGGAATTCCTTTCTGTTATTTATCATGGGGGAAGTAGAAGTTCTGCAGTCACTCCAGAACTGTGAGAGGATATGAAGCAGAGGAGAAAGACAGGATGGCAATGGATGGTATAATAGCCGATAAGAAATAAGGACTGGAAGATTCAGTAAGAAGGCATTTTCCTACAGCGTACACCAGTATGAAGATCCACCTTGAAACTAATGGAGTTACAGTAAGTTAATAAATAAGAAAGCATCAAAGCTATATGCATTGACATTTGATCGCATTTATGTGGACTTTCCTTGCAGTAGAATACTAGTAGCAGTATACTACTTTTCCTACTGGTAGAAAACTGTTCTTATCTTTATGAATCTTGCCTTCACCTTAAAAAGAAAGTATGGTTTCTTGGGTCCCAAGAGAATTTGCTGTGAGGCATGACTCACCAAATCTGCAAAGACATGCACCTCCTCTTTTGCACACAGGAGAAAAACTTTTTTTTCGTGGACTTTTACTATTTCCCTCCCCCATCAAAGTCTGATAGTGTTATATGCTCCTTCAGCTGTAATAACTGAAAAACACGATCACGAATCTTAAGATGAAAGGGAGGGAATGGCAAAAGATTTCTTCCTGTCACACTCGCTTCTGTTCTTGGCTTCGGTCTCTAGTGTTACAGACCCACCATCACAGACCCACTGTGAGGCAGGAGACGCGCTCCAGACGTTAGAATCAGTATAGATCTGAGAAAGAAGAGCACTGGTTCCCAGTAAGATAGAACTATGAAGGGGCATCAAATCATGAAGTGTGTGCCAGAACCATGGCTCTAGGCCCAGCTTACTGCATGCTTCTCTATTTCAGGGCATTTCTTGCCATTTCACACAAAAATAACTTGTCCAGAGTCTCGCTGTGCTCTTCTTTTGCCCTGTGCTCACCATCTCCCTGTTTTTCACCCTGGGTGTTTCCAAGTTTCTTCACTACTCACACCGCTTATACTGCGGCTTCCTGCAATACCAAAAACCAGGGTCTCTGACTTTCCCTCATTCATATCTTCTCTCATTATGAGCAGCTCAGTAAATGAGTGTCCTGTGGTTATACATTGGCAGCAAAAGCTGGGGCCATTCACGCCAAGAACTTTCCCTAAAACGTGAGAAAGTAAGAATAATGATATTCCATTAGTCATATACATCCAGGCTGACAGAACCTGGAATGCCAGCAAGACCTGAGGGTGGCTGGCTAGCTTTTACTGTACATACTGTGTAGTTACTTCATTGTTAAGTAGCGGCACTGTGACCACTGCTGCATCCATGCCTCGGGGGGACAGTCATGGGCAATACCCGGTGGTTGCTCAGTGTTCAGGGAGATGCAAAGGAAGAGTAAGCCTACACCTGCACGATGGTTCGCAGCCATCGCGGCAGGGAAATGTGCTGCCAGTGTGTGCAGTACAGTCCCTGGGGTCCCTCAGGGGAAACATTACAGACATTTCTCACTCCCTGGCCTATACTCATCATGCTGCAGTTAGTAACAAACCTTTCCCTGAAACAAAAATTTGTCAGAAAATACTGAAAAGAAAATACAAGAAAAAAATTTATTGATCCAGAACACCAACACTTTTGTGTTTCTCAGAGTCCTGGCAAGATGACCCCACACACACCTTGGGGGTGCTGAAGTGTTGGCATCGGCTTCGTGGGTCTGCAGGTTCTTGGCAGGCTGCTGCAGTTGCCCAGAAAAACTGTCATTCCTGTCAATTCTGATTAATAATTTGTTAGAAAAATACTGATAGCTACATGAACTTTAAATTCCCTGAGCAGCTGCAGGGTACCTGGGGCACTTTCCTTAGAATTTCAGGTTCTGAAAATAAAACTAACTAAAATGTCAGACCTGTTCAGACCAAGTGTAAACAAGAGTAAGCAAACCCTGCTTTTCAGTGAACTCAACAAGTCCTTGCACTTCACACCTCCTTCGGCACAGACTGTGTTTTAGTAGACATAGTCTAGACACCAACATTTTGAAACTTACTCAGTCTCTGATATGCTAAACTTTAGCTCACTTCTTTCTTCATATGTTACTGTACCAGAACAACGAGTTGTACTTGAATAGAGATCTGTTGTAAATTAGAGGTATTGCGGGATGCACGTTAGGGGACTAACATTTTGAATTAATATAATGTAAGTTTGTTTTCCAGATATTTCTGTTCCTACTGATCAGTGTAAATTCATTTATTGTCCTGTGTATTGCAATTACTAATAGGAAATCATTGTTTTCTACTATACCCCGTGGAATGATGCTGGAGCACTTTGATTCTTAATTAATTATGACTGCCAAAAATGAATTCAGTGCAGAGCAATCGGTATCAGACCAATTTGTCCTACTCACCTGGTGTTTTCAAACAGGCTAATGAAAAGAGAAGTGGAACCTGGGTCCCACTCAGGTATTACTTTGTTTCAGAATCTACTTCATTAATAGCTCGGTACTAAAAAAGCAACACTCACAGCAAGGGGGGAAAGAAAAACAATTAGTTGTGCTTTCAAATTCTTTTTTAAGGCAAAGTATTTCAGCATTAATAATAATAAATCAACTCAGAGAGTAAAGACAATGATTACTTGGCATATGATGACCATTTCCATCTTTGTTATATACAACCTGAATTATTTTTAAAGCAAACTCAATGATAACCATAATTCCGAGAGGACTAAACTGCTTACTAGAAAATGTTTTACTTGAAAAAATCTGGTGAGTGATGAAAATATTAAAATTTCTGAATTACTGATCTTGAATGATTCAGAATAAATTATTTGTTTTGAACAGTAATTTTCATTTTGCATTTGTTTTACCGTATGCAAAAACCTGAGGCTAAGTAACTTGGAAAATAAGTTTTTAAGGCCATTTTTCTTTCTAGAGTGAAAGATTTCAGGTTTATCAGAAACTACTGTGGTTTTCTTTTTAAAAATTTTGTATCATTTTTTAAAAATTGTGATTTCACCCAAATCAATACTTTTTTTCTTCTATTCTAGTGATGTAGCCACTGAATAAACAAGAAAATATTTGCATTGCTCTAAATGCATCCTTTTAGATACCAGTAGAAAAGCTACATGCATGTTTGCTGCTGCAGTTGAATTTTATCAGGCCACAAACAGCAGTCAGGCTGGAAAAATGCAGCACTTTTGAGTTTGAACACAGGACATAATAAATGTTATGAAGGTGCAGTTTGACATCACTCCTCTCTACAGTGATGGCAGCCCTTAAGTGGGAGAGAAAATAGTTTTACAGATCAGTATGGATACCAGAGGGCCTGGCCAGAAGGGGTTGTCTACCTCAAGATCAAAGTTCTGAACTAACCCCACACTTAGGAGTTTTGGGCTAGGATGGTCACTAAATTGTTACAAATTTAGGAAAATCCTGATCAGAGCGGGTTAAAAAATTGTTGTGAATGATAAAGATCTGGGTTTGAAATTATACTAATGATAGTAATACAGAATGTGGCTAATGAAATAATCAGACAGGTAATGTGCCTACTGCAAACAGGGCTTTGCAGCTACCAAAGCCAGGACCACGCAGTACAGGATGGAGACTTCCAAGCCAGTAGCTGGGTGTTGTGATGCTGTACTGCATTAGAGAACATAGAATGTGTCTTTAATCACTCCCAGTAAGTCTGTGACAGATTCAGCTAAATGAGCCAGTAAGTCTGTTCCTTATACTCAAGATCTTATATGCAAGTTATTTGCCATGAACGTGCCAAGAGCAGAAACATAAACAAATGTGAAATATTGCTCAATGATGTGTATCCTATGGTAACAATGTTATTTTGTTTCTCCAAACATCATCACGTTTTTACTGCACCTCTAGGTCATATTTATGAAGTACTTTCCTTAAAAACCTTCATTTTTGGCTGAGCTTTTGAAGTTATTTCCTTAACTATGCTAAATAAATTGATTTCATATAGCCCACGTGGTGATTGCAAAGAATTTCCATAACTTACACCCATTCCTTCATACATGATTTTAGAATGTGGGGTCTTTTCCCTGTTATGTGGTTTTTTTAATTTGTTTTCTTTAGCTATTGAAATTAAATAACTGAAAGCAAAAGCAAACATTTCCTAATAGCTGGATTAAGGTAGCTCTTCTTTTTCCCTTCAGTTTTCAATTTCTTGTTATGTCAATATTTTGTTTGTGTTGTAGCCCTTACAGAATCTTCCTGTGTATAGCTATGCTCTATGTTAAAAAAAACCAGAAGCACAGAAGAGCCCTCGAGTGTTTTCAATACCAATTAAAAAAAAAAAAAAGAAAAATAGCCCTAATTTCTAGATACCTCTACGATCCCAGGCAAAAGGTTACCTAAATCCACAAGTAGAAATACTGCTGTCTGCCTTCCCAGAATCTCATGTGCATAATAACCATTTGCGTTTCTGCCATGAGCTATCAATCTGTGTTAAAAACATGTTTTTGATAGAAAGTATTTTAATGGTCATGTTGGAATGTACATATATTTTCAATATGAAATCAAGTGCAACGAAGCAGATTTTCTGGGAAAAAGACATAACAGTAAAGTCAAGGTCTGTAGTATTTTTTCTTTTGAATAGAATCTTGCGGTTTCTGCTAAAACATGCCAAATATGCCAGATAACAATATGACTTCTAAATGATAACATGAAGGGGGCAAAAAAACCCCCACCCAAACTCCTACAATTAAACAGATCTTTTTGCTAAGTGTGTATTCCTCACTTCTCTGTAATATCTTTGGTGGAGTGGTCACTGTATTAGATTTCCTAAAGCAATACAATTTACAAAGACCCCCAAGAGAGAAAAGAATGACCGAGATTATATTAAGCTTTGTGTTTGATATATGGGAAGTTACTCATAGCTGTAAGGAAGAACAACATGTAGAAGCAGCTTTGTTGTTGTTGCATTTGTTACGTTGCCAAGATTAGAGTTTACTGAGGATTACAGTTCAGTCTGCAAACTAAAGCAATGCCTTATTTGATCTAAAATAAGATCATACTCTCATCAGTTCAAAAGAAAATACGAGTCATTTTTATATAACTGTGAAATTGCAAAGGGATTGCAAACAGTGCTTCTGAAAACGAGTTTTCAGCTGATACCATTTTCTTGGTAGCAATTGATTGTAAACTTTTGAATTGGTAGAAATCAAGCTTTATCTCCCTCCTTAAGAGAAGCAAATGTGTATACCACTCCCTGGTTAAAGATGCTTTAATTTCAAATGTATTTAAACTTAAGTTGTAATAGCTTCCAATTTAATACACTTAAAAATATGCAAGTGATATTATGTTACAGAAGCTAGTCAAAGAAAGAAAAAAACTGAGGAACTTTAGAGGAACTGGCTTATGATGAAAGTCTGTTGATTGAAGCAAAGTGTTTGACTGTGGAGGCCAGGGATCTGAACTCATAGAAGTTCTAAGTACTCATTCTAAACACTCATAAAATTCTAAGTAAATCCTATCATCTTTAGGATAGGTTAGATGTAATAAAAATATAATTTTATTTTTATTTATAAAAATAAAAAATAATTTTTGTCAACTCAACAAAACCCCAACCAAACAACTCTGGCAAGCATGTAGCAGTAATAAGGATATAGAATTAAAAAAAAAATAGAAAAGAATGAGAATATAACATAAGTTGAAATTACAATCTTATTTAGAGTATTTTGTTCACTATCTGTAGCTTCACATTCTTCTCACTTAATTGTAAGAGTATCATTGAAATGGCTGAATTATTAAAGTAGACCCCCCCTAACCCTCCAGAAGGTAATTAATTTTTGTTTTGGAATTTCCCGAGTTTCCCTATGGATAGCCTGTGTCTTTCCACTGAATGCAGAACACTGAAGTAAATACGGTCTTAACTTCAGTGAGGTACATAATGTAAAGTGCAATGAACCCTTGTCCAAATCTGAAATACTGAAGTGGTAACTCAGAATGAGGCAGCACTGTGGAAGCTGGGAAGCATGGGGAAAAATCCTGCATCTAAAGAACAACTAGAAAGAATGATATGGTTTAAGAGGACAGTGAGTAAGAGGGTATATGGTAATTGTACATTGTAAAATAACACTGGAAGTAAGTTGGAACCCTTTGTTCTTCCTATCACATAACAGGAACAAGGAAACATTCTGTGAAATTGCAGGATAATAAATTCAAAAGTCATGCACAGAAAAAGAAATAAAATCAATAATTACAGTCCTAGAAATCAGAGGTGGGAACAAAAAAGAGGTTAGTCAATGCTCGTGGGTGCCACGGTATTTGGAGTAAATAATAAAATCACTAAATGCTCTGTTCTGTAAATCTAAGTCCTGTCTTTTAAGAACTCTCCAGGCTTAAACATTTATTTTGTGAACGTCTCTTGCTTATATAGAGCCTAATAATTACAAATATTGTATAAACTCAACCCCTGCTGCTGATTTTAGATATTTTTTTTAACTGTGTTGTCCGTACACTACTGCGTTCTATTTCAGAAACTTTCTGACCTTTCAGAAACCTCCCCTATAATGAGAAACTGACACTGTTTAGCTTCCTTTTCCTTTGTTAGATTATTTTCTAGGTCACAAAGTTTCACGTGAAGTGTTAGTCATGAGCACTGCTGCTAGAGCTAAATGTGCTGTGATTATGAGAATAAGGAAAGGTCACCCTGCTTCCAGCCAGCCCCCTAGCTCTCTGACGGTGGCCGATACCTGTGGCCTCGTAAGGAGTTCGAGAACAGGATAAGTGTGCATCTGCTGTTTTTTCCTGGAAGGAAACTGTGTATTTGTTGCTGGAGTTCTGTTTGATTTTTGTTTCCAATTCCTATGACAATTTTGAGCAGCCTGCAGGTTTTGAAGGTGCCTTGGAAGTAGCTAGCTGGTATTGATGACTTCTTTCTCTATAAATCATGTAGTCTAGAGAATATCAAAAGAATTTCAGTGACTGACTTCCACTGAGATACTTCTGGGCCTCTTCCTCTTTCCTCTCTCCCACTGCCTGCAAACCATTATAAACATGCTCCCACTGATACAACTGAAAAGTGAATATGATTTTAATGAAGATTTTCTCATAGTAATATCATCAGTTGAATTATGATACACCTTTACACATAAAGAAAGCAAAATTTAATCTGCTATAATTTATTATGGGAGAGAAAGAAAGGGCATTTGCTCAAGAGAAAAATGAGAAATAGATGTTTACTATGGAGATCTATCACCACTGTTAATCAACAGTATTCAATCTTATCTCAAGATTAAAAATACCAGTATAAATAAGGAGATGATATGATAAGCAATTTGAGTCATCCTTAAATCTAGTGATCAGCATATAGTATCCAAGACTGCAGTACCCTAATGCAGTATGTAGATCCGAATTCGCTAACACAGTTAGATCATTAGATACACAACACAGATACATTTTTATCTGGCAGTGTTTACATTTTGATGGCTGCTTTTTAATGCCGAAAGGTTATATATGATTCTCAAAGTGACACAACATACATGTTGTGACATTACCTTTTTCTTAGTGATTTGAGGGCTCCATGCAAGTAGGGCCAGAAAGCCAAATTCTTTCCTTTGAATCATAAATACATCATCCCTGAGGTTTAAAAAGATCTCTGGTTTAACTGAAGAATTGGAATTGTAATATGTAGCTTGTATTGAAATCTGTACTGGACGCCAGTCTGTAACGGGTTACGTGGCCTGTGTCTGGCTTGGTTGTGAAGGTGCTTGTTGCTTCAGCCCTGCCTGGTGGGGGAGCAGAACGAAGGTAGCTGGTTCAAGGTCACTAGCACAAACACATGATGCAAAGTGATGCAGACCGAGTTAGGAGGAACCCAGACTCGGTGTAGAAGGAAACAGAGAAGTAATAAATTGTAGTTTGTGTGTTTCTTTCAGATACAGAACACTGCACTGTTGAAGAAGCATTCTCTCTGTCTCTCTCTTTCACGGAATATAGCTGACAGTTAAAATGAAAATAAAACTGGTCATGTAAAAGTAGATCAAGGACATTTTCTATTTGTTTAAGAGGGAAAAAAGTAAAGCATGTGGAATGTTGAGATCATAATTTAAAAATTTTCAGAAAGGGCAGTAAAAATTATTTTACTGAACCTCAATAAGGGAAGTATTAATGTACTGCTCAGTGATTCCTCTTTTCATAGTGAAATTTAGATGAAGGATAATTAATAAGCAGAAGTAAAAATTAAAACAAATACGCACTGCTTCCTACCTGCATTAATATTAATGTCTAGATCAATAAGTCTGAAAATTTCTCTGGATACCTACAATAATAATGCTTGCTTTGATAAACACCTAATAACTCTGGAGGTCACAGAAGGAAAAGGTGAAGCAGGACATTTATGAGGTAAGGGACACAGGGAAAAGTTGAATTTTGTTGATGCCCATGTGTGATGTTGACTTCCCAAGTGTGCCATGAAAAAACCCCTACTCTTTCAGGAAAAACTTTGTGGAATATGTTTGTAATTTGTGAGCTATCTTAACAAAATCTTAGTGCTTTATTTCACTTTTTCTGAATTTATAGTGGGCCTACTGTTTATGAATCATTATCAAGTACAGTCCTGAGAGGAAAACATTTTGGCAAAAAAAAATCAGTAGTAGATTTCCCCATTTCAAGAAAATTGGGCTTTCAGTTAATTAAATAACAGCCCTGTATTTTTTTAATAAAGGATTTTTTAAAATATTTTAAAAATAATTTTTCTTTTGCAGATGATAGAAAAGATGGAATGTTTGGGAACACTGAGTAAAAGAATCCCAGTTTATTTGCTTATATTTAATTTCAGTTAAACTGCTCACCATTGCCAAAAGGGAAAGATTTTTGTGCTTTGGCTTGTGTCTGCTTCTTCCTCATTTCCCTGCTCTGGGACAGATGGTGCCTATTTCTTCCCTTGCCCAAGCTGTGGAGCTTATTGGACCTTCAGTGGACCTGTTCAGCTTAGTAACTCAGTAGAAATCTATTCTGGTATTTTTTGCTGGCCTATGAGAATGATGTCAGGAACAGTTCTGTTGACTGTTAAAGACAGCACAAAGCAAGTGGCAAGCTGCGGCAATGGGGAAGCAGAAATGAATACCAGCCTCTCATTCTAATGATGAGATCACTGACGTACTGAATGGTTGAGGTTGGAAGGGACCTCTGGAGATCATCTGATCCAGCTTCCCTGCTCAGCCAGGGCCACCTACTGCTGGTCACCCAGGACCGTGCCCAGGCAGCTTTTGGACATCTCCAGGGGTGAAGACTCAGACTCCACAACCTCCCTGGGCAGCCTGTGCCAGTGCTCGGCCACCCTCACCATGAAAAAGTGTTTCCTGACTCTCAGAGGGACCCTCCCGTGTTTGTGCCCACTGCCGCTGGTCCTGTCACCGGGCACCCCTGAGAAGAGCCTGGCTCTGTCCCCTTTGCACCCTCCCACCAGGTGTTTGTACGCACAGATGAGATTCCCCTGAGCCTTCTTTTCTCCAGGCTGAACAGTCCCAGCCTCTCCTCATGGAGAGAGGCGCCAGTCCCTTAATATTAGTTAAGTTCTCAACATTTCTGCTTCTCAATAATAAGATGATAGGTAAGCTCACCACATCATTTGAAACCATGGGCTCAGTTCACTGAAGCAGCTTAACAAAGCTTGATGCCTGTTCTCAAATCCAACTCCACAGTTTCTCACATATCTGAAAATCATATAGGAAATCACAGTTCTTTAGGCTGGGCACAGTTCTCCAACCTGATCATAGCAACTTTGCTGACCGTGTGGTTTTCCCAAACGGTCATAAACTCTGGTTTGGTTTAAAATGTCCATTTTTATGAAGACTTCTTTTTAAATAGAATGGTTGGCGCTATGTGTGGACAACTAAATATGTTAAAAATTCAAATAGCTAAATCTATTGAGCTGTCAATTTTCAAAAAATGTGAACCTAATGAAAACTGATTTTGTTTTCACTCAGCATAAATATTTTAATTTTTTTAAGCTAATAATCATGGGGGAAATCTTGCCTCATTTGTTAGTGCATGCCATGCTGCAATAGCATATATACCTGGAATTTTGTCATGTATAAGCAGCAGAGTTAGAGGTACAGAGATGACGTACGTATTTTAGGACACACAAATATTTACCACAATTTCATGCAGGAATACCACATTCTCAGTGTTCTGTTTGTCAAGGTGTTAAGCTATTGTTTGTAGACTGCAGTGATCTGTGGAGAAAACTGCTACTGAAAAAGGGGGGAGACAATCAGGCTGGAAGGAGGTCAAAAGAGAAATACCTCAAGGGTACACTTCAGGATCCATCTTGTTTAATAATTTCATTAATGCTTTTGGCATCCACAACTGATTGCTGATGATGCGGAGTTTGGAGTCACCATCCATAGAAAGGAAGATTGCATCAGAAGGACTTGCTGACACTGAGGACTTGTGTAACATTAGCATAGCGAAATTCCAAGCTGTGAAATGAAAGACCATGCAATAGCAGCAAAACAATCGCCTGTGAGCTACAAGCTCATTCACTGAAAACCAGTGGAAAAGGGTAGGATTTGGCTACGTTACTTGATTACAGGATGAGTATTGCAATGGGTTCTGAGATGCGGCCATAAAAACAAATGCCATTCTGGAGTGTCTTGGGCTGTACGTTTCAGAGATGAGGAGGTACTGTGGCCAGCTCGCAAGGCTTAGTAAAACCTCACCTGTGTGTGTGCGCTGCTGAGCTCTGTTAAGAATTGATTAATTCAAGCTTCTTTCCAGAGAAGGACTGCTCAGGCCGTTTGGGACAGCCTGTCATATAAATGCAGATATATGTCATATAAATAAAGTTCAGGTTAACCCAGTTTTGGTTAAAAGAATGCTGAAAGAGAGTATGATTGCTTTTATAGGGTAAAAAACATCAGCACAAACAACAGTAAAGGGCAACGCTCACACAGCAATAAATAGGTTGTGAACTTTCTGATGAAATTTAGGCTAGAAATTATATGAATATCCCTAATGAGCAGAAAGTATTTGACATAACGTTTTCAAGACAGCGGGTGGTAAATCTGTTCAGGCAGCATAAAACGTGCGTGGAAGTCCATTGTCCCAGGAGACTGTGTTTGGTGACCAGGGCAGCCCTCAAGGTCTTACCTTCCTGTACCTCTTTTCAGTATTACCTGCATTTCTGTGCATTTTTCTTCACTTTGTAGACTGGGGTACAGTATGTTAAACTTGATGGTGTCCTAAACTGAGATTTGTCTGGTGAACAAGTACCAGAACAAGTTCAGAACAAGTACCTCTGATTTTCGTATCACCTCTGCTTCAGGACTGCAGCAGACTGAAAGCAGAAATGGTCTGTCAAAATCTCCAGCAAGGAAACAAGGAAAAGAGTAGCAATGTGCAGCCGAGGGGCAAGTGATAGGATGGAATCCTTAGTCCCAGACACAAATTCTCCAGCAGCTCCCAAAGAGGTGGTGCATTGCTATGTCACCGTGTTGAACCGTGCCTCTGAGGTGACTACAGCAGTTGAAATTCAGAAAGCTTTTCCAAATGACTTGTTTACTGTGTGGATTCTTATTTTCATGTAGCAGATGAAATTAATAACTCTTCTCTGCAACTGTCACCTTATTTTTCTGTATTTCCAAAAGCGTGACTTTGTAGGAAACGGCAGTTTTAAATACATTAGTCTGACAAAATCTGGGTCCACTGCATAATTTTATTTGTACAGCTTTATTCATGAGAGTAATGTTCTAATCAGTTCCTTTCTTGTTTCACTTTAAAGTTATCATGATAAAGTTACCTTTTTTTCAGTATATTATTTCATTTTAGAAAGAGTTCTTGAAAATTCAGTCATAGTAACTCTGGTTGAGGCTTCCACATGCCAGAAATTTGCCAAAGCAGTTTGATGTAGTTAATTATTAAATATGATAGTGTCAAATTATTTTGCATGTCTGGGAAATATCACTCTTCCTGTTTACACATTCATTTACCGATCTTAGTTTACAGCTGCTATTTTGGTACTGTGGAAGTGCATGCCATGTATATGCTGCACCTTGTGGCCTTTGGAACTTCAGTAAGATAAGCAGGAATCCAGTTCAGATTCCCTCAATTCAAAGTAGAATTTCCTCGAATCAAAGTAAATCCTTTCTACTTCAAAGAATCTCTGTTACTTTTTACACCTGCAGCAAAGGACCACCTCTTCCCATTCCACTCCACTACTGTTCAATTGACTGCAAAACATGTACTGCCTGCCTTTTAAATTGACATTTGAATACTGCATGCAAACATCTTCAAATTGATCATAACTTCTAGCACACTTAGTGCAAACGTTTCAGTACTAATGTAATACATGTTTTTAAAAGCCCAAACTAGCTGAAAACCAGTTTTCAAAAAATTTTTCCCCAAAAATGAAGTTTCAACAATTGTTTTTGCTTCAGCACAAAACAAAATTAAATTGGGACCGTCGTAATTTCTTCTAAGTCAGGATCAACATCAGAGCATTCACCTGAAATATGAGATTCAAGATCTTGCCTTTGCACCAAATTAGGCAGATTATTGATATTATCACCAGCTCTGAAGTTTTCCCTTCCTTTGTGGCTTTGAGCAGGAATACTGTTCTGATCATGTGATGATTTCCTAAACCATGATTCATAAAAATATGAGTGTTCTAGTTAAATGTGTTGATTTCAATCAATTGTAATTATCCAACAAAACCCTCCACCACCTCTAGTGCAACATTCTTAAGTATCTGCAGGATTTAAACTATGCATCAACAACGACACAGTACTGACTGTTACCTCTTTTTTTGTTGTTGATCAAATGGCCATAATCAGTACCTTAAGCCATAACTTGTGTTGGCGGGTTTTGTTTCTATCGTAATTAATTAAATTATTGGACTCTGGTTTACCTGATTTAAGTTCAAAGTAACTGCTATTATTACACGATTATCGTTGCACGTCAGCCAAGGTTCACTGTTTTCTTTACCATAATTTAGATGAAGGGGGAGAAAAAGAAAAAAAAAAAAAAGGAAAGAAAAATTTTGCCGCCGGAGAATCTCAGCTGCCCTCTACAGCTCTTCCCCCGGAGGGCTGCGGCCCGCCCGACGGCAGTGGCGGCGCTCGGTCCGGCCGTGCTGCCGCGGGGCGGCATCCTGAAGGCAGGCGCCAAGCCCCGGGAGCCGGGGCCCGTCCCGCGGTGGGGCGGTGTCGCCCCCAGAGCTGGAGCGGCCCCGGGCCGCGGCGGGTGCGCGCAGGGACTGGCCTTGCCGCGGCCCCGCGCCGCGGTGGGACCGGCCGCGCCCCTCGGGCGGGGGTCCCCGCCCCACAGCCCGCGCGCGGCGGGGCGGGGGACAGGCTGCACCCGTGCGCGGGCTGGGGGGCTCCCCACCTGCCGGGATCACGGGCGCTTCCGAGCAAGTCCTGGGTGCCTGCCGAAAGGGGAGCTGGGGGGGCATCGGGAATTCTGTCGCTGCTCTAGGTGAGGCCCACCGGACCTGCCGATGTGAACGCGCACACATTGCGCTAGATAAGGCAGGCATGCATTTCAGAGGCATGGCACACGGAGAATCAGGAGATTCCCTCTCCACAGGTCAGCCAAAACTTAACATCAGGAAGCATCTAAGCCTAGATACAAACCCAAGAAATAAATGTAAAATCATGCTAGAAATTGAAACTGTTCTATTTCGCTGCCTTAGTTATTGAAGGGTAATTTGCTTTTCCCCTAATTTGCTGTTTGTTTTGCTTTCCCTCACAGGTTAAATTACAGAAAGCTGAATACCCATACACAGAAGGCACGCACTTTTATTTCCTTCTTTTTTTTTTTACACACTTGATCTCTGAAATCTGTAGTTATGGTTTCTGACACAGTATTCCCCCAGCCTTTTTAACAAAGAGCAACATGGCAACGGAGTTTTAAAGATCAGCATATACAATCTCCTTTATGCCTAGGAAAACTAGTAGTGATTTGTGTCTTGAATGTAGTTTTTGCATTTGTGTCAGGCTGGTGTGAGTACCTGGAGGAAGGGTATGTGGTGAAAAATGACACAGCTGAATTTGAAGGGATAGAGAGAGTGTCATGCGGGAGCTGAAATACTAGGATGAAACATCATACACAGCGTTTTGAGTGTCCCTCAGGTCTCAGTATTTGGGATTTTTGGTGAGTATTGACAGGAGACATGCATGAAAAGGAAGGAGGGCTGAGACCAGGAGAACGGGGAAGTAGGAGTGAGATGCCAAAACCATGGGAATGCAAACGATAGAAGAGGGAATGTGTGGAAGACATAGTCTGTCACAGGTGAAAATCTGTGCAGCCATCTTTGACTAGTAGCAAGCCCTGAAGAGTCACAATACGCAACAGAAGAATTTTCATTGAAATTGGAGCTTAAAGAAGGACTTCTAATATACATGGCATCTCATAAAAATACTTTTTTCCCCCCTGAACATAGTCTGATAAAATGTATTAGGTATCTGGTACTATGTAACAACTTCTTTCTTCGTCCCATTCCCTTTTCACTACCCATTACACTGAAAGCTCCCACAAATACAATCCCTTAGGGAGGGGACTGCCTTTACCAGAGGTAATAGGTGTGGTGGTTAATGTTTGCCACTTGCACCCTCCCAGTCCTACTAGATTAGCTGCTAATCTAATATAAATGTGAAAACAAACGTGAAAACAACAATAGCAACAACAGAAAAGAAAAGCCTCACAATCTGCTTGGAAGATCTGCCGTGAGGCTAAAAATGAGGGATCTGGTAAAACTTCCCTCCACTTACTGGCCTTAAATTCAGTTGTGTCTTGAATTGGTTCATGAAAAATCCAGCTAATTTCCTCT
Source organism: Falco biarmicus (assembly GCF_023638135.1). Classification (NCBI taxonomy): domain Eukaryota; kingdom Metazoa; phylum Chordata; class Aves; order Falconiformes; family Falconidae; genus Falco; species Falco biarmicus. Next base: position 103,737,386 of record NC_079290.1, read on the forward strand.
GCCATCCTACCTCCCAGTCAAGTCCATTTCCATCTGCCTCTTTGATTCATTCATGCTCACCCTGGTCTTCATTTTGTTCACTCACTGTAATGTGTGCAGGCTGAATTAATGCATTGCTTCTCAAAGTGATTTCAGAGGTTCATATTCATCATGCTGTAACATAATGCTCTGCAATATTACTCAGTCCAGCAATATTTGTCCAGCTTCATGCAGAGTAAACTTGCTCAGCTGCACTCATGTCACTTGGAGAGAAGCTGGCAAAATATCAGCTGCTGAATCAAGTAAATTCACTACAAATTTGCATAGTTCTACATTCATCTGCATATAAACCACATTAATTTTCACCACATCATACAGTTACATTGGTACAATGCCAGTCACAAGAATTACTGTTCTGTTTAACTATGTATATAGTTGGAATTATGGCATAAAAATATATGCTGGAACTCTGTTCCTTTCAAAATCTTAACCTTAACCTGCTTATGCATTTAATAGACAATAATATAAAAAGAGTGCATTTCCCTGAGGAAAGACAGGAATGATAATAAGTGATTTATGATGGTTTATGTTGCCTGAGGAGATTTTTCACGGTTCATTTGCCAGATCGTCACTACTTAGATTTATTTATTTTCATTTATTAAAGTTCTGGGTTCCACAGGAATGTGTTTCTTAATTTCACCTCAGCTTAAACACATTTATTGTAAATGTTAATATTGAAAGTTTAATTGTAACTTCACCTCTGAGTCAGGACAACTGAAATACTGTGCGTGTTTTCTAGAGAAAACCAATAGAATTTTAAAGATTTCAGTTTATTTGTTGGGTTTTTTTTTAACTGAAATTGTATTTTACTTTTCACCACATTTTTTAAAAAAATCCCCAAGAAGTAATCTTTACAGGACACCGATCATGCAAAGGTGTATAAGATAGTACTAATTCTTTTCTCTAAGCAATTATTTACACAACATTGCCAGAAACAACAATAGTGGAGGTCTTTCAGTTAAAAATAAACAAACAAACAAACAAATAAATAAATAAATCACACAGGGCACGAAGCCATTCTTTTACAGTAAGTAGAAATCTTCTTTGTAGGATTTTTTGGAGAGTCAGGAAATATCAGCTGCTGTGCGATATGGTATCTTTATTACAAACATAGTACTCCAGCTAATGCTTTTTGTTACTGATACAGAATGAGGTCATAGGAAACTACATAAGGGCTTCCATCAAGAACTTTCAATAAAATAGAATCTATTAATAAATACATAAAGGCAAAGTATTATTGTACAACAATATATTCTGTACCTCATTTCATGTGTATTCAGTGGACTGTTGGTTTAGCATGCATTCAGGTGCATACAGGAGATTCATGATTGTCAGGTCATTCCTCTGTCCTGTGTCATACTCACGTACTAATGAATTGCACAAGAATTCCCTGATATGTACAGTCATTTGATATGCACCCTACTTTAAAAAAAATCCATAAGCAGTTGGATGACAGTTCAAATGTCACAGATGCTCCTTGAACCATTGATTTGTTATTAAACGAAAAGAGTTTGTTGGCATTTTAACAGTGTTGTAAACCTCGTTTTGAGAAGATTTTTGTGACAAAAAAAATTATGCACTTTTCTAGCAGTTTAGACCAAGGCCTTAAAAAAATCTTTACAAATCCTAAAATTCTCACACCACCCCTTGAAGGTAGCTCGCTGGGCGTTATACTTTCAGCTGAGGAGGTATTAACATTAGCTTATCCGTGCTGAGGTGGTGCTTCCAACATTTTTTGTTTGCTAATGATGGTTTATCTCCACCAACAGACTCGGAATTGTCATGTAACTTGGTTGCCGTTGCCACTATTGTCCCGAGTAGAACATTACCTAAGGGCAATCAGAGGAGTGATCTTGGCTGCAGCTCCTCCAAGTGAAGCGTGAGCCTCTCTTATCTCCAGAAACAATCCACTGGAGCAGGCGTTATCGTCTTTCTAGCACAGCTGCAGGTATTCGTGATCTATGACCCATTTGTCCCAACAACACGGTTGGCTTCAGCACTTCAAGTAGCGAGGTTTGTTTCTAACCCAGTTATCGTTTTATGGAATTAGATTTGGGAAGAATCACATAAATAAGACGGGACACTGGCAGGCGTGGTGCCCTTTTATCAACTGCAGCTGAAATGTTTAATTGTGATGTGATGGTACTTGGAATAAGTTGTGATAATGAAAACAGTGCTGACAGCTTGTCTCTACTGAAGTTCATTGTTCTAGTATCAGCAAGTAACAGCTAGAACTGCTGCTACCCACAGGGCTCAGCAACTACTTGCTTCCCGCTGTAGTTGTCTCTTATAATCGCAGTGCACAAAAACGTTACTCTCGCCTTAGCCAGGACCATTTATAGGACTAAAGAACACCACAAAAAACCAAACCCAAACCAAAGCCCACCCCCCCAAAAAAACCCCAACAAACCCAACATCCACCACCAAACTAAAAAAAAACCGTTGATAAAACCGTCACGTAAGTAAAGTATAAAGGTGGTATTTTTCAAGAGAAAAATCAGAGAAGCAGCGGACCAGTGTGAGCAGCGGGATGGCTCCGCAGCACGCACCGGGGCAGGGGCTGCTGCTGCGGCGTGCGGGGGGTGCGCTCCGCTCTGCTGGGGACGCACGGCTTTGCTGCGGGTTTGCCGCAGGGTTACGGTGGTGGCGGGTCCACCTGGCCACAGCACCCCGCAGGGGCCGGCCGGGATAGTGGGCAGATGTTATCAGCAAGAAAGACGGCTTCAGGGGGAAAGCGGAAACCCTTTAGACGGTTCCACGTTGCAGCCATAAAAAAAGAAGAGGAAAAGCAACCAGGTGGCGTATTTAACATAGACACCTTAACAGACAGTTGCAAGCAAATCTAAAAGGAAAGCCAAACCTTGCCTGCCTGTGTCACTTTCCCGAGCGCAGTGGGGAAAGGTGCTCTCTGCTGGACGAAAGAAAAAGCTGTTTTGAGGGAGCTGCTGCGCTTTGGGCCAGCTAGGTCCCGGCGCGCTGGACAGCCGAAAGGAGACAGGAGTGCGCTGTCCGGGTCAGCCGGCGGGCAGCGTCGGCGAGACAGGGGGGCTAGCCCCGGCCCCGACCGGCGGCTGGCGGCTCTGTAGCACGCCCGGCTCGGGGCCGCTCCTCGTCCCCCGCGGCGTGGCTGGAGCCGGGCGGGGGGTGCACCCTGCCGCCACCACCGCCCCCTTAGCGGCGCGGAGCTCCCCGCCGCGCCCCGTCGGGCACCGCCGCCCGCGCGCGGCGGGAGCGCAGGGAAGCCCCGCCCCCGGCCGTTCCCCAGCGGCCCGATAAAGGCAGGTGCGGGCAGGCAGCGGGACCCCGGCTCGACGCGCCCGCCGATGCGCAGAGCCCTTGCCCCCCGGACGCTCCGCGCAGAGCGGCCCCCACCTGCCGGTGCAGAGCCCGCGGTGGCGGGGCAGGGTCGCCGCCGACTGGACGCGCCGCTGCCCGCGCCCCCCGGCCGCCGGGCTGCGGGGTGACCGGGGGCTCGCCGCTCCGGACCTCCGCAGAGGCGGGATTTCTGCGGGAAGGGGACGCGGGGTTTCGCAGCGTGGCTCGGCGATGAGGCAGGTGTCTGTAGTGGGGCTCCTCCTGGGGCTAGCGGCTCTCCCAGCGGCGCTGGGACAGAGGAGCTCGGGCAGCCCTATAAATAGCAGCCAGCCTCAGAGCTTTGCTATCGTCTCGTTCAAATGGGATCACGTCAAGGACCCTTACATCATTACGCTCTGGATACTTGTGGCCAGCTTGGCCAAAATCGGTGAGTCCGGAGCTACGTGTTGATGCGTGTTCTCTCTTTTTTTCCTCCGCTTTTCCCCTTCTCCCACCTAGCAGTCAATGAAGAAAGTTTAAGTGCGCTGCCCCGTGCTCGGGGCTGTACTGTGCTCGGTTCCGATCCCGCGGCACGGCCCGACCAGGTGCCAGGCGGCGGGGGCCCGGGCCCCCAGCCCCCTCCCGCGCCTGGGGCTGCGGCGGCCGTGCCGTGCGCCTGGGGTGCCCCTTGCGATTCCTTGGAACATTTCGCTGCTGTTCCTGGGAAAACTCTTGGCAGAAGTGAAACAGAAATTGGGCCTTATTGCTTACACAATGCCTGTTCCAGGTTACGATGCGCTGTTCGCCTGCCTGCGATGGTTAGCTGTGTTAATTGGCTCGATCAAAAAGAAACACTGTAAACTCTACATTTGAACTTGGCATTCTCTGCTTTGCAGTACGTTGCTGTATTAGTGGAAGAGCATGGTTTGTAGAAAAGGGTCATACGTTATCAGACCATCTGATGCAGCTGAAAAAATACAAGCTTCAGAGCATACAGAATTTTCCCCAAGAAATGGGCATCAGTGAAAAGCAAGGTGCACTTCAGTGCATTTTAGATGAGTTTATATAAATGCTCCAGCTCTTGTGTTCTGAGCTTTGTGACTTTTTCCAAAAACAATCTTACCTCAGTAACACTGCTGAACTAGAAGAGTCGCTGGTTGATTGGGATGTATTTTTTCTGCTCGATACTATTATTTTCAGTCCTTTTTGTCTTTGGAGCAAGACCCAGACCTCCAGTTCAGCTAACATTGAAAATGTCATTGTCAGTTTTCAATAAATATAATCTCTAAAATCTGCCTAAACTCAGAAGGCATGATCAGATGAAAATCCTACTGATACTTTTCTGTAATTGCACTGTTAATACTAATTTGGGGTACTGGAATCAGATTCCATGGATTTTGCATATCACAGAGAATGGAAGATGTAAAAAGGTGTACTTGGGTATGTTCTGTCTAGCACAGAAGGTAAACACAGTAAGACTTGGGTGGAAGATGCTGTCTTCAAATCCAAACAAAACATTTTAAAAATGAGAAATAAGTTATGCAGAGGTGATGTTGTAAAGCATTTTCCAGTGATACCTGCATCTTGGGTTTCACTTGATTAGCCATAGATACATAACCGAGTATCTTTTTCCGAATTGCTGTTGGACTACACCTTGCAAACAGCTTGTGTTCAGATGGTTGCTGCATTAGCTACGTTACATACAAATACAGGTTTGTTTTAATTGACTTTTATTGGTGGGTTGCATCAAGGAGAAAGCGGAGGAAAGCACATACAGGAAAAAGCAGTGACAATGCTGAGTCTCTATAGAATTGTGTTAACTAAACTAATACACAATTTGCTCATTTGAACCTTCTTTTTGAGGTACTCTTCTAAATAAGTATTTACCCTCCATGTTATTAAGGGTTTGCTGCTTTGTGTGTGTGTCATGGTTGTACAGAGTAATGTCAGTGCTGCACAGCTGTACCAGTGCTGTGTCAGACACCCAGTGAAGCTAGCAGGATAGTTAAATTGTCCTACAAGAAGGCAGCAGGGCAGTTAGATTGTCCTTCCTATATTTAAATTGCAGTGGCCCAGAATAAGATTATCTTGCATTAACATGAGACATTTTACCATGAAGTTCTCAGTATAAACTCTTGATAAACCACTAATTGTCCTTGGAGTTCAGAAGCTGAGTGTTGCTGATTCTGTTTTTAAATTCTTTTCACAGCTGCACAGAGCATGTCACTTATAAACAGTATCTACTGTCAGCTCCATCATTTTTCTTCCCCAAAGCTCTCAAACTTCATTCTTTTTTTCTCTTCACATTTGTAATTGCAGTCCTATGCTGCTCTGGACATGGTCTGTGAAGAAGCAATGGACAACTGCTGTATTCCACTGAGAGCCTATGAATGCTCCTGCTTTCCCCACCAGTCACAAATAAAATACAGAAAAGCAGAAATGTATACTTACTGTTCAACAGCTTATTAATGAAGAAAGCATGAAGGTGTTCATGTAAGTCAGTGAGCAAGGGAACTGAAAAAAAAACCAAAACGGTTTACCAGCTTTCTGTCTGCCTTGTGTCTCAATGGTTCTAGAAAGTAGAACGGAAATCTGTCAGAATATTTTGAATGGCAGAAATGCTGTGCTGGATCAAAGAAGTTTTATACATTCAAAAAGCAGTAACTGAGGAAGAAAATACAGAACATCTGCCCTTGTGTCTCTTGCTTTACTGCCTGAAGGAGGGCAAAGGTAGTGAAGTCAAAAGGCTGGTTTTGTTCTATTTTTCAGCAGGGGAGGAGCTGTTCTTGTACATGCAAGCTCAATTCCCCATGGTTACAGAGGTTGGGAGAGCTACTTTACTGGTGGATGAGAGGCAACTAGGTCAGCTAAGGGTCTTGTGGTAACTGCAGTTGTTAGCTGGGGATGAAAAGTGTATGAAAGTCTTTTGCCTTCTCTTGCATTAGAATAACCTTAGGGTTGTTTTTTTGGTAGTGTGTGTATGGTTTGTTTTGGTTTAGTTGCTTGGGGTTTGGGTTCTGGTTTTTTTTTTTTTTTTTCCCCAAAAATGTTTCAGTTCATGATGTTACGTGGTTTGGGGAAACATGTTTTTAGTAGAGGATTCTTGTGGATTTTCTGGGACTTGATGTTCCTGTTGTGTACATTCAGAACGTAAACTGGTGCTGGCAAGGTATTCTGCAGCATAAACTGTTGTGTGTGAAATCTTGTAAGCATCCCAAGCACATGAAGAGGTGCCTAGTGTTTTGGGCCTTGTGGGAAGGAAGCCCCTATTTTATTTTTTTCATGTGAAGAATACTTATCTTTTGGGCAAGTCTAAGTATCACTACAAATGAAACTGTGAAAGATGAGCCCTCATACAGTTGGCTTTCATGCACAGTTTGTGTCTATTATGAAACTTCTGATGCATCTCAGTGTACTGTTTTACATACTGTAATTGATTTCATTTGGACCTCTTCATTTGAAATGTTCCAACTCTTCATTCTAAGGTACACAGTGTTCCACTTTGGCTAATGATCTTTATTTCCTCTTTTGATAGGCTCTCTTATCACTACAAATGAGTATCCTTATGGGATAAGGCCAATAAACTACTTACATGTGTAAAACTAAGCCAGAAAAACATCTTATCTACATGAAAAAGGTACGTGAGGTACAGCTGAGAAATTTCCTAGTGGACTTCAGGCGTCCCACTTCCTTGTACCTCAGTTCTCCAGATGAAACAAGCAATACAAATGAAAAAAACAACCATCCAACAGACACATAGTTTCCATTTGTATTGGAAACAAGTAGAAGGAAAGGAATAATCAGCTCGGGAGTTAAAAATGGGCAAGAGAAGAAATAGTTTAAATTCTGAATATTGTATACAGTTTTTTCTGGGGATATTTCTGAAGCCATGTCAATTGCAAAAAACCCCACAAATAAATTATGCTTTTTACTTGGGGGATATCTACTGCATGCTTCTGTACTTGTTTAAAATCCTGAGAGAGAGGTATATTTTATTTATATTTTAATTGGAAATTAAGCTAGGGAACTTGTAAAATTCCAACTTGTGGTTTAAATCCTTTTGTGTACTGTATAATTTTTCGGAAGGGTAGTTAATTGCTTGTCCCAAAATAAAATAAAAAAACCTGCAAAGCAGTCTTTCTGTCTGTTTGGCCCCCTGAACTTGCTCAATGTGGAGCTGATAAGCAACTGTAAGAAATGGGAGAGTGAGTGACTATGAACAGGAATGAGGAAGGGTACATAGCCTTTTCATTATATGTGAGTCAAACCTTTTGCCAACTGTTTTTGCTGGTACAGTTTATGCTGAGTCTAAGAACATGACAAAAGGGTTTTTTTATATATATTGTCTGTGTAGTTGCACACAAATTCTAAAGGCTTTTATATAAGAAATGTAAAAGTGGGAGTGAAATTTGAATCCCGGGCAGCTGGTAAATCTGTCTTCAGGAATGCCACAGTGCTTTGGAGGAGGGGGAAGAAGTGATTCAACAACAGCGAACAAACATTTAGGAGAAGGCTGGCCTAGTGATACCTCAGAAAGATACCCTGTCAGATGGACTTGCGAGTCCGTCAGCTCTGGAGACCCCAGGAGGACATGAGCTGTAAAGCACGCCGTGTCTCTAAGCTTACAGAGATACAGGTTTCTACAAATGCTCTAGTTTCTGCACTCCCAGGCCCCTTCATATTGTCTCAAACTACTCGGAGAAGGAGCTCCTCAGAGTATTTTGTTAACACAAACAATTGTTGTTGAGAATTTTAAGTATGTTAGGGATGGGCTAGGGAAGGAACTGTGAAATGCAGGTCTAACAACCCATTCGATTTAGACTCCTGGGGCAGTATTTTCTTTGAAGAAATCAATAACCCTGCCTCCAAAGCAAACTGTCAAAACAAAAGCCCATTTGACTCCCCAGTTTCTCCTAGCATTTTAGCACTAGTGAAAAGTGTTGGTTATGTAGAGAAAATGATGAAAGGATATTACAAGAAAAACAAAAAATGTGAGAATAGCTGTTCTGCTGGCAATTCTTTAGTCAATAACATCTTTTGGAAGAAGTGTTGAAGGATGCTTAGCAGAATTTTATTGGGAGTATTTAACTGAAAATGGAGCCAGAGACTCAAATGGTGGGGATACTACCAGGTCCTGCAAAGCTTAAGCTACCAGCCTTGCTGTGATTGTAGTGCCTGTTAAAAGCTGCTTTTACTAGCAAGTGATAATATGAAAAAGGACTTTGCATTGTCTAGGAAGTCTGGACTTGGCTACCTTCCCCCAGATAACAAAAAATTGTTCTTTTACTTCTGTTGTGAGCTCAGCAGAAGATGGAATGAGTTGGCATACTTATAATGAAGGCATATGCCTTTCCTTCCTGGATATAGCCTTTTATTATCTATCTTAAAAAGAGAAATGCTATAAATTTGTGCTGGCAACTATGGTATGTAACGGGAATGCCTTCATTTTAGTAAGATGCTGTATTTCCTCTTGCAAAGTGCAGTTTAGAATCCGTGCGAGCTGGGAATGTTACGTACTGTAAAATCTCTGCCTTCTAAGGAATTACCTTTTGTATGCAACATGCAGCTGAAAAGAACATTTCCAATACAGAATAATAGCTTAGCATTTTCAGTCCTAGGAACAACTGTGTAAGGCCATGTCTTTATTAAATTTATGATCTGTAACTGGATGCCTGTTTCCACACTTTATTTCCACTTTACTCTTGTACCTTATTCTTTTTCTGTACTTCCTGCCTCCCTGAAACACACATCTCTCTTCTCCCTCCCTCCTCTTTCCAAGTCTCAAGTCTTAATTATTTAGAGTAGGGAAGAAGATATCAGGGCAGTATAATTCAACAAGATTCAGATTACATCCCCTGATGAATAGCAAATGTACAATGGCAACTTGTGTGAATTGCATAAGAAAACAATGGCATTTTGAGAATGGCCTTGAATTGAATACAGTTCAGGCATGCATACCTAAGAAAGGATCTCTGCCATCAGTTACGTTCAGGCACCTGTGTGCAAAGTGCTCGACGTTCTCTGCAGAACAATGGAATTCTTTTAATACTGTAGTCTTAGGATTGTCGAAACCATTGATTTACTATCTTTAAAGCTAAAGCCAGTTATTGCTAAGAGTGATCTGCAAACCCCTGAAGTGACCGTAAATCTCTCATGTGGTAATGCAGCAGACCACAGGCCTGCAAGCAGTAAGTGCAAGCAGCAAACCCTTTCAGGTGTACACAAGTTCTTCCACTGAAAGGCTCTGTGAGGTCCCCTTTGCTTTTGTGGAGCGTTGTGTGTTAAGAGATCTTAGCAGAGAAGCTGGCGTTGGAAATCCTGAATTATTACTTTGACTTAGCCGGTAAGAAAGTTGCTTTCCCAGCAGTTGTTCTGACTCATACTGCCAGCTGACTTAAAAGACAGTGAGTTTCACCACCAGTCTGCTTGAAGAAATGATTTGACTTCCAATACAAAACTTCTTCTCCCCCCTTTTACAATGTTTTGATTGCTGTGAACAGGATGATGGACCACAGAGTTCTTCTGTACCTTCTGTAGGGTTTGTTCTATTCCAAGATGAAATGTTGAGTCCAAAGTCATAGAGGAGTATTTCTTACCTGATTATTCTTTTTTTTTCTTTTGGGAAATTGTCTCTGTTTTTTCTCATCCTTCTGCAGTAGTGCAGTTAAACGAGTGTCCCAAAGAACTAGGGGCTCTAATTGTTCTTCAGCTTGCTAATAAGTGGCACCCTTTTAAAATCACAGACCATTAAAACAATCTTGGTAAATTGCAGAGCGTGGCTGGTTGGCTCCATTGTAGTATTTTGATTCCTTCTGTAAAACAGCTTGCAGGAGTATTCACCCCTATGGAAGGAGTGACTTGATACCCAATTGGCTGCTATGTAAAACACTGTAGAGTCATAAACACTACAACTACAGGCTGACAGGGATGAGTTGACTGAGTCGGAATGCAAGACCTCAAGTGGAAACACTTTTAATTAAGGTATGAATATTTAATTCTTATTCATGGAAGAAGAAAACTGGAAGATACTCTGAAAGGCCTGTGCAAAAGCAGGGGTTTTAAGTAGATTGATCTGGAGAGTTTTCTCCTTCCAGTAGCTGAAAGTAGAAGTCATTCTGGATTCATTAATATGTGCCTAGGTGAGTTCTGCTTTTATCTATTGAAAGAAAAAAAATGCCTTGGCCTTCTGTCAACCCTGAATGTTAAAATCAACAGACACCAAGAAAGATAATCAAGTAGTTTGTATACTGATTTTTCAGAAACATTTGGTTATGATTTTCTCTTCACCTACAGTTTGTTAAAAGTGTGGGGGGAAAAAAGTAGAAAGTGTAAGCTTTATGGATTTATTCACTTCCAAAAGTTGGGCTTTGAGGAGAATATTCAATATTCAGAAACCTGTAAAGGTCTTGAGCCAGTAAGATTTCATAATGAAAATCTTCCAGGTGCAAGCAGATTGTAAACTGATTTTCTGTTAACTGTTTTGTCATGATTAAAACATTCTAAGTATTTTATTAAAATGAGTATTGTTTCATTGGTTTGGTGGCACAGTAGTATTCCAGGGACTAAATGACACAGGCTGATATGTAAGTACATCAGTAGTAACAGTTGTATTGGTGGTATAGTTGTTATGTGATCATATGTAAAACTAGATGTAGTTGTTAGTATGGAGTTATTGCAGTCCTACTCCAGTGGAATAGCAGTACTGATGAAATCTGCATGTAGATTTTCAGGCCTTGATAGCTTAGACGTACCTGATGAATTAATTTAATGTTATTTAGTGGGTTAAGTTGTTACAATATTCATGCCAGAATGAATGAAACAGTGTTTTAATGCTTCCTCTTCTGTTCTGGTGCATAGTCCAGAGTTTAAACTGCTCTAGGACTTGGTTTGAATTAAGTTGCCAGATTTTCCACTGACATAGCTCTGGTCCTCATCTATTCCATCCTGCTCAGTTCTGGGGATGACTTTGGGACAGCAATGAACTGGCAAAAAGTAATCTTTCAAGTTGGGTCAGTCAGTGACAAGTGTGTTAAAGGCTTAAGTCAGTGGTATGCTGCTCCTGTAATTTAACTGTCTCTGAAACTGATGGCTAGGGAAGAACAACACAGGAGTGTCCTGTAACACAGGAATTGGTTTGCTGTGTTGCTGGACACTGGGTCTCCTGTAGAGTTAACAGAATAGTTGAGGTTGGAAGGGACCTCTGATCCAGCTTCCCTGCTCAGCCAGGGCCACCTACTGCTGGTCACCCAGGACCGTGTCCAGGCAGCTTTTGGACATCTCCAGGGGTGAAGACTCAGACTCCACAACCTCCCTGGGCAGCCTGTGCCAGTGCTCGGCCACCCTCACCATGAAAAAGTGTTTCCTGACTCTCAGAGGGACCCTCCCGTGTTTGTGCCCACTGCCGCTGGTCCTGTCACCGGGCACCCCTGAGAAGAGCCTGGCTCTGTCCCCTTTGCACCCTCCCACACGGATGAGATTCCCCTGAGCCTTCTCTTCTCCAGGCTGAACAGTCCCAGCCTCTCCTCATGGAGAGAGGCGCCAGTCCCTTGGTCATCTTGCTGGCCCCCCATTGGACCTTCTCCAGCATGCCCGTACCTCTCACGTGCTGGGGAGCCCAGAGCTGGACGCAGGGCTCCAGGCACGGCCTCACCGGTGCGGGCAGGGGGGAAGGATCCCCTCCCTCAGCCCACGAGCAATTCCTTGCCTGACACAGCCCTGGATACCGGTCCAGCCGCTTCTCTGCTGCAAGGGCACAGCACTGGATCATGGAAAACTCCGGCCGCTTCTCTGCTGCAAGGGCACAGCACTGGATCATGGAAAACTTGGTGTCCACTGGGACGCCCGGGTCCTGCCCTGCCCAGCCACCTTCCAGCCAGCGGCCCCCAGCACATCCCAGTTGGTGCCTGCGGCCGCTCCTCACCAGGTGCGGGACTTTGTGCCGCTCCTTGCCGAGCCTCCCCAGGCTCCTGCAGCCCGTCCCTCCAGCCTGCCCGGGTCCTGCGGGATGGCAGCACAGCTCTGGCCCGTTGGCCACCCGCCCAGAGCTTGTGCCGTCATCCGCCTCGCTGGGGGTGCGCTCTGCCCACCCTCCAGATCACCGATGAGGCCGTTGGACCCTGGGGTACGGCACTAGCCACTGGCCTCCAGCTGGGCTCTGTGCCACTGGCGAGCACTGCCAGGGCCTGGCCATCCAGCCCGTGTCCAACCCACCTTGCTGTCTGCTCGCCTGGGCCCTGCACTCGCAGCCTCGACCGTGCCAAAGGCCCTGCTGAAGGCCAGTGGACACTGCCCACTGCTCTCCCCACACCTACCAGGCTGGGCATTTAATCATGTAAGTTAACCAGGTGGGTCAAGCATGACTTCCCCTTGTCAAAGCCATGCTGGCTACTCCGACGACTTTCTTGTCCTTCATGTGCCTGGAAATGGTTTCTAGAATTAGTAGCTCTATTAGGCTGCCGATCCTGGTCTTTGGATTAGCAGTGTTCATACATGGATGAGCCTTCATTCACATCCTATCTCGTCAAAGAAAGCAGCTCTGCTGCATGTTGTTTTGATGGAATCAGTATGCTTTGATTAACTGGAGCAAAATTGCATGCTAATACGGAGGCCAGACGGTGGCCACAATGGCCATGCTATCGTAAATTAACGGAACGGATGACAAGGTACCAGCATAAAGTTCAGCTATCTTCAAACCTGTGTGCTTTCTGGTCGGAATAGCTGCAATTTTCTGATCCAAATGATTTTCACTTCTGTCACCCACTCTTCTGCCTTCTTTCAGCTGATGCAGCTTGAGTTCCATCTCTTATTTTAGACAAACCATTCTCCAGGCCGAACTGATATTCTAACAGATGGTATTACTTGGTGGGGATGTGCGGTGAGACCTGTGAACTGGCAGTACCAAGCTCAAGCAGGAGCTGGTTCAGCAGGAATGTGTGTTAACCTGGAGGTGGTGGTTGCAGTGTTCCCTGCTATAGAGCCTCTCTCTATAGAGCTTCAAGAGGACAGTTTTTCTCTTGGGCAACCTGTCCTCAGGGGGACTCATCCAGTGGCTCTGCGTGTTGTCCTGTGGAATACAGTGTATCTTAGGGGTGTTACATTTAGGGGTATAAAAAGAACATGCCTAGCAAGGTTTATTTTTTTTTCCTTGCTAAGGTGGCATGGATGGACAAGACGAACAGTCAGCATCACTTTGTTCTCTTTAACATTAGGCTTAAGTATCCCTTGAAATCAGGGAGCCACCTTTGTCTGCTTCTGATAATCCTAAAAATCTTCATTTTATCTGGGCTTTTAAAATATGGATTATGTATCTGCCAGTTGCTGCATTGTTGCTGATTTGCACATGGTTATACCTAAGAGGTTTAAAAAAACAGTATGGTGCAGCTATCCACAGCTGCAGAGTTTGAAGTGCTTTTCTATTTTAGTATTTACCTTTTGTTTTTTTTCTCCTTACTTTAGTGTTCCACAACAATGCAGCAAAATCTTGTGAGTCAAGACAAGAACAAAAGATAGGTTGTAAAACAATGAAGGTGGTAGCTCACTCGGGCCAGCTATCAAAGTTGTTGTGTACCATACAATAGAGCCTGAAACCTGTATCCTGCAGTGCTGAAAACTTACATTGCTTATGCAGCAAAAGTGTCTGGAAAGAGGCGGCTAGTTTTATTACTTTCTTCTTGATGCTATTTAGAAAGAAGGTTTGCACTGTTCCAAAACTTTATTAGAAATAAAGAACATAGTGTAGTTTCTGAACTTGCTATTTTTTTTCCACAGTGTGCTAGATAGGGCATTGAAGTCAGTGAAAGATAAATGCTTTGTAGTTTTCCTTCCTGTTCCCCCCAGCTCAAGTTAATTCATCAGTTTTCAGACATTCTCTGATTGAGTATGAGGTTACTACACTTCACGTGAGTTCAAAGAAAAAAGGTCTGTTACATTTATCATGGAGTTAAGGGGAACAGCAATTCATTACTACATAATACATTGATCTTATTTGCAAACTTCTGTTCCCTAGCATTTCAGTAAACAGAAGTACATCTTGTTTTCATGTCTTGTGCTGAAGAAAATAATTAAGTGAAAAGCTAAAGCTTTTTGTTTTGAGACAAAACTATTATTTTTGAGCACTCAATAAAGCATCTTCATTCTTCAGCCTTTCCTAAGGAATGAATGCATCACAGTTGACCTTACTAAAAAACAGTTTTCAAGACAAGTTGACTTAGTGTTTGAAAGCTTAAGGATGTAAAACAGCAGGGGAAAGTATGAAGCTCATTCTGTTTATTGTGATTTAGAAGTAAAGATTAAAACCAGTCCAAAATAAACCTGCCACCGTAGGTGGAAACTCTGCTTGTGTGTTGGGTACTGAAGCTCTTTACAGCAGGAAAGACATACCCAAAAGTAAGGATGAATGGTCTGTAGCTGTAGTTTCCTTACTGCCTGGTGTGGCATTTGTTCTCCGTCATGTGATGGAGGATTCCGATGAGCTGAAAGTCAGTAGAATGTTGGCTATATGCTCTCACCTGATTAAGTAAGGTAGGACTACAGGCAACAGTAGTGTTTGTGCTGTAGTGCCTAAAACACAGTACCTGGGGCTGAAAGAAGGCTGGTAAATTGCCCCATACTTCGGGAGCTGCTTATCAGTTAAGAATATGATGGAAGTACAGATAAATCATTAGGCAGATTCATTTCCTGAGAAACTAAACATTCATAACTGAAATGGAAATAGTAAAATATATCCTGTATATCATGTGTTTACTTAGATGCTAGTGAACATGGCAGAAAGTGGAGAATCCATAGATTCAAGGAAAATTCAGCTGAAACTTGGCTTCTGTCTTGACAGGTGTTCTCCCCCCCTCCCCATCAGGACTAGCAGTATATTTGGGTACAGGATTTTAGAAGATTAATGGAAAAAAAATATTTTAGCAGAAAATTAAGAAGTTTGGTTGTTCACAGCACTTCATGTTTTAGAACAAAAGGAGGACTGTCCAACCTGCATTTTTTATCTTACAGTTGATATAAGGCAGTGTCAGTTCAGCTAGGTCTTTCTGTCAAGCTCATGCTTTTCTGCTCCAGCATTTTTTTACCAGAACCTATCCTGGCATTTACATATATGTGATCCTTTTAGAATTAAGTCTACATATATAATTTTTTTTCAGTTACAAGCTTTCTCTCACAGTTTATCTGTATGTAAATAACTTAACTCTCTTTACTGGACGCGAGCCAGCAATGTGCACTTGCAGCCCAGAAAGCCACCCATGTCCTGGTGGCATCACCAGCAGTGTGGCTGGCAGGTGGAGGGAGGGGGCTGTGCCCCTCTGCCCGGGTGAAACCCCCTGCAGTGCGGGGGGCCCCAGCACAGGACAGACATGGACCTGTCATAGCGGGTCCAGAGGAGGCACAGAAATGCTCCAAGGGCTGCAGCAGCTCTGCCGTGAGGGAAGGCTGGGAGAGCTGGGGTGGCTCAGCCTGGGGAAGAGAAGGCTCCGGGGACACTCACTGCAGCCTTCCAGCACGTAACGGGGGCTCACAGGAGGGATGGGACAGACTTTAGCAGAGGCTGTAGCGATAGGACAAGGGGGAATGGCTTTAAACTAGAAGACGGCAGATTCGGACTGGATGTGAGGAGGAAATCCTTGATGATGAGGGTGGTGGGGCACTGGCACAGGTTGCCCAGAGAGGCTGTGGGTGCTCCATCCCTGGGAACATCCAAGGCCAGCCTGGCCGGGGCTCTGAGCATCCTGATCCAGCTGAAGGTGTTCCTGCCCATGGCAGGGGGGCTGGGCTAGATGGCCTTGGAAGGTCCCTTCCTACACAAACCATTCTGTGATTCTATGATTCTACTGAAGTCTAGCTCATATATGTGGTAACAGAAGTAAAAAAAGAGGCAAAAGTGCACAGGTGTAACATTGGATGCATACTGAATTCTTATTGCTCCCCAAAAATGGGTTTTTGCACAGATGTTTTTAGGAATATATGCAAACTTTATCCTATGTCAGAAGGGATCTGACTATATAAAGGACATTTTCCTGTATAAATCAAAGGATCCAGTGTTGATATGACTTTGTACTGTGTATCACGTTTAGTCTGCGTATGACATTCTGGGATTTTTGTTTCAGTTAGGAAGAGAATTGTGTCTGATTTCTACCTTCCTTTTTTAAGGAAACAAGTAGTAATCTTCAGTAACTGAAAGGTTTTGAGTTGTGAGCTACTTCAGCACTACTTTAGCTGTTTGGTGTTTTCCCCTCCTTTTTCTTTATTCACTGTGGAAAATCAGTTTAAACTGATCTCCATGTGAATTTCCTTCTGCATGCTGACCTTTCTCATTTTCCCTGTGTGTGCACTACAGAACACAAATGCATAACTGAATAAACAGCTGTCTTATCATCACTTTCCTACCCCATTTCGAAACATCAAACCTAGTTTCCATGCACTACGTCTTGCAGTATAAGGATACTACTTAAACTACTGTTCTTCCTGCTCTTATCGTAGTGTACTTCACCTCTCAAACGAGATAATGAAAGTATGAGAGTTAACATATTACTTAATCAGAAGAGTTGTGAGGACAAAAATCAAAAGCCATGTTAAAACTCATTGAATTATAGCAGTATCTCAACCATTTGCAAGAAAAAATCAGAGTGGTATAAAATAAGCTGCACTTTGCTTTTTTTAAATATGTGGGAAAATAAACTGTACCTGGGTTTCTGAGCAAAATTCCTTCCTTTATAGGCAGGAATGAGTGCAGTCAGTAAGGAAGCATGTAACATCTTCAGCTTTCTGTTGCCTAAGCCAGAAACTCCCAGGTTTGATTGGTGAAAACAGTGCTTTCTTAACCTTCCATGGAACAAATACAGAGTGCCAGTATTGCAGCACGATATTCCTTATCTGTTTCTTTCCTACATATCACCTTGCTCAGTTCCTTACCATCTTCCTTGTGACTAGCACTGCTGATCTTAAAAGAGCCATTCTGTCATTAAGTAAAACTCTGCAAAGGGAATTGTATATGGAGAAATAGGTGAGTGAGAAGTGATTTCTCCAGCATTCTGATAGAAGGAAGTTTCCACTTGCTTCTCCATTTCCTGACAAAGCTTTAGAACAGGGGTCCTCAAACTATGGCCCGCAGGCCGGATATGGCCCCCCCAAGGGTCCTCAATCTGGCCCCTGGTATTTACAGAACACCCCCGCCCCCCGCCGGTTTAGCCGCAGATGACTGCCTGCCACTTGCACTGGCTCCCTGTTTGAAAGGTTTGAGGACCCCTGCTTTAGAATTTCAAGTCTTTGGAATTCCAAATCCTTCACTCAGGAGCTTCCACAGACCTATAAAAACCTTAGGAAAAGACTCTATCCTTTATCAGTTGTCATTCTGGGCACTTTATGAGAATAGGGAGCATTTCTCTTGAAAGTGTTTCTAACTTGTTAATCAAAAATGTCATCTAGAAAATCTGAAATTACCAAATTTCTGGCACATGTAAACAACATACTTGAGTTTCTGAAATTACATACAAGAGTTGTAATGTGTCCTGAAACTCTTACCAAGCTGCTGGAGCCTTTCTTCCAACATAAGTCTAGTAAAATTTTGAAGCCTTGCAGGGTGTACAGTAGTATTCACTTTCAGTGGAAACTAGCCAGGTATGTTTTCTTAACTTATCTCACATTAAATATGTTTTCCGTTTTAAGCAAGAGCTACTTGACATCTATGATAATTTTTTTTAATTGTTTGTGGTCATCACTGCTAGATTTGAAAACCCTAATGCTTATTTAATTTACTTCCACTGTAATTCCATGCTATTGCAGTTATACTACTTAAAATCTTGCCAGGGTATCTTGTAGGGGGGTAGGAAGCAAGGCAGTCTATCAAGGCATGGAAAGAAGTTCTTTTTAACGCTTTGACTTGGATTAGCCTTCATAGCTATTGCCCCTAGCCTTAGGCTTTAATTATATCCCTCATTAACAGGCAGCAATCCTTACTGTGCCCTGCAAGAAGTAGTGCTGTAGAAGTCCCTACAGTATAAGGAAATTTTCAGAGTTTCAGTGTACTATTGGGATTCATTAAATTATTCCTTCTTCAGCTTTTTTTTTTCTTCTTTCTACAATGGGCCTGAACCAAGGAGGAGTGGTTCTGGTCTGTGTTAAGGCTTTGGTAATTATTTGCACAATTTATTGTGACACTAGAACAACTGTTTCCATTTAGCATTAGTAGTTAGTTTCTTTGCAGTTCTTTATCTGTATGAGCAAAAGTCAAAGCATTCTCAAAGGGAGACCTTTGTTTTAATTCATTTATCATATTAAAATGAAGGTCAAAAGGAAAAGATATTCTAAAATTCATAGCGTGAAATGAGATAACTTAGCATATGTTGGCATTTATTTACCTCAGTTCTCCCCATGTTACTGGGAAATAGTTTAATATTTTAAAAATAAAAAATTGCTTTCAATATCTGTCCATAAATTTCAGTGAATTTTTGAAGGTAACTTTAAAGATAGAGCAGGTGCAAGGTATACTGATAATAGAAAGTAAATTCTACCTTGTTTTCATGCCCCAAAATGCTCTTTAAGTTTATACTGTAAAATCAGATTTTTAGACCTCAGGCAATTGTTTTAGTCAATACTACCTTAATAATCAGAAAATTGCCACTAATCCTGCTCACAGTTGTTGCTGACCCTTTACCATGTAATTGGAAGACGTTATGACAGAAACATGCTGGTTTTATTCTTTCTTATACAGAGTCATTCTATGTGACGTCCTTCAGCTGTGCTTCTTTATGGAATATCATAAATGTACTAACAGCATCCTAACCATGGAAAACTCATAGTAACCCATAACTGAGTTCAGTCTGTGAGGAATATTAACTTGAGCAAGAAGATTCTTTCAAACTTAATTCTAATACCTTTGCATAGGAAATGAAGCAGTTTTAGGATACTTTTGCTGTCCTGTTTTATATCCTCTACTATACTTCAAGGTGTTTCTAATGTGTACTTTGCTCTCATTTTGAAATATTATTTTTGACTGTTCCCATTTTTCTTTCAATGCCATTCAGTTGCATAAGGGCCAAATGCTACCACACTTGCAGTGCAGTGGGACTGCTCCTTCAAAAAAGGGCTATTTGGCATAATTACGATAACTTCACTGTTTAAACTTCATTATGTTCTAAGTGCTTATAGTGGTAATAGTTGCTTACTCACACACTTCTTTGAATTTGACTTGGGGCTATCTTGGTATGTTATGACCTATCAACTGGGAACCTTGACCTGTATGTTGGTTGCATATTTAACTGCTAAAACATGTTGTTAATTGTTCACCTACAAAGAACAGTGACCTAAAATTTCCTGTTTAATGAGCTCATTACAATGCTGTACACTTTGTAAATGGTGATCATTACATATGTGACAAAGCAAGCTTTCTTGAGCTGGATAAAACCAAACTCAAACCAGTTCATCTAAACTAATTAAATATGAAGGGCTTTGTGCCTTGCTTAGGAAAAATAGGTCCAAGATTAAGTATGAATAGTATTAATTGTCATGTTCTTGTAGTGTATGTTAAGACAGTATCCAAGGTCCTATACCAAAAATGGCTTTTACTGCTTGTTACACAATACACGTATATTATATCTCTTTCTTCAGATACAAAATACCTCTGAGATAAAATATATCAGAGTTTTTTTCAACAAATCTTTCAATTTGTGTTAGATTTGGTAAAAAACATAAGGTACTGATTAATAAAACCATTTAAGATTTGTCTAAGTAATACTGCGTAGAAGTTAGTAAAAGCTTTTCCTTCAAGAGTTTTTTACCACTTGTATACAAACAATTCATAATGGCAAAATCAATTCATAAGACCTGCAGAACACCGTTGTTGCAAGGTGCACAAAACAGAATCTAAAGGACTATAAAATATGCTATCAGTCTCCTGACCAGGAAAAAAAACAACTAAGTGCACTTGTTGATAAAGATTAGAAAGGCAAATACAAGTAATAATGATCGACTTCAGCCATATCAAGTCTGTTCAAACACTTCCTGGACAGGCTGGAAAAGCAGTTCCTCGACGCTTTGAATCTTTACTTCAACCAAACCACTCTTAGAACACAGTGGAAGATTTATATTTCCCCCCACCCGCTTGATTTAGGCCCAAATTTATCTGCTAATAAGACAGGGGGTAGAACAGTTACCAGGTAAGGAAAGAACAAGATAAAAGTATGAAACTATAAGAAGGTTGTTTGTGGAAGTCCATAGAGTTTAGGGTTTGGACTAGTCTTATACAGGATTTTAGTTTTTTTATATTTTTAAATTGCCACCGCACAAAGAGGCAAGATATCCTACCTAAGGTTTCTGGTTACACGTTCCCTAGGCATTATTAGTATTTGTGTAGATATGCCTATTGTACTACAAAAAAACTCAACAAAAACCCAAAACACCCCCCCCCCCCCCAAAAAAAAAAAAAACAACACCAAAACCCCCAAAAAATAAAAACCAACAAAAAACCCCCCACCTTGAGGACTAGGGGAAGGGATGACATACAGTAATAGCACGGGCAGTTTCACTCAGGGGCCAATGATAAGACTTTCCACATGAGGCTATGAATGAGAAGAGAGGTATACATCTGTATGAAGTGAATACAGGAGGACTGTGAGTCACTAGTGTGACAATGAATCAGGATGTAGCTGAACTATAGATTGTGATAAGAAATTATTAATGCTGTTGGACCTGCTTCTGCTGTGACTCATGCAGAATGCAGTCTGTATTTCTGATCACTCTGAGCCCACAAAGGTGAACACAGATTGAAATAGGCAGAACTGAAGACTGAAAATAAGTAGTTTAGTTTAACAAACCAAAGTCAAGCAATAAAGAGAGAGTTAACGTTTCTCTCTGTGCCTATGTAATAGGAAGTGAGGGATTTAACGTTAGGGGAAAATAACTATTTAAGAAAATTGATATCACTGTCACAAAGCAAAATGGATATAAAATAGTTGTGAACAAGCTCAGGCTAGAAATAAGAACGAAGGCTTTAGCTGTCTCTATGTGATGAGGGCTGCTGGTGTGCCTTCACATAGGCTTAGCTGGAGCTAAAATCCTCTGAAATGAGGATTATTAAATGTGGTGGTGTGATAATGGAGGGCCTGGCAGCAGGCAACACTACCAAATGGCTCTTGTAGTTCTTACAGTTATAACTAAAATTCCTAGAACTTCTGTGCAGGCTACATAAGCAACAGTAATTACTTGGAAGGTATGGCTATGCAGGCAAGAAATTCTGTGTTTGGTAATGTGGCAAGGGTAGAAAACCTATGTAGTCAAGTCATGAAGGAAATCTTAAAGAGATCCAGTACAACAGAGGTCAATGCACAGGGGTGCAAAACTGGCATGTCATGTGAAAATAGTAAGAGTTACACGGGTAGAGCAGAAAATGAAAGCCACGTGAGTATAAAGAAATACCAAGTACAGCAACTGCAGAAAGTTCATTAGAGAACTGGTAGGTGGGCAGGACTATTGAGAAGTAAAGGGAGCCATAACAGAAGATAAGAGAAATTTAGATATGGGGAACTTCACTACACAGGAAATTGTATCATAAACCTTCTCAGAGTAGAAGAGTGGAGTAAGTAGAAAGCAGAAGAGCATGCTCTTGAACAAATACATGAAACTTAGCAGTTAAAACCAAATATGTAGGACAAGTAGCAAAACCTCTGGAGAAATTTGAGATTAAAGCTGTAGAGGTATAAAGAAAGTTGTCCATCAAACAGAAAACAAGGTGACTGAAGAAGAGAGTTATCCTTCCTTTAAAAAAAACACCAGAACCCCCCCCAAAAACAAAAGGAGAAATGAAAAAAGAGAAACACTAATGGTCATTATTGTGAAGTGATTTTTCTAAACAATTGCAACAGTGAAGTTTCCTAAGGAGTCAGTACTGTCTGCTGTTTCAGAAACCCTTACGGCTGGTCAGGACTAGGTGATGTGCTGAATGAAACTGGCATGCCTTGCGCTCAGTATCATGAGAGAACCACAGAGAACAATACTACAGGCAGTCAGCAAAGATCAGGGATTACATGAGATTGTTAGTAAACCAAGAGTTAGAAGTGATTTGCTCAGCTTCTTTTTAGATGTTGGGGAGGTCAGGGTATCTGGATCTCCTACATACAGAGCTCAATGAGGAAAAATTGTCAAACACTAAGAATCTAAAATAACTTTTTAAAGGAGTTTGCAGACAAAAAACAGGGGGGAAAAGGGTAGAAAATGCACAGTTCTCTCCATCCCAGCATCTACACACAGTTCATACACCATGAATGCTGCAGTCTCTGCCCAGGGGCTTGCATAGGCTATGTCATGCATTCCTACAGCACTGCTGCTGCTTGTTTTGTATGGCAGGTGCAACTGGTCAGTCTGAGCTGTGCTTCCCTGGCTGCAGCTAAAGCTTGGCGATAGGGAGCAAGACAGTGGCCAGGGATGTATGCCTTTTCAGGATGGTGGAAACAGAATGATCCCTTCTTGAAAATGTATGTTCCATATTATATTTTAGATAGTGTGGCCATTCCCTAGTCAGGTAGACCAACATAATAGGAATGAACTGGGACTTCCCAGAGGCTTTTGGACTGTATTACTGCCCAGCTACAATTGATCAAATTAGTTCACAAACTGGTATTTGATTATACTTTGAACTATTACGCAGGCAAGGTAAAGCAGATTTTTCCATGTGTGCTAACGGAATATACTTTGTATTTAGGATTATTTTTTTTATAAATGATAATGTATATCTGCAAAAGACGCTAGTGAAAAAACCTGCAGAAAGGGTAGAACTAAACAGTTTTTGAATAGAATCCCCACTTGGTAATACTAAGGAGAACATTAACAGGTAGATAAGAAACAAAAATTTCATGCTTGCTGGTCAAACTGGAAGATGTTTAGAAGAAAGATTTCCCTTTGGGCTGAATATTCTTTTGTGGAATTGATGTATGACTTCTCTTGAGTAGCTTCTGTGCTGTGCCATTACAGGAACTGATTATATACTGCCTTGGAGATGCTATTGTTTGCATCTCTGTAAAGGTAAAGAATCACAAAGAAACTTGCACCGTTTTGCTCTTAACTTTGGTCAGTGGCAAGGGTTCTCACCAATTACACAGAATGAAGTCTTGGATCTCAGGTTAGAAACATTAATGGCTTGATATACTCTGATAACTTCACCTTTATAAGTGAAGACAAAGTCAGAACTGAAAAATAGACTAATAGCATATTCTCAGTGCAGATTTGACTGACTAGCAAAAAATGCATGTGGTAGACCCCACACCTGTCACTTGCAGTGGTAGGAGGAGCTGAGAAATGTTTGCAAATTTGTATCTGTTGTAACTAACAGATGCTCTTGGAGATAATTTGGAACCAAATACAGGAAAACCCTACTTCAGAAAACCTTTTTTGTGTGTGTCTACAAATACGAAGTAAATTGAGCATGAATTGTATGTTATCTCTTTTTTTAATTGTTCTTTGATTTATTATTCTTGCTATTTAATCAGTCCTTTCTGTCTTCGTTTCCTTTAGTGAATGAGAAAAAGATTATTTTGTTGAATCACTTCTTGCAAAGCAATTTCAGATGGCCTTAGAAAGCAACAGATAGTTCACTGAATATTGTAAATTCCACTGAAGGATTTAATCTAAGTTACCACATTTTTAAAAGGTGATAATAAATAACTTTTTAAAGTATATTTTTCTTTGAGTCAAAAGAAATGTGTTTCAGTCATCAAGTCATAGACTTCTAATTTGTTTTGTCTTTCTCATCAGATACATTAAGTGTCGCAGTCTGTTCTTGGATCTCAAAGGAAGCGTCAGAAAAAAATTTCATAGGAAATTTATAGTACATAACTGTTTCTTCATAGAAAGCTTCTAACTCAGTGATGCTCAGCTTAACTTAAACACGGCTTACCACTAGCCAATTCAACCCAGGTTTATTTCAAGCCAGATTTATCATGTAGTGGATGGAAGGCATATGTTTAACTTTTTCACTAATACTGTGCCTAGACTTATGTAGATGAATTCTAAATGATGTTAAAATTTACAGACTACAAGATTGCCCTATGCACTTTGAGTTATTTTATACCACGGACTGGCTAAAATTTCTCTTTCTTTGCTCTTTCCCTCTCCTCATTAAAATATGTTAATGTACTTTTCATTATTAACAGCAGTGAAAATAGACTTAATTTCATCTCTGGGTCCCTCACAGAGTCGTCTATATGAGCAGCACTGTGTGCTATCCTTCCTGATGCTTGTAATTTTTTCCCCAACAGAAACAAACTAAACTCCTTGTCCATTATTGGTGGATTGTATTTTATTCCTCAATCAGGTGAAACACCTAGTCATGCTAGACATTTAGATGTAATTAAAGCTTTCAATTCTTCTGCTTTGTCATGGGGACAGAATTAATTTTGTGAGACTAATTCTGTATCTCTCCTAAGCAAGTAAAGGCGAACTTTATGAAATTAATGTACTATCATTATATCAGTTTCTAACACACTCAATAAACTACAGACCTAACCTCAGGATAATGAATCATTAAAAAAACATTGAAGAGTGAATTTGAAATTAATCTATCGCTATAAATTCTTATAAATGTAATAACTACTCATAATGCATAATCTTGCTTGAATATATCTTCTGTGTATAACCAGAAAAAAAATAATTGATCACTGCAAGTGCAAATATGAACTTAAAACATCAATCTAAGTTCCAATTACATCTTAGTCTAAAGATATTTAATTGAATTTAATCAGTTGTGTTATTTTCCTTTTACGTATTTCTATGTTTATAGACACTAGGATTCTGCTAATCATATTACGTACTATCTGCCTGGAGAGTTAGCTAGGCAGTTACCTTAAAACAGATATGTTCTAGTGTTCAGATTTTGCTTGGGCCAAATGCAAAAAAAGGAAAAGACTTCTTTAGAGCCCTGTTCATGCAATAACTTTCCTGTCCACAGCCTGCATTCCTAAACTAACAGAGTGGAAGAATTTATTGCGGGTAGTATTAAAATCTGGTACAGATAATCGGTTGACTGGAGTTAAACGGGGGCACAGGCAGATATGATGTAGCTGATTCACTGGGAACATGCAACTTCTGGGAGGAGACAGGGCTATAACCAAAATCAGGCTGGCCTCCCAGCACTTGCTGGGAGAGATTGGTTTTGGTTGTAAAGGTGAGAATTGTACAGAATATGAAATTTTAGCTGGACTTCAGGTGTTTTTTCAAATGTCTGGTTCTGAAGAGCCTTCACGGGTTTATTTTAAATTTTTAACTTTAACTTCTTGTAGTCTTGGCTTATCTGCAAACACAAGAGTAGGAAAAACAGACTTGGGTTAGTAAGACTAGCTCAGCAACATTCATTTTCAGGGATAAGGAGATAATCCCTACTATGTGAGGTGATAAATTAGTTGATAATTCACTCACTGGAAATTCAAGGCATCAAGAATGACCAGTAGGAAAGACTTCTGAGAAGATAAATGTGACAATTTCTACACGTGGAATAGCAGCTAGTTTGTTTTTCTTTATTTGATGTTGTTTTGTTTTTTGTTTGTTTTTGTTTTTTTTTTCTAATGCAAGCCCAAGAGATTTTATTATGAAGAGGGAACTGGGAAAACCCACAGTGTTTGTTTCTGTGAAGTGTTATTCAGCTGTTGATTACATGACACATGATACAGAAAAATGGCATGGTTTAGCCAGCTTCACTGAATGCAGTTCGCTTTCATGTGTGACTGCTGTTGTATTAATCCCACTTTAAAGCTGTCTTCTAACATGGCTTAGTTTTCAAATCTTGCCTACAAACACTTAGGGACATCTACATTCATGCTTATTGTTGGTATGGGCAGGCCATTGTCATCTTTCCTTTCATGTTTTCTATTCTGATGAGGCCATAGAGGTTTTGCAACTAGTAGGAACCATCTCATTTTGGGGCTGCTGTGGTGGGTGATGCTTTAACATTGCCTGTGAAGATGCAGCCAATATGAAGACAGACAGTTCAGGAATGGGGCCCTTAAAACGGTCTAAAAGGTAACTAGTAAATGTTTGACTAGGACAAATACTTGACTGCGAGGAAAAAAAACAATGGTCTTTTAGTAAAGTAACCTGGTCTAAGATCTCTATGTAGTGATGGGAAAAGTTCTTCTACTATACCTTAAAAGGCTGGAATTCTTAGTGATGGCTTCTTGCCCAAACTGGTTTTGAGCTAAGTTGTATTAACATTGTAAAACCTTCAACACAGTTCGAGGCTGATGTTCAAACTGGGAGAAACTTGGTAGCTTTTAGTGGAATTTTCTCCTGAAGTGAAACTCATCTTTTCAGCACAAAGCTGTATAAATAAAATCCTGTTTATTGGGTCAGTATCATGAAGTGCCAGGGTTCAGACCATCTGGGACACATCGATATTTAAGATAAACTGAAAGAAAAGCTCACAGAAATCCCAGGAAAGTAAATTGGCACATCTGTGCTTCCTTATTACCAAATGCCTTTGCCACCTCCTCTTTTTTCACATTTCATCTTTCCTTGTAGACTTGACTTCTCCCTGTTATATTCTGTCTGCTTTTTTTTTCTTTTTTATCTGATGCATAACAAGTGCACTATAAATATATGTTGTCATATATATTTGCAGTCTTACTGGTGTTTCTGTCATCTTAAACAGTCTGGTTTTTCTGTCTTGGCCTTGCCACCTTTCTGTCTCTTTAGATGTGCTCATAGCAGTCTATAAATTTCTCTCCCTCTAATTATCGACTAGTTTAACAGCCTTACCATACCGTACCCTTACATGGTTTTCTATAATAGATAGCATAGATGCTGTTCATCATTATTAATATATTTGACATACTACTGTAAGATACAGTATACTCTATACTTTATACAAAAGAAAGTAGCTTGTTGCAGAACCATTTCCCATGAATATGTCTATATATTAAGAAGGCACCACTAAAGCCCCCATTCTTCCAGAGAGTCTCTGAATTAACTGAAATCCTTGTTAAGATTTTGAGGAAAAGGCCCCAAAGGAATTTCCCATGGTATCAGCTCCATTCTGCTCCTGCTGCAAGCTACATTGTCATATATTATTCTTCATAAATTTAAAAAGAATTGTCTTGAAACTAGTTCTTTCAGCACTCTTCTCCTATCCTACAAGAAACCTGCTGGTACACAGATAATGTTTAAAGAAAAATGTTGGGAGGTTAGATGTGTATTTTTAGATACAGAAATAGACCATAAAGTCATACATTTCCAGCACTTCAACCATTTTTTTTCAGTCTTGCACTTACTGCTTTGCACAGAACACAGTCCTTCCCTAAACAGATCTTCTATGGAGAAGGTAATTCAAAAAAAGGAGATAAATGTTATGGAATATTGGTTTCATGTAAGTTGAAATATGCTGGATAAAATCTGAAAATCAACCTATTTTAGTTTATTCTATAAGTGGCTGGGTTCTGACACTGTCTGTATCCTATGCATTCCATGCATGCTTTTGGGTCTAATGACAGTGAAAGTAGGAAAATTGTGTAAAGCCAGAATTGCCAGCTAACAACAGTTGTTGCTCAAATTGTTCCTGCAGTACAATTCTGACAAACTGTTTTCCTCTTTCCTTGCAGTTTTCCACTTGTCCCACAAAGTCACTCGTGTGGTTCCAGAGAGTGCTCTACTGATTGTTCTTGGTCTCTTCCTTGGTGGCATTGTATGGGCTGCAGATCACATTGCCTCCTTTGCCCTTACACCAACTGTATTTTTTTTCTATCTGCTGCCCCCCATTGTTTTGGATGCTGGATATTTTATGCCAAATAGATTGTTCTTTGGAAATCTTGGTTCCATTCTTTTGTATGCTGTCATCGGAACAGTCTGGAATGCTGCCACAACTGGTTTATCTCTCTACGGTGTCTATCGGACAGGAATAATGGGTAAGTTTGATCTGTGAAGTTGCAGTTGTGAATGCTTCCCTATGCCATCTGTTAGGTGGGTGATCCTTTGCAGCTTAACACTCTTTTTAGCAGAAAAATCCAATTTTAGTATGAGCAATTTGTAATATTTTTATCAAATTGGAGAATTATCTGAGAAATCCTCTCTAAAGCAAGCACAAAAGGGCCTTGAACCTGTGTCTGTCATACTTCCCTGCTATAAATGTGTGTGTGCACTCTCAAGATGAAGCTCAGGATTCATCCTGCTAATGGACATATGGACAAAAATACATTCTGAAGGGCTTGTTTCTTTTCTACTGTGATAGAAACCTTTGAAGTTAATGTGAAATGGAACTGCCTTCTTTCATTCAGCTTTAATATTAAGTAAGCAATGGTTCCTCAGTGGGTATGTATGCAGGATACATCTCTGCTCTGTGTTCTGAGGCTGGAAATTGTAACTGAAAGGTTACAGAGGCAAGTAGCGCATGTAAGATGCACTGTCTTAATTATACTACAGTTCTAAGGGCATGGGGCTGCTAGATGAGGCACAGAACAGCAATTCTTAAATCTCAGCAGGTGTGGCACGCGCATGAGCTACGTACTGCCATCTGAAGAACAGTAATTCACGTTGTATGTGGATTGCATGTATTCTGAAACAGGCACCCTGTATCAAAACAGGATGCTTTTTTTAGTGTCTACTGAAGAATCTCGAGAGCCCTTCTAGGACAAAACTAGGTTACTGAGTTCTAGAGAGTAGTTACAAGGCACCTCTGAGGGCTGCTGAGAGCAGTGCAGGCAGTGTGTGCAGCTGCGCCTGTGTGCTCTGCCCACCTGCTGCTGAGAGCCCCGGCGCGGGTGGCCAGGGACCACAGGGACCACAGTGCAGGGTGGGCCATGTGAAAGGCTAAACAGCTGCTCACCAGCTCTTCTCTAACCATAGCTGTGCAAAACTCACTCCCAAGTAATTTACCACAGGCCTCCTTTTCAGTCCAGATAAAAAGAGTGCCTCAAACGTCAGAAGTTGTAGATGTTGCAGAGAACATTTTTGTGAGAATTAAACTCTTAGCTTATTATTACAGAAGGTAACATTGTAGTTTTCCAGCCTCAAAAACTGCTGCCATTGTCCAGCTCAGGGAAGCAGCAGAACTGGGGGCTGGGTTCTTTGAAATGAACCGTAGGGTTGGGACATCTGTTCAATCCATTTTAAGGAAAACCTGTGTTGTCCTTGTTTGAAAGATCCCAGTCTGGAAGAACTAGGCCATAGACTTGTTCATGTGAGACTCATCTTACGTAACTGCAGATATTTGAAATATAGACATCTATGATAGATTGAGTTTACACGTTAGGAATTTGCCTTACTATAACTCACATTTTATAAGTAACAATTTTTCTTTAGAAGGCACAGAGGTGACAGCTCAGATGCAGATAGTATTGACTTTAATAGGTAGGTAAGGTGTTTTATGTGCTTTCAGCCTGCAGGCACAATATATTGCATCTACAGTTTCACATTATAGTTAAAAACAGGTTTTCAGGAACAAGAAAGATGACAAAGGGATATTGCTATTGCAACAGATGGGCAAGGATTTCTCTCTTTAAATATCCAAGCTGCTTGGCACAATTTAAAAACTATGACCAAAAATATTTTATTAGCATCCTGTTCTGATGATGTTAATGAATAACAATTACTTTTAAAAATACTTTGGTAATAATCATTAAAAAAAAGCATTGACCTCTCTATGACATATGAAACGGAAAAGTCCAGTGTTTTCTCAAAATTTATTTTCAGTGAAAAATACATTGATCTCTTGCTCTTCTCCCAATCTGTAAACAATTCTTGACTAACTGTAAGACTTGGATTTAATGGCTACATGTTCTGCTTTATCATTATGCAAATCTTTCAGTGACAGTATATACTAGAACCCTGAGCTTAACAGTTAAACAGGAGAATCAGTCTCTACCGCAGCTCACAGCTAAAGCTCTACAAGCTAAGAATAGGGATGTTAACAAAGGCAAACAATAAATTGACATGCCTGGTGAACTTAGTGCTCATTCTAAACATTTAACTGGTATTCTGTGGGGAACTATCTTTACCACCAAGACCTATTATAACCTACTAGAGTTCTAATTTCAGCTGTGGAAAGGGCCAGAGAAGCCTGTCCCTGATTCAAACTGTGTCATTCTCCAGCAAAACTAAGGAAGACTTTGAAATATCCACGACACATACTTACTAATCCATTAAATACATTGGGTTGACCTCCAAGATGTCAGCAAGATCTGACATCACGCTTTGCAAAAAGCTTTGCTGCTGTTACTTGCTTGCTGAAGATAAGAGAATGCCAAGTTGCTCAATTTCTAGAAGAGTTCACAGCAGCCTCTAGTTGTAGTTCTATGGCATGTTTTTGTTTCTACCCCACTTTTTCTACAAATGAAGTGATTAATGCAAAAAGTAATATGGTTAAAATATAGGAGTGTATATCCACTAGAGACTAAGATGAACTAAAACCAAATTACTTCCAGCTTTACCACTGAATGACCCTGTGGTACTGTCCATCAATATAAGAGTGCATAACCCAAACCGGATTACATAATTTACTACATAAATAAACATAAAAGCAGCTCTCTGTTTGCATTCAGTATCCTTACAGATACTATAATTTGAAGAAGAAAAAGAGAGACGGTGATAATAAAAAGGAGATCCATCTTGAGAAGTGAAATTAAAAGATCAGCACCTTAACTATTACCTAACAGCCATACCAGTCTGCTTTCACAGAATAGAAGGAAGGATCTAACCCTATATCTTCCTGGCTGATAGCACTAACTGTTCACCATCTGCTGGAGAAGTAACGCATGCAGCATTTCTCTGTGGGATAATTGTGGTTGTGACTAATATTTAGAAGGGTTTTTCCTGTACCATCTAGGTCATAATGACAACATGCTGAGTATGTGTAGACATCTTAAACTGGGCCCAGCGAACTTACCTTGCTCAGGTGTCATTCCTAGTCATTCCAAACTCTGATGAGCTGAAGGAAGCAATGGTCATGTATCACTTAGACTAATGATGCAAGTTATTTCCAAACAGAAGTCTGATTTAGAAGCCCCATGCCTCTTGCCACTGCTTTGTAGGAATTACAGATGTCTTAACCTTTCCATAAATATTTGCTCACTAGCTTTGCAAGTCTTCAAAGAATGTACCAATGATTATAATTGGTAACATATAAAAAAGATAAGCAATCTCAGTGAGCCAATTTATTTTAAAAGCTTACGTTCTATTGTACCCTGATATCTGGTAATTATTGTCATTGGGCTTGTTCCTTCCTTAAGCTTGGGAGGACGGCAACATTTGATGGAACCATTACTTAGATTCAGGTTCAAGGCTGTTCTCAGCATTTTTGGCACAGACTTCGGCTCACTGGTTCAACCCCTCTCTCACACTGAAAAGGAGAGATCCAGTCCTCATTCACAGCGCAGCATGTCCAAGAGTGAACAGGAGTATTTATCTTTTTGAAAGTATAAAGTAGTTATATCTCTGTGAACTATGAATTTCTGTTTTCAGGGCCTTACCAGGGTCCCTACAAACTGCATGGAAAACATGGTAGATGCTCTGATTGCCGCAGAGCAGCTAAGAGAATAGGTAGTTCTGCAGGTCACACACTCACCCTTGCCCCTGCCCCGTTATTGGCCATTATCCCATACAACAGGGTGTTGTCTGCTCCTGTCTCTGGCTGCCCATGTAAGTGTCCTGGTGGGTAAATACACCCATGCCATTTTGTATCAAAACTACTTGGAATCTAGTTTCTGTTCAATTACCTCCCAAGCGCTAAACATTCTGGATTTGAGAGGCTATCTGGTAACAAGTTCTTGCTAGCGGAGTGGCCATGCTTTTCTGGAAGTACGTTACAGGCAGTGCTGATCCTTTGGCTGCGCCTGCTGGCTGTCACTGGCTCATGCTTCCTAATCATTTGATGAGATGGATTTCTCCCTCACCTGTAGAAATCATGCCTGATACAACTGTCTATTAATTTTGGGCATGGACCTCTGCACTGTGTCCTAATGAATGAACTCTCAACATATTCCTTCTTTGTTCTTCCTTATACAATTTTGGGCTTCATCACCTCTTAATGAGCCTTGCTTCCTCCTCCACCTGTTAGTGAACACACAGGTAATTTTCCTGTTCTCTACCCTTTCAAAAATCTGTTCCACAGAAAAAATGACTGAAGTACCACTCTTCATTGCATGAAGAGGGTAAATTTTGCAAGGATGTTGAGCAAAGTGGTCTTTGTGGCTCTCCCTTTTCCATTACTTTTAAAACAATAGCAATGTTTGTCTTGGTCTGTTCTCATAACTGAACAAAATAACCTTCATAACTAAAAGAAGATTAAAAAAATTAAATAAATACCGTGCTACTTTGTCACCAGAGTTTTGCAGTTCCAAGACTTTTGAAATAATTGCCAAAATTCCTAAGGGGCTACAACACAAGCGCATTGAGGCACATTTTAGTCCTTCATCTGTTTTTATAGTCTAATTGCAGACAATTTAACAGTGGCCTCATGACTCATAATTTGGGAACAAGTGGCCTAACTGCACTTACCGATGAATGTCTGCTTGAACAAGCAGGCCACAAGTGGTGTTCGACTGCAATGAGTGCAGTTGAGCTCCACTGCAGCAGTTCTTAGTAGAGTCAAATTTGGCCTGTGGCATGAAGTATTTTGGAACATTTGATTCGGGAGTACTGGTATGTGCCTCTCACTATTTTGTTAGTTCTCCTGAGATAATTTACTCAAACCACACACAAGTACGAAGCTAGTTTATGTCTGGAAATACTTGAGTGCCTTGCCATAAGACCAGGACTGTCCTGCTCCCGGAATCAGCTCTGATCTACGTGGGCCAATACAGGATCCAACAAACCTTGTTGGACACAAGGTGACACTACGCAGAATTTGTCAAGCAGTTTCTGTTCCAAGCTTTCCAGCTGATGCCTTAGGATCTCTTTCAAGGATTTTGCATTATCTGCAATATCACGGTCCGTTATATCTATAGTAATACAGATGATTACAGATGCTTATACTTGGTTTTGTTTTTGAAGGTCACCTGAAAACTGGACTGCTGGACTTCCTCCTGTTTGGCAGCTTGATTGCCGCTGTGGATCCTGTAGCTGTTCTGGCAGTGTTTGAAGAAGTCCATGTCAACGAAGTTCTGTTCATCATTGTTTTTGGAGAATCGCTTCTGAATGATGCTGTAACTGTGGTAAGTAGATTATATATTCCAACGTCATGCAAACTCTAGAGGGTTTCTTCTGAAGCATATTTTCCCCTTAAATCAAATGCTGTATCATCTGAATATATCTGCTTGCAGGCTAGTGTAGCATAGCTCATAGTGTTCTCTGTCTTGCTTACAAACACTGTATTGTAAAGATTACATTTCTCAGCATGAATACTATTTGGAGCCTGTAAATCACATAAAAATATACAGTCCTCAGTTGGATGATGTTTCATGTGTGTATGTTTTACATGTCTTTGCTGTTCAAATAGGGCTTTCGTGACTTACTGAAGTTAGTTCCAGGGATTTAAAGCCTTTCTTTGCAGTTGTTTGTAATGCATGTACTCTTTTCTGCATTTTTCTGTTGTGCCCATAATTTATATGCATACCTCAGATATATAGCCAGTGAGAGGAAGAATACTTGCCAAAGTGCATATGCCTGTTCCATCACTTTTATTTTCAATCAGATGTTTATCAAACAGATAGATAACAAAGAGCCAATTTGGGAAAAATTGTGGCACATTTTAGAAAGTTCCTGGTTTGGGTTTTTTTTTGGTAACATGTTGATTTCTGGGGTTTTGTCATTTAGGAAGAAAAGAAAACTGAATAGACTTTGATAGACTTCAAACAATCCCAGATTTCTACTGATGTTTTAATGTTGATTGAAACGCCTTTTCCTTCTACACAAATTTTTTCTCAGAATAAAATAGTCAGTAGTTTTGTAGTACAGTGCTAGTGGGCAGGGGTCTAGGAAGGTCTATGGCAGAAAAACGCTGTGCAGACAAGTTGCTATACAGCTTCAATCAGCTTATTGGATCATCCCCTACTCCTGCTCCTGCATATCTCCAAAGGAGGGTAAGACATGTCCATCAGGCTCAGAGGCTTGATTTTTTGCAACCAAGGCAGCAAGACACTGCAGGGTCACAGGCAGCAGCCTAATGGTTCACGTGAGTTTGAAAATTCCATTTAGGGCCTCCAGAGAAACCTAATTGCTTTTAGATATCAGTCTCAATAGTACTTTTGGGGTACCAGAAACAGATACTAAAATAAACCCTTGATGAAGTCAAGTATCAACATTATTGACTTTCAGAGGGAAAGGTGTTTTTGTAACTGTGAAATTAGTACAAACATTTGCTCTACAAATAAAGTTTGATTGATTGTTGAAGAAAACCCAGAAGAGAAGAGTAAGCATGATCAAGAGTCAGAAAGCACAGCCTGTGAGAAAGTTTGAAACAACTGGGGTTCTTATCTTGAAAAAGGAGGGACTGGAGGACAGAAGAAATGGGATGATGTAGCATTCTTTAAATGTAAATATCTAAAAGACTACTGTTACAGAACAAAGTAACCTGCATGTCGTGACTGGGGTAAATATCATAAGAATTAACAAGCTTAGCTGCAACAAGGAAAGCTGAGAAAATGATAGTAAAGTTCTCCACTGAAGGAGTTAAGAATAGATTAGACAGATGTGTGTCAAGAATGATACTCATACAAACCTCCTTAGGCAGGGGTATGGATAAAATGAATTCTTTACTTTCAGCATTTTCACTGTTAGACGATTATTTTAAAAGCTTTAGTACAGCTATTACAGTTTAATATATTTCATGTTCAACTTATTTTACCTATGTCCAACCTATTTCAATCCAGTATCTTATTAGCATCTTACTATTTTCTCATTAAGTATCTTACTTATCTTATACAGGTGATTAAACAAAACTGCAAAGTACCTGGATTTTAGAGTGAGAAGTGCTTTAGAAAACACATCTAGATGTGACAGTGCTTCTTATAGATAGAAATCATCGAAATAAGAAATTGAAATTGGGTTTTTTTAAGTTTTTGTTTCTTCTTGCTCTGCTGCATATTTTCAATTTTGAAAAATTAAAATTCTGCAAAATCTCCCTCCACACAGAATTCCCCCTCAGTCATACATAATTTCAGAAGTTATAATGTTGTGGCCCATAATGAGATTATTTTAATTGGCTTAATTCAGGAGTAAATATTAAGTTAGTCTACTTTTCTTTTCAGGTGCTGTACAATGTGTTTGAAACTTTTGTTACAATCGGCCCAGAGAATGTGACGGGGATTGAATGTGTCAAAGGCATAGGTGCGTAGAATTGTATTTTGTATCACATCATTGATGTACATACGGAGACTTGTAAACAGAATATTATTATGCTATCAGTAATTGATTTTTCAGTCCTTTCCCTTGTCGCTCATAATTCCCACACTCCATAGACAAATGTCTTAAGAAGATAAATAAGTGAATATTCCTGAGTATGTGGGAAACAGATTTGTTTTCTTCTGAGACTGAACAGTTGCAGAGTTCAGTTGTTAACACCACCAAACATGACAGCTATACATGTTTTCTTTGTATTTTATGTGTCCTTGGTTTCAGCCTGTGCTCCGCCTGCATTCCAGAAAAGTTGAGGTTGCATATGGGCATTCTCACTCCTTAACACCAATTGCCATCAAGTTAACATTTGCCAGTGACTACCAAGTAATGTTATTTACCTAAAAATTTAGTCACTGTTTTCTGTTCCAAGCATGACATCATACTACATTATCTTATGAATCAATCTTTTAGCAGTGACTTTGGCATAATCTATAATACGCTTTTGGAAAAACATTTGTTCACAGGACATGGGGAAAAAAAAATTTGGAAGAAACAGTTGTTGGGTTTTGAATAAGCAAAAAAATGAAGCTTAACAGAAAGCAACCTTGTATTTTTCTACAGAATTCTACATTCATGTACCAAGTGCTGAAAAGCAATTAATGTTGTTGCATTTTAGAAATAATTTTTGATACTTCCATCAAAATTTTCTTTGATTTGCTGGCCATACAGTAGAACTAGTTCAAACCATTTATATTTCTACTGTTTAAGCTGTGTTTGGGTTTGTTTTTCAGTGTCATTCTTCGTGGTGAGCCTGGGTGGGACACTGGTTGGCATTTTCTTTGCATTCTTGCTCTCACTGGTCAGTCGTTTCACCAAGCACGTGAGAATCATTGAACCTGGATTTGTATTTATCGTTTCCTACCTGTCCTACCTCACGGCAGAGATGCTTTCTCTTTCCGCTATCCTTGCGTAAGTCTCTTTTTATTACTGCCTTTGAAGAGGCTGAGGAGGGCATATGGTTTTTAAAAATGTTGACAAGGAAGACCTGAATTATATAGTACAGGTATAGAGTATAACAGTTATGAAACTTATGCTGTGTATTATCTTCATGCTGCAGTAGATCATAGTCTGCAAATACTGTCATTCAGCCTTGAAAAGGAATGCAAGTTTTGCAGTATCTGCTGTGCAACACAGGAACTTCTTGTGCAAAGCACAGACTTGACTCTTTCCTCTTTGTGATTAATATTATTTCATTATCTAACCTTTGTCCCTTTGTACTGACACATTTCCTTATAATTTGTAATTAAAACAATGATTTTCTAAGGCATTAAATGAACGTTGATTATTTGCTGCTCTCACTGTCTTGACTGGCCTGCTAGGGTTTGCTTAAATCTTGCCTGTTTTGGCTCAAGTGCCTCTGTGATCTTTCTTCTTTTAGTATCCATTGATCGCTGGCATACCTTTCTTCGTGTTTTGCTTGTCATGTCTGTAGATGCTACAGTGAGTATAGCCATGATCTGAAAATCTTACTGCAAACTGATCATTAGTTTATGTCTAATCTAAACAAGATTTAAAATTTTGCATGTAAAGCAGTGTGGTAACGTGAAGAGAATGAAGGTCTGTTACAATCTAATGGAAGGCTGTTTTCAAACTTGTTGGGGTCACCTCAGGATGAATGTCTGAGATACACTTTTTACCTATATTGGATTTCTGCAATGGCTCCTGAGCGTATTTTTTCTTAGGAATTAATGGTGGGGTTTTCTCACTGTGTGATAAAGAGATGGAAATAGTATTAAATGTTACAACAACTATTTTCTGAAAGGTTGCTTCTTTTTTCTAGGATAACCTTCTGTGGCATCTGCTGTCAGAAGTATGTCAAGGCTAACATATCTGAACAATCTTCTACAACTGTAAGATACACCATGAAAATGATGGCCAGTGGAGCAGAAACTATCATCTTCATGTTCCTGGGAATTTCAGCTGTGAATCCAGACATCTGGACTTGGAATACAGCATTTATTGTGTTAACTCTGGTCTTCATCTCAGTATATAGAGTTATTGGTAAGGGGACGATCTTCTTCCTGTCTTTGCATTGTATTTGTGATGCAATCACATTCTTTTGCAAAAAATAAAAATTGGAGCTCTAGACTTGTTCCTTTTAAAATATTAATTTTATTTTTGTTGAAGTTATGGATGGTTTTGAGTTAGGAGGGTAATTTCTATAGTAAAGCTTCATCATATGCTGAAACTATAGCAGGATTTCACTTCTGATGAAATGTGAGGATATGACTAGCCCAGCATTGACATGAATCACCCGGTGGCTAACCTTTGACCCAGCACATGGTATTGGTAAAATCTCCCATTGAAACAGACTTTGTTCTTTAACTTGCAGCCTAAAAAAGATGTGAGTCCTGTCAGACGTCTCTTTCCTTCAGCGCTTTCAATTTGGTAATAGAGCGATTGTCCTAAGCTAATTTTACGGTTGACTTCAGGTTTGAGACACACAGTGGTATCAAACTATAATAGTTACACCAGAGTTCTCTGGCTTAAGAAATAATTCTCAGGGACTGGTGAAAAACTGAGTAAATAAGACTGTGGCAGGTAGGGATTACCTGCTGTCAATTTACTGGGCTTATATAAATTGACAAACATTTCAAAATACCAATGAAGATTTGCTCAACTGTGTGGTTCTAGTATTTAATCACTGTTTTGGGAAACAGTGAAAGGGCTGAAATCACAAAAAAATGCATAGAAGGAAGTACTTTAGAGAGTAACACACCTAGCAGTTTGGTGTATGTACTTAAATCTGAGAATAAATTAAATAGGTTTATTTGCCTGTTTGTCTTGGATTAAATCCAAATAAAAGGTAATTCATTTATCCAGCTGGCAGTATTGCCAGATGTTTTTTGCTCTGTCTAAAGAATCCTGGACCAAATGAAGGGCCTAGCCCCATGTCCTCCTTTCTATGTAGTCTGTAACCACTGTTCATTTAGCTCCTTCTCTGTAATTGCTGATGGGTGTGAGGTGTTTAAACGAGTTTTCAGTATCTTGACTTTGTCACTTGTATTCCTGGGATGAGCGGTTAACAGTCCTGTAATAAGTGTGATGAGTAATTAAATAGGAAATAGTCAGCAATAACAATATGCATCCATTAAAGTAATTGAGTTTAGTCATTGATAAATCACTAAATACCTGATGATATTGGGCCTTGCGTAACTGCAGCTCTGATAGCTTTGGAGAAGTATGGTTGGTGGCATGAATTAATGTTCAGGGTGCCCTCCACCAGAGGCCTTGCCTACAGCGCTGTACATAAGATGCTCGTCTTTTCCCTTAGCACAAATTCAAAGCTGTCTAAAAAGAGAAACAGAGGTTTTGCACTGGTCAGCAGTCCTGGCTGGCTGCGGTTGGGACATGTGTGCTGTGATGCTGTGCCACTCTTGGGAGTGGAGAAGCTGTTTTCCCTCTGCATGGTGGGAGCCCTGGGAGATGCTGTGCCGTGGCAGGCAACGTCCCGCCCACGGGCCTGAGGACAGTGTTAGCATGACTGCTCAGCCCTCCGTCAGACAGTGACACAAGTGTTGGTGATTTGTAAGGAGTACCACACTTGCTTCCTACACCAACACTGTTTCAACCTGTTTCTGTTCAAAGATCCTGTGCACATCACTGGCTGTGATGCTGGCAGTTCTGTTCTTCCTCAGAGCATTCTGAAGGTCAGCTGGCACTACAGGTAAAATTCTGCTGTGAGTGCCAGAGGGCAGTGCTCTCAGGAGAGCTGCTGGCTTGCAGAGGAGTCACCCAATTCCTCTGGCTAAATGTAAAGGGGCAGGTACCAAGTGCGCTTGCCCCCTGGCCAGTGTTGCGATACAGAGGGAGAAGCGGATGCTGTAGAGGATCTGTTCCAAAAGCAGACTGGTGCTAGCATTTCCGTTGCACGTGGCTGGGATATTGGCATTTCATAAGGATATTTCTAGACATGCTGGCATTTGTTTTTTATAGGTGTAGTTTTACAGACATGGATTCTTAACCACTACAGAATGGTCCAGTTGGAGATAATAGACCAGGTGGTGATGTCGTATGGTGGACTACGTGGAGCGGTTGCTTTTGCTCTGGTTGTACTTCTGGATGTGAACAAAGTGAAAGAGAAAAACCTGTTTGTCAGCACAACTATCATTGTTGTGTTTTTTACTGTTATTTTCCAGGTAATTCCTACTTCTTAAGCATGCTTATTGCAAGGAGAAGGAGTCCCTCAAAAGTCCTGAATGCTTAAAGCAGTTCTCAGCTGAAGGTTGCATATTGTTTCACTGAACTGAAAGCATAATTGAATTTTTTAACTTTAGTAACAAAGATCCTATTTTATGTTTTCATATGGCACCACCAGGGACAAAACACAATTTTCTCTGTGCTAAAAAATGATCAATCTTAGCTGCTTGGTATTAATAGTGCTCAAGTTAACATCTGATTAAACATCCTTTACCTCATGTGAATAGCTATAGGGAACAGTACTTTTTAGGGACAAATACAGTCATTAAGCTGATCTGAGTCTAAGCCCTTGTTCTAAAATATAACAGTAAGCAGTGGGACAGGAAAGCATTCAGCATCCAAACAAAATTGCGCTTTCTGGATGAAAAAAATGACATTAACTTAAATGGAGATATGTCAGTATATACCAGCTTGGAATTTTTTTCTTAGATTTAGTATAGAAAGTTTAATTGTGGTCACAAACTCCTGATATGTGCAGAAAATACTACATTCAACAGCATAGGAAGCACTTTAACCCTACCACTACCATGGTTTTCTTATAGAAGACACATTTCCACTAGTTGGTGTCTTTTCAAGCCCTTTGTAACAGGAGCTGAGGGTACTGCATTATTTTATCTTCTAAAGGGGAAAGAGATAACTGAGGAAGCGTGAGACCCACCGTATAACATAAAAAAAAATGCTCTATTTCTCTTTAACAATCACCAGCCAGAGGAAAGTCTAAGATAATTTCAAAGTATTCATTGTCATGTTTCAATCCATAGGGACTGACTATAAAGCCTTTGGTACAGTGGCTGAAAGTGAAGAAAACTGAACACAGAGAGCCAAAACTGAATGAGAAGCTTCATGGCAGAGTAAGATACTTTTAAACAAAATGATAGTATCTTTTGGGTTTTTACAGAATGCCTTAAGAGAGAAAAAATATTAAGAAAATTTCTTTTTGGAAGGGAGGGGAAAATCAAATTTCCAGTCAGTTTCAAAACGCTTCAAACATTTCAACAGTTATTTGTAGCTTGTAATGTGTCTTCGGATTGAGCCCTCTAAGAGGTTACTGAACTGAAGGTTTAGTCTTTTACCTAATTCAATGGAGCTGACAGTACTGGGGAAATGGCATGGGTGGAATCTACTTCTCTTCATCTAAAAGAGGAGAATGATTGAATATTGGTAGGTCAAAGCATGTGGAAGCAAGCTTATTTTTGCTTCTTAAATATTTTTTATTTATGGAAAAGGTATGAAAGCAGGCTTTATAGCTTTTTTTTTTTAAACGTAGAAAGGTGTTCTGCTGCTCAGTGCAGATGTTAATTGTATACTGAAATTCCAGAAAGTGTAGTTCAGTGTGAATGCTGTGTGTGCCTGCATTTATTTAACCTTTTAAAGGTTATGAAACATGATCAATTTATTTTCATGCAATATTATGAAGTTTTTATTCAGTAAATGAAAACATAAATTTTCAGCACAAACATAGTTTAAGGGATGGAAGACTACAAGACATTTTCCATGGCTGCCTTTAATTCATAAGCTTTTCGGATTTACACAGCTATCCTGCACTGAGTAGTTTAATATTCTTGTATGAGCTCCTGATCTCATCTGTTTTCACACTGGAGCTTACCTGAAGTGAATTAACAACTTAGCAATGGGCAGGGTTTTTTTCTGAGAAGTTATTTTATTTTACAGATACTGAATAAATATATTATGCTTTTCTTATCCAGCAATTTGGATATCCATTGCTGTTCAAATATTTTACTATTTGAAAATCAGGATTCTTCCCCCAGGTGAAGAAATACATTCTGTCTACATTTATGGCATATACGTTTACATGTCAGCTGATAGCACAGGGTGAGCAGTAACATTAATCCTAACAAACACTTTGCAAATATTTATGTGCTGATTCACCACTTCCTGTAATATTCTAGCAGATACTGTTTCAGGAGGCACAGTGCTCCTAGAACTGTACAAATTGCAGCCTTCAGAGAGAAGGGAGCACTGTCTGTTCTTAGGGAGCAGGAGGGAGACAACTTATATCATTTTTTCCACTTCCATGTCAGCTATCTCCTGAGGCAGTAATTAATATTATATTCAGGAGTAATTCATATCACCCATGTTGCTTTAAACATCACGCCAGTATTCAGAGTGAAATTCTAACATACAGCAAAAGACCAAATTCTACCTGCAGTTGCCTTTGTTTGAATCCAGAGTTATAAACCTCAGGATTTGTATCAGTCATCTAATATACCCAGTATGGGACTTTGCCCTAGAAATCAGAAGAACAGTGCTTACTTGAACTCTGTGGGAAGTATGGATTCCTGAAACATCTAAAAAGAAGTACCAGGGAAATTTTTTAGCTGACACTAATAGCGGCTGATCTGCTTCACAGGAGCAGATAGGGAGATGGTAAAATGAGTCAATAGAAAGTCTTAAAACTGAATGTTAAAATGGGAGCTTAAGTGTCTTCTTGCTGAGACCCTTGTAATTAAAAAATAGTGAATTTGTAAAGAACTGGTTAGAAAGCTCAGGACCTTTGAAGAAAAGGTAGTATTTCTATAAATGGGGGGAAAAAACCTGCATAGCATCAATAAAATTATTCTGCATAGTCACCTGGTTTAACTTGACATAAATTGAGCTATTTTCTAATTATGCCTTTTATTTCTGTAAAGGTGTTAATTCTACATTCACTTTCCTAGGCCTTTGATCACATTCTTTCTGCTATAGAAGACATTTCTGGACAAATAGGACATAATTATCTGAGAGACAAGTAAGTAGTAGCTAACTTGGAATGCTGAAATACTGCTAGGAAATCCTATCTGTAAATTATGACTTTTTAAGCCTGTGAAATTAGGGACAGCAAGGATATCAAATGTGGTTTAAAAGGTTATATACTGAAAATGCTGGAAATATAGCTAATATTAAAATAGGGGGGTTTTGTCCCCTGGAATATTTTCTTTTTCTTCCACAGTTCAGATTAGGCTTTTGCAAATGCCTCAGTTCACATCCAGGGATCAGCTTCTCTCAGGATTTGAGAACTGACCATTTGGACAAGATTTAACCCCGA
Organism: Falco biarmicus; assembly: GCF_023638135.1. Lineage (NCBI taxonomy): Eukaryota > Metazoa > Chordata > Aves > Falconiformes > Falconidae > Falco > Falco biarmicus. The sequence goes on from NC_079290.1 coordinate 103,780,263, forward strand.
ATGTTAATGTTGGTCCTTCTCTGTAATACTCCATTTCATGAACGTTATTTGTGTGTGGAGACACTAAAAAAACTCAGCTACAACTGTGCTAGCTGTTTATCCTGTTTCTACAAAGGATAAGGCTCAGCACCTCTGAAAGTGATGGCAGAGGATGCTTTGAAATTACCTGACAGTTTACGTTTGAAACCAGTAATGAAAATTATGGGTTACATCCCTTCCTCTCTCTTTATAGTTGATTCATCTTGAGAGAAATGAAATTACTCAGCTGAAATATACAGACACCATTTTTTTTAAAGTACATGTGAAGAGTTGCCATTAAGATGGGCAGTCTTCCATAAACTAGAGAAATAAATGTAAAAAAAAAAAAAGGACATTAAATCTGGACATCTTTAAGAGTGTTATTTAAAGTTAGGCAGTTCTGTCCCTAGAGCCTAGGTGGTTTCATAGGTGCAGACAGTCACAGCTGAGATGTGCTGACGTCCTGCTGACTCAACATGTCAATTCCAATCTAAACGCCACGTGGTTGTATTAGCTTTCTGCAGAGTGCTGCCCTGGCCCTTGCTGAGAAGCTAAGTACATTAACCTGGGTTTAGTGTTATGCTCACACAACTCCTAGGCAGGAGCTAGATCGCACCTGACCTCAAGCAGCATTGCTCATCTGTCTGTACCCCATTATAGGGGCAGTCTCCTTCCATTCATTTTGCTCTTGGCTCATTTACGCAGTGAAGAATTTTCCTAAGGCATCCCAAATAGAACATCTTCTTTCTTTTGGTCTAAGTTTTAGTTTACTTTTTGGGAATTAATTTCAGCAGGAATACATCCCCAGTTTTGAAATACTGTCTTGAAGAAGGAACTAAATATTTTTCAAGTGGCAGGTTAAAAGGCTGACTTCTTATATCTAAGAAAATAATCTCCCTGAGTAATAAGAGAAAGAGTAGCTTAATGTAGATTCATGGCTGAGTGTGTGGTTTGATGACTAAGGTCTTCTGAATGAGACCACTTTAGGTCTGCTTCTTTTGGACTGTGTGTACACGGAAGTGCTGCTTCCCCAAAGAAGTGGCAGCCCCTGGCACCCTCACTGATGCGCTCTGTATGGCAGCCTGTATTGGAGACTGCTTGTCAGGTGTTCTGGCTAGAGAATAGTTATCAATTCTGCGAGTAGTGTTTAACAAAAAGATTTCAACCATCTGAATAAAAAGTCATAAACTCAAAACAGCAATTGGGCAAGATGGATAGGATTCCTTTGAATAGCAGTCTTCCAAGTTGCCTCATGCCCTTGAGGAAGGTAGATGAAAGTCAAGCAGCCTTTATAGTCTGGAGCCAAAATATGAAATGGAAGATATCCTACTGCCAGACAAGCCTGAAAGTGTACATTACAGAAAATACACATCACCTCTATCCCCCAGAGTACAGCAGTGACATGAAAAAGATCCTCTAGAAGCACTTTCAGAAGGGCACTTGTTGTGAACTGATTTTCTAGGCGGGCAATCCTACAACACAGCTGGGGAAAATCAGATTCCCTTCCAAAAGAGGAAAGAAAATTAAACTTTTAGAATGAAGCTGTTAGATATAACTGCATAATCAAGCGGAAAAATAAGGTAGCGTGATCTCCCAGAGTATAAAACATCCTAGTGACTCTGAAATAAGATATGTAATCATAGCATGCTTGCTGTTGTAGTAGTGTTAGGTAGATGAACCTGTTCAATGCTTTGTGACAGCTGCATAACTTTGTTGCAGGCTTTCCCTTAATTTCCTTTAAATGCTAATTGAAAAGCTGCAAAATACAAATACCTCATATTGCTACGTTCACCATTTTTTCAAACATGTGTACTCGAGAAAAATATCACTTACAGTAAACTAAAAATGCTGTGAAACTAAAATTGCTTGTTGTCATTAACAGTTTGTTTAAATTATCAGGTGGTCCAATTTTGATAGGAAATTCCTCAGTAAAGTACTGATGAGAAGGTCTGCTCAAAAATCAAGAGACCAGATCCTTAATGTTTTCCATGAGCTCAACTTGAAGGATGCAATTAGCTATGTGGCTGAGGTACTTATGAACACTTGTTGACATATTATAGTATTGTTTGGTTTTTTTTTTAATTTAAAATGTAACCTAAATTTGCTATATCACAGGAGATGTCTAAAAGAAAACTATTTTCATTTCTGCTCTGCTTTTTTTCCCTAAATGTGTTTTGAGGCTCAATATCACGTTTGAGTGGCTGTAGTTCTCAGTATTATGTCTGATCCCCAAATATGAGTATATTGTACTTATGTTCTTTTCTGTTGGATTTTACTAAATAACTTTGTTTCTATATTTGTGGCATGAAAAAATACTGTAATTCCAAAGGGATCAAGCAAACTACTGTCTTTCTAAATGTGTTAACAGAGTCTGGCTCTGGCAGAACAGTGGTTCTATGTGATGACAAATCTGATTTGAAGAAGCTGCCTTCCAAATGCTGGGGATATATGGCCAAAGCAGTGGACTGCTATAATTTCATTCTGCCAGATCACAGTTACAGAAAAAAATCGGGAAGAGTAACTTCAATTCAATGGAATCATAACACCTACACTTCAAAAATTAGGGTTAAAATGAGGTACTGCAGATATCAAACACAATCACAGAATTGTGAAGTCAGAGAAACTTAAGACTTGCAACAGGAGAAATGTTTAAAGTTACAGAATAGGAGAAAGTTACTGGGCTTCTGCAGGAGTACAGCTCCCAGACTGGAGCAATGTTAACAAATAGTATAAGAATTCCCAATCTTCTTCAATATGAAACTGGCCACCTTAGTTCAAATCTCAACAAATGTGCAGTGTTCTTATAGTACAGAGGATAGTTTTAAATGGAATAGTTTAAACAGTGATCTTTGAAGTGATAATCTTATCTATGCCCGTAATCTCCAACTGAACTAATTTTCACAGCTAGGTGGTATACCAGTTTTTGTTAATTAAAATAAACACTATTACTACAATTGATACTGCTACTAACAATAATTTCTTTTCTTTTTTTGAAGATGAGCTACAGCCAGGCTGACTTAGTACAGTGAAACATGGAATTTCAAAGATCAAATTCAGAAAATAAAATGAAATTCAGAAGTGGTGTTAATGTGAAAAATGGGGAGTGGTTCACAAGATAAGCAAATACTTCCTTTTGAGATTTTGTAAATTATCCACTCGGTTTTCAGACCATTTGAGCTCAGGAACTAATTTTCTTTCTCCTAGTGCTTTCTGGGTCACACCTCAGAGGAAGAAGTGACTTTGAAGTTAATGAGCATGAGACTCATGCTCAGATTCGCTGCTGAATCTGTTCAGTAGATTCATTACAGTATTCTTTTTCTCTTTAACGGATGCAAAGGGCTCTACAGATCACTAAGCCACGCAGATTTAGCCCCAGAATGTTTATCCAATAATGTCTTGAATCCCATATAGTAATGTCAGATTAATTTAGATTATTAATATTTCAGGAGTTACCTTTTTCATTATACTGTAGTACAATTCATAACACAAGGAAACTGACTTGCTACCCTAGTAAAAATTCTATTGTGTATATTGTGTCTTGCAGAAAAAATTCTATTGGCAAATGTCTACTGATCTGATAACAGATCAGAAATTAAACGTTCTCCAGGTTCTACAAAAGGTTCTTCGGGTTCTAAAAATTGCAACATGCTTTATTCCAGTGGAAATTAGTTATGTTAATATGCCTGATTATTCATGAGTTGTGAATGCTGAAGTCATTCCACCTTTCTCACATTAATATTTGCTTCAGTGATACACTGTTTTAACAACCTTTCCTTCACTTCTGAGATGTATCTTTGAGCTAGATATATGTGAATTACAAGCTGACATTGAAATTTAAGCCATTTCTTCCAGGAGGAGGATCTGCCTCCCCCAGCCACTACTCACTCTCTTACCACCTGCGAAACTGAGGCATTTGAAAAGTGTTTATTTTTTCAGCTCTGCTGTTATGCTGCATCTGTACAATAAACCAGAGCTTGAGAGAGTTCAGTCTGAACCTAAATAAATTCCTTGCAGTTGATAGGAGAAAGCCTAAGCCAGGCAAAATTAAAATAATCCAGAACAAGTGAATAAAAACAACTTAAAATACAGTTCATAACTTCTGGCTAAAATTCTCCACTGATGATGCGGCATGATGTATGTATGAAATATTAAACTTGATTTGAAAAGAAAGTCAGATGCACTTAAGAAAACACACAGAATGATGCTGACCTAGAATTTACTTCTTTTTCTCTGAAGTTTTCTGCCTACAGAGGCCAGAGTGTGCTCCTTAATGCCACTGATCTGATACAGCATGTGCTACTGCAACATGTATGTGGCTTACCACAGCAAAAGGAAACATTTGTTGGATTTGCTTTATGGACATAAAAAGTAAAGTGGATGCAGTACAATTAAAATTTGAAAAATGTAGATAAAATCTCTTTATTTTGCAAGGGGGATGGTTTTCCTTAGTGTATTTTTAATTTCAGTTTAAAATGTAGAGACCTGGTATGTGATCTCTCTCTGCTGAGGTTCGAAATCATAGATGGGTTCAGCCCATGTAACCACGACATCACTTGACAGCCACCTCTCCCTGAACAGATCATGCAAGCAGCAGGGAAAACTGTGAAGACATAAACCTGAGCTTCTCCAGCAGCTCCCTACTGTGACACTGGTTTTAGAACTGAAAGCAAATCTCACCTCTTCATGCCATAACCTCTTTCAAATGGTCTCGTAGACTTCTGCCAGCAGCTAACATTTGCTGCTTCCAGTTTGGCAGAGACCAGAGAACTAAAACATTGTGTCCTTGGAAACACTACTGTGAGCACAGTGGTGTGTAGAGTCATAAAAACCTGCACAAACATCCCGATGTGCTTGGTCTGCAATGCGTTACAAAGTAAAATCCCTGAAAGGGTCTGTGAAGAGAAAAGAGTTGGGGTGCAAAAATGCAAGGATGTAAGTTGCAAACATGCCGAGGCCCAAGTCGTCACTCGCCTCCTCAAAATCATTTTACAGGTGTGAAACGGCTTTTCCCTTACCTTTGTTCACTGGCATAGTCACTCTGTAAAGAAACCATAAAATAAAAAAGGGGTTTGTATTCATTAATGAAATGCAACTTCTCCTCTGCTTCTTGTGCCATTTGCATACAGCAGCCTCACAAATTATCCACATTTTCTGCTATGCATATCACCCTGGGTGTTCACACCTGTAATATGTCTTGTTCCTTTCTGTGGCCAGGGAGAACGTAGGGGTTCCTTGGCATTTATACGTTCGCCAAGTACGGACAACATGGTAAATGTGGATTTCAGCACCCCACGCCCAAGTACTGTGGAAAGCTCTGTTTCTTACTTACTGTAAGTAATGTGGACTGACTGGGGAAGGTTTATGTTGCATGTGAGGAAATGGAAACGGTGTTACAAATTTTGAAAAATGAAAATTATGGGGGCTTCATTCACTACTTTTTTATCTTCAGTTAATCTTTTCTCTCGCATAAAATGGGCATACATACACATAGTTGCATTTTACATAAAAATTTTTGCAGTAAAGGGTGGTAGGACAAAGCAGCTGTTCACGTTAGACTTGTTTCATACACCTTTTGTTCACTGACTGCTATAACCAGGGCTAGATGTCATTCCCTGTCTGCTTCAGAAAAAGTCAGGAGAAAGGCAAGGAAAAACCCCCAAATTTCTCCTTCCTTAACCCTTTCATGATTCTTTTGCCAAACAGATTGTGTATCATGTAAACTGAGAAATTAATGCTACGCTCACCTGAAAGACTAAAACCAATAATCTTTTCACATTTCCCATTAGATACTTGCTCACTCAGTTTAGCTGATTTTGACCTTTCCTTGTTTTTTTAAAATTCATCTTCATTTCTCTCTCTTGTTCCCCATTTTCCTGTTTTTTCTTTCTCTTCAGCAATTACTGATTTTTAAAAGTGCTGTTTGAATATTGTCTTCTTCTTCAGGAGAGAAAAAGCTGGACCAGTTTGCCTTGACATGCAAGCTTTAGAGCAGAGGAGGAAAAGTATTCGGGACACAGAAGACACAGTTGCTCATCACACCCTACAACAGTACCTGTATAAACCCAGGCAGGAGGTGAGAGCAGGAGGCTAGCATGGGACTGTTTTTCAGTCTAAAACTAGGAGACCTTAGGAACCAGAACTTGGGAGAGAGACTTGAAAGGAAAGAACCCATCTGCAAAATCCGCTCCCTTGAGGAGGACAGGCTCTTTGTCTATGTTTTTTCTCATTTAGGAACATACCTCTTTAACAGAACTAGTGCCTGTGATTTCACTGGCAGCAGTGGAATGCAGAACTGGGTCCAGTATAGGTTCTGAAGCAGGAATAAATGGAGAGTGTCAGCTGAAGTGATTCAGACACTTACAGGGAGAGGCTTACTTTGAATGAAAGTCACTCTTACATACTTAAAATTCCTGGACATACACCTGTTTCATGGTGAAGAAAAAGAAAGAAGAATAGGAGTCTCATTAATGCCTTCAGACTAGCCTTTGGTTCATTTTTTTATGAAGTTGTTTACATTTGCATGACACTGATTGAATGCATTGATTCAGGGCTTCCAGCTGTATTTCTAAATAAATGAATATTGTCTTCCCTTCCTGGCCACAGCACAAACACCTGTACAGTCGACATGAGATCATGCACAGTGAAGATGAGAAACAAGACAAGGAGATTTTCCATAGAACAATGAGGAAGCGCTTAGAATCTTTCAAGAGTACCAAACTAGGAATAAACCATTCCAAGAAGCTCAATAAAATCCACAAGCGAGACCGGGGCCAAAAAAGGGTAAAATTCTTTAACAAGGACCCAGATGTAGCCACCTATTATACAAACTAAGGGGTAGGGAGGGCAGGGAGGACTCTGAAGGGTCCGATGTCCTGCATTTATCTCTGCCCTATAGAACTTTATGAACCTAAAGGCCTAAGCAAGAATAGATTATAAACTATGAGATAAGTCAAGGGGCATCTTCTCATGTGCTGCTTTTCTCTGTGCTTTGGGACCCTTCTTCTGGGTAAGAGATCTTTGATCACTTGAAAAACAACAGACCTTGAGCCATGCTACAACACCCTGGGGAGACACTGCAGGGTAGATGTAGCAGGGTAGCACCATAGCATAGAGCATTCCACAAAATTTGCATGAAACTAAGAGGGAACGTACAGCATCCAAACAGCCAAAGTTCCTTGCTCTTCCTGTAGTGAGTATGAGTGTAGGGGGGAAACTAATGACATCCATATTGAGTCTCAAGCAAAGATTACAACAGATTGCAGGGTTAGATTGCTGAACGTATCATTTCAAAGTATGTCACTGCCATTGCAATCTGATGGTGATACTGGTTTTGGTAACTTCATTTGTTTTCTTTCAGCGAAACAGCAGTGTCATACCAAATGGAAAAATACCTTCAGAAAATCCAGTACAAGATTTTACTTTGAAGGAAAAAGGTAAAAAAACCCTCTTAGACCAGTTTCATTAGCTGCATTTTACCAGCTATGTTGTCAATAAAGCATCACTGAAAAATTTTGTTAATACTCAACAGTGAAGCTGGTATTGAAAAAGGAACTTCTAGTTGTAATTCAGAATTCAGAGTAGGGATCTGATCAGTGCCTAAATGCAGTGTCTTGGTTATTTAGAAGTTGTTTTTCTAGGCAGCTGGATGACAAACCAAATTTTAATTGGACTGTTTACTTAAATTTTTAAAAGATCCTATTTAAATTTTTAAAACAAAACAATGCAGTGGCTATAGCATAGATGAATTTTCATCTTCCTTTTGGATAAGCTGCAAAGAGCAACTTTTGCTAACATTTTTCTTTTTCATCACAGCAGGATATGTCTGCTGAGGATGCCATGCCACATAAAATTCAGTAGTTGAGAGGACATTCTGATCTGAGTTAATGTCTATTTGTTTAGAAGGGTCTGGACCAGAGTCTGAATCAGAGCTGATGTTAGGCATGTGCATTAGAACTCAAGGCGAGTGTAGCTTTGAAAGGAACATAGTCAGAGGCCAGTTTCAGCACCCGTTCACCATTCACGCACAAATCTAACACACAGGTCAGCCTTGAAAATATTCTTTGGAGCTGACAGGCCTAGCGAGCATCCCTAGCAAAAGCTGGCTTTGCATGTACAGCCCCAAATTCTTTCATCTTATGTTTTGGCCATCTTTTGGCATCTGTTTCAGTCACACCAAGATGTGATAGGTGCTAATATGTATGTAAGGTAGTTATAAAATAGTGTCACTTAAAAACTGAAATGTGGTTTAAAAGCCACTGAACTAACTTCTTTCTTTCTTTCCCCTGTGTATGCATGCAACCCTTTGATCTCAGAGAGAACTGAAGTAGAGAGGGATTAATCTTTTTCTCAGTATCTCCAAGCAAAGATATTTTTCTTAGATATGTTCTTTGAACATCTATTTGAACATCATGTTCGGAACAATAACTTTCCTTGACACAGGAGCAATACAGGCTGGCTGAATAATATTCTGGAACCTTTTTTACATGGGAAGAGCTTTCTAAATGCTTATAAGTAGACCATTTAATGCTGTCTTCTTAACACTGTGTATAGATGTCACCCTGCACTTAAAAGAAAAGCTTCACTGGAAGACAGTCTTAATGAGTGGTTTAGCAGCTGTTGTAAAACTGATTCTACTGCAGTAGAAGTAGCAATGACCTCACCAGGTTTGAAATCAGTCAGGATACCAATGCTGACTCTGTCAAATGATGAAAATGTAGTGACTGGTCATTGCAACAGGACAACATTTGTGAACCCAAGACCATTTAAGACACGAAACACAGCAGCAGCAGCAGAGGTGCCATGCCATAGGCTGCTTTGCTTCAGTCCCAGGAAAGCAGATCATTCTGTCTTAGCCAGAGTGAGAATCTCTCTCTGTCACAGCACCACATAATAATGCAAGCCGGCAGCCTGTGCTGAGTTTCTTGACGTAATTGGTACCTAAGCTTGAACTCTACATATGTTCATGTTCACATTTCAGTGCTACAATGACTGATTAAATTTTGCCTTTATGTAGATGGTTGTTAAAGGGTACCTTTGATAACTATGTCAGCATCAAACCAGCATGAAAATATTTTCTGTCAGAACTAATACTAATCTCTAACCAGATTGGGACTGTCTTTCTTGTTCCAGATTTGGAGTTCTCTGAATCAGAAGAAAATAACGATTACGAAACTTTGCATCTAGGCAAAGGAGTCGATTTCCTGGCTGATGTGACGAAGCAAAATTTCACAGATACTCCCACTGGTAAAAATACTAATTACCTACAATGTGGGTGTGGTTTTTTTTTCAATTATTAAAAATAATACTAGAAATGTTGCTGATTTAGCCTGTATTTTTTGTTTTGTTTTGATTTGGTGTGTTCTATTAGAAAATATATTTGCTTAATACTTATATTAACAGATAGAAAGATTTGGATATCTGGAGATACGGAGAGCATCAGATTTGCTACTGGTAGAAGCTGTCAGCATGACTACCTAAACCTTGTACTTGCATTTGAAGCACTTTGTTGTGACAAATTTCATGCTTCTTCTTTCAGGCAGGATTCCTTCTCTTAAATTTGTAACTCCCTCAGATCCTTGCAAGCTCACAGAAATCACTGAAAAAGGCAGATTTGCAGCATTCCTGGAGCATTCATTGGACTTGATTTCCATCCCTGAAAGGCTCCTCCAAAATAGCAGACTGAAAGTGTATCATTATATACAACGGAAATAATGTGACATGATTTATAAAGTTTTAAAATTTAGTATTTCTCTTTAGCACTTTTGTATGCAAATTTTCAGCATACCACTGTACACTCCTTATGTAACACAGGGCATGCAGTGAGGAAAACCACTGGTGCCTGTACTCTTTTGGCAGACGTGCTGATACAGCCTTTTCACGGTCCCATTAAAAATTGTCTTTGAGAATGTATAAAGGCATCAGGAAATTGTTCTAGAAGTAAGCGGATGGCAAGATGCAGACCTAGACTAATTTTTAAAATTTCTTTTTCTGTTCAAACACTACAAACTTGATATCTATACAGGCTCTGGTAACTTACTTTTGACCATTCTGTGGCCTGCTTTAGCTCCTTCACACACATCTTGTTCCTTTACGGAGTTGTGTGGATTACGCATTTGCAGTAGTTTTCCATCTATTTTTTTCTTTTTTATGGGTTTGAATTAAATTTTCTGCAGTTATTTTATATTGTGCTTCATTTTCCTTCAGATTTTCTGGACGATTTCTTCTTTTATTGTTCTTATTTTTTTATCTCCAGATATCCCAAAAATAACTGCATATTGATTATAATATACAATTTTTCTCTTTAACAGAAATCCAAAAGGACTAGCTATAACCAAGGTAGAAAGAGCAACTTGTGTGTGTATAATGGTCTGTGTGCTGGCCTAGTCACATCTATACTGGCATGTACTGGCCTATTTTTTCCCCGCTATAGCCATTCTCCTTTTACAAAGCATCTTATTACCAAGAATTTTTTTTGATTAATTGTATTTGTTCACTCATGACCTTTTTTTTAGGAATTGACAACCCAGTATTTTCAGCTGATGACGATCAAAGCATCTACATGAAGTTCTCACCATGGTTGTCTAGTGAAGATACTGTGGTACCATCACAAAGGGCCCGAGTGCAGATCCCATATTCTCCAAACAACTTCAGACGGCTTGCTCCATTCCGGCTCAGCAATAAATCAATAGATTCCTTCCTGCTAGCAGATGGCCCAGAGGACCGACCCAGATCTTTTCTCCCAGAATCAACACAGATGTAATATTTTAAAAGATACCACCTTTCTTTTCAATCAGCCTTCTTATCAGCCCTGACTGCTGACAAGTAAACTTACTTTTCTGAGGGTTTTCTTCTCTTTCCTTCTTGATTCCTTCCTACAACTAAGTATCTTCTGTTTTCCTCCAGCTTGAATAACAAACATATTTCTATTTTCTTTCTGTAGAAGAGCTGTCCAACTATCTGAGGTCCAATGCCTTGCTATTTTTACAGCAGATGAGGGTCCTGCTTTGTTTTGGCTTGAATACTTTAAATGCCAAGAAAATAATATTCCAAATATCAGAATATTGTGCATCCATTTTCAAGAGGCTCCAGGTTTCTTGGTTAGGCAGTTCTAGATGATAAAATTGGTATCTGAATTCCCTAACAGGAATCAGGTAATTGTGATTCAACCCCCCTAAACAGTCTTTCCAAGTAATGTTGTTGCTACTGCATGCATATGTAAGCAAAGTGGTCTGAAGCCCCAGAAGGACAATCTAGTTGCTAATACCAAGGGATATGGTTTGCCCATAGAGCTCAGATGAGTCAGTTAACCCATTGGACTCTATAGCCTTCAGACCTACAACAGAAGCGGTGGGGCTAAACCAGCAATGAGCTGGGCTGAGTGTCTCATTCTTAGCATGCTTAAAATATAATTTTTGACCCTGTTGCTAAGAAGCCTTGAGTCAGTTCTGAACATTTCTCCAGGTTATTTATCCAATGCCCAGGAAGGTAAAATGGTCCCACTGCTGCAGCATAAGTACTCAATGACACTGTTGATGTCATCACTAAATTACATAAGAAGGAGTTTAAAAATGAAGCATGTTTACTAGAATGCATCAGAGTTCGCTTGCACAGGTAGAGATAATTACATAACAGCCAGTCTGTGGAGAAGCAGAATTCCAGTTTTGGTTAGAGCTTTATCCTTAAACTGTGAGTTTATCTTACTCCATACCTTATTTTGAAACCTGAGAAATGCTTAGCTTTCTGATGCAATAAATAACTTGTTGCTAGAGGCTTAAAATTAAATTGACTCTGGGCTTAAATTAATATCCTAGTTGCCCTTTAATTCTTGCTTTGTGGAAGTTTTCCATACACTGAAAAGCAGCCTTCACTTCCACAATCAACATAGTGAGTGCTGTAAATGAGGTGGGTCAGGTCACAATTCAGACATCATGACTGAAGGGAACATAGGGCCCTGCAGGGATCATGCAATGAAATGCAAGTCAGTTTCATCATGAATTCACTTTTGTGGAATTCATGATCACAAATTTATGACCTAGTATCCTCTGTGCATTGATAAATTCCGATGTCCTGATTAAAGACTTGAACAATGAGCAGCATTCCAAAAGGAAAACTTCTCCTTGACACTTATCCACATTAAAATTCTATTCACTTTTTTTTTCCCGCCGGAGAACATTGCTATAAAATATTGGCATGTGACTTGCTGAACATTTTATTGTTAACCTTTCTTCTTTTCCTCTATTCTATTTACTTATTTATAATTGATTTTATTATTAGGAACTGCTATCTATAAGTTCTTGTGCAGGTATCTTTGATACATCAAACTCACTGGTTTTTGACTGCTGTGTTTCTTAGGAAGTGTTTTGGGAAGTTAGATCTCCCAAGCTAATAAGCTTAGACCTTGATTACTCTCTGAATTTTCTCCTTAACAAAAATCTCCTGATAGAGAATGACACTGAGATTTCAATTGAAAGTTTTTTAAAAAGCAATGCAAACTGGAACCCAAGGGTGGGAATGTGAAGTTTCTCTACACAGTCTGAAGTGCACAGAAAACTGATCATAGGTTCTGGTCATTAAGAAATTGACTCCCTGGTGATACCCTCTGCTACTTGATTGAAAAAGCACAGTTTCTTTCAAAAGTTTCTCTAAGATTTCCTTGCTGAGCATCAGGGTTAAATGTTTCAAGACAAATGGTCCAGCTGATGACTCCATCTCCTAAATACCTGAAACAGGCAGTTGTTCATCACAAGCACTGAACTAAGTTTTGCCTCATACACAGCAACGATAAGGAATTTAATAAACTCACTTTGGGTTGTCCAGGAGAGAAACTGGGGGAGGGTACAGTTCCCCAGCAAAAAAAGCCATCTTAAACCACTCACTTTCCTAAGGCTTTCATAAAAATAGCCACAAGCAAGGCCAGCCTGCTAGTACAGAAAGTGTGTATTACCAATGTTTTCATTTGATCATGCTTTCTAGGTGATATGGACCATGATGCTGAAATGACCGAATACTCCTCTTCAGATGACCAGCTAAACCAAAATGAAAGTGTTTCAGTGACCCCCCTGCACTTCTTCCCATCTTGCCTTCAGATGCCTTGGACACAAAACTATTCTTCATTGGAAAACAGAGGGAATATATCTCTTTCTCCTGTCTCTGAGTATATAGCTTCTTGTGACCCAAATGTACCTGATCTCTTCTGGGAGGCAGATACAGATGCGAATAACAAAGAAACAGTAAACTCAGGGTATTGTTCTGAAGTTAGCTACAAGTCAGAGAATTCACAAGAAGAGAATTCTCTACTTATGTTTGAAGGGCTGGAAGACTCTTATATGAAGGAGCCCCAAGAGAAGAAAATGTTGCTTGATGTGCAAGGAAATTACAGATCTGCTGCAGCCAGACGTGTACAAAGCCGACGTTCTTTTCACAGGCCGAAACCTCTGCAACACCCTAAGCTTCAGAAACTAGCATCTCTTCCAGCATCCTGCCATGTCCCTCCACATTCTCTGGAGCAAGAGGAAACACAGTTGTGAACCAGGACTTACCTGAAAGGAGAAGACGAGAGAGGATAATTTGAATAAAGGGCTTCTATAAAATTAGAGAGCAACCTATTGGTTCATGGGATCTGTTCTAGGATGTTTCAGATAGAAAGGGAGTGGGATCCCATGATGTCAGAAAAACTGGAGCTTTTCTGCTGCACTTACATTTTTAAGTTCTCATTCTTAATGAAAGGTGCACAGTAAAGGTGAATTATGCCTCCTTGCTATTTTTTCATGTAGACTGTTACAAAAAATCATTATTATTTTTGGAGGGATAAACCAAGAATCTTTTCAAATGGTAAATCCTTGGAGTTTTCTACATGGAAATGGTTTAATTATGCCATAAATGCATTTAAAGAAATAGGCTGCATTTGCTGCTTCAGTAATGGAACTCAGTATTTCATGATACATGAAATTAATGCAGGAGAAGCCAATGGTTAGCCTCTTGCCTGCTAAGTCTACTCTGATTGAAGTGGATTAGTGCCTTTTGTAAGTGCAAGCTAAAGAAAAATATTTTCCTGCTCTTGAATATTTGTGTCACTGAGTGGGATATTGACTCGGTGGAAAACTTTCCAGGGAGAGGAAAGTCCTGGCATCTTGAAATTTAGTCAAGGACTCCGGGAAGGCCTGCCTTTGTTCACCTTCATTTCCTTTGCTCAGTAGCACTGGAATGAAAGAACATCTGCAATTAGCTCAGAATTTTAGTTTGTGTGGTCACAAACAACTCATTTCATATTCTTAATCAAGCTGCTCTATTTCATCTAGCCTCACTCAGAAGTGTAAATATCTGTCATTTTTACTGCTGCTTTGGAAGACACCTTCCAAATACTCTGTTGGATTATCTTGTTAATTTATGTATCACTTTCAATAGCTGATCAGGATAATGGTCCCTCAGATGCTGTCCCATGTTTTGCCAGATGGTTTAAGTGCCACAATGACTCAGGATGTTGATGGTTCAGAGTATTGTACAGAGGTAGTTTGGCTACTGTGTATGTATATATATATACCTGTTTGTGTCAGGAACTTCGTTAATTTTTTTGTCTCCGGTTTTCTGTTAAATGATAGTAGTTGATTGCACTAGATGCCTATGGCATATGCATATGAATCTGATCTGCATCACCTTGAAGACAGCTGGAGACATCAGAGAAAGCCAACTCAGATGAAGACTAAATAAAAGTGAAAATGCTGAGACCTCTCATGGATGTGTAACACTACATCCCAGCATATACTCCTCCGACCTATCTCTATTTTGCCTTGGATGATTCCAGTCCTGCAATTTTGGGTTGAAATCTTCAGTGGTATAAGTTGCAAAGGTTCTGTGACAGCAATAGAAGATGAGTGCTTACCTGCTTCTGTGATCCTGATGTATACCTTATTTCTGTCAGATATCGGTGTAAACCATATATAAATGAGCTAAGCCAGCTTCAGGGAGGTATCTGAATTGCTTACGACTGGATACAACAGAGGCTTTCTTTGCTAAATTTTCCTTTACCTATAGGAATTACAGGTTGTTTTCACTCTACCTACCCAGGTTCTAGGTGATTCTGTGTCAGGTGTCGAATTTGAGATTTACTCAGACACCCAAAAAAAGTGGAGCGATGTGTGAAAATTTGTGCCTACACCTTTTCCCTATCTTTCTCCTCTTTGCTAAAACTGCCTGTTAGGCTAGTAGAAATTGCAGAGATGTGATGGCAAATGTCATATACAGACCTAGATAGATACATAACATATGCCTTTAGAGACTAGATTCAAAGTACTAGTTCTTTCGATGTCAACCCACAAGCAGCTGCCTGTTTGCAGTCACCTTGGGCACTGACTCAAACCAATGTCCCTAACTGGAAGGCTTCATCACCCAGAGCTGGTCTTGTTGAAGAACGTCATGAGAGGTAAGGCTGTCACCAGTAGGGATGCTAATTTTATAATTCAATAATGTAAATACATCTTTCTGTGAACTGAGTACATATGAACATACTATTTTGGTGAAGTAGAGCATGTTAATGCTGTTCCAGATATTATAATTGGAACAAGTATTTTAGTTATTGGCACAGATATATAACAGGACCATGACTGATCCCAAATATTAGCACAGGTGAAGTGCAATGTGCCAAAATCGAACCTGCAGTCTCACAGCATAATGCTGAAGTACCAAGACCAAAGTTGGCAAGATGCTCATCAGGTGTTGGCTTTGAAATAAACTTTCATTCCTTATTGCTGTTGTACAGAGGTTATTGCTGTGTTGCAGTGAGAAGATGAACCGCACTGTGGGCTGTGTTTTCTGCATGCTTGTTAGAACATTCCTAATCTATTCGTGTACAGGCTACCTCAAGAAAACATTTGTAAATCATCATCAGCAGATGGGAGTTTTCACCAGATAAGTGTTGCACACATAAGAGTATGTAAAGTTGAAAATCACAGGATATAAGACTTTAATGTTCTTGTATGCTTTCATGCTAAACAAGAGAGGATCAATAGACACCACAGTGTTTACAAATACAGCGGTCTCAGTGTAAAATCAGCAGGATCCGGTATGCTTTTGAGAGGGCTGTTGGCTGTAGTTTCATGAAAGAGAGGGGAACATGATGCCATCTTTAACAATGGAAGAGATGGAAAGACAAAGGGCTTAACTCCCCATTTACTTTCAAAGGCCTCCAGGCATTGTCTTGTTGTGTGATCCTAGCTGAACAGATGAAGGACAAAATGGACAATTCTGATAGCAGAGACCTTTCCCTGGAACTGCCTGCATAATTTCTGAGACTTTAATGCCTCTGGAAGATGTTTTCTAGTATAATTGCTTTTACAGCAAGGGTTTGTTTTGCACAGTTTCTCAATTTGAAATGTGCTAAAAAGAAAGCTTCATGTCCCCAGTTTCTATATTGACAACATAGATGTATGTATCATCTTAGCTGGAATATAATGGTTTATAATTCCTTATTTATTTCCAAGGCAATGGCTCCAAATGTCTACATATACAAAAAGCAGGTTATAAGAGTTCATCATCTATCTCACTCACCCACTCCCTGTGTACTTCCACATTTTAGTATGTGTCCTGTGGGTGTGCAAATATTTGATTGCTTCTTCAGTGCACTTTAATCAAGCACCACTAATTTCCATCACAGCAACATAGATCTAGAGCTGCTGAGGATCTGACTGTATGCATCAGCTTCTTTTTTGGCATGTGAATTAGATTAGCATGATCTGTTAGTAAATTGGTTCGCCTCTGGTTAGGCCAGCGCAGGTCTTGCTTCCCTGGCTGAAAACTTGTCTCTAAATTTGCTGACGTGCTCTGTCAAAGAAAGGCAAGTTGGGAATTCCACAGTTGCTGTTTATTGAGCCAGTAACTATGGCCTACCTTGTTGTAAAAGGATGAAATGCAGAAATATTTGACATCTCTTTTATATGTTTTGCTCTGTGGATAAGGTTCTTTTAAACAATGTTTATTATGCTGCACTATGACCTAGCAATGTTAAAAAAAAAAGAAGTGTTGCCTGCATTTGGATGAATTCTGTCTCTCTGAGATGTGAAGCTAGTTATTGAAATATATGAAATTATATTTTACAAATATATGGTCTAGCCAGAGATTTACGTAACAAAGGTTGCAAAATAATCACGTGCCTTAAATTGTCACTCTTTGGAGTGCTGTTGTTTGGAGATTTATGTGTGTACTTTCCAAAAAGTGTCAACTTACTGCATATATTTTTAAACAAGTCAAGTTGTTCTGCTAATTTGTCTTTATAGAAATGTTTTAATAGTATATCATAATGAGAAGTTTGGCAATAAATTGTATCACTTTCGTGGAATCGCACTGCTTTGGCAAATGATTTAGAAAATCATTTATTTAGTACATTTAGAGAAGACTGTGCATACAAGACTTCTGAGAAGTTTGTATTCCTGCTCCCAGATCAGGGTTAAAAAAAGGATAATAGTGTGCGGCTGATAATTCATAGTCGTGGTTTAACCCTGGCCAGCAACCAAGCACCACACAGCTGCTCACTCACTCCCCCCACCCAGAGGGATGGGGGAAAAAATGGAAAGGGATGTAAAACTCAAGGGTTGAGATAAGAACAATTTAATAGGTAAAGCAAAAGCCACGCACGCAAGTAAAGCAAAGCAAGGAATTCATTCACCACATACCATGGGCAGGCAGGTGTTAGGCCATCCCCAGGAAAGCCAGGCTCCATCACATGTAAGGGTTACTCGGGAAGACAAATGCCGTAACCCCCCTTTCCTTCTTCTTCCCCCAGTTTATATACTCAGCATGATATCATATGGTATGGAATACCTCTTTGGCTAGCTTGGGTCACCAGTCCTGGCTGTGCACTCTCCCAGTGTCCTGTGCCCCCCCAGCCCTCTGGCTGGCAGGGCCCAAGGAACCGAAAAGTCCTTGACTTAGTATAAACATCACCCAGCAACAACCAAAGCCATCAGTGTGCTATCAACAGTGGTCTCACACCAAATCCAAAGCACAGCAGTGCACCAGCTACTAAGAAGAAAATTAACTCTATCCCAGCTGAAACTAGGATATTCATGACATTTATAAAATGAAAATAATTAAAAGCAGCAACAGAAGCTGCTGAAGATGAGTCTCTGACAAGCGTGACACTTTTCTGTTGTTTTAGCCTTGCTGCAGTCCATGACAGAATTCCCATGGACCTTATAAACCAGTATTTCCATCCTTAGAACAGGTGTCCATATTTTGTCGACACATAGATACTATCATTACACCATTATTTAAACTTCACATACATGATGGATGATACATAGCGTCTTATGTATAAAGCATCTCAGACGGCAAACTCTGCCATGCGCAGAGCGGCGTTCGCTGCTGCCGCCGCCCGATGAATGAAAGTCGGTACTGCAGCCCTGGCGGGCGCATGCGCAGTGGCGCCTCCCCCCTCGGCACTGCTGGCCGTTAGTACCGGCATCGCGATCCCGCGCTGGCCTGCGGGGTGGTGCCGCGGCGCCTGCTGCTGCCTCCGGTAAGGAGCCGCCGCTGCCGTCCCCCGAGCACGCTGCCAGCGCTCGCTCCGCACGGGAGTACCGAACTGCAGCGCCGCTGCAGCCCTGGGACAAACGCAGCCTGCGGGTGCTCGCTGCTGCAACAGCCCCGCCCCTAGCGAGAAGCCCCACAACCTGGAGACCGCGGGGCTGCGGAGCGGCTGCCCCCCTCTACGGTTTCAATTCCCTCTCGCTTGGCAACGACACGGTTCTGCCCTTGCAGGCCTCAAAGCTGCATGCCTCTGCGCTGGGCCGCTTCTGCGCATGCGGGGCTCGAGCCCCCTACGCGAAGGCGTCAGGCCAGTTCTGCGCATGCGCTGCCCTTAGGTTGCCAGTAACGCTACTGCGCATCCGCCATGAAGGGAGTAACAGCGGGCCTGCAGAGAGGGACTCGGGGGTAACAGCGGGTCAAAAAATGGACATGAGCCAGCAACCTGTGCTCGTAGGGCAGAAAGCTGACCATATCCTGGGCTGCATCCAACGAAAGCATGACCAGCATGTCAAGGTAAGCGATTCTGCCCTCTGACCCCGTGAGACCCACCTGGAGTACTGCATCCGGCTCCGGAGTGCTTGGTGAGGGAAAGACATGGACTTGTTGGAGCAGGTCCACAGGAGAGCCACAGAAATGATGAGAGGGTTGGAACACTTTTCCTAAGACAGGCTGAGAGAATTGGGGTTGTGCAGCCTGGAGAAGAGGCTCTGGGGAGACCTTATTGTGGCCTTTCAGTACTTAAAGGGGGCTTATAAGAAAGGGGGACAAACATTTTAGTGGGGCCTGCAGCAATAGGACAAGGCTTAGTGGTTTTAAACTGAAAGAGGGTAGATTCAGACTAAATAGAAGAAATTTTTTATGGTGAGGGTGGGTGGTGAAACACTGGTAGAAGTTGCCCAGAGACGTGGCAGATGCCCCGTGCCAGGGAACATTCAAGGTCAGGTTGGACAGGGCGGTAAGCAGCCTGATCTAGTTGAAGATGCCCCTGCTTCCTGCAGGGGGGCTGGACTAGGGGGCCTTTAAAGGTCCCTTCTGACACAAACCATTCCGTGATTCTGTAAGCCACCACTGTCATTCCGGCCACTGTGTGTTTATATATACACACTTGAGGAAGTCAAAGTCCTTCACAACTGAAATTTTACTCTGAAAGTTCTGAATTGCCTTGAAATTCTCAAGAGCTATTCTCCAAAATATCCCTTCCAGAGATACCGATATTCAGGTCCTGGACCGAACACCGTACCTGAGGTTGTTTTACAGCAGGGCAGCAAAGTTTTGTAGAACAAGTGAGGCTGAGAGACTGCCAAGACACATTCTCCTCCATGTTCTCCCACAGCCATGTGGCAGCACCTTCAGAAAACACTTTTCTATTCGTTCCCAATAGTTCTAAACCTCTCAACAAAATTTCACCAATGCCCCCCCCACCTTGAAGTAGTGCTGCTGTTACCACAGATAGCAATGCAAAGATGTTCAAAGGAAATGGTCAGAAACACTTGGAAGCTCAAGGTCACAATAAGCAGGAAAAGAAAATACTTTACCATGTACATGGGACTGTTGGAAACTTTTTGCCGGTGCAAAGTGGAAATTTCCAGCTACCTGCAGGAGACAGTAATCTTTCATTAAAAGGCCTGAATCTATATAAACAAAGCAGTCATACTGGTGGTTGGATTTTCAAATTTTTGTTTAAATAAGATAGACAATAAGCAACTCATTGTCATGGGTGACAATACCAGCAAATATTGTCCCAAAGGATATGCATTTCCCCTCTTCCTCACAGGCAGTCATGTGGAAAGCCATAATCACATACCAATGTTGACAGTAACTGTTTTATGCAGAGTATTTTAGTGGACATAAAAATGGGAAGAAGAAGAAATCAAGTCTACTGGGAGGGAACTAACTGCTGCTGTAGGAAATATCAAAAGGTATCACAAGGTATCACAGAAACTGAGTGGAGAAAGTAACTGGGAGGGTGAGCAGGCAGGGTAAGAAAACCCTTAATACAATAAACAAGAGTGGTCCTATGTATGCATCCATGAAAACAAGCTGTGTTCAAAAATAAAGCACTAAACCTACCACCAAAAAAACCCCCACAAAAACACGCACACTCCAAAATCCCCCAAAAGACAAAGGTTATTAAAATTTTAACCCTGAATATGAAAAGGATATGGATATTAGATGCCAGTCCTCCATGACACTTGTAGCAATCATACACACCCTCCCCTGGAAGATTTCAATGCATCAAGCTCACATGCTACATTACACCTTTGAATGTCTGTGCAAACCTATCGCATATGTTAACTGTGGACGTGATGAGAATGGAGATGTGCGAAAGTCCAAGTGCCTAACAAGGGCCCCCAGAAATTTCCCTAGTGACACCCACCCTTGGACCCTCGCTACCCACAGCACTCCCCTTTGAATCTTTCCTGCTCACCACACTTTGTGGCAAAGGGTCCTGTAATGGTTCAGCACCCATGATGACGCTCAAAACACGATGTCTGGCTTCATGAGCAAAAGGGTGGGGTGTATTTGGTTTTGGGTTTTTTTCAGAAATAAAGGATGTTGTCTCCAGGAATAGTACACAAAGATGTAAAAAACCCTCCAGATTTTGAAATAAAGAAGTAAAAAAAAAAAATTAGCCTGGGCCTGACTGCTAGAATGTACTTGGGTACATAACCTGCACAACCAAGTGTTTTGAGCTTGGTAACCTGCCAAATGACAGGGTAGTTACATAGTCATCTGGTGTATCTTTACATTTTCATACACCAGTTGCAAAAAACATCTCTTTAAGCATCTTCAACCTTGACAACTCCAATAGTCTTGCTTCCATTGGTTTTCTAAAGAAGGGAACACTTCACTCCCTCCAGCAACTCTGCTGACAAGCTGTTGCTTACTGTTATCTCCAGCACCCACCGGTGGTCTCTGTTTTCAGACTAGAAGGGCAGGTGGGACAACCTAACCTCAAAGAAGCTGCCTCTCCCCCTCTAGAAACCTCAGTAAAAAGACTCACTAGCTAGATGGTAGAAAAAGCTAAGCTTCTCCAGCCAACCCACCTCCTGAAACAGAGAATTAGCCCCTTCCCACCCTTTTCCTGACCCTCCTACTGAACCCCTCTTACAGGCACAAGTACCTTGCTGAGCCCAGGGATTATTACAGTCCTGTGAACACTTAAAGTTGGAAAAAAAAAGAGCAGAATGCTCCAACTGTGCCTTCTGACGCTCATCAACACCATGCAACAGGGTCACGGCAAAACCCATCTCTCACCTTGTTGACATCCAGGAAACTGTACACTCAGCAGCCCTTGTTCTTCTGCTCTTGCATTTTCTGGCTAAATCCTTCCCTCTTGCACTGCTCTATGCTATCCGGGTTCTCGAAGGTCCAGCCTCGTCACCTGTATGCTTCTCTGACATAGTCACAAGTATTGCAGCACCTGCAAGAGCACAAACATCATCTTATCATCTTTACAGTGATAAAGAGACACTCCAGCTCAGGACTCAAATCCCCGGTGGATTTTATTTCAACAAATCAACGAAGCAAACTCCAGGAACTGGACACTGAAAGGTGGTGTAATGCTCCTGAAGGAGCCTGAGCTTCCTGACATACTTTTTGAGATTCTGGCACAAGGATGCAAGCTGTTTTAATGCAGCGCTTAATTCTGAAGAGGGCTTTAGTTGTCCATTCAGACAGCCAAGTCCATTCTCAGCAAATAAATTTGCTGCAGAAATGACATTTGTTTCTGTGGGAAGTCTCCCACAGTTCTGAGCAGCTTGGAACTTCCCCATGTGAACAAAGCATCTACCTGTTTTTATTCCTCCCTTCCTCTGTTTTTAGGGAAAGACTGCCAACATTGGAGGCAAGGTTAATGGCAAACTTTCTTCATTGCTCTTCTACCTCTGGACAACATCTCGCTCACCAGAAAAAACAATTGTCTGTCTCTGTTCCATGTTGTGCTGGACAAAAAAAGTTGAAGGCTGGAATCGTGAATCCCTCAAGATGGAAACATCTCTGGGGAAGGATGCAACTTGACAGATGTGACAAACTAAGTTACTACAGAGACAATAATAGCAAAGGATAATCCAGAACCTGTGGACTATCACGAATCCATTCTTACACAAGTTTGCAGGTAGAAGCAATGAGAAACACCGAATGACACCCGTCATTTGTGTGAGTGATAGGTGTCTGGTCTTTGCTCCCATAAGGATGCAAAGCCTGCAGCAGAAGCGAGAAGGCAAAGCCATAACCGGGTTTTATTCCGAGACAGCTCACAGAACAGTGAAATAATTTACACAGCTCCACTCTGGACACCAAGTAATCCCAGAAAAGGTTCTGTTTGCTAAGATACAATCTTTGTTCTACTGCCCTTAAACAGGCACGCAGACAAAACAGACAACCTAACTGTGCACGCTCTTAACAATCATGAGTGCAGCACAGGCATACTAAAACACAACAGCTCTCACCATTCTCTGAACAGGTGCCCAAGAGGATTTCACTGCACGGACCTTCATAGACATTTTGGAAAAAACCCTCCAACATGTATGCCACATTAACTGTACTGATTCAAGCACTAAGAAGATGTAAAGGTTACCGAATGTCCTCTGACTCTGCCCCGTAACAGCTTTCACAGCTATCAGCATCCAAAGCATTTGGATCAAGCATCTTTTCTTCTTCTTTCCGCAGTTCTAAGACAAAAGAGGATTCAAAGTGACGAGGCACGTCTAGAAACACTATCTTGTACTTCTGCTCTACACACAGAAACTGTTCTACACATGAAGGAAATTATTTTTTTATCAGAATCTTCACATCCTGCACCCGAAGCTCACCTAAAAGAATGCACAGAGCCTGTTGAGCTGCAAAGTAAGATCAACAAGCAGAGTAGCATTTGTCATCTGAAGAACACCCTCCACAGAAAGAACCAGCCACCTGTAAGCCTTGCTGGAGCACTGATCAGATGTTACTTGCGCAAAGGCTTTGTTAAAACTTTGTCTAAAGCAGACCCAAACAGCAAATTGCAACCGATACAAACAACATTTTAAATAGCAGACAGCAGCGCATAGCACATAATCCTGTCCCAAGATATGTAGGGAACACAGTTATACATTGCTGTGAAACTAGATCACAGTGGGAATCTCCCAAGCGGAAAACTGACACTCAGTTCTCCAGTACAACGATGCTGACAATGCACACGCATTAACCACTGGCTTACTAGAAATCTCCAAGGAATTTCTATCTTTGTCATGATTTTACAATTCTGCAAGTGTCTGTGCCACCTGTGTGTTGAATGTGCAGCCACAGTACAGCTGGGGCACAAACTCATAGAGTTTTATGTTCTTAAATGCAGAAGGCTGCAGAGGGACTCATAACAGAGATGAGAGCTGGCAACAGCTGAAACCTGCCAAAGGGCAAGACATGCCTCCAAAAAAGTCAAACAGGACTTTTGTTTTCCCAAAAACCAAAACAAATACGAAAGGTCTGTAAACTTTGGAGTTCGGAATAAGTGAGCCAAGGAGCTGCATGTCTAAAATTTTCAGAAACATGGGTTCTTATTAGAAGAGGCCCTTTAAAACCAGGCTGTTTCACTCACAAATCCTGAAGGACAGGACCAAGTCTGCTAGATTACAAAAGCCCTCTAAGGCTCACTGTCTAGGTATCACCACACTACCCCCTTACGAGCCTCAAAAAGGTGGCTTCTTGGATAACTAAGGCTGAGGCAGGTGATAAGTGAGACACTGCTGAGGGGACAAAATATTATCGGGACCTTCTTTGTTGAGATTAGGAAGTATAACAGGTGGACAGAAGTGAGTATTAAAGACATCTGTATTAGCCACAGAAAAAAAAAGATATTTTAATTAGAAAGTATGAAATATGCATGAAAATCAATCGTTAACCTCACTTCTTTATGGTAGTTATGATCAAGCAAATAAAAACTTTTAGGAAAATATACCCATTCTTAAACCACTGTATGAGGCTTTTACTTTCTACAGCTTACAACATTCAAACAAGTCGAGAGTACAATTAAGAATTCAACCAGTATAGGTTTGGATCCTGCAATTACACTAAAAGATAATGTCAGGAAGAAGCAGCTTAATAATTCCTATGCTTTGTCAAAGCCATGATTCCTGCCATTTGAAGAACACCTGTACAACACATGGAGTCTTTCAAGATACAGCAACTAGTAACAGCTTTCTGAATGTAATCAGTAGCTGCCTGTCAAGTTGTCTCACAGAACACCCAGAGGTACTGCACACAGCTTAGATACTATAAAGAAACTGCAGTACATAAAACCCCACATGCAAAGTTTCCTGCTGTTAACATGGTCCTCTACTTGCATGCAGATATGCATACAGGTATTCCACATGACGCTGGAAAACTCAGTCCATGTTAAAAGGAAGGAAACAGTAAATAAAAATAATAATAAAAAAATTCAATTCTCTATCGCCATCCAATGGAAATTAATGAGATGACATCTCAGCACAGAATGCAACCTACCATAGAAATCATTAAGCTATTAACTATTTCAATGTAACTATGATCAGGAAAAGCCTCCACATACTACTCAATAATATTTAGGTATGCTTTACTAAATTTAAGGTTAACATTAAAGAAAATGTATTTTTAACTAAGAAATTTAAAGTGCTGAAGCAGCTAAGTGGCAGAACCAGGCCTCGTCCCTAGCGTAGCCCTAATCCAAGGCTGGTTTAAAACCCAGTCCAGTTAATCAGTGGGAGAACAGAGAAGAAACAGATGATCAGTTTGTGCACACAGGTGCTCTCAGGAACATAGGTGTTTATAGAAAAAATTGGTGTATGTGAATAGGAACTGCTCGTTCAAAGACTAAGCACGCTTGAAGGAGCGTGTGAGTTAAAGCGGACAGAAAGAAGATCACAATCCAAGGAGGAGCTTGGAACCGAGGCAGAGACTGGAACCGAGCAGGTGAATCAACTGGAACAGAGTCAGGTGATGGATTCACAGAACCGATAGGACCAAAGGAAACTCCTAAAAACTTCAGACATTGGCTAATGATCTGATAAGCATATGTAAGCTGTGCTGTATCCCTTGGTTCTCTGCCACTCACTGGGGTGGTGGCCCAGCTCTGAGTCGTGACTAAAGCAAGCCCAGCGGTAACCACGTCTGCGTGCATTTTTCCTTTACCAGTCAATACTGCTATAGTTGCCATTTAAATAACTGACTGAAAATCAAGCGTTACTAACAGAAACTGATAATCATAGAGTTTCACAAAAATGGGTGTACTCTTCCAATCTAACTTGCCACACGTGTGGTGGGAATCAAACTAGCCATGTAATTTTTCCAGACAGCAGAAGAAATTGCTTGCTGCATGCAATACAATTTGATTGCTTTCAAAATGCCGCTCCTGGATGAGACTGTTTGCTCCCTCCAAGTTTCTCTTCCTCTCTGTTGATAATATAAGGAACGAGAGTAATCGGTTCAGACAGAGTAATCCCAGTGGAGGCCGTCAACACAAGTAAGGCAGGAGGCCTAGATGTGTTAACAGAGAATTAGATACAGAAAAGCAGGGTTTGACCCCAGACATTACATTTGTCATGCCACAGCCTCTGAATACAGAAAGGCTGCTAAGTGACGCAACAGTAAGAACGCTATCACCACACTTCTGTGACAACAGGAGAAGCTCTTGTACCTAGCCATTGTTCAGCTCTTGGCTTAGTTTAGCCTTTAAGCTTTTAAGAACAGAAAAGTTAAATCTGAGTTACAACGAATCAGCAAATTTAGTGTAGTTCTGTGTATTGGCATGAACTATCTTCCAGAACAGATAATAAGGACCTCACATTTTAGAAAGACAAAGTCAGGACAGTATTACCATTACATTGCAACACTACCAGAATCGTTCCCAGTTTGTATTGAAGTACAACAGTAAGTCATAACATGTAAAAAAACACAGAGGAGAGGTTTATGTAGCCAAGGACCACTTACTCCAACTTGTAACTGATAAATCAACTGAAATCTATTAATCAGGTATGCATTAGCACACACAAAGCAAATGTAGTAAGATGCAAGTTTAGGCTTAAGGGTCAAGTCAGTGGAGCCTTCCCTGGAGAGAGGCTCTTTCCTCTAACCAGCTCGTCCCATTTGTCAGCCTCCTAGGATTTAAAGATGCAACCAAAGTCAAGTTTTGCCAGAGCAGCTGCTTGATTTCTAGTAGGAAAAGCCTGTTCACTCAGCAGCTTTGCTCCTGAAATGCATGAGTCCTTGTCCCAATTTCAGAGGGACCAGGCAAAGACTTGCCTCGCAAAATTACTGAGTATAATATATATATACACACACAGAGAGAAGCTTGCCTGATCTGCCAGTGTAATAGATTTGTGTCCTATAAACTCTTCAAGAGTTTGTGGTGTTTAAAACGCTGTGAATTCAGCCGTCCCTTGTTCCCATGAATATCATAGCAGGCATATGGTGATGGAAAGGCTATGAGAGGATCCATCCAAGAATGGCAGAATAGCATCTTACCGTATCTCTTGGCTTCTGGAGTCACATGGTTGGCGGCTTTATCCAAGTGTTGTTTAAACAGCTTGTGCTCTACATCCTGCTGCTGCTCTCCTGTTACATCCATGGCATCGACATTCAAATCTGAAAGCAGTGAGCAAGGAAAGCGGTCTAGGAACACACATTTGTTATGGCCTGTGGCAAGCAGAGGAAGTGAAAAGACAGAATCTTTCAGCCAGCAGGGTAAGAACTTACCAAACCGGAAGAGTGTGTACGACTAGGGCCAAGTGACCGACAGGGAATAAAACACAAGGTGCAGCACGCTAAATGGCCTTCCCAGGTACGGGGTTTGGTTTGGTGTCCCAGAAGGACCATTTCCAACTTCCAAGAAAGCATTACCCTGAAAGGTAGACACGCTTAATAAGGCAAAAAGCCAAAAGCAAAGCCCTCAAAGCCCGGAAACATTCTTGGGAACACAGGAGTTAAGCCTAAAATTGGTTGAAAGCTGCCTCCTACCTCTTCCCCCACCACCTTTCCCCCTTCAACATCAGCACATTTCCTTGTGATCCCTTTTCACAAAAAAAAGATTGAGGCCTGTGGCATCAGCTTGGTACCGAAGCACCACGATGCGCTTGCTGGCTACATGCTCTTTTAGAAGGCTGACAGCTTCTCTGCACACAACAGCAGAGGCTTCCAGTCTCTCTGGCTTTCCCACACCCTGTGAAATGTGAGGAAGGCAAAGACTGATAACATCTCAGGGGGTCAGGAGGAAGTCAAGATGCACTACATCTAGAGCCTAACGCATTACCCAAAGGAATTACCACAACAGAACAAGAGGCAGGAACGATCGGTAGACAGGCAGATAAGATGCATGGCAATAATACCCAGTCAGACTTGAAGGACTTCCAGTCACTTCATCCCGCAACTTTGTTTTGCATTTAGTTAAAAGGTAATCAGATTCTTAATGCTCATTCTGCCTTTATAACTGCTGGAGAAAGGCTAACACGTGGTATTGGCATTACAGTCAGAATTCAAGTACCCAAATCACGGCAAAGCTGTGCCTTGTCAAGTGACTTCCAAAGCAGGCTCTCGAGCCTTTCAACAAGACAGTCAAATCTGGAGTCCCAAAGGAACTCTGTGCCAGCTCTGTCAGTGCGACTGAGCTCTCTGACAAAGTACACCACCATACAGAAATGTAAGTGGGTTTATACCTCAGGCTCATTTACAATGTAGAAAAATACTGCCCGACTGGACGTGCTGGTTTAAGTGCCCAGCAGGCCTGGCTGTGTAACCACGAGGCACCACCAATTCCGCCCTGTCTGCTTCCCAAGCAGCAGCGCAGCACTCGGAAGCAGCGGGCACACAGAGCCTGTGGGCCCTTGGCAAGTACAGAAGTTACCCCTCTGTGGTCAGCAGTCCGACTCACAAGCCCAAGGCATACGTGGAAAAGTAACATCTAGAGTGACCTTCAGTTTAGCTCCCCTTGATTTGTCAACGTACAATTCCAGATGAACCCAGGTACAAAGAAAAAACAAAAGAGCCCCATTTCACTGGGAAGCAACCCAAAAGGCCTCTTCCCCTCGGCTGCTCTGACCAAGGAGCTGACTGTCAAGACACAGGATCAGCAAGACACCTCAGCTGCTGCCTCCCAACCTTCCCCGGTAGTTAGACGCTTGCCCTTTGTAATACTTTTTAGAGAAATCAGCAGTCGGGGGCGAGCGGTGGGGATTCCACCGCCGGCTTTCCTTTCTTTCTCGTCTGCTCGCAGAGACGGGAAGAGGCTCCTGAGCCACCCCCCTGCGACAGCGTTACCGCAGGTCCCAAGGCAGCCTCTGCGGCCCGCTGCCACGGCCCGGCCAGCGGCTGGGGGAAAGACAAAGCCCCGCGCAGAGCTGCGGCGGCTGCCCGGGCACCCGGAGGCGGCGGGGGGGCGGCAGGGCGCCGCGGGCCGACCCCCCTCCCGGGACCCGCCGCCACAAGGGAGCACCGGGGCCGCTCCGCCGCCGCTCCTCGCCTCCTCGCTGAGGTAGCGGCGCAGCTCCGAGAAAAAAAAAAAAGCAGCACCGTGATAAGACCGCTGACCACCGTCACTGCCGGGGAGACGAGAATCGCCGGCAGCCCCACCGGTCCCGGGCCGGGCCGCCTGCCCGCTCACCTCAGCCCGCCCGCCGCCAGCACCAGGCGCTCCCTGCCGCGGCCGAGCGCCAGCCCGCCACGTCCCCTCCAGCCGGTCGCTGCCCGCCGGCCACGCCCGGGCTCGCCCACCGGCCCCCGCCCCGCCCTCAGCCCCACCGCTCACCCAGCGCGCCGACGCACGTCCCGGCCCGAAAGTCTTCCAGGCTCCCGGGGAAGCCCCGCACAGCCACAGCCGCTCCAGGGTGCCGCGCGGGCCGGAAATAAACCCACGTTCCGGGGCCGGGCCGGGCCCGCCGCCGGCCCCGCCCCCGCCCCCCGGCCCCGCCCCCGCCCGCCGGCCCCGGCCCCTCCCCGCCAGGCAGCGTGGCCGGGAGCTGACCGAGGAGGGGCTGGGGCTCCTGGTCTGCGCCGGGGCGGGCGGGGGCTCGGTGCCGTCGCGGGCTCCTCTGAGCCTGCCGGCCCCCGAGTCTCTGCGGGGGCCGCCCGCGGGGTGCGGGCTGTGCCGAGAGCGGCTACCTGGGGGAGGGCGGGCGGGGAGAGGCAGGCGGAGGAAAGACCCCTTCTCCTTTGTCCCACCTTCCAGCCCTGCCGTATACTCTGCACCCCTTCATTCTGGTAACACCTCACTTTCCCGTCACAGGGAACGGCTATGAACTCAAGAGGTTAAACCGTGCAACAGCTCATAATGGCTTACTTGCGCAGGGGAAAACCTTGTATGAGCTTTTCCTAAGCCACACATTCACACCACTCACTTTT